>NC_039365.1:172329501-173529501 GCF_003573695.1 Papaver somniferum | reverse complement strand
AAGAAATTGAGACCAGACCATTTGACCAAAAGGAATAAATTCAATAAAGTCGACCACTGGTACCCTTGTATATGCCAGTTGTGTTGACCTAGAGTTAGGTTATCGACCACTGGTATCCTTGTATATGCCAGTGTGTTGATATTAGTCAGACTAGTATCTCAATCCATTATGATAGGTTCATTTTGGCGGAGGCCTTCAGACAGATATGGGAAACGTCGTTCACTTAGTAAACATCAAAACCATCTATGTTTTCTATATCCATCTTCTTGATCTATCCATGTGATTAGTTTTGACTCCGAATATGATGTCCATAGTGCAACTATCTGAGTAGAGCTCTGTCACTTTATATGAATTTTAGTATGCTTGAGTGCAAACTCGTGTACAGCAATTGGAATTTCGCATCAGGGTACTTCTTCCTGTAGTCAATAAGTATGCCAACCAAGGAGATTCTTTAGCGCCTTCCAAGGTTCTGCGTAGATAGCTAAGGTCTGGAGTACAGGTTTTGTGGGTATATCTCTGGTAAGCCCTCCCGAGACTATAACTCGGCCACTAGGGCCACCTAGGGGTTTAAAGGCTTATTGCATACGCTAAATGCAATCGACGATGCCTGCGACAGTGAGTTAGGATTTTATTTTGTAGTTTTGATTTGCTCGGGACTAGCAAATAATAAGTTTGGGGGTATTTGATAGACGCATTTATGTGTCTAATATAGCTCATTTGTATATATTGTTAGTACTCGATATTGTACTTATTTGGTTATTTTATGTATTTGTAGGTGTTTTTGGAAAATAATCTCTTGCGGCGAATTTGGCTAAAAATGTGGCATTTGGACCTCCGTTGATAACGTACCGGAAGCGCCTCAGAAGTGTACCGGAAGTATCCCAGAAATACCCCGGAGGAACCCCGAAAAAAGTGCGGAAAATGCCCCAGAGGACACTTGCTATACGGACCCTTGATTTTGGATAAGGGGTAACCTAATTACTAAGGGGTGACCCATTTCCAGGCATCTGCTAAAGGGAGACCAGCCACAGATAAGGGGAGGTCAACTTCTCAAATTTAAAAGCAAATTTTGGCGGGAAAATGCATGCAGCGTCTGGCAGATTTGAAGATCGAATTTTGGACGTGATTTTAAGAGATTCAATTGTTGTATTTGGTACGTATGGACTCTGCATGACTAAACAGGCCTGATACAATCAATTGGACCCAACCAATTGGGCTGGAATGGCCGAGAGAGAGTTTCAAAGTCTCAACAGAGAGACGTGTTCTGTTTCGAGTTCAGGAGATTTTTGAGAGATTTCTGGAGGACTTTGACGATGTATTAACATGTACATGGTATTATTCAAGTCTAGGGAAGAGTTTGGTAGCTATTTTATAGCTAACAACACGTGAAAAAGCTCAACAGAAGGGATTATTCTCTCAACAGCGCAGAGAAGAAAAAGTCGGAATTTATACGAGTTATTTGGGATTTGAGGGCTATATAAGAGTGGTTTCAAGTCATAGAAAAGTTTAGAAACCCTGAGGAGAGAGTTTAGAGTCCAGGAGAGCCGAGGAGAAGCGATTACAGAGAGTTATTGTTGCTGCTGCTGCTGCTGTTCGAGGAGGAAGAAGAAGACGAAGAACAGACCTGCTAAGGCAGTCGTTCTTCATCAGTCTTAAAACCAGAAACTGTGTCGTTGTTTTACAGCAACAGAAAAGTATCGTTTAATTTTCAGCACTTACCCCTTTGTAACAGTGACGCTGTAACACTTTTACAGCGTTGCTAATTCCTATTTCATCATATAATCATCAATAAAAACACCTATTTTAGCCATGAATTTATCTTGTGAGTGTGTTTTTGGGATGAGGAGCTAAACCCATTAGCCAAGGCGACGGAGGAAGCCATTGGTCCTTATTTATGGTATAATTCTAACTTTATTATTTATTTGCAATATTATTACATGATTATTTGCATGGAATTTTAATTGAAAAATTGATTTTTATTGAATAATTGTGATTCATTTTGATGGAGCATGCTTAGTTTAAGACTCTTGATGTTTCATGCTTGGTGTTTACATTTATTACTTCAAAAATCTACAAAAGGCATAATATTAGAATCACTCTAAAAGAAAAATTGCATGAATATTAATTATTAGAATTTATCAAATAATGGGTCAATGGTGGAATCCAAGTCTTGGTGTTTTTCTCTAAAGGTTTGAACTATTTTATTTATTTGTGTGTTTAATTTAAATCTAAAAAAAATTGTTTTCTTCACAAGTCTGAAAAGACCCCTTTTTACCACTATTACTACAATCACTATTTGAAAAACCATCAGTTCCGCAGTTCACATAACTAAATCGGTTGGCGTACCGGTTTGGAAACGATGTTGTGTTCAGGAACATAGAACTGTTTCAGTTTGCATAACGGTTTGGAAACAAACCCAGTTCCGTAACCCAAATTCAAAAATGGTTTGCATAAGATTATGCATACCGATCCGGTTCACGATTCACACAGATTTTCATATGATATACATAAGAATATATGTACCACTAATTTGTAAGTCGATATATAGCTGATCTGCTACGTGTACAAGTACATATAATACGGGTTCAGACATATAACAATTTTCCCAGTTTGTAAGACTGATACCACTGCCTTGTATCTGAATCAATAGTAGTTTCATATTTCTCTAAACCGATTGGAAACATTCCTGAATAACATCAATGACACATATCACTGTTTCAGGATAATTCCAAATGATAAGATTGAATCATGATTTGATCCCTAACAATGTTTTTTAACTGAAATTCATCAAGTGTGAACATATGTTCATTAAGCTTAGTCATTATATTTCTCGAAATTCGTTAACTAGATAATTAGTTCTCGACTCGAAATTCTTGTCATGCATAATAGCCTAATTAGTTATGCGACATCGTCACAAATGATAGAAAGTGAATATAACTTGAGATATAGGTGTTTCAGTCTTTACTTACCTTTTGTTGATGAAGTTTTCCAAAATCTTCGGTTGATCCTCGCCTTCAAACGGTAGAACGCAATGATGACTGTCGTGATCCATTATTTCTCAACTACATTTCTATCCTAGTCCGAGACTTAACTAATTGTAGACTAGAAATCAAGATATAGTTTTGACAACTAAATTTGACAACAATCTTGAGATAGCAACACTTGTGAGTTCGACCGAGCAATGCTCTAACAATAGATATCTAAAGACTGATCTTAGTTGATCTTTCGAAGATTGTTCTTGAGAGGTGGTTAAGAATCTAGGCTGCTCTTCGGGAGTCATAAGTTCCGGATTTGTGAGGTTTGCTAGCTTTGTCTATTGAAAATAACCATTTGGTTTACCAAATTGTTTCTGTACATTCTTTATTGGAGACAACTTATGTTAGTTTCCTTCATATTTGGATACAACATGTGCTAGTTGCCTCCAGATTTGGAGACAACTTGGGGTTAGTTGGCTCCATTTTTTAGCAACTTGAGCTAGTTGTTTCAGACTTGGAGACAACTCGAGCTAGTTGGCTCCATTTCTTTAAGAAAGTCGGTCTTGTCCACTTTTTGTTGAAGACAATTTTCAAGTTGACTTCAGTTTAAGTTTGGAGGCAACTTCAGCAGCTTTAGCAAGTTGACTCCACCTGATGGGGATGGCTGGTTATTCCAATGGCGGATGGTGGAAGCGGTGGTGGTGGAGATTGTGCTTTTGCTACTGCAGGTGTTAGTGGTGGCGGCGATGGTTGCATGTGGCGGTGGAGGTGGTAGGGAAGCGGAAGTAGTGATAACGGTGGTTCAACTGGTGTGGTGGAGGCGGTAGTAGTGGTGGTGGTTGGCACCAATGGTGGTTGGCGGCGGTAGGAAGTGGTGGTTGGTGGTGGCGATGGTTGTGGTTCTGCTGCTAGTGGTGGTGGTGGTTGGCGGTGGTAGTAAAGGCTGTGATTTTGCTAGTCGTGGTGGTGGTTAGCAGTGGTGGTAGGAAATGGCGGTGGTGGTGCATAGTAATTGTAGTGGTTTGCAGTTGTGGTGGGCAGTGGTCTGGGTTGGTGGAGAAATTATGGCGGTGGCATTAGATGTTGGGTCAAGGGAGATTTTGTAAGTGAGAAAAACACTATATATATATGAGTGGGCATTTTAGTGATGTTTTATGGGAAAATTAAAAAAAGTGCCAATGTGGGAAATGTATTTAATAAAACGCCTACCTTTTTTTTATAATTTATAAATTTCCTATGCCGTTATGATTTATGTTTGGTCCCACCATATTGGTAAAATCTCATTTACTTTGTCAATTTCTCATCACACAAGATGAGAAAATGATGGGCGTAATAACAAATATACCCATTGACCTAGAAATGGTGAAGTTAATCTTACACCGTCCACGCGTTGGCTCATTCGATAGCTAAGATTTCAATCATCTGTTACCGTCCACGCATAATGTCAATTGACGGCTCAAGATTTAAATCACCACAAGCTAACATGTGTTTATGAAATGAATTAAACAAAACAAAGGATAGGGTTTTATCCCTTCTTCTTCATTTTCTCGTTTTTCTCCTCCCCTCTATGAGGAAACTGTGTGTCTGAAAAAATACAAGATTTGTTCTTCTGTGATAGATATGGTTTTGTTATTAAACCGTGGAGACGAAGAATAAAAAGGTGAAGTATAAACAGAAGTCAGAGAATCGGTAAGATTCGACAAACCCTAACCTTTTTTTTTCGTTGTTTAGAGCTGTTTTTTTTATATGTTTGAATAGATAATCCAATATATGATGGATACTGTGAAAATAGTTTTTATTTATTTAGTTTTGTTTTTCTGTTTAAAAACAAATATTATCTCATTTTCTTCTTTACATATTTAGTCCATTTTATAAGTGATTAAGGTTTTAATTCGAAGATTTTATGTAATTAGGGCTTTGTTTTGGGGATTTTTATTATCTAGTAGGATTTCAATTTGGAGAGTTCTGTCGATTTTCTGTAATTAGTGTTTCAGTTGGGGATTTTCTGAATATGAATGGTTGATTTTCTGTAGTTAGGGTTTAAATTGAGATTTTCTGTATATGAACGGTTGATTTTATGTAATTAGGGTTTAAATTGGTATATGAATGGTTGATTTTATGTATATGAAATTTCAAGTAGACTAGTTTTTGTTACTAAAGTTTGCGCGTGTAGAGAACATGTTGTCAGTCATGAGTCGAGTTCATACTGACTCACTGTTCCAACTCGGAAAGATCCAACTGATTCAGGGGCTAAAATATCTTTTTTGACATACTCGATTTAGTGCCACATGTTATGTAACGGCCGTTAGCCAATTTTTTTCTCGAAAAAATGGGACGAAAAAGGTCAATAGATGGGATCAAAAAAATTATGAAAAAAATGTGCGCATTTTATTAACACGGGCATTTTTTTAATTTCCCCATGTTTTATTAAAAGATAAGATTTCTGCAAACTTAGGGATATATTTTAAGTTTGAAAGGGTATTTTTAATGGCCTCATATTAGGGATGTATAGACAATGTTACCTTTTGTGTTTAAGTCACGGGCCTTAAATAAAACCTTCTGGTCTCAAACTAGTAGGAGTGGTCAAAAACACCCACATCCACAGATTTTATCCAAACCAATCCGCATTATAGCTGGTGGACACCAATTTGTTTCTCGGCGGATTGGGTGCAGTTGAATTTTTAAAACCGATCGTTTTCACGGTTGGATGTGGGTGGTATATCACCAATCCGTTGGACACCCAATCCAAAGGAGAGTTTTGGTGTTACATCAAAATATGAAGGATAAGCTAGAACGTGAACAAGGTACTTACATTTAGAAGCCATAGAAATAAATATGATCAGAATGAGAGAGAGGGACAACATTCAGGATACTATGGACTCAGTATGCATGATCATTATTCATTCTTTGTCGGTGTTTACTATACAAAGTATTAATATTAGTCTTTTGTAATATATTTTGAAATCCTCCAATCCACCCTCATCCACCTTGTTCATCCATTCACCCATTAGGTAATGGGATGGGTGTGGATGCATTTCTAATATCCGTCATTTTCATGGATTAGACACGGGTGGTATCTGTAGTTGTAAGAAGTAATACATTCAACATCTAACATTCAAGATGAAGAGATTGCAAGATAAGCAAGTAAAGAGACACATAAGAACACAAGACATACGTGGTTCGGCATGATTACCTACATCCGCGGGTTAAAAGGATGATCTTATTATTTCTTTCAAGTTACAAAGATAAAAGCTCTCTACACTATTTAGTCTCTCTCCTTACTCACTCACAAATCACTTTCCTTTCTCTCAATGCAACGGTGTATATTTATAGGCTAAGATGCATATACATAAAAATTACAGTGTTGGTTTTATTCTATCAATTCTGATTGTCCTATCGGAGGGTTGCCAGTGTCTGCTCCAGATACTTAACACTCGGTTCTATACTCTCCCGAAGAATAGATCTCCCGATATGTCTTCGCTTGGCACAAAATCCCTTCCGAAGTAGATTCACTACCCGACCCGATAGTGTTATCTTTTTGTCTTCGGGCCTACCATGATTCGACCCTTCTGCTTCTCGCGCGTGCTCTGTCAGCTGTATTCAATGCCTTGTCCCCTGATTCAAATTTCACCGTTGGATATAGCCTCAGCTTTACACGTGTCTTCTTCTTAATTGAGTGTGTTATATATCTCTTTTACCGTTTCAAGACTCGGAATGATTCCGTTCTTCATCCTAATCATTCTTTTAGTGTGTCATATATTACGATGGTGCCACCTACATCTGTCAATTAAATTTTATTACAGTATCAAATCCGCACCCACCCACCTATTGCTCACTTCATCAACTAGTTGAAGTACCAGTAGGATCTCCATGACTATGATATTCGACTGCCATCGGGATAGAAGGGTCTCTTGAAAAATGAAAAGTTTGATGAGTTCGACCATTCTCCCGTAGCGACAATCATCACCAAAGGTCGGCTCGAACTCGGTCTTTTTCTTCCTCTATGATCCGAGCCAACCATTTCCTTGTGAAGTTCTATCTCAGCTTCATCCTCCTCGGGCTCTAGGTCAGTGGCATGGCAACAATTTTCGCCTCATGGCTGATTGGGACAGGAGAAGAAGGGGTGAGTGCTCCAATACCGAGTGGTCTACATATGATCCTTCCCACGTGAGCAAGTATACTTGCGCCATTTTCTTGGGTAACTACCGAAGTGGCACTTCTTCTCTTGGTGATCTGGCCAATTTTTCGGCATAACCTCATCGCCTTAGGGTTTCATCTGTCGGGTTTGATAAATTGATGTTGGAAGAGGATCCTGAAGGAGGTACCAACACTAACGATCATGCTCGCTACACCAACGATTCTTCTTGGCACCGGGTACCTTTAGCTGTCAGAGATTCGATTCTAAGTGGAAAGTTCCCTCCTACCTCTTTTCCTGCTGATCCCTACCTTTTCTAGATAGCTAATACTGATCAAGTATGATTTTTTCTATCTTTGATTGTTTTGCTCGCTTCGGGTATTTCTTTTTTATTCGCTTCAGATGACCAATTTTTCTGAATACCTTATTGTTTTGTATCCCCAGACTCAAAGTACTCGAAAGAGGGGCCCTGATAATAAGGCTGAGGAAGAGCCAGTGAAGGTAACAAATATAATTTCTCCATACTCAATACTCGTTGCCCCCTATTTGTTTCATTTAATGGATCTGACTATGTTGCCTTTGTAGAGATCGAAGACTGGAGAAAAAGGCGTATAAAACTCTCCCGGAAAAGGTGGTTAGGATTCTGATGATCGGCTTCCATTATCTCGGTTCATACCAAAAAAGTTGGTAAAGAAGAAGAATTTTGACGTCCCGTATACCATTGTAGGTGATAAAACTAAGAAAGGAGGTAAAGGATCTAAGGGTGGTAAGGGTGCCCCTGCTGGAAGTTCTGGGAAGAACGTGCCCCATCTCCAATCGTCCGGAACGAAGTCGTCGGGTCAGCCACCCACCGCCTCTAAGTCAAAGCTTATTGTGGTGCTTTCTGATGATGATAGAGAGAACGATGAACTCATCGGATCGGATACTGAGGTAGATGGATCAGGCGAAGGAGAGGAAGAAAAACAGAAACAAGCCGAAATTTCCTCAGGAGATGTGAACGGTCAAGCCTCTCGGAAGACCGAACATGTTGAAAGTATCGAAAGGGATCCTCCTTCTCCTGGGAACAAAGGCTTGGTTGGTGGTTCAGTCTTCTCCTTATCTGGTGCTGCTTGTGATTCGTTTGGTGCTCTTGCCTCTTCTAGTTTCACCTCACTCACTGTTATCGAGATGTTACAGGTTTTGCCTCTATATGGTCCTTCCATGAAGGAATCCCTGAATCTTGTTATAAGTAACACTATCCAGATTTAATGCTTGTTATGTTCTTTCTCGGTTAGTCCCTTGACCCATGGTGTTTGCAGGTCGAGAATCAGAAACTTCTTGAGGCTGCTATTCGTCAAAAGGAACTGGAGGAAATTGCTCAACTTCATACTCAGCTTCAGGGGAAAAAGAACGCTCTCTGAAGCTAGAGAGGCATCTGAATGAAGCCAAAGGTATTTTGTTCAACTCTTTTGTTTTTTATTGATGTTGTAGTGCCAACATTCTAAGCCTAGTATTGTCTTTTAGCTGAAGTATCTAGCTTAGAAGAGATTCCACCTTCGAATACCGTCGTTTGTCTAGAAAATTGAAGGACGAATAAGGCCTTGTTTCCACGCTTCAGCAGAAGATTTTTAATAAGGATGGTAAAATTGAACGCCATTCCTTAGAAGTTGGGGAACTTCGATCTGAACTATATCGCTATCAAAGATTTGAATATGTACCCGAAGAAATAGATAATATCCATTCCGAAGTATCTCGGGTACAGAAAGTTGCTGCTAACAAATATCTACTGGTTGAGAACTTACAAAGTCAGTGTAACTCCCTATGGCTTCAGAACTGGGATCTTTATTTTGATCGTAAGCGTCTTTACCGATTGAAAGATGAAGCAGAGATAGTTGTTCATCAAGTAGGGGATAAACTTCGCGAGTTTGATCAACTTAAGCGGGACTTAGAGTGGACTCGACTCCAATTATCGGGTCTTCAAATAGTCCATAAACGCCAGCAGGCCTCATCGACCGATCATAAGAAATACTGTCATTCGAATGAATTCAACGAAAAACGATATGATGAGATGGTTTTCAAGATGTGTGCGCTTGAGACATCCCTTTCCAAATCATAAGAGACCTTAAAATTATTTTTACCCACGCTCACAGGTCTTTAAGCATGCTTTATCCTGCCTCCATGTTTCTTGTCGTTTCGTCTTATTCATTTATCGGGTTGTAACCATTTTTTATTTTCCTTTTATGCAGCTGAACAAGAAAAGGACAAGGAGAACATGTCATGAAGCTGAAGGAGAATAAATCTCTTCTAAACACTAAGCTTAGTAATGCTGCTGCCGAGTTGACTCGTCAATTGGAAGAGGCACATAAAAACACATGAGAAGGAGCTTAATAACAAGGTCAAGGAGGTGTGAAGGAGTTCATAAATATGAATAAAAAGGCGAGGATACCCAAATATATCTCAAGCTAAAACTTTTCCTACCTATAAGTCCTTTCTCCGAAAGTCATTGTCTATGGACTGAGTCAATACAATACAACTAATTGGTTTACACTTTGTGTGATCGTCTATGGATACGATATCGAGACAATACAACAACGAAGTATGTTTACTTGATATAAAGGTTCGGACTTAACCAAACACAATAGGATTGCTTATCAAGTAAATAGGAATTAACGTTTGTGTAATTTATTTTAATTATAATAAAACAATTATAATGCGAAAAATAAAAGTAAATGACAAGCAAGATTTTGTTAACGAGGAAACCGCAAATGCAGAAAAACCCCGGGACCTAGTCCAGAATTGAATACTCTCAGGATTAAGCCGTTACACAAAATTACACTTAACTTCGTATAGTTGAGACCAAATAACTAACACTATAGTTTGATAGACACATTTTTGTGTCTGATATAATCTCAATTGTATATATTGTTAGTGCTCGATTTTGTATTTATTATGGCTTTTTGTGTCTTTGAAGGTGTTTTTGGAGAACTAAACATGTGTGGAAAAATCGGCTCAAAAAGTTGCGTGGAGAATCCCGGAGGACAGTTGCTAAAGGAAATCCTCATTTGGATAAGGGGCATTCACTTACTAAGGGGCAGCCACTTGTTATTTGCACCCCAGGGCACCCAACTGATAAATGCACCTCATAAGAGGTTAAGGGACACCATCTTCCTCCCCATTTGAAATGGTTTTGGCGGAAAAACAACCTTGTCCATCTGCAGATTTCTAGACCGATTTTGAAGGAGTTTTAATTAGATTCAATCGTAGATTTTTATTGGGCTGGACTTTTTAAGGCTGAGAAGAGTTATCATGGGTGTTTGGTTCGTTTAAAAATGACCATATAGTCGAGTTTGGAAAGAACAGAGGAGGATTATGCTCGGTCTTTTCTGGTTTTGTTTTGGACGAGAATCATTCGAGTTGGCACGTACAGATGGTACCCTGTTTTATCGAAACGGGATTGGTACTCGGATTTCTATGGGAAAGAAAGCAGCTTACATGTATTCTTTATGTAACAGGGCATGAGGAAGTTTCTGGAGTTTTGGTTGATTTATATTAAAAAGTTACGTGAGGTGAAAGAAGATATATTCTGTTAGATTTGGAGCTGTCGATTCAAAGGGAATGATTGACACAAAACAGAAGACGTGTGAGAGAATTCCGGTGAAAGAAAAGGTGAGAAAGTCCGTGACTTTCGTTGGAAGAAAAAAATATTTCTCGGGATAGTTTTGCACCTGTTAGTTATATAAAGGCTTGTACGAGTCCTGGAAGAGGGGTCGAGACTTTGGGGTGAAGTTAGAGAGGCACGGGAGAGCCAACGAAGGTCTTTGCTCGGAGAAAGAAAGTTGCAGAGTCGTTTATGCACTTTCAGGGAAGAGGGGGGAGAAGAAGAAGAACTGACACCCTAAGTCAGTCGCAGAGAGGTGTAGTTTAATTACTGCAGCAAATAAGTATCGTTTAGAAGGCAATCTTATATTCTCTGTAGTCCTTTATAACAGTCATTCTGTAACGCTTATAAACGTTGCAGTTGATCTGTTTTATCTTTTTCTTGTATTTTCACTCTATTCAAACACTTTGGAGCCATGAATAAATATTTTGAGCATGTTTTCACCATGAAGAGGTAAAATCCAACACTGGGATGACGGAGGAAGCCATTCTCTGCGCGTGTGGTAAATCTATTTTATTCCTTTATGACTTTTGCACTATTTTAAATTGATTCATGATTTTTCTTAATTGATTGTGATTTTGTTTGATGGCGTATGATTGGTCTTAGTATTTTTGATACGTCATGATTGTGATTTACAGTCAATCTTTTATAAAATCTACCTTGGCAAAGAATAAAGAGTCAATATTTATTATGTTATGAGTTATAATTGTCTGGAATCGATAGTTGAACCACATGAATATGAGAATTGGTGGAATCTTAACTCTCAGTACCTCTCGATATTTGTGACATCTTTTGTATATATTTTTTAGTATTAAGTCTGAAATCAAATCTTTACAAGTGTTTGAACGAACTTTATTTACCACTTGAAAAACTACATCAATTTTTGGCGCCGCTGTCGGGGACTTGTATTTAGATTTGTTTTAGGTTTCTTTTTATTTTTATTATTTTTTGTTCTTTTTTACGCGTTTTGGTATTTTTCGATTCTTTTCAAATTTGGAGCGAAGCTACAAGGGAAGAAAAATATTATAAAAGGAAAGCATCGCCAAATAAAGAAAGAAAGAAAAGAGGAATCCGAAAGGAGTGAAGAAGAAGATTTTGTATATAGTTATTTTGTTTTATTTTTAGAAACTGTAAATAGGGTGTTATTTTTGTAATTTTTCTTTTCCTTTTTGGACATTTTTATTTTTGGACTTTTTGGACATTCTTGGACATTATTTTTAAACCCTAAGGAAGGGTCAAAATTAAATATCAAATGTTTGCAAGGAAGGACGACAGTTACGATACTGTCTCGGCCCCTCGGGTTCGTACACTAACATCGGAGTCGGTGGCCTGAGTCGACTTCAACGGTTCATCGCCCGTCTGGTACGGGAGGTAAGACTCTATCCACCCACGAATCCCCTGTCAGTGGGTTTTATTTTGTGTGACAACTCACACCCCTGCAATAGAATGTCGAACTGGTATTACAATAGCCAATACAACGAATATCAGACTGAGTTTCAAAATGGACGTTACTACTTTGACCATAGTGTGAATAATGGTTGGGAACATCAGTCTTTTGAAGGTTATGGTCCATACCATGGTGAGCCCAATTACTATCCACACGCCAAGCGGTCATACGAGCAAAATCCCCCCTATTAGAGTCAACACGTAAGTTAGCTGAGTCGACATGTAAGTTAGCAGAAATGAATAACTTAGTTATGGACGAAAGCAATGCAACGAGTGAACTTTATTTCCTAGATTCAATCAGGAAGTCATGTGAGTCGACTCAAAATATTTTGTTAGAGGCCCAGAACATAACTGCTCTTAATTTCCAATATAGTGTTTCCAATAGTACCTTTGAAAATGAAGATAGTTATTCACATAATCAAGATGACGAGGATAAAATTAGTAACACTACTTTTTAGATGAGGTTCAACCATTTTCATGTTATTATAATGATGATTATGATGAGGATAGTGTTGATGAAGAATTTGAAATAAGTAGGCATAGTGATCAGGAATTTGTTACTCCAATTGAGCTTAATAATGATAATGTTTCTAGTTCAAATCCAAATAATTTTAATAATTATTCACCTATTCAAAAGGACGGGAATTTGACTAGAGATACTCCCGTTTTAGACGATGTAGTATTTCCTTTTGATTACGAAGCTAATAATGGTTTAGAGGAACGAGTTTTTTCTGAGAATATTGTTTTAGAGTCTAGCGATTTAGAAACATTAGTCTTAGACAAAGAAAGTGAACTCGTAGAGATGAGTGAGGATGAACCTTACTTAGAAGAATCAATTTACCAATTTCAGGAATCACATGACCTTGAAATTAGGGAAGTTGTGACTAGTCTTTCTAGAGACACTGAAAACTCTAAGTTTGGGGGTGATTATCATTCTCCATGTGATTTAACTATTAGAAAGGTCCCTCACTTGGGACTTGACATATGTGCCTCAACCATTTTCCTGAACCTAGTGATGTCCATAAGGAAGTTCAGTTGTTAGAAACCCATCCTTTGGTTGATGTGGTTTACCCAGGCTATGATATCCAGATTGACTTTGTTTTCCCACCAAATATTTTTCGACCAATTGTGGGAACGTATAAGTTTCATATGTGTCAATTATTAATATTTGAGACTAAACCTAATTACTTTAGGGGATTAGGGTCGACACATTTGTTTAAGGAAGACCACCACTCTCATTGTGGTCAGCTGTGTGAGTCAAAACTGATTGACTTTAAGGATCCAAAATTATTCAGGTTATTATTATGTGCTTCTAAGTTTTTACTTGAGTTTTTCCAGACTCTAGTACCTGAACCGGACCTTAGCTTTGAGGAATTCCAGCGCATGAAAATATTTTATCTAGACCCTTTCATAGAGCCTGAACCTGAACCACAGCTAGATGTAGTTGTCTTATGGAAACTAGACAAGGGTGCACTTTATTTGTTAATTTTCTTGGCATGTTGTAGATTCCTTTTACTTGTGATAGCTCTATTTGGTTTTGATGACCCACATATATTTCGGCTATTACTTTATGATACGAGGTGATTAATCCTTTCTTATGTCTGGCTGAAGACGTTAAACTTAGCACTTCTTGGGAGGTAACCCAATCTCATGCAACACGGTAATATCTTTCCTTATCTCTTTTGCTTCAAATGGTAATTTGGGGGTATGGGAGAAACTTTAGAACATTGAGGACAATGTTAGATTTAAGTTTGGGGGTATGGGAGAAACTTTTTAGTTGCAATAAATAAACTCCAGAGCCTAGAAATTTATGCCTATTAAGGATTGCACTAACCAATCTAAGTGGATGGAAGCATTTTGGTTGTAGGAGTTGAGGAACCAATCTGATTAGATGGAAACATCTAAAGAGTCTATTCATAAAAGCACAGAGCTCAGGTGTTAGAAATAACATGGTAGTTTCGCCATATCTCGTTGAGTCCTTTTCACTTCTGTTTTTATTTTTCTTTTTAAATATGTTTCTAAGTGATTTGGTGGGGCTCACGATTCAAGTTGTTACCAATGCTAGGGTGAATTAGAGTGATTGAGATACCATGAAAAAAAAAAGTTGAAAAACAAAAAGAAAAGAAAAGTTGAAAAATAAAAAGAAAAAAAAAAGTTGAAAAAAAAAATTGAGACCAAACCATTTGACCAAAAGGAATAAATTCAATAAAGTCGACCACCGGTACCCTTGTATATTCCAGTTGTGTTGACCTAGAGTTAGGTTATCGACCACTAGTTCCCTTGTATATGCCAGTGTGTTGATATTTGTTAGACTAGTATCTCAATCCATTAGGATAGGTTCATTTTGACGGAGGCCTTCAGACAGATATGGGAAACGTCGTTCACTTAGTAAACATCAAAACCATCTATGTTTTTCTCTATATCCATCTTCTTGATCTATCCATGTGATTAGTTTTGACTCCGGATATTGATGTCCATAGTGAGACTATCTGAGTAGAGCTCTGTCACTTATATATGAATTTTAGTATGCTTGAGTGCAAACTCGTGTACAACAATTGGAATTTCGCATCAGGGTACTTCCTCTTATAGTCAATAAGAATGCAAACCAAGGAGATTCTTTAGTGTCTTCCAAGGTTCTGCGTAGATAGTTAGGGTCTGGAGTAAAGGTTTTGTGGGTATATCTCTTGTAAGCCCTCCCGACACTATAACTCGGCCACTAGGGCCACCTAGGGGTTGAAAGGCTTGTTGCATACGCCAAATGCAACCGACGATGCCTGCGACAGTGAGTTAGGATTTTATTTTGTAGATTTGGTTTGCTCGGGATTAGCAAATAATAAGTTTGGGGGTATTTGATAGACACATTTTTGTGTCTGATATAATCTCAAATGTATATATTGTTAGTGCTCGATTTTGTATTTATTATGGCTTTTTGTGTCTTTGTAGGTGTTTTTGGAGAAATAAACATGTGTGGAAAAATCGGCTCAAAAAGTTGCGCGGAGAATCCCGGAGGACAGTTGCTAAAGGAAATCCTCATTTGGATAAGGGGCATTCACTTACTAAGGGGCAGCCACTTGCTATTTGCACCCCAGGGCACCAAACTTATAAAGGCACCCATAAGAGGTTAAGGGACACCATCTTCCTCCCCATTTGAAATGGTTTTGGCGGGAAAACAACCTTGTCCATCTGCAGATTTCTGGACCGATTTTGAAGGAGTTTTAATTAGATTCAATCGTAGATTTTTATTGGGCTGGATTTGATAAGGCTGAGAAGAGTTTGGTTCGTTTAAATATGACCATATAGTCGAGTTTGGAAAGAACAGAGGAGGATTATGCTCGGTCTTTTCTGGTTTTATTTTGGACGAGAATCATTCGAGTTGGCACGTACAGATGGTACCCTGTTTTATCGAAACGGGCTTGGTACTCGGATTTTTATCGGAAGGAAAGCAGCTTACATGTATTCTTTATGTAACAGGGTATGGGGAAGTTTCCGGAGTTTTGGTTGATTTATATTAAGAAGTTACGTGAGGTGAAAGAAGATATATTCTGTTAGATTTGGAGCTGTCGATTCAAAGAGAATGATTGACACAAAACAGAAGACGTGTGAGAGAATTACGTTGAAAGAAAAGGTGAGAAAGTCCGAGACTTTCGTTGGAAGAAAAAAATATTTCTCGGGATAGTTTTGCACCTGTTAGCTATATAAAGGCTTGTACGAGTCCTGGAAGAGGGGTCGAGACTTTGGGGTGAAGTTAGAGAGGCACGGGAGAGCCAACGAAGGTCTTTGCTCGGAGAAAGAAATTTGCAGAGTGGTTTCTGCACTTTCAGGGAAGAGGGGGAAGAAGAAGAACTGACGCCCTAAGTCCGTCGCAGAGAGGTGTAGTTTAGTTACTGCAGCAAATAAGTATCGTTTAGAAGGCAGTCTTATATTTTTTGTAGTCCTTTATAACAGTCATTCTGTAACGCTTATAAACGTTGCAGTTGATCTGTTTTATCTTTTTCTTGTATTTTCACTCTATTCAAACACTTTGGAGCCATGAATAAATATTTTGAGCATGTTTTCACCATGAAGAGGTAAAACCCAACACTGGGATGACGGAGGAATCCATTCTCTACGCGTGTGGTAAATCTATTTTATTCCTTTATGACTTTTGCACTATTTTAAATTGATTCATGATTTTTCTTAATTGATTGTGATTTTGTTTGATGGCGTATGCTTGGTCTTAGTATTTTTTGATACGTCATGCTTGTGATTTACAGTCAATCTTTTATAAAATCTACCTTGGCAAAGAATAAAGAGTCAATATTTATTATGTTATGAGTTATAATTGTCTGGAATCGATAGTTGAACCACATGAATATGAGAATTGGTGGAATCTTAACTCTCAGTACCTCTCGATATTTGTGACATCTTTTGTATATATTTTTTAGTATTAAGTCTGAAATCAAATCTTTATAAGTCTTTGAACGAACTTTATTTACCACTTGAAAAACTACATCATAGTTCACCTAGTTCCGTCTGTATTCCCACGCCTCCGACTTATGGATAAGTCACGTACTTGGAACAATCCCTTTGGTTCGTATTCCAAACATTAATGGAACAAGAAATCTGTTTGGTATCAACTCTATCCAACCAAGTGATATAAGTCGGACAAAGGCTCTTCCGTTTATCTTAACATAAACTCCTTCGTCGGGTCTAGATCTATCTTATGTTCAATCACCCATAGGTAATCGACTAAGATTAAGCCAACAACACCTTTAATCCGAAGAACCATGTTGATGCTGATCTACTCAATTAATCAATATAATCTACCACAAGGATAAACCGATTATTTATTGGATCCTCTTTTACCCAAAAAAGTATTGTGCACACCAGAGATTATAAAACCCAAGTCAGATCTTCAATATCTTCTTTGTCTTCAAATCTTCTTAAATCTTCAATAAGCACCTGCACACAATCACTTGAATCTTTTGTGATCAATCACGCACAGAACAGAGTCTGTTAACAATGGATTATCACAAGATCGTCTTTAGAACTAACAATAGTCTAAAGATCCCTGTCGAAACTCTGAACTAGTTCGAGTGAATCTTATATCAGAAGAGAAGATTCTCAAGAATAAACAAACTAGGTGCAATCAGATTTCAACCACTGTTAGTCAATCAAATAAATCGAAAACAAAGATAAACCGCAATTATCTAGTTTCCCACCAACGGGTCGCACTAGAGCTTCTTAATCCCAAAGAAGACTTTAAAACGAGCGGCCGTAAGAGAGTTCACCTAATTAGATTACTCTTCTCTCCGATAGGAGGATACACCAGTAACAAAGACAAAAGAGGAAGTTTGTTGTTACGAAGGATTAGTTTGCTAGAAAGGCAAACTTCGTGTATTGATAGACAAGGAAGTTTGGACACCAAGGAATTTCCAAAACCGAAAATATTCTCAAGATATTCATAAATGCACAGATTCAGTTTTCATAATTCCTGGAAATGCTCTGTCCAAAAATAACAAGCTAAATCTCTCAGAAAATCTAATTAGTAAATGCACATTACTAATTCTGTAACTTCCCTACAAAGTTAAATTAATAACCATAATTAAAAGATTCTTAACTTATTTATATTTCGATCCTTGGATTCTCTTCCCTTATCCGTTAAGGAATATCTTTGAACAATTATAGAAATAAACATTCACAACACGTGTTCAAAGTTTATCGACATATTTACTTTGTAAGTTCTCTTTCACACTTAAAACCTTAAAATCGATTTGCCACACTTCCAAACAAGTTTAGAATTGGTTCATCTGACTTTCAAGAACTATGTGATTGATCAAACCAACATTCAATCACAATTATGGTTTTACGATTCTACCAAAACAAGTTTCGGTTCTACCTCCATGTGAGTACTACGCATAGTCACACTAGCTTCCCAAAGATTCGGTTGACTAGGTACTAGAATCGGTTCCCCGCATATATATGGTATCTAACCTATATGTGTTTCACATGTCCATAGGATCGGTTCCCCTTTATGCTATAAACCTTGCTGCACCCCATACAAGGATCGGTTCCCCTTGATGTACTGCACCCCTTACAAGGATCGGTTCCCTTTCCCTTACTAGGATCGGTTCCCTTTCCCCAAGGCAGACATAATCCGATCATACCACAGGTCTTAAGATTGGTTTTACTAATAAAAGTTATACCAATACAAAATTCAGGACTTTGTGAATTATTCTACCAAGAACACAACAATTTGTGAGCGGTTGTACTCTATCACACATATTGGTTGTTCATAAGATATGCAATGAATAACAAAAACAATAACTCCTGTCAATTTCCTTTTCGGTTCACAAACAAGTTTATGAACTTACTTCCTTAGAACACATGTAAACATTGTTCCCTAGGATGAAATCCTCACCTCATACCCATACATAATCACAATAGCATTCAAATATTTATGGTGATGTCTTATCTACAAAGTTTAATGGATAAGAAATAAACCTCGTATTGTATTCCTTAATAATATGTCTATCTAGAGTTCATATATGCTTCGCAGTTATGTTTTCAATATGCACGACTTGAAAGATACGTTAGGGAATGAAACAGTTCAAGTCAAATATCACTAACCTCAAGTGGAAAGATGATTGTTGTCGTTGTAGATCCTTGCTTCTTCACATCTTCAAGACTTCGCAATACTTGTAATGTCTCATATCCTAATGCATTCAAGCTAACCTATACGAAGTTTAACTCTAGTACATAATCAAGCGACTCTTAACATGAGTTTTGATTCACTAAAATATGACAACCAAACTTGACATACCAACGCTTGGTGGGTTCAACCGAGCAATGCTCTAACAATTTCCCCCTTTGTCAATTTTAGTGACAAAACTCTTACATCATATGGATAAACAAATTACAAGAATTTATTACACTCCGCTTGATTCCCGATTCAACAGCACAGTAAAACTGCTTACATTCAATCCTTGAAAATGTCGTTGTTGACATTATATTAACAAAGCAAATACTTCCACTAAGGAAGATAAGTAGATATTCAATCCGCACGTCTTTTTTATGCCAATCTATATGACATGTTACTCCCCCTTAGTCAGTGCTTTCACTCTTTCGTTAGATAAAACATTCAAGTACCAATGTTTTTTTCCTTAGTGATACCGATTAATATAAAATCAATGCCATTATCACTTGTTTACTCCATATATTTCTCCCCCTTTTTGTCACAAAAATGACAAAGAAACGAAAAAATAAAGGACAACACGAAAAGAATCTTACAAATCTCAGAATAGACTTGCAAATCTGTAGAGTTAGGCACGAGGGTTCCACACATCACGTTCCGATAACCAATATCAAAACCGAAACTACAAGTAGTCTTATTTTGATATGTTACCAAGGAAACAATTACCCGGGGAAAAAAAATCCCATTTAGTTTAGCAAACCAAAAATACCTAATCACATTAGTTCCTTTGCTAAACCGATTGTTCAAAAACAACCGCTTAATTCGATAAGACCAAAATAAAGATGAACTCCATTTTTCTCATCAGGTTCTAATTATCCATAAACTTAGACCTTTCAATTTTAAACATACCAAATACTAGGTTAGTTAACTAGCATTTCCTTGTTTAGGCATTCGATTAGACTTGAATAACCGAAACCTCACTTCGATAAGACAAACTAAGATCAAAATTAACTTAGTTTCTTATCCGGAATCGAATTGGACTAAACAACTCATCACGTACATATATTATTTCGTTAAGCCATAAATAATCTATCCAAACCAAAATAAATCAACTTGCATAATTATTCACTTCAACCGGAAGCAATTGAAACAACATAGACATTAAAAGCACCGCAATTGCACCGTAATTTTGTAATCCTAAACCATTGAAACTATACAAAATAAAGATAACAATAGTTTTTCTTAACCGAAACCAATTGAATCACACACACATCAATTGTACCGAAATTTTGTAAGCCTAAACGATTGATACCACACAATAAAGCAAGATAACAATAGTTTTTCTTAACAGGAACCAATTGAAACACACATCCACACACACATCATGGAATACATATCAATTGAACCTAAATTTTGTTAAGAAAAAGCAACAAATATATATAATATAAACTCAGGCTTTTCTTAAACAAGAAAACAATTAACTAACAAGATTGTTACCTCAAATTTCGCATCCACTTCTCCAATAAGGTAGCATCTTCGTCCAGGGAGAAATGATATTGAAATATCACCACGTTGTCATCCTTATGCGTAAACAAAAGAATAACAACACACCTCAACATTTACCAGAGAAAGGTTGAAAACCGGTTTTAACAATTGCAAGCAAAAGTTGAAAACCTTCGAAACACATATGCTTTTATGCTAAACCAAAAACCGATTCAACATATTGTGACTTTCTCACATACTGTTTCTATTAAAACCCCTCACAATCCTTTGATAAAGCCTACCTACTAGGGCTAGAACTTAATCCCGCTAAAGCAAAAAGTCACTAAAACCATGAGGGTTCACAATATATGAAATCGAATATTAAGGTAGTAAAACCGAAACCAAACATCCCATAAACATACATAGCAATAAGATAAAAACAATTAAGTACAAGCTATGTAAACCGAAAACTATCACAAGAAAAATTACTAATCAAATAATTTTATTCATAATAGACCAATACAATCAATGAAAGAAATCAAAAATTGATGTCTATTATACTAGATTAAGTAATAAAGAAAATAACTTAATCTTTAGTGACCTTCTAACAAGATTTTTTCAAAGGTCATCCTCAATTTCCTCAAATTTTTCAGGATCTTCATCGGCAGCATCTCGACTGATATCTCGGATTCTACACACGGTACCTTGGTTATGTTCACAGGCTAAAGCATTAACCTTCCGATTAATATTTCTTGCATACTCCCTATTACCGATTCCAAGTTTAATCAGTTTCCTTTGGTTACGGATAACAGTTCTTAGTAATGCTGCCTGTCTATGATGAGTTTCGATGGTACTGAGGAGGACTTGTCGAAGATTGATAATATCAACCTTAGAATCCAAACTTTTTCGGACAAGAAGATGAGTCATATCATCCTTTTCATTATCGATGTTTTTCACAACCAGATTTCTTGAAGGTATTATCAAGATGTAAATTTTCCTTAGAAGTCATTCCACTCAAGGCTTTCAGAAGTTTTGCTTGAGATCTGGTTTGAGAGTTCATTCTTTTGTATAAGTTCTCTGACACTTTAAGTACTAATACAAGGAATACCATTAACACATTCCCAACTTAGATATCAGCCTTAAAAAAAAAATTCTGACAAGATTTGAAAAAGATTTTCGCATCTAATGTGTTATAGCAACACAATATTTTTCAAAGAGATTATC
Source organism: Papaver somniferum (assembly GCF_003573695.1). Classification (NCBI taxonomy): domain Eukaryota; kingdom Viridiplantae; phylum Streptophyta; class Magnoliopsida; order Ranunculales; family Papaveraceae; genus Papaver; species Papaver somniferum. Next base: position 173,507,929 of record NC_039365.1, on the reverse strand, counting down.
TCTAAAGAAAATCGGTATCAATAGATACTAGCTTATCCTTTTACACAAGTTGTTGTAAGACAACCTTTCTACCAGAGAGATGATTTATGTCTTTAAGGTAGATTGTGTAATCTCTCTATGTTGAATAAGAGATATTAGTTGGATACCAGCTTCCCAGGTATGTGTGCTTCCTTATATCCGAGGATTGGGAAAGGTAAGGATGCACACTCCAATGAGGTTAAGCACTGGGATGAGGATAATCCTCATCATACACTTCATGAGGAGATCTTTCTCCCTTTTGAACATAATCATGTTCTTCTTAGTGAGTTCTGAACCCATCCTTTTTGTTAAGGGAATTGTGAGATACAATATCCTTAATTTCATTTTGTTCCCAGGATGGTATGTTCCTTGAACTTGAACCCGTTTCGTCTAAATCTCCCAGTTGACAGTTTGCTAACGTCTCTTGTTCAAGACGTTCTATATGTCCTCTTAAGGTTTTCATTCCTTGCTGGAAATGTTTTTCTAAACACTTGTTCATATATACCCCTTCGCATGTTACTGTAAGAATATTCTCAATAAGGGCCTTATTCCTTATCTATGAGTGTTCCAGCGAATAAGTAAGATTTTCACACTCTATAGTCTGTTGATGAACTTCATTGCATAAAGCCAATTTTTGTTCCTCATAATCTATCAGATTATTTTGAAGACTAAGTGTTTCTCGCTTTCCTTCACAAATTCTTACTTTAATTTGAACAATAAGTTCTAGGACATCATTTAGACTGTCAATGGATTTACCCTTTTCTGAAATTTTTTCAATATGTTTGAAAAAGCTTTCCATCATCTTAGCAAATTCAGAACTCGGGCTAACGAGTGAATCAAATCCCTTTTCAGAAGATTTTTCACCATGAATTGGAGATGAGTCCAAACCATGTTTCTTGAGTTTCGAACTCACCCCTTTCTGATCAGGAATCTGATTCGTAATCAAATTATTAGTCATAAACTTTTTCTTTGATTTTCGAAAAGACTTTCGAGACCAATTTCCTTTGGTTTTCCTTGAGATCTTATTCTCAATATCTTGACTTACGTTAACCGAATCATCCTTTGGATTCATTCTTATAGGTTGGATCGCACCAAACACAGATTGTTAGATCTTTTCGTGTTTGCCTGCTCTAATACCAACTGAAAAGGCGAGGGTACCCAAATATATCTCAAGCTAAAAATTTTCCTACCTATAAGTCTTTTCTCCGAAATTGATTGTCTATGGACTGAGTCAATCCAATAAAACTAATCGGTTCACACTTTGTGTGATCGTCTATGGATACGAGATCGAGACAATACAACAACGAAGTATATTTACTTGATATAAAGGTTCGGACTTAACCAAACACAATAGGATTGCTTATCAAGTAAATAAGAATTAACGTTTGTGTAATTTACTTTAATTAATGCGGAAAATAAAAGTAAATGACACGAAAAGATTTTGTTAACGAGGAAATCGCAAATGCAGTAAAACCCCGGGACCTAGTCCAGAATTGAATACTCTCATGATTAAGCCGCTACACAAAATTACACTTAACTTCGTATAGTTGAGACCAGGTAACTAACCCTATAGTTCACCTAGTTCCGTCTGTATTCCCATACCTCCGACTTATGGATAAGTCACGTACTTGGAACAATCCCTTTGGTTTGTATTCCAAACAGTAAAGGAACAAGAAATCTGTTTGGTATCAACTCTATTCAACCAAGTGATATGAGTCGGACAAAGGCTCTTCCGTTTATCTCAATATAAACTCCTTCGTCGGGTCTAGATCTATCTTATGTTCAATCACCCAAAGGTAATAGATTAAGATTAAGCCAACAACACCTTTAATCTGAAGAACCGTGTTGATGTCGATCTACTCAATTAATAAATCCAATCTACCACAAGGATAAATTGATTATTAATTGGATCCTCTTTTACCCAAACAAGTATTGTGCACACCAAAGATTATAAAACCCAAGTCAGATCTTCAATATCTTCTTTTTCTTCAAATCTTCTTAAATCTTCAATAAACACCTGCACACAATCACTTGAATCTCTTGTGATCAATCACGCACAGAACGGAGTCTGTTAACAATGGATTATCACAAGATCGTCTTTAGAACTAACAACAGTCTAAAGATCCCTGTCGAAACTCTAAACTAGTTTGAGTGAATCTTATATCAGAAGAGAAGATTCTCAAGAATAAACAAACTAGGTGCAATCAGATTTCAACCACCGTTAATCAATCAAATCAATCGAAAACAAAGATAAACCGCAATTATCTAGTTTCCCACCAACGGGTCGCGCTAGAGCTTCTTAATCCCAAAGAAGACTTTAGAACGAGCGGCCGTAAGAGATTTCACCTAATTAGATTACTCTCCTCTCCGATAGGCATCTACACCAGTAACAAAGACATAAGAGAAAGTCTGTTGTTACGAAGGATTAGTTTGCTAGAAAGTAAAACTTCGTGTATTGATAGACAAGGAAGTTTGGACACCAAGGAATTTCCAAAATCGAAAATATTCTCAAGATATTCATAAATGCACAGATTCGGTTTTCATAATTCCTGGAAATGCTCTGTCCAAAAATAACAATCGAAATCTCTCGGAAAATCTAATTAGTAAATGCACATTACTAATTCTGTAATTTCCATACAAAGTTAAGTTAATAACCTTAATTAAAATAATCTTAACTTACTTATGTTTCGATCCTGGGATTCTCTTCCCTTAGCCGTTAAGGAATATCTTTGAACAATTATAGAAATAAACATTCACAGCACGTGTTCAAAGTTTGTCGACATATTTACTTTGTAAGTTCTCTTTCACACTTACAACCTTGAAACCGATTTTCCACACTTCCAAACAAGTTTAGAATTGGTTCATCTGACTTTCAAGAACTATGTGATTTATCAAACCAACATTCAATCACAATCATGGTTTTACGATTCTACCAAAACAAGTTTCGGTTCTACCTCCATGTGAGTACTACGCATAGTCACACTAGCTTCCCAAAGATTCGGTTGACTAGGTACTAGAATCGGTTCCCCGCATATATATGGTATCTAACTTATATGTGTTTCACATGCCCATAGGATCGGTTCCCCTTTCTGCTATAAACCTTGCCGCACCCCATACAAGGATCGGTTCCCCTTGATGTACTGCAATCCTTACAAGGATCGGTTCCCTTTCCCTTACTAGTATCAGTTACCTTTCCCTTACAAGGATCGGTTCCCTTTCCCTTACTAGTATCGGTTCCCTTTCCCCAAGGCAGACATAATCCGATCATACCACATGTGATTACTTAAGATTGGTTTTACTAATAAAATTTATACCAATACAAAAGTCAGGACTTTGTGAATAGTTCTACCAAGAACAAAACAAGTTGTGAGCGGTTATACTCTATCACACATATTGGTTGTTCATAAGATATGCAATGAATAACAAAACCAATAACTCCTGGCAATTTCCTTTTCGGTTCACAAACAAGTTTATGAACTTACTTCCTTAGAACACATGTAAACATTGTTCCCTAGGATGAAATCCTTTCCTCATACCCATACATAATCACAATAACATTCAAATGATTATGGCGATGTCTTATATACAAAGTTTAATGGATAAGCAATAAACCTCGTATTGTATTCCTTAATACTATGTCTATCTAGAGTTCATATTGCTTCGTAGTTATGTTTTCAATATGCACGACTTGAAAGATAAGTTAGGGAATGAAACAGTTCAAGTCAAATATCACTAACCTCAAGTGGAAGGATGATTGTTGTCGTTGTAGCTCCTTGGTTCTTCACATCTTCAAGACTTCGCAATACTTGTAATGTCTCATATGCTAATGCTTTCAAGCTAACCTATATGAAGTTTAACTCTAGTACATAATCAAGCGACTCTTAACATGAGTTTTGATTCACTAAAATATGACAACCAAACTTGACATACCAACGCTTGGTGGGTTCAACTGAGCAATGATCTAACAATGAAGAAAGCTAAGCTTGCTGCAAAGAATGCTGGATCGGGTTCGGTCAATCCCGAAGCAAAGTTCATGCCCTTTGTAGCTAGTATTGCGTTACTAGTTAGTCCCTCTTCGTAGGGATTGTAGCTTTAGATAATGTTTACGTTTACCTTTTATGTATGATCATTCATAACCTTAGCATTTCAATATGCTGCAATAGTTGTTACAAGTACATGTTAGTATAAATTTCATATTTGTCGAACACCCTCAACAGGGAGGGTCATCGGGCCCAATGCCATGTCCCGATTGAGGTCTCTCATCACTGGTATTTAGAACCAATGGGAATGTATTAGGTCGTGCCTAAATTCTATGTCCCGACCATCCTAGGTCAGTCATCAGTTGGCTTCCTAGATTCAAGTGAATCTGGTCACTTGCGATGGGAGCAACCATTTATGTGTGCATAGGTTAATCGATTACCAGGAACTCATGTCTTGATAACCTTTGGTTACTGGATTCCAACCACTAGAACCCTTAGACTACCTCAGCACTTGCATACTGCCATTGCACGAGTTCGAATAGTCTGACAAGTCTAAGTCGCCTCGACACTTGCACACTTCCATTGCCCCGAGTTCGAACGACCATTCGATTGTAAGTCACCTCGGCACTTGCACACTTTCATTTTTTCGAGTACGAATTGAAAAAGAAGGGGTCTAACAACACCACCCAATATTTCGCTTAGCAATCTGTATGGACTAACTCCGAAATACTTTCTAGAGAATCAACTAGACAGTCAGACTCAATCTAGGTAAAAGTATCTCAAGGAGTTAATATCTCTCTCTTGTTTTTTGATTTACTTGAGCTAATAGAAATCAGCGAGTCTTCAATAAAACACAAGGAATAACTTGGATGGTACCAAAGACCAATATCCAAGGATCAATCAATGACAATCAACAACCAAAGGTTGGATTACTCTAATTGATGATCTAATGCACAACCTGTATTATTTCAATTATAAAGATAAAACAATATAATGCGGAAAATGAAATAACACAGACACCAGAAATTTTGTTTACGAGGAAACCGCAAATGCATAAAAACCCAGGGACCTAGTCCAGATTGAACACACATTGTATTAAGCCGCTACAGACACTAGCCTACTCCAAGCTAACTTCGGACTTGACTGTAGTTGAAACCAAATCAGTCTCCCACTGATCCAAGGTACTGTTGTACTCCCTACTCCTCTGATCCCAGCAGGATACTGCACACTTGATTCCCTTAGCTGATCTCACCCCCAACTAAGAGTTGCTACGACCCAAAATCACAGGCTTTGACAATAAACAAATATGTCTCATACAGACAAGTCTATCAAAGGATCAATCTGTCTCCCACAGAAAAACCCTAAAGTTTTGTTCCGTGTTTTGATAATAATCAATGTGAACAGGAACCAATTGATAATCCGGTCTTATATTCCCGAAGAACATCCTAGATAAATCAATCACCTCACAACAATCTTAATTGTATGGTAGCAAAACAAGATGTTGCGGAATCACAAACAATGAGAAAAAGATGTTTGTGACTACTTTTTATATCTTTCCTATCGAAGATATTAATCTCAAGCCAATCAATCTGATTGTACTCGTATGATAGAAGATGCAAGATCAGATCACACAACTTTGATAAAAGTAGTATCCGTCTGGCTTCACAATCCCAATGAAGTCTTTAAGTCGTTAGCCTGTTTTTAGAAGAAGAAAACCAAAGTTTAAAGGAGAAACGACTCTTGCACGCAAACTAGTATCACACGTGAGGTGTGAGGATTAGTTTTGCAGAGTTTCTAGATGTCCTCTTATATAGTCTTTCAAATTAGGGTTTCGCATTGGTCACGAAGCAAAAAATATCCACCGTTAGATGAAAACCTGATTTAGATTCAAGCTAATATTTCTCAACCGTTAGATCGAAAACTTAGCTTGTTATACACAAATGAACTGCACGCTTCTAGGTTTGTTAACCGTACCCAAACGTGTACATTGTTGGTTCAACAATAGTTAACAAAAAGGTTAGCCATATGAGCATTTCATATCAACCATATTCTTCTTCACCATAAATAGTTCAAATGACTCAAATGAACTAGTTAGAGAGTTGTTCAATTGCAAGGAAATCTTATGTACTACACAAGACACAATTGAAGCAAAGATGATTTGATTTACTCGAATCGGTTCATGAACTTTATAGCCAAGGTTTGCAAATTTCATTCCCTAGTTTTATAAGTTTAAGTTCAGAAATCATCTTCAGATATATAACCTTCTTAAGTTCGCACACTAGTTTCGCGGACTTAAGCAACCGGGCAGAGTTTACAAACTCCAGCAGAAAATCTTGGCAAAGACTTTCCGCCAACAAGTTTGTCAACTCCGGCAGAATTTCTCAGGATGAGAAGGTCGGCAGTTCGCGGACTGAGTTCGCGGACTTGGCAACAAGCCATTCTTCCGGTTTCTCTTGATCAACAAAGTTCGCAAACTTTGGTTCAAGGGATAGGACTTATGCGCAGATGTGTTTCCACAACAATACTTATGTCCATCATTGGTTATGTAACCTAAACTCTCATTCCAACCATTGAAATATTCTTAGAGGACGTTATATAGTTGTTACACCATTTCCGTCAAAGCAATTTTCAAAGTGATTGAAACATATCATGATTTACGTCACTAGGTAAAGATAAACATGGTCGACGCGAAACACTTACCAACACATATTTCGAGATATAGATAGGAGAGGTATACTCGGCTCGAAATACCAAATGTGTATAATCTAAGTCTGTATATAGCATACGACTTTTTGTCTCAAGAAGTAGGAGATGGAGTAGATATACTTTTGAGTGACAAATAAGTTGAAGTCTTCACATACCTTTTTGTCGAGAAGTTCCACCGGTTCCTTGAGTAGTTCGTCTTCTTGTATGATGAATCACCATGAAGTCCTTGAGCTCAACTGCACTTTCTATCCTAGTCCGAGACTTAGCTATAGTACACTAGAAATCAAGACTTATAGTTTTGATCACTAACATTGACAAACATGCTTCAGATAGCAACGCATGTGAGTTCGACCGATCAATGCTCTAACAATCTCCCTCTTTGTCAATTTTAGTGACAAAACTATCAATGCATATGGAATACAAAAAAGATAAATAAACTTTAGTAGCTTCTATTCCACATGTCTAATCTTCAACATTCCTCGAAATCTTCGTCACTTCCAAGTACTCCAATGATCCCAAAGGTTGTAAGTTTAGCATCACCGTTGTTGAAGATCCGTAGCTATAAAAATGAGAAAGCATCGGTTTCGATCATTGTTATAAAGTATCATAGTATTATTACACAGTGTCAAAGTCCAATTTTATCACAACTTCAACAATAATACTATGGTGATATGTATCACTCCCCCTTAGTCAATACTCCATCTCACATGGAACCCACTCCCCCTTACACAATGATCCGAAAATCATATGTATTTGTAGTGTGAACGACATATTAATTCCCCCTTTTTGTCAATAAAATTGGCAAAGGTACAAGAACGGGATCATAATGAAATTTCCGTAAGAGACATTTCATGACTAAAAGAAAAAATACATACCATCTAATTTAGATGCAATCATATAGCCGAAGCTAATAGCATTCATCAAGGAGTTTAAAGATACAAGATAAACCCTTTACAATTCCACAGCCGCACACCCCTCAAGATATGACCATTAAGCACAAGTTCAAAAGAACTCTCCCCCATTTGATGTCATTCCCAAGGGAACAACAAGAGCGACCTTATTTTCAAAAGAAAAGAAGGATTTTTATTGGATACCAAAAACCATGAGAATGATTTTTATATCCAAAAACTCAATCAAATTAATCACAAGTAAACCCATGATTAATTTAATTGGAATACGCAATCAAATTAAACACAAAAGTGATCAACTTAATTGATTATGCTCGACATAAGAGAACTTACGGAGCATACGACTAACATAACCATTAGAAAATGAACAGGAAGTCGTTCATATACTCAACATAAGAGAAATCTTACGGAGTATGAAAATATTCAACTAGATTAACTTCAAGAGAACCCATAATTAATCTAATTGGAATACACAACCAAACTAATTACAGAAGTAATCAATTTAATTCTCCTTTGTTTTGCTCGACATAAAAAGACTTATGGAGCAATAACTAAGTAACCAAACAAGATGATTAATTTAGTTCAAGAATGCTCAACATAAAGTACCTTACGGAACAACCAACAAAGCTAATCAAAAATTAATCAACTTGGTTGTATCGTGCTCAACATAAGACACATTACGGGGCCTCACAGTATTACATAAAATATGGATCAGTGAAGATCAATACTGTGGAATACACAAGTATTCATTCTATCTTCCATCACTATTTTCATAACGATTTAATAGACATAATCCTTGAACACAAAATATTTTAGCCTATCTTCCATCAAAGAATTGACAATATAGGCTTAACTGTTGTATACGTCAAAAGTCTACTCATCCTTAAATCAATACATGAATACCGATCATGAACGACTTTACTTTTGACAAAATATGGGACAACATAGTTCACGGACGTAAACACCAATATCCCATAACAAATTGCAATATAACAAATCCCAAAGATTAAATACTGCAAACCATCATCCTCAAAATATTTTTAGAATTTAAACCAAATAAACCTAAAAAAGAACAAGAATACGAAAAATAATAGCTATGTGTAGTCACAATCATTGCTATTCCAAGCACTAGTTATTCTTCCAACTAAATAAAAAAGAAGACATACTAGGCAACTAAAACAAAGACCATGATTAAAACACTCTAAACTCTGCCAGAAACTAGATATTGAACATGGACGAGCTCATCATTTTCCTTCTTCAGTTTGTTTTTCAGAAAATCAAGATTCCTTGTTGCAATTCCGAGTTGTTCACGTACTACTTCAAAATCTCGAAGAATATTTCCTACCAGTTGTGATGACATCTGAACTATGATCAACAACATGAAATAAAGTTATAGAAACAGGATTCAACTCAAGAATATTGTCCTTCTCAACTTCATCAACCTTGTTGCTTCCATCCATTGTATACAAAAAGAGTCCAGTAGAATCTTTTGACCTTATGGAACACTGTATTTATAAGGTGTTCCATAAAACTCTAGGAACAATGACGTTCGTGTGGGTCTGGTATGTACTTGGTCAATCACACATGTGAGACCCGGGGAAAGGAGAAGCACAATTATTCAAAGAATTACCGATAAACAGACACTCGGAGAAGTGATGAAGGAACACGAGGACCAAAAAAAAAATCACAACGAATTTAATACAAACCCGACATCTTTCCCAAGATGAGTCATCTTGAGAACAAAGAGCATCCACCTTTTACATAAAAGAGGGATGCAGCTTCAAGCAGTCATGGTGTATTAAGATGAGCATCTTGCTCATCAATATTCACTTCTTCTTTTCCTTTATCAAGGGTATTTAGAGAGACATTACTCGTCATAGCTGAAGAAGTTTTATCAAGGAAAAGGTTAGGAGTACCTGAGTCAACTGTTTTTCATGTTTCCTTGATGCTTCGTTTGAGTCTGTTTACACTGATTTTTAGATCTGAGACTCGATTGTTGATATGTAAGAAATCTGGAGCAGAAGTCTTGGATTTATAGCTTTCTTCAGGGAGAGATGAGGAACTCAACTTTTCTTTCTTTCTCCTATGCCTTGTTCTCTTTGCAGGGTTAGTCACCTTTTCGCCATTCTTCCTTCTTCCATTGTAGGCATTTTTTTTTGAACACACAACTAAGAAAGGACTTATCACGTCACATTTGTTGAGTGTTTAAAGTGCCTTTTCCGACAATGTGTGAAACCGGTTTAATGACTTCTTTAGACATCCAAGTAAGAATGTTATAAATCTTTTCATTCCTCAACCGAACGACATCTTTGCTAAGAATGTCCTTTATTCCCGCAGTAATAGCAGTTAAAGGAATTATTTTTAATTGTTCTCTTGTGAGCAGATTCAGAAGGAGCAGAATCCTTGTTTTTGGGGCCATTGCAAGTTGCTAAATGTTTTTCACATGGACAATTATCACTATCTTTAACAAAGTTGATCTTACTAGTTTTTGGAGCGTCTATTCCTTTATAGCCCAGACCACGTGTATCACGATGTTCTTTACATGATCCAAGCATAGAATATAATTTTGTAGAGCTAGAATTGAATCTACTCAGGCTCTCTTCCAGTGACTTTACTTTATTAAGAGCAGCTGTAAGCTCGGTCTCCAAGGATATTTTTTGGCGAGAAGACTGTGCTCTTTGTCGCAAAAACGTTTTTGTTGAGAGTCATATCTTGCTTCAGTTTTTGCAAGTCTTTCTTTCAACACGAAGAGATTTTTAAAAAGATTATCACATTCAGATTTTTTTGTGCGTACATCTTCTTCACGATCTTTAATGATAGATTGTAAGAGTTTATATCCACCATCGTATCCTTTAAAAAGTTTTCTCAACTTTCTGTTCTCTTGACAGAGAGGACCCATGTATTTACTCAATAAGGTTGTTGACTTCTTTTCTTTCAAGGAACGATCAAACACCTTGATATATTGAGAGACTTCCTCATCAATACTTTGTCCTTCTTCTGATCACTATCATCTGAAAGACATCCAACTGTTCTTCAAGAGATTTTTTCCAGTCGAAAGTAGATTCAGTCAATGGACAAGTTCTTGAGTTTTTATCAGAAGTTTCAACCCTTTGGGACTCACGTGAGTGGCTCTGAAATGATGTTGCGTTATCAGAGATGTACTTATCGTCCATAGAGTCAGATCGCTACAAACACGGACTTGTAAGGTCTTAAACGTGTTTGCCTGCTCTGATACCAATTGAAAAAGCGGGGGTCTAACAGCACCACCCAATATTTCGCTTAGAAATCTGTATGGACTAATTCCGAAATACTTTCTAGAGAATCAACTAGACAATCAGACTCAATCTAGGTAAAAGTATCTCAAGGAGTTAATATCTCTCTCTTGTTTTTTGATTTACTCGAGCTAATAGAAACCAGCGAGTCTTTAATCAAACACAAGGAATAACTTGGATGGTACCAAAGACCAATATCCAAGGATCAATCAATGACAATCAACAACCAAAGGTTGGATTACTCTAATTGATGATCTAACGCACAACCTGTATTATTTCAATTATAAAGATAAAACAATATAATGCAGAAACTAAAATAACACAGACACCAGAAATTTTGTTAACGAGGAAACCGTAAATGCAGAAAAACCTCGGGACCTAGTCCAGATTGAACACACACTGTATTAATCCCCTACAGACACTATCCTACTCCAAGCTAACTTCGGACTGACTGTAGTTGAACCCCAATCAGTCTCCCACTGATCCAAGGTACAGTTGTACTCCCTACGCCTCTGATCTCAGCAGGATACTGCGCACTTGATTCCCTTAGCTGAGCTCACCCAGAACTAAGAGTTGCTACGACCCAAAATCGCAGGATTTGACAATAAACAAATCTGTCTCAAACAGACGAGTCTATCAAAGGATCAATCTGTCTCCCACAGAAAAACCCTGAAGTTTTTGTTTCGTTTTTTGATAATAATCAAGGTGAACAGGAACCAATTGATAATCCGGTCTTATATTCCCAAAGAACATCCTAGATAAATCAATCACCTCACAACAATCTTAATCGTATGGTAGCGAAACAAGATGTTGCGGAATCACAAACAATGAGACGAAGATGTTTGTGACTACTTCTTATATCTTTCCTGTCGGAGATATTAATCTCAAGCCAATCAATATGATTGTACTCGTACGATAGAAGATGCAAGAACAGATCACACAACTACGATAAAAGTAGTATCGGTCTGGCTTCACAATCCCAATGAAGTCTTTAAGTCGTTAACCTGGTTTTAGAAGAAGAAAACCAAAGGTTAAAGGAGAAACGACTCTAGCACGAAAACTAGTATCACATGTTAGGTGTGGGGATTAGTTTTGCTGAGTTGCTAGATGTCCCCTTATATAGTCTTTCAAATCAGGGTTTCGCCTTGGTCACAAAGCAAACATTATCCAGCGTTAGATGAAAACCTGATTTAGATTCAAGCTAATATTTCTCAATCGTTAGATCGAAAACTAAGCTTGTTATACACAAATGAACTGCACACTTCTAGGTTTGTTAACCGTACCCAAACGTGTACATTTTTGGTTCAACAATAGTTAACCAAAAGGTTAGCCATATGAGCATTTCATATCAACCATATTCTTCTTCACCATAACTAGTTCAAATGACTCAAATGAACTAGTTAGAGAGTTGTTCAATTGCAAGGAAATCTTATATACTATACAAGACACAATTGAAGCAAAGATGATTTGATTCACTCAAACCGTTTCATGAACTTTATAGCCACGGTTTTCAAATTGCATTCCTTAGTCTTTATAAGTTTAAGTTCAGAAATCATCTTCAGATATATAACCTTCTTAAGTTCGCACACTAGGTTCGCGGACTTAAGCAACCGGGCAGAGTTTACAAACTCCAGCAAAAAATCTCGGCAAAGACTTTCCGCCGGTTCGCGGACTATTACTCACGCAACAAGTTTGTCAACTCCATCAGAATTTCTCGGGATGAGAAGTTCGGCAGTTCGCGGACTGAGTTCGCGTACTTGGAAATAAGCCATTCTTCCGGTTTCTCTTGATCAACAAAGTTCGCAAACTTTGGTTCAAGGGATAGGAATTATGCACATATGTGTCTCCACAACAATACTTATGTCCATCATTGGTTATGTAATCTAAACTCTCATTCCAACCATTGAAACATTCTTAGAGGACGTTATGTAGTTGTTACACCATTTCTCGTCAAAGCAATTTTCAAACTGATTGAAACATATTACGACTTACGTCACTAGGTAAATATAAACATGGTTAGAGCGAAATGCTTACCAACACATATTTCGAGATATAGATAGGCGAGGTATACTCGGCTCGAAATACCAAATGTGTATAATCTTAGTCTACATATAGCATACGACTTTTTGTCTCAAGAAGTAGGAGATAGAGTAGATAGACTTTTGAGTGACAGATAAGTTCAAGTTTTCATATACCTTTTTGTCGAGAAGTTCCACCGTTTCCTTGAGTATTTCTTCTTCTTGTATGATGAATCGCCATGAAGTCCTTGAGCTCAACTACACTTTCTATTCTTGTCCGAGACTTAGCTATAGTAGACTAGAAATCAACACTTATAGTTTTGATCACTAACATTGACAAACATGCTTGAGATAGCAACGCATGTGAGTTCGACCGAGCAATGCTCTAACACGAATGACCATTATAGTCGCGCAAGTTATTTCTTTTATCTATCTCTCATGGATGACACAAATTTTTAAAGACAAAGTATCATACATGTGCTTTCACCTCTCACGGGTGATATAGCTTCAAGTGTTTGTGTTCCACGATCGTTCTTCAGGAGTGCCATCGGGTTTCAGTATTTTATATGCACCCTCTCCAACTTTCAATACGATGGCATATGGCCCACCCCATCTGGCTGCCAGTTTTCCGCCTTTATTATCTCACTCATACTTAGGCAATTCTTTCAAAACCAATTATCCCGGGTGAAATTTCCTCAGACGAACCTTCTTGTTGTATTCACGTTGTATCCGTCTTTGATAATTTTCCATATTTTGTAAAGTCATTTCTCTTGTTTACCCCAAAATGTCAAGATTGGCTAGGATCAGACCCGATGATAAATTTTGTATCCACGTTACATTTCTTGTTGTGCATACCATTTCCTCGGTTGGAAGGATTGCTTCGGTTCCATATGTGAGCATGAAGGGAGAAAGACTCGTTTCCTCCCTCGTAGTTGTTCGATAGGCCCATATGACATTGTGTAGCTCCTCACACCACTCGCCATATTTTCCATCCAACTTCTTTTTCAAGTTTTCCGCTATCGTCTTATTGGTGATCTCTGCTTTCCCATTATTTTGGGGGTACATAGGTGTAGCTTTGGACTAGTTCATTTGAGTCATTTGAACTAGTTATGGTGAAGATGAATAAGGTTTGATATGAGAGTGCTCATATGGCTAACCATTGGTTCACTGTTGTTGAACCAGCTAAGTGTACACGTTTAGGTACGGTTACTCAAACCTAACTTGAAGTTACGTTTCATTTGTGTATAACAAGCTAAGTTCGATCTAACGGTTGAAATATATTAGCTTGAATCTAATCATATTTTCATCTAACGGTGAATATTGAATGCTTTGTTACCAAGGTAACTTAGATTGTAAACTGATGAGTGCTAAAAAGTGCATATTTCTATATATTTTTCTTGGCATTTAACTCATCTTTTGTGCATTAATTCTACATTTTATCCCATATTCTGTATTTTCATTGTTTTCAAGAATAAATATTTTTCTTAATTAATTTTGCATTTTTAGGTACTAAATAAAGCCTGGTTAACTCACGGAGCGAAAAGAGCAAAGGAACGGCAAAGACTCTCGCTAGGAGGAAGGGAAGAATGATGTTTGCAAGAGCCGGATCAACGAGAAGTGGGCTTGAAGAGGAAGAATTGTTCTTAAAGAAGATATGGTCTTGGCATACCCAAGGCCCAAAACCCTCACCCAAATCCATTTCCTATATCCATACCCGTTTCCCTTTCTAGCCGTCAGATTGGATCATCTCAGCATCCTACGGTCGCAGCATCGCCGTACATCAAAGTCTGAAACTCCTGTCTAACACTACAACACCTAACTCCATCTGGAGCCGTCAGCTTCGTTGTATCACTTAATCCAACGGTCGCTCAGATCCTTCTTCTATCTTGCCGTCCGATTCATTTCATCATCTCATCATCCTACCGCTGAGCTTCGCAAATCATCAAAATGGATGCGCCCGCTCAACACCTAAGCATCAAACCCATCGACCCAAAACAAACACCCACTCTCTTCTTCCCCAAATACACTTCCCCCAAATTTCTCCTCTTCCCCCGACCATGGCAGACACTGCCATGTCTGCTCCGCCGTCTCCATCTCCACCACGACCACAAGGACACCACCACCATCACCTACCTCTTCCCTAGTCGTGTCTGTCTTGTTCTTAGCATCGATTTTTGATGCTACCAAGAAGACAAACATAACCAGGGTTTCACCACAGTGAAGAGAAGACAAAATTTGGGAGAAATTCGAGTAGAGGATTAGCAGAGGAGGAGAAGTACAAGCATGGGTCGAGTCTATTTGCATCAGAGGGTGAGTTAATTTTATTTATTCTCGAAACCCTAATCCTGCTGATTTGGGGATTTTCAAATTAGGGTTTGTAGAAATTTAGGGTTTTGTAAAAGCTATAAATAGGAAACGATGTAGAATGTTAAAAGGGGTTATTGGGTCATCCGAGAAACCCCCTAATTGGGTTAATTTCATGTTGTTGTTTCAATTTCAATTTCATAATTCAGTTTATTTGCAATTTCATGTTTAGTTCCATTTTAATGTTAATTATGTTCTGAGTTCATTGCTAGGGTTGAGATGAAACCAATAACCTACTGCTAATTTTGATTTATGTTTTAGTATTGTTCTTGTTGTGCTATAATGTTGTGAATAACAGGATTATTTAACTATCTAAATGATTGATCTGTGGTTAGTTTGTTTTGTGAGAGGGAAGCTAATACTAGGGTTAGGAATCATATTAGTGACACTAAATCTTTCTCATGTAACCACCCTTTGATGTGCAGCAGACTAGAATCTTTACTGCCATCTAGATAATCGGCAGAGCCTAGAAGTTTTCCGTTATCTATACAAGGGACAAGAACATTATTGAGACTGAATCCACTTAGTGTAGGATAGGAGGTAGATTCAACTGCCCTAGTGACCTTTTAATCTACATTCTTTCTTACACTTAGCTCACTGTCTTCCTTAGTAACTTCATATTGTTCTTCACTTCTTTTACTCACTGTCTTTGTCACTGTATTACTCTTTTACTCACTGTCCTGTTTAGCTACATTGTTGTTTTGCACCACTGTTACTGTTAGAGAATTAGCTTAGGAGAATCTCAACACACACCCAAGTCTCTGTGGATCGACCCGTACTTGCACATTTGCCACTTTCGACATCGTGCACTTGCGGTATTAGTTTGTAGGTCTTTTTAGAAGCCTACCATAAACCCTGATTTGGAGACCATATAAAGGAGAACTCTAGCAACTGGGAAACCTAATCCCCACACCTCATGTGTGATACTAGTTGCATAAACTAGAGTCGACTCTCCTTAAACCTTTGGTTTTTTAGGAAACCATGTAGGTTAACGACTTGAAGACTTCATTGGGATTGTGAAGCCAGACCCCAACTATTTTCTCTGTAGTTGCGTGATCTGATCTTGCTGTTTCTATCGTGATTGAGTGCAATCGTAAAATTGGCTTGAGATTTATATCTCCGATAGGCAAGATAGAAAAGTAGCTACAAACACCTTCGTCTCATCGTTTGTGATTCCACAATATCTTGTTTCACTAGTCGATTAAGATTATTGTCAGGTGATTGATATTTCTAGGCTGTTCTTCGAGAATATAAGTCTGGTATATCAATTGGTTCCTGTTCACCTTGATTTATCAAAAGACGGAACAGAACTCGTAGGTATTTCTGTGGGAGACAGATTTATCAATTACCGTAAACTTTTCTGTGTGATACAGATTTGTTTATTAAAGTCTTCGACTTTAGGTCGTAACAACTCTTAGTTGTGGGTGAGATCAGCTAAGGGAATCAACTACGTAGTATCCTGCTGGGATCAGAGACGTAAGGAGCGCAACTGTACATTGAATCAGTTTGAGATTAATTGAGGTTCAACTATAGTCCATACCGAAGTTAGTTTGTAGTAGGCTAGTGTCTGTAGCGGCCTAATACAGTGTGGTGTTCAATCTGAACTAGGTCCCGGGGTTTTTCTACATTTGAGGTTTCTTCGTTAACAAAACTTCTTGTGTCTGTGTTATTTCTTTTCCGCGTTATATTTTTTTATATAATTTAAATATCACAAGTTGTGCGTTGAATCGATTAATTGGTAAATCCAACCTTTGGTTGTTGATTAAAATTGATTGATCCTTGAACATTCGTCTTTGGTACCGTTCAAGTTATCTCTCTTATATTCAATCGGGCTCGCATATTATTATTTGTTTGATTGCGGATTGAATTGAGAGATTGAGATATAACTTTTGGATATACTTTTCTTAAGATTGAGTCTGACTGTCTAGTTGATTCTCTTGAAAGTATATTGGAGTTAGTCCATACAGATTGCTAAGCGAAATATTGGGTGAGGTTGTTAGACCCCTGGTTTTTCATGAACAACATGTCAATATTTTTTCCTTGTAGTTGTTTCCCATTGTCCGACACGACAATACAACTAATCGGTATTCACACTTTGTGTGATTGTTTCTGGATACGAGATCGAGATAATACGACTACCAAAATGTGATACTTGATAATAGGTTCAAACTTAACCAAACTCTATAAGATAACTATCAAGTATATCATAGTTAACGTAAAAAGTGAAATTTACTTTAACCTATATAAAAAATATAATTGCGGAAAAAAAAAGTAAATCACACAACAAGATTTTGTTAACGAGGAATACTGCAAGTGCGAAAAAACCCCGGCACCTAGTCTAGAATTGAATACTCTCAGAATTAAGCTGCTATACCAAATCTACACCAACTTTGTATAGTTGAGACCAAGCAACTACCCCTAGTTCACTTAGTTTCTTCAGTATCCATGCGCTTCCGACTTCGAAGATCACGTACTGGTACAATTCTTTTGGATCGTTTTCCAAACAGTAAAGGAACAACAAATCTGTTTGGTAACAACTCTATCAATTCTTTCAAGATAAAGATATCTCAAGTCATACGCAAAGGCTCTTACGTTTGATATAATTAACTAATTTGCTAGGTTAGATCAATCTATCCAATAACTGTAAAAGCATTTAAGTTCAGAGTTGCAATCAATCAGTATAGATCTCAACGAGAAGCTGTAAAGTGCAGCCGATCTCAAGAAACTAATCAATCGAATAAATAGTTGGATCCTAGCCGATCAAGGTTTGTGCATACACAAAGATATGAGAACTAATAAGAAATCTTCTTTTTCTTCGAATCTTTTTTAATATTCAATAAAAACCTGCACAACACCACTTGAATATCTTGTGATCAATCACACACAGAACAGAGTCTGTTAACAATGGATTATCATAAGATCTTTAGATCTACAAATAGTTCTAAAGATCCATTTGATACTTCGATCTAGTTTGAGTGAATCTTATATCAGAAAAGAAGATTCTCAAGAATAAACAAACTAGGTGCAATCAAAGTTTCAACAACCGTTAGTCAATCATATCAATCAAAAACTAATAACACTTCAATTATCTAGTTTCCCACCAACGGTACTCGTAGAGCTTCTTGATCCCACATAAGTCTTTAAACTAGCGGTTGTAAGATATTTTGAAAAAGCGGGGGTCTAACAACCACGCCCAATATTTCGTTAGGCAATTTGTATAGAGTAACTCCAATATAATTCCAAGAGAATCAACTAGATAGTCAGACTCAATCAAGGAAAGATATCCAAGAGTTATATCTTTGTTTCTCAATGTAATCCGCAAATCAAACATATAGAATCCATGAGCCTGATTAATATGAGAAACTACTTGAACGGTACCAAATACCAGCGTTCAAGTGTCAATCAATTTCAATCAACAACCAAAGGTTGGATTTACCAATTGATTGAACTACGCACAACCTGTGACATTTCAATTATATAAACAAATATAATGCGGAAAAGAAATAACACAGACACTAGATGTTTTTTTAACGAGGAACCGCAAATATAGAAAAACCCCGGGACCTAGTCGATATTTGAACACCACACTGTATTAAGCCGCTAAATACACTAGCCTCTACTATTGAATTTTAATATCAGAAGCTCCGGTCGGGCCTTCTCGGTCGCGATAAATCTTTCTAGCTTGAGGCTAGCCCGTCCGGTAACTTCGGGTCCCCAACATTCATTCTTTTAAAGCCCTCTGCTCTGATTCACCTAGGCGGTTGACTACAAGTTAACTTCGGACTAGAATGTAGTTGAGCCCTAACCAAGTCTCATAACGATCAAGGTACAGTCGCGTTCCTTACGCCTTTAAATCCCATCAAGACTCTACGTACTTGATCCCTTAGATGATCTCACCCACAACTAAGAGTTGTTACGACCCAAAGTCGAAGACTGTCTCCACAGAAAAGTCTATTCTGATAAATAAATTTGTCTCCCACAGAAATGCCTACGAAGTTTTGTTCCATCTTTTGATAAATCTAGGTAAACAGGAACCAATTGATAATATGATCTTATATTCCCAAAGAACATCCTAGAAATATCAATCACCTCACAATAACTTAACTATATGGTAGTAGAACAAGTTATTGTGGAATCACAAAGAATGAGACGAAGATCTTTATTATTACTTTTTATATCCAACCTATCGAATATAAATCTAGAGCAAATACTAGAGAATATAGTACTCAATATGATAAAACAAGTAAGATCAGAACAAGCAACTACACAGAAAATAGTTGGGTATGGCTTCAGATCCCAATGAAGTCTTTAAGGCGTTAACCTATAATAGTTTTAGGAAAAACCTAGGTTAAAGGAGAATCGACTCTAGTCGCAACTAGTATCACACAGGAGGTGTGTGGATTAGGCTTTCCAGTTGCTAGAGTTCTCCCTTATATAGTCTTAAAATCAAGGTTTGATAGCTTTGAAACAAAGCAATCAATATTCGTTGTTAGATGAAATCCTGATTTAAGATTCAAGCTAAGTTTGCTTAAAACCAAAGCAATATCTCTCCACCATTAGATGGTCTTATCTTGTTACACAAAAATGAAATATACCTTCATTTAAATATTGGTAACTGTACCTAAACGTGTATATTGATTTGGCCCAATAACAGTTAACCGAAGTTAGCCATATGAACACTTTTGTATTAACCACATTCATCTAACACATCTAGATCAAATGATAATCAAATGAATCTAGTTGTGTTACTCGTAGAGTTGCTCAATTGTTTATATTCTCATAGAAGTATACAAGACATAATTGAAACAAAATTGGATTGATTCAAAAGAATCATTTCATGAATATTTAGCCACGGTTTGCAAAGATTGCATTCCTTAATTTATTAATGTATTTGTTCATGAGTATGAAATCATACTTAACCGCTTTTATAACATAAATCAACTCAGTTTGCCTTAATTTATTAATGTATTTGTTCATGAGTATTAAATCATACTTAACCGATTTTAGAACATAAACCAACTCAGTTTGCAAACGGGTACGCAAACTAGAGTTCTAGACTTTGGTCATATCCGACAGTTCCAAACGGGTATGCAAACTATGGTACCGAAGCAAACTAGGGTGAAACAGTTTGTAAACGGGTATGCAAACTTGGTTCCCTTACTTTAACATTTAAAACCTTTCGCGTACGGGTATGCATACTTGGTTCCCGGACCTGAATCATATTACAATAGTTTGCATACTGGTATGCATATTGTGTTATATCCAGACAATGGTTCAATTGTTGTAAACTCCCATTTCAATAATTGAAACATCCTTAGAAGATGACAATAGCTGTCTCACACAAACTATTAGCTTATAAGTAATTTCTAAGTGATTAAATAATCAATATGAAACATTCCGAGTCTACATCAAATGACTGTCTCACACAAACCATGTAAGATGTTACAAGGAGATTTTCAGATGATCATCTTTTGACTCATTATTTAGTTTTCAACAAATAATTGTTTCCAACTAAACTCGTAAAGAATAATGATGAACGCAGTTAAATAAAAAAGCTTTCCAACACATATTTCGAGAAACATATAAGCGAGTTAAACTCAACTCGAAATATGAAATGTGTATAATGTAAAAGTCTATATAGCTATACGAATTCTCAATATGAGATAGATTAGAATAGACTTCTGAGTGATAGATAGGTTTTAGTCTCCACATACCTTTTGTTGATGAAGTTCCTCCAAGCTCTCCTCATTAGATCTTCATCTTCAATCGATGAACGCCGTGAAGTCTAAAGCTCAACTACACATTCTACCATAATCCGAGACATAAATATAAGCATATTAGAAATCAAGAATCATAGTTTTGATCACCTACACTTGACAAAAAAACTTGATACAGAAACGCTTGCGAGGTCGACCGAGCAGTTCTCGAACAGATTTCACCTAATTAGGATACTTTCCTCTCCGATTAGACGGCTCCACCAGAAATAATAAGACATGAAGTTTTCCTGACTTTTAGGATAGTTTACTAGAAATGAAAACTTAGGTATTTATAGACCAAAGATATTTGGACACCAAGGAATTTTCAATACCGAAAATATTCTCAACATACGCAATGAATGCCAAAATCGGTTTTCCTAATTCCAATAAATGCTTGTTGAAAATTTCCAAAATCCTTCAATAGAAAATCTCCAATTAGTAAATGAACATTTCTAATTTTTATTCTCTAGAGATATGCATTTAATTGCTGGTAATTAAAGCATACAAAACTAAAATCCTTAATTAAAAGATTCTCAATTTATTTCGGCACTGGATCTCCTTGAGTACTATGGAATATCTTTGAACAATAAATTTTAAGAGTTATTGTACGTGTTCAAAGTATGTTGACATCTCTTCACTGTAAATCTTTATTCATATTTACATGGATTTACATTCTTGGAATCGGTTATACCACACTTCCAAACAAGTTTAGAAATGGTTGACCTGTATTCCATGATAACTATGTGATTGATCAAATATCAAATCACATAAGTGGATTCAATTAGTTCTACCAATCACTAGGATCGGTTATACCTCAATATGGAAATACTTTTGATTGGTCGCACAAGTTACCAGGACCAGTTACATCAGTTACCAGGATCGGTTACCATATTCCCATGGTATTGCTTGTGGTCGGTCACACCAATTACCAGGACCGGTTACACCAGTTACCAGGACCGGTTACCAATTACAAGGATCGGTTACACAATACTCTGTGATCGGTCACACTAAATTTACTAGGATCAGCTACACCAATTACTAGGATTGGCGACACCAATTACAAATATTGATCATACCATCTCATGGTGATTACTTAAGATCGGTTATCCCAATTAATAAAAATAGTCATACCAAATCATAAGTCAGGCATTGTGATTAGTTATACCAAGATACATTACCAAGGTTAAGATCGGTTCTACCTTCTCACACATATTGGTCATCCAAAGATTTGCAATGAATAGCCGAACCAATAAGCCTAATGATTTCCTTTTCGATTCATAAAACAAGTTCATGAATGTAATTCCTTTAAAAAAAATGTAAAACATTGTTTCCTAGGATGAAATCTTCACCATAACCTATTTACATAATCATAAAAGTATATACAAGATTATGTCGATGTCATATCTACGAAGTTCAAAAGATAAGTGTTACACATCGTAGTCTAATTCCCTAATACTATGATCATACAAATATGACCATGTCACGTCACTAGAGTATCATATAATATGTACAATATGTACAGATTCGTATTTATGTTTTCAATATAGCACGACTTGAAAGATACGTTAGGAATAAAACAGTTAAAGTCAATTTTACTAACCTCAAGAGGAAGGATGATGTCGTCATTGTAGTCCGTTACTTCTTCACATTCTTCAGGTATTCGAAGTAATACTTGTATGTCTCAACATTCCTAGACTTTCTAGTCTAACCTAAACGAAGTTGACTCTAGTAAATAATCAAGCGACTTTAGATGAGTTTTGACACACTAAAATATGACAACCAAACTTGACATACCAATGCTTGGCTAGTTCAACCGAGCTATGCTCTAAAAAAATATTTTCTTTGTTCCTACCCGACATGTAGGGGTCCTATAATATCTATGCCCCATTTCGCGAAGGACCACAGACTCACTACCGAGTTCAAGGATACATATAAAGCATGTATTTTCTTCTCGAACTTTTGACATTCATCACATATATTATTTATGTGTTTCATATCTTCATTCATGTAGGGCCATAAATACCCCATTCTTTTTTCCCTTGACGACAAACTTATTCCCAATCTATGATTAAACACACCACCATAATACAGTTCATTCAAAACCAAATGTCCCTCTTCATTACTCACACACCTCAATAGTGGGCCTAGATATGATCGCCCATACAGTATGCCCTCCCGAAGTTGGTAGCCTGCTGCCTTACTCTTGATCTTGTTAGCATGGGGTCATCCCTTTGGTAATAATCCGGATTCTAAATATTAGTAAATTGGCTTTATCCAATCTCCCGCTTCATACCTATCAGCCGTAGAAGTAACTTCTTGTACCTCCATATCCCCTTCTTCGGGTGCCGATGGTGCTAATACTCTTCTGATTCGTATAGCTTCAATGCTAGGGTCTGTTAACATCGACGAGATGTACGCCCAGGCATCTGTGTGGAGATTATTTCTTCTACAAATGTGTCTGAACTTGACGTTAGGAATTTGATCGATGTAGAATCTTGCCAGCCTCAAATTCTTTTGAAGTATACGGTCATGGTTGAGATACTCCTTGCTAATTTGTGGTACAACCAATTGTGAATAACTTATAAGTCTCACTTCCTTGAATCTGAATTCTATTATTAATCACAGAGCATGTATCACAGCCTCGTACTCGGTGACGTTTTTGGTTGCATTGAATTCGAGTCGAAAAGAATGAACTATCTTTGCTCCCTTTGGCGTTGTGAAGATCAACCCCAATATAAAACCATCTTTATTTGAAGATTCATCGGTAAACACCTCCTATTGTGTTGGACTACAGGTTTCTAAGAGGTCGGCGGGTCATCCCTATCTTCCACCACCCCAGGAATATCCTTTACTTCTTCCTCCTCATCTGGGGGAAAGTCATCAAGGAAATACGCTACCGCTTGTGCCTTGATTGCCGTCCTCATTTCATAAAAAACATCAAACTTCATGATTTGTGCACTCCACTTGAAGATCCGATCTGATCTTGCAGAGTTATCCAATACCGATTCAATAGAAGACTTAGTCAGTACTCTAATATTATGTGTCTGAAAGTAGGTCCTCAATTTTTGGGTTGCAAATACCAAGGAGAGTATCAGTTGCTCTACTTTAGTGTAATTTTTCTCCGGTGGGCTCATGGTGTTGCTAATGAAATATACTGGTTTTTCTTCTATCCCTATGTTTTTGACCAGCACTGTACTAATGACACATGTTGTTTCCCCGAGATAAAGTGTGAGCACCTCCTCGGACTCGGGTCTTTGTAGGATGGGTAGATTCGAGAGATGTTGTTTAATCTTTTGAAATGCTTCCTCACACTCTTCGCTCCATTTGAATTTCTCTCCCATTCGTAAGGTGCCAAAGAAATCTTTACACTTAACGGATGATCGAGAGATAAACCGACCTAAAGCTGTCAGGCACCCGTTCAGTTTTTTCACATCCTTGACAGTTATAGGCGATGCTATTTCTAAAAATATCTTTGATTTTATCAGGATCTGCTTCTATTCCTTGGCTCGTGACGATATATCCCCAAAACTTACCCGAAGTCACCCAAAAAGTACACTTTGTTGGATTGACTCTCATTTTGTACTTCTTTATTGTTTGAAAGATGTCTTGCAGGTCTTCCATATAATAATTTGAAACCCTTTTTTTGACTAGCATGTCATCTAAGTATACCTCAATAGTTTTATGGATTCTATCATCAAACATATCTTCCACCAATCTCTGATATGTGGCACATGCATTCTTCAACCTGAAAGACATCTTGGTATAGCAATAGAGCCCTCTAGGTGTGAATAAAGATGTGTTCTCTTGATCCTCAAAAGCCAAAGGTATTTGGTTATATCCCGAGTATCCATCCATTAGTGACAACTTTGTATCCCACGATCGTTTCTACTAGCTGGTCCATGTTAGGGAGTGGGAAGCTATCCTTCAGGAAGGCTTTATTCAGGTCACTGAAATCAATGCAGATCCGTATCCCGCCAGTCTTCTTTGGTACCATCACCATGTTTGAAATCCACAAAGGATATTGTTCCTTTCGTATTATTCCCGATGATTGTAACTTCTTCAATTCCACCTCCACTGCCGCTTGTAGCTCGGGTGCTATCCGACGCATTTATTGTCGTACTGGCTTGAATTTCGGATCGATCCTTAGGTGATGACAATAGATGTCGGGATGAATTCCTTCCATATCATGCATTTTCCAGGCGAACATATCTATGTATTCTTTTATCAGGGTTATCAATCGGTTAATTTCTTCTTCTGATAGCAGCGATCCGATCTTTACCATATTCGACTCTTCTTTGGTTCCTAGGTTCACCTCCCGAGTTGGTTCCAGAGATGTGAAGTTCGACTTAGGATCGTCCAATGGTGCTGCTACCTTTGATATCTATGCGATCTTGTCCTCCCCAGCTTCATATGACATGACCGCTTGCGAATATATCTTTCCAACTCTTGGGCGTCTTTGATCTCTTTAGCTTTGTTTTTGTTACAGAATAATCTTGCTCGTTTATCCTCATTCTATTAGATATCTACTTGAATACAATGTCTCGCAGCTTGCGGATCACCTACGACTTCGGCTACACCTTTGTAGGTAAGGAACCTTAACCTTTGATGATATGCTGAAGAGACACCTTTCATACCGGTAATCCATGGTCTACCTATGATTTCTTCATAGGGCGAAAAAAAGTATACTACACAGAAAGTAGTGAGAGTGTCTAGATAATCTTCCCCATTTGAAACTCACAGCGTGACTTCTCCTTTGGGTATGGTCACCTTCCCGTTAAAGCCATAAATATTGTAAGTCGACGGGATCAATATATCATAGGATAACTGCATTCTTTGGAAAGTGTCGTAAACGAGAACTTCAACGGAGCTCCCACTATCCACTAGTATCCTCTTTACTTCCCATTCTTCTATCATTAAAGTGATGACCAGTGGGTCTCCATGAGCCTGTCCATTCATAGGTACATCCTTCGCCGAGAATGTGATTGGTTGCGTCATCCAATCTTCCATAGGAAAATTATTTGCCACGCTGAAGATTTCGTTTCTCGATCTGTCTCTTTTATGAATGCAGGTCATAACTCCAGGACTGAGGTCTAGACCCCGTGGGACCGAAAGTGAGATGGTGTTGCAGAAGAATTGGATACCCCGATCGATCCAAACAAACTTAACGTGCTGGAGCATCGGGTGATGGATTCGCCTGTTTGACAAACTGCCTCAAGTAACCATCCCAAATTAGATGTTGAACTATGTCTTTCACTTCTAGACAGTTATTGGTTGAGTGCCCTAGAAACTGATGATAATGGTAGAACTCAGGATGATTCTTCGTCTCATCGAACTATACCCCTCGGGTCCTTGGATATCTGATAGACACATTTTTGTGTCTAATTTGTCCCGATTCTATATATTGACAGTGCCCATTTTTGTACTTATTATGGTGTTTTATGTGTGTGTAGGTATTTTTGGCCAATAAACATTTTTGGAAAAATCGGCTCTAAAAGTTGATAAAGGCATCCAAAGGAATCGATTTTGGCACCCACACTCTGGATAGGGGCACCCCCTCTTCAAAATTCAATTATCAAAAATGGCGGGAGAACTTGGCAAACACGCTGTTGAATTTGGACGTGAATTTTCGGGCAGTTTCAAAGAGATTCAATGGCCGAAATTGGTTTGTATGAACTCTAGAAGACATTACAAGCCCAGTACAATCAATTGGACCCGGAAAATTGGGCTGGAATACCCGTGAAAAGCAAAGAAAGGGAAAACAGAGTACGTGTTCTCTGTTGGGTTTTTAGAATATTTTTGAGAGATTTCTGGAGGACTTTGACGCTGGATTAACATGTACATGGTCCTATTCAAGATTATGGAAGAGTTTGGTAGCTATTTTATAGCTAACAGCACGTGAAAAAGCTCAACAGAAGCGATTATCGTTTCAACTGCATGAGAAGAAGAAAAAGAATAATCGCATATTTAGTCGAGATTTATGGATCTTTTAGGCTATATAAGTGTTGGTTTACATCAGAGAAAAGTTTAGAGAGAAATAGGAGAGAGTTCAGAGCCGAAACGAGGTAGATACCATTGATTGTTGCTGCTGCTGCTGCTGTTCAAGGAGGAAGACGAAGAACGAAGAACAGACGCTTCTGGAGCGTCGTTCTTCAATAGTACCTACAGCAGAATAACTGTGTCGTTATTTTGCTGCAGTTCAGAAGTATCGTTTACAGGCAGTCTTATTCGAACATTGTAACAGTGACGCTGTAACATTTATACAGTGTTGCAAAAATTCTGTTAAACACCATATCATCAATAAAAACATCTATTAAGCCATTTTGATCAAGTTTTTGATATGAGGAGCTAAACCCCTTAGCCAAGGCGACGGAGGAAGCCATTGTTTCATATTTATTGGTATAATTCTAACTTTATTATTTATTTGCAATATTTTTACATGATTATTTGCATGGAATTTATATTGGATAATTGATTTTTATTGAATAATTGTGATTCGTTTTGATGGAGCATGCTTATTTTAAGAATTTTGATGTTTCATGCTTGGTGTTTACATTTATTACTTCAAAAATCTACAAAAGGCATAATATTAGAATCACTCTAAAAGAAAAATTGCATGAATATTAATTATTAGAATTTATCAAATAATGGGTCAATGGTGGAATCCAAGTCTTGGTGTTTTTCTCTATAACTTTGAACAACTCTTTTTATTTGCTTGTTTAATTTAAATCTAAAAATTGTTTTCTTCACCAGTC
The DNA here is from genome assembly GCF_003573695.1 of Papaver somniferum. NCBI lineage: Eukaryota > Viridiplantae > Streptophyta > Magnoliopsida > Ranunculales > Papaveraceae > Papaver > Papaver somniferum. The sequence continues at coordinate 173,480,155 of NC_039365.1, read as the reverse complement.
TGAAAAGACCCCTTTTTACCACTACAACTACAATCACTTTTGAAATACCTCCAAATTTTTGGCGCCGCCGACGCGGATTTGTGTTTAGGTAGCATTTTTTTTAGATTTATTATTTTTTTATATTTTTATTTGTTCCTTTTTACGTTTCTTTTTGTCTTTGATTTACAGGTTTGAAGTGAACACTAAGGACTTGGAGAAAAAAAAAAAAGCTTAAAGCGTAAAGAGAAGACAAAAAGAAGAATTTTTTTTTAGGATTTAGTTTTATTATTATTTTTTTTTAGAATTGTATTAGGAAATATTTTGTAATTTACTTTTTGTTTTTGCACTTTATTTTTGTGGACTGTGGACTTTAAACTTTGGACATTTTTATTTTTATTTTTATACCCTACGGAAGGGTAATTTAAATACAAACTGTTTGCAGGGAAGGACGACGATTACGATATCGTCTCGGCCCCTCGGGTTCTCACATGACATAGGAGTCATGGCCCGAGTCGACTTCACCGGTTCATCGCCCATCTGGTACGGGAGGTAAGTCCAATCGAAACACTCGCGAATCTCCTGCAAGCGGGTTACTGTATTCCTTAAGGTGATAATTGTTTGAGGACGAATCAGAATGTTTTTATATTCCTAGTAAAGAGAAAGGCCTGGCCTAAACAAGATAAGGGTTCGGATTTCATCACCGCTCCCTTCTTGCCCGCCTTAGGAAAACGAAACCCAAAGCGAACCTAAGCCTAAAATTTGGACTAGAAAGAGACCTATAGGGTATCGTGCTTAACAGGACAATCATTCGAAAAATATTGGTTACTCTTTTAAGCACACCTCGAATTTCTTGACGGTTTCTGCGAGTTGAATGCGTGACTGCGCCGCATTGGATCGGTGAGCTTTTGGTCATCAAAGCTCCACTGAGCTTCCCTCGCCTCGATTCATCTTGATTTAACTCGGATTGATTCCTGAGGGGTTTGCTTAAATTGTAACGAATTCCCTTTCGAAGGATTAGAAGCTGGTCTAGAAACAATCTAAGTGGAGCCATCATGCTTGTTGTTTGCAAGAAATCTTTAGGTTTGCTGTGGTAAAGTCGAGTCAGCCTGCTGTGTGATTTCTAGAACCTTCCTGTTAGGATTTTTATTTCTTTTTGAATTCTTTTTAATGTATGCCCGATTTTGTTAATAGGGCTTGGAAAAGAGATACTCTAGGTCGATTGATTAGCGAAAAACCTAGTAGTTCTTCTGATTTAAACAGGGAGCTCGAAGGCTCTTCTTTGGAGAGCCCTGTTTTTGGAAACTTCAGTTTTGAGAATTTATCTCTGAGTGATAAAAGTACCCCTAGTACTCCAATTGTGCCAACGATGGCAACTTTGAAAGATTACATGTTCCCAACTAGGACCAACCGAGCTTCATGCATTAAATTTCCAGCCACTACGGCTAATTTTGAGATAAAACCTAGTATTCTTCATATGATCCCTATATTCTTAGGAAAAGATGATGAGAACCCTTATTTCCATATTAGGGACTTTGAGGAAATCTGTGGGACAATTAGGATAAAGGACCTTACCGATGAAGTCTTGAAACTTAAGATGTTTCCCTTTTCCTTGAGAGATAAATCCAAGACCTGGCTGAACAACCTACCATCTGAATCCATTGAAACATGGAATGAACTTATTGCTGCTTTCTATATGAAATTCTACCCTAAGCATAAAACTGCAGCTGTTAGGCAGAACATTAGTACTAGTGTGCAACAGGAGGGAGAGTCTCTTTATAGATTTTTAGAGAGATTCAATGATCTTCTATCCCAGTGTCCTCATCATGGATTTGATAAGATGAAACTTGTAGAGATTATTTATAATGGTTTGGACTATTCGACCAAATCTATGGTCGAATCTATGTGCGCTGGTGAGTTCACTAGTAAAAATGCTGAAGATGTTTTTACCTTCTTAGGAGCTATCGCTGAAAAATCCCAACAGTGGGAGTCTTGTGTTGAACCCCCTAAAAGACTCTTGGTCAATATAAGTAGCACCAATGTGGTAGATACAAGTTTTGGTTCAGATGTTAAGTTTGCTGCTTTATCTAGAAGGTTAGAAGCTTTGAAAATGGGTCAAACTAAAAATAGGTCCCTTGTTGAACCTAATAGAGCCTGTCAAGTCTCTAGTTGTGGAATAGAGCCCAATAATTCATTTTTGGAAGGTCAAGTTAGTGAAGAACAAGCCCATGCTTTCTATAACAACGTTAGGTTTGAGAACCGTCAGAAGTTTGACCCATACTCAGAAACCTACAACCCTGGTTGGAGAAACCATCCTAATTTCTCTTGGTCTAAGGGCCAGAATCAAGGTCAGTCTAGTAATTCTCAGCCTCCCCCAGGTTTTGGTTATACTAAGAACTCTTCAGGTCAGACCCAGAACCCATCTGAGAATAGAATAGCTAGCTTAGAGGAAACCCTTAGTATATTAAGGAAGATCCAGGAGATGCTATCACAAAGCCAGGAAATGTTAGTAAAAATCCAGGGTAATTTTCAAGAGGAAACCAAACAGAATTTTAAGAATAGTGCCCAATCTTTTGCTAAATTAGAGTTTCAAGTAGGAAAAATATCTAAGTTTATAAGTGAGAGAGAAAATGGAAGGTTCCCTAGTCATACTGATCCTAACCCCAAAGGAGAGAAATCGTACAATCATGTGAATTCTGTCACAACCCTGAGGAGTGGAAAGAAGGTTGACAACAAGGTTGCCATGCCTGATATTGAACATGATGTAGTTCACCCTGCTGAGACAGACAATGAAGAGACTGATAGAGTCTCTAAAGAGACCAATGAGGGTCCTGTTGAGCCCGACTTTGTTCCCAGAGCCCCGTTTCCCCAGCTGCTATTTCCGACTAAGAGCGAGTCCAACTTTAATGATATATTGGAGGTTTTTAAGCAGGTCAATATCAACCTTCCATTATTAGATGCAATTAGGCAGATTCCCTCTTATGCCAAGTTCCTTAAGGATTTGTGTACACGAAAGCGTAAGCTCAGTGTCCAGAAGAAAGCCTTCATATCTAGTCATGTGAGTTCTATTATTCAGAATACCACTACTCCTAAGTATAAAGACCCAGGGTCCCCGACCATTTCTTGCAAATAGGTAAATACCGTGTTGAGAAAGCGTTGCTTGACTTAGGATCCAGTGTGAACTTAATGCCATACCATGTGTACCTTAAGCTAGGACTTGGTGAGATGAAACCTACCCAGATGACACTTCAGTTAGCTGATAGGTCCGTTAAAATTCCTCATGGTGTGATCGAGGATGTTCTCATAGAGGTCGACAAGTTTATATATCCGGTGGATTTTGTTATCCTAGATACCCAACATGTCCCTGACCCAGAGAACCAAATACTAGTGATTTTAGGTCTCCCGTTTTTAGCTACATCCAATGCGATCATTAATTGTCGAAATGGTATAATGAATTTGTCTTTTGGTAATATGACTATTGAGCTGAACATTTTTAATATTAGTAAGCTACCCTCCGAGCTAGATGAATCGAGCGTAGAAGAGGTAAACATGATAGGAACCTTAGTTCAGGAGTCATTACCAAACATCGTATCGAAAGATCCGTTAGAGAGTTGTCTATCCCATTTTAGCCTGGATTTCGACGATGGTAGTAACATTGAACAAGTAAATGCTCTGTTAGATTCCATTCCTGTATTAGATATTGATATATGGAAATATAGGTTTGAACCATTACTAGCTTCCGAGTCTACCTTAATACCTTGTTTAAAAGAGCCTCCTGAGTTGGAGCCTAATTATACATTTTTAGGCCCACCCAAGTCTTTTCCTGTGATTGTAGCATCCGATTTGGATAGTGATCAGGAGAATAGGCCAGAGACCGCGCTTCAAGAAAATAAGGAAGTTTTAGAGTGGACCATAGTAGCTATGAAGCAAGTAGAGGATGAACAACCTGATTATAACTTAGAGAAAGCAATTGACCTTTTTCAAGAACCCGATGGTCTAGAAATTAGGAACATTGTGACTAGTCTATGTAGAGGCACCCAAAATTCTAAGTTTGGGGGTAGAGAACTAGAAGAATCTCTTGAGCATTTTAAGGACTGGGAAGATCCGGAAATCCAAGAAATAATTGGGAAGATCCGGAAATCCAAGCAATAATTAAAGGTTCGTATGAGAGGAGTGAAAACCCTAAGTTTGGGGGTAGTAATGATTCTTGTGATCGTCAAGTATCCCCATTGGAAGTCCCTAACTTGGGACTCAAGCCTAGTGAGGTATTCCCTGAGTCTATTCAGACTCCACAACCCGATCCTCCTGATACTGTCCAGGAGAAAATCCATATGTTAGAGACCCGTTTTTCGGATGAATCTGTTTGCCGAGACACTCATATGAAGCCCAAGTGGGCACCTCAGATAAATCCAGTTGTCTTGCGAGAAACTTTAGATCAGGTTGTGCTCTATCTGCTTATTTTTCTGATCTTAAGCATTTGTCTCCTATTCGTGGCAGTTCTATTTGGTCTTATGGACCCACAATTGTTTCGACTATTGGTATACGACTTTGGAAGGTGACAATTCTTCTAGAGGTTTTGATGTCTAGCTAATGACTATAAATTTAGCATTTACTGGGAGGCTCCCGCGTTCATGTGATACGGTAATATCCTTCCTTATTTCTTTTCCCTCCAGTGGTAATAGTTTCTCCTTGTTCATGCTTTTAATTTCCTCTTCAGAACATTGAGGACAATGTTAGATTTAAGTTTGGGGGTGGGGAAGAAACTTTTTTTTTTTTTTTTTTAAGTTGTAATAAATAAAATCCAGAGCCTAGAAATTTATCGTTATTAAGGAGGGCACTATCCAATCTAAGTGGATGGAAGTATTTGGTTGTAGGAGTTGAGGAACCAATCTGATTAGATGGAAACATCTAGAAGAGTCTATTCATAAAAGCACAGAGCTCAGGTGTTAGAAATAACATGATAGTTTCACCATATCTCGTTGAGTCCTTTTCACTTCTATTTTTATTTTATTTTGTTTTTAAACTATGTTACTCTAAGTGATTAGGTGGGGCTCACGATTCAAGTTGTTACCAATGCTAGGGTGAATTAGAGTGATTGAGATACCACAAAAAAAAAAAAAGTTGAAAAAAAGTTGAAAAAAAAAAGAAAAAAAAAAGAAAGAAATAAATTGAGACCAGACCATTTGACCAAAAGGAATAAATTCAATAAAGTCGACCACTGGTACCCTTGTATATGCCAGTTGTATTGACCTAGAGTTAGGTTATCGACCACTGGTACCCTTGTATATGCCAGTGTGTTGATATTAGTCAGACTAGTATCTCAATCCATTAGGATAGGTTTATTTTGGCGGAGGCCTTCAGACAGATATGGGAAACGCCGTTCACTTAGTAAACATCAAAACCATATATGTTTTTCTATATCCATCTCTTAATCTTTCCATGTGATTAGTTTGACTCCGAATATGATGTCCATATTGCAACTATCTGAGTAGAACTCTGTCACTTATATATGAATTTTAGTATGCTTGAGTGCAAACTCGTGTACATCAATTGGAATTTCGCATCAGGGTACTTCTTCCTGTAGTCAATAAGTATGCCAACCAAGGAGATTCTTTAGTGCCTTCCAAGGTTCTACGTAGATAGCTAGATTCTGGAGTAAAGATTTTGTGGGTATATCTCTGGTAAGCCCTCCCGAGACTATAACTCGTCCACTAGGGCCACCTAGGGGTTTAAAGGCTTATTGCATACGCTAAATGCAATCGACGATGCCTGCAACAGTGAGTTAGGATTTTATTTTGTAGTTTTGATTTTCTCGGGGCTAGCAAATAATAAGTTTGGGGGTATTTGATAGACACATTTTTATGTCTAATTTGTCCCGATTCTATATATTGACAGTGCCAATTTTTGTACTTATTATGGTGTTTTATGTGTGTGTAGGTATTTTTGGCCAATAAACATTTTTGGAAAAATCAGCTCTAAAAGTTGATAAAGGCATCCAAAGGAAGCGATTTTGGCACCCACACTCTGGATAGGGGCACCCCCTCTTCAAAATTCAAATTATCAAAAATGGCGGGAAAGCTTGGCAAACACGCTGTTGAATTTGGACGTGAATTTTCGGGCAGTTTCAAAGAGATTCAATGGCCGAAATTGGTTTGTATGAACTCTAGAAGACATTACAAGCCCAGTACAATCAATTGGACCCGGAAAATTGGGCTGGAATACCCGTGAAAAGCAAAGAAAGGGAAAACATAGTACGTGTTCTCTGTTGGGTTTTTAGAATATTTTTGAGAGATTTCTGGAGGACTTTGACGCTGGATTAACATGTACATGGTCCTATTCAAGATTATGGAAGAGTTTGGTAGCTATTTTATAGCTAACAGCACGTGAAAAAGCTCAACAGAAGCGATTATCGTTTCAACTGCATGAGAAGAAGAAAAAGAATAATCGCATATTTAGTCGAGATTTATGGATCTTTTGGGCTATATAAGTGTTGGTTTACATCAGAGAAAAGTTTAGAGAGAAATAGGAGAGAGTTCAGAGCCGAAACGAGGAAGATACCATTGATTGTTGCTGCTGCTGTTCAAGGAGGAAGACGAAGAACGAAGAACAGACGCTTCTGGAGCGTCGTTCTTCAATAGTACCTACAACAGAATAAATGTGTCGTTATTTTGCTGCAGTTCAGAAGTATCGTTTACAGGCAGTCTTATTCGAACATTGTAACAGTGATGCTGTAACATTTATACAGCGTTGCAAAAATTCTGTTAAACACCATATCATCAATAAAAACATCTATTAAGCCATTTTGATCAAGTTTTTGATATGAGGAGCTAAACCCCTTAGCCAAGGCGACGGAGGAAGCCATTGTTTCATATTTATTGCTATAATTCTAACTTTATTATTTATTTGCAATATTTTTACATGATTATTTTCATGGAATTTATATTGGATAATTGATTTTTATTGAATAATTGTGATTCGTTTTGATGGAGCATGCTTAGTTTAAGACTTTTGATGTTTCATGCTTGGTGTTTACATTTATTACTTCAAAAATCTACAAAAGGCATAAAATTAGAATCACTCTAAAAGAAAAATTGCATGAATATTAATTATTAGAATGTATCAAATAATGGGTCAATGGTGGAATCCAAGTCTTGGTGTTTTTCTCTGTAACTTTGAACAACTCTTTTTATTTGCTTGTTTAATTTAAATCTAAAAAATGTTTTCTTCACAAGTCTGAAAAGACCCCTTTTTACTACTACAACTACAATCACTTTTGAAATACCTCCAATAACGGATATCATTCTTTTCTCCACTTCCTTGAAAATTTCTTCTAAATGTGCGTTCAATAGCGTGTACACCTTTGGTTCATAGCGAGGTTTCTTTTCCTTCTCGACCCATTTCTTCTTTCCTGAACCTTTACTCCGGGTCCCGATCTCTTCTCGGATCGTTTCGTAACTTCCTTTGGAGCCGTTTCTGTCCCCTTACTTGCTTCCTGCACATTTTTATCTTGCATTCCTTCATGTATTTCCTCAAATGCAATGTAGTGTTATTGCATTTTTCTCATATGCTTTAAAGTATGCATTTTTTCCATATACATTGCCACCCAAATTGGGTCCGTCTTCCTGAGGGAATTTTTGAACCCGAATATTTGTTGATCAACTGGTACCTTCCTGATCTCGGTACATAATTTTCTCCATCTATCCGTTAAGGATCTCAATGGTTCCCTGAACCTTCTAACCAACGTGAATAGTTTGTTGACTCTCGGCCTAGCGATGCTGTTATGCATATAGGTTTCGAGGAAAGTTTCCACCAACACGCCATAACTCCTGATGGATCCTTCGGGTAGGGTATAAAACCAATTCATAGCTTCTCCTTCTAGGATCGCCGGAAAGAGCTTGCACATAACAATATCATTGCTCTTTCATTGTAGAAGTGACGTCATATACATTTTGACATGTTCTACGGCTTCTCCGGTACCATCGAATCGTGAGGCAAAGGTTAGAAGAGTACACTTCGGAGGAAATGGTGCTTGCTCCAATTCTCGGGTGAATGGGGTCTTTTCCGCTTCGTTGCTTACTTCTGACAGTTTGTTATCCTAACCATCTCCAGCCAGTTTCGTAACCATCTCCTCAAGTTAGGGCTGTTCATGGTCGGTTTTGGTTCGGTTTCTAGCCAAACCAAAACCGAAACCAATACTATTGGTTTCTAAAAATCTAAACCAAACCAATCCATTAACCATTGGTTCGGTTTCCAAATGGTTCCAGTTGGTTTCGGTTTGTCCCAGTGGTTTTTGGTTAACCAATAATTATGTCAAACCAAAAAAAAAATACACAAATTTACAGATAAAAAAATCGTAGTTGCCGATAGTATTGGTTTACACAAATATACAGACAAAAAAAATAAAAAATAAAAAATATCAAGAATAGTTAAAGCTTACTCTAATTCTAGAGATCAAAAGAAGATATATAATATATCTTAATTTGGTTATTGACAAATAAAAAAGAAGGAAGACGGGAAGAAAAAAGTCGAGTAGAAAGAGGGAGAGTATCATAATGAAATATTAGATTTAGGGTTTCTATTTATCCTCTAAATCAATGGGTAGAATCTAATACTTGTAAATCGACGGTAGAAACTAAGTTTAAAAATTAATCGGTTTTCCAATGGTTTTTGGTTCGGTTTTAGAGGTCAAACCACCCCAAAACCAACACTATCGGTTTTTCACTTTCTACACCGTAACCAATCCATTAGTAAATGGTTCGGTTTGGTTTCTTCATAATTGGTCTGGTTTGGTCCGGTTCCAGCGGAAAACCGAAACCATGTTCAGCCCTACCTCAAGTTGCCTAAGCTTAGCTTCGGTTGTTGTGTCGGTCCTCTCATCTTGTCGGGGTATTTCTTCCTCGGATGCTGATTCTTCGGGGGGTCCATATCCTATTCTTGGGTTAAGAGTGGGTTCGGGTACAGGCCTCCGTTGCTAAGGTGGATCAAGAATATGTCCTGATCGGGTCAGGGTGTGATCGCTTGATGCTCCTCGTCTAGATGACCCTCGCGAACTCGATCCTTGATTCCAAAGTCGATGGTTCTCTTGTTCAAGTGTTATATTTCTCCTTTGCAACTCCCTCATGAATTCTTCTTGTCTCCTTTGATTTGCCAATATTGCTAGCAAGGTCGGGTCGTCCTCTCGTGTCTAGATGGATCATGGGGGTAATTTCCTGGAACTATGGTGTTCGTGTTGCATCCCTTTTTCCTAGCCGAATCTGCCGAAGTCGATCATCTTCCCGATCCACCGCTGCCTGGTGTTCAGCGTGCATTCTTGCCTGTCGTCGCTCATCTTGTGCTAATAGCAGTTCCTCATCGTCCCCAGTGTCGTATAATGTCAATCCATCTATCATGTTTTATGGCCTCCTCTGGCTTGGTTCAACGTGTCCCAGGAGAGTGTTGTCATCGTCTTGACCTAAGTTAACTTCCTCATCAACTGTTGTCATTCATGTTGCAAGTGCTAGGATCGCCTCGGGTCACTGCCTGTGGCTACTCTCTTATCGTGAATCGGTAACTCCTTCTTGCATGCTAGTCCCTGTTAACGTTCGATTCCTTAGAATCCTGACAGTTCCCGGAGCACTTGTCATCGGCTCGTGTCCACTTTCCACTGTGATAGTTCTTAGCTATAACATGGAACGAATGACACCTCACTTTGAACTTTTTTCGAAAAGTTTAAAAAAACAAGGTAAAAGTTTTTTTCAACCTGACAGTCCTTATATACAAGTACGATTCTCCTACTTTTGCCATGTTGAACTCACCAAAATTAGTTTGTTTGACTCCCATGATACTTTTGTAAATAGGTTAATGACCAGTCGTTATCCGTACCTTCCCTAAACATTAATCATTACTTGTTCTAACATTCTCTTTGCCACGTGACTCTATTTAACCGTACATGTGGCCGGAAAAGTAACTTCAATAAAAAAATAACAACTTCCTTCACTGTGGTTTTGAAGGAATCATCATTCTTAAGTCGACATTATTGAAGGCGTAAGTTTATGAATAACGATTCGCCCCTTTGATGGTTTTCTTCGAGTTCGTCAAGGATAATCTTACCTTGGAACTTTTGGTTTTCCATTTGACTCAACACTTTCATAAGCTTAAAGAAAACTGATACGCGTTCTAATCTTTTCAAGAAAATGTAACAATTGTTGCTCTCAGCACTCCAACTCATCGTCGTTGAGCCGAGTTACTGATGACAGTAGTACGATCCGCTGACGTCGCTTTCACACATCTAAAAGGTTTTTGTTTTTTTCAAAACACAAACACACTTTGTTCATCTTCAACTAGTGAGAAGAAGTTTCTTGTAGCGTCAATCAAAACATCATAGATGCTAATTTTGGAGCTTTAAGATGCTTTCTAACAACTCACATATCTTAAGAAATTTTTAACACAACGCCACTTTTGTAGCTCAAAATCTAACTCGAAACCCGAAATCATAATATCTTAAGAGTTTAAATAGTTTGAAATCGAAACCCATAGTAGTTTTTTTTATCTAATTCAGTAAACAAAACTTCAAAAACTAACTACAAGAGTTCCTCTTTATCTTCAACTATCATCATAGATGATTAGGAGCTTTAGATTCTACTCTTTTAACAACTTTCAAGGTATTTAAAGATGTTACTCGTTCCCTTAGTCAGCGCCAAAATGTAGTTGTAAGAAGTAATACATCCTACATCTAACATTCAAGATGAAGAGATTGCAAGATTATCAAGTAACACAAGATATAGGTGGTTCGGCATGATTACCTACGTCCATGGAGGTGAAAGGATGATCTTATTATTTCTTCCAAGTTACAAAGATAAAAGCTCTCAACACTACTTAGTCTCTCTCCTTACTCACTTACAAATCACTTGTCTTTCTCTCAATACAAGGGTGTATATTTATAGGCTAAGATGCATATACATCAAAATTACAGTGTTGGTCTTATTCTATCAAATCTGATGGTCCTATCGGAGGGTTGCCAGTGTCTTCTCCCAATACTTAATACTCGGTTCTATACTCTCCCGAAGAATAGATCTTCTGATATGTCTTCGCTTGTCACAAAGTCCCTTCCGACGTAGATTAACTTCCCAACCCGACCGTGTTATCCTTCTGTCTTCGAACCCACCATGATTCGACCCTTCTACTTCTCGTGCGTGCTCTGTCAGCTACATTCAATGCCTTGTCCCCCGATTCAAATTCCACCGTTGGATATAGCCTCAGCTTTACACGTGCCTTCTTCTTAATTGAGTGTGGTAGATATCTTTTTTACCGTGTCAAGACTGGGAGTGATTCATTGCTTTATCTTGATCATTCTTTTAGTGCGTCACAGCTTAGGATGGTTCCACCTACATCTGTCAATTAAGTGCTATTACAGTATCAAATCCGCACCCACCCACCCATTGCTCACCCCTACAAACTAGGGAGGATTTTTTAAGGCTCTCTCCAGTATATTGAAGCATTTTTTTAGAATTTTTTTGTTACCAGCGAATTGTTTGCAAGATAGAGGTCATTATTTTCTTCTTCTTTGTAGAACCTCTAATTCTTGAGGAGTAGAACACCTCCATCTGGAATTGCGGCAACCAACTGAGGAACTTCCTCCCCCGTACAATATTTGATAAAACTCGCATTGATCTGCATTAGCGCACTCAATGTACTAGGCGGAAGCGCCTTCAAGCTGCAATTTCCGCAGGATTACTCAATGTACTAGCCAGAATAACTTTGGTTCCATGACCAATTGACAATGAGATATTCTGCGAAATTTCCGCAGGATTATCTCGGCTGATTCCCAATTTACAGTTAGTCAGTTACACTTCTTTTGATTAGTATTTCAATTTGAAATCTACAAAATGAAAAGAAAAGTATCTTGGAGGAAAATAACCCGCCAAAATGAATACCCCGCCAAAATTGATAACTGCCTCCGAAAATATATGACACGATAGGATCTGATCTTGCTCCTCTATAAAACACCACTTCAGTTTCTCGGTAGAAACCGCACAAAAACAAATTATAGCGTTGATGTTTGAAGAACTGATCCTCATGATGGTATGTGCCTATCCATTTTTTTTTTCTTTTCTTCTTTGTTCATTCTTTTTGATTTTGTATATTCTTGGACAAGGAATAAGATTAGAGAAGATTTGCTTTTAAGAGTGATAGGAAACTGTTTGGTTTGGTACAATGATTGTTAGAAATAGGGAAAATTGGGAATATGTCTCATTTTCACTAATTCGTTTGGGGATCTATCCCATAACGAAAAAAATTAGTGAATCTATCCTAGATAGAGAAAATAACTGTTAAGTGGCTAGTATTCCACATGTGTGGGCTTACACATGCGACAGAGAGACGTGTTTACCCTCATCGGTTAGATGATCCACACGTCACCTACAGTTACACGTGTTTGGGATCCGGCGAATTTGAGTGATAGCTTTGTGAAACTGGTCGTCTTCTCTGTAGAGAAAAGAGATCGAGACAAACAAAAAAACTTTGCACCGAGAAATAGAGAACCAGGCAAAAGAAAAAAGTAAATCGACTGAAACAGTGATAGACGTAGTTCATTGATGTGTTTTTAGAGATGATTAGGTGTTTTTAAAGGAATAACAACTCTAATATACATACGTTGCCTTTTTTCTACTTCAAAGTTGCGAAGGCTTCTCAAATCCAGATTATAGTGCTGCAAAACATGTAAGTTCTTCAAACCCAGTTGCATTCGTTGTTGTATCTCACATCTAGTAGGTTAATTTTGCTTTAATTGCAATTTTGAATTTAGGGTTTATGTAAAAATCAGTTTTAGGGTTTCTAAAATTGAGGGAGGGTGTTGGTTTAGACATGTAGGTTCTTGAATTTCGTTACATGCTGCTATTTTAGGATAACAGTTTGAAAGGAATTTTTGTTGAATGTATATGTAAATTATTGAAAGGAATTTTAGGCTAACTGTTACATGAATTTTTTTTCCAGGAAAGTGATTGAAAGGAATTTTAGGCTAACTGTCCTAAATCAGATTGCCGGGATTGAAGCTGGTAAACCATTGTATGTGTTGAATGTATTTGCAAATGATATTAGCTTTGATGGGTTTATTGAACACTTAAGGAGTAGGTTGAATTTGTCTAAGGACTACAAAATTGAAATACTCTGGGACAGTAAGTTACTAGTTGATGCATGCGATTTCTTTGAAATGTTTAAATGTGCTGAGCAAGATGAGGATGGATTTGTTATGTTAGATTTGTATATAAGTGGTGGTGAAGATGCTAATATGGATGGTGGTGGCGGGGTTCATATGGAAAGAAGTTGTGTAACTAATCCTAGATTCAGAAAGAAGATGACACCAAATATGACACCTAGAAGAAGTTCAAGACTGCAAGAGAAATCAAAGAAGCAAGAGAAGTTAAAGAAAAAGAGACGTACAAGACTACATTTTGAAGATGAAGCTATGAACGAAGTTGAAGTTCAAGTTAAACAGGCTAGTGTGGCTGATAACCAAGAAGTAGTAGATGTGATTGAAAGTGAAGCATCTAAGCATGCAGATAAACTGGAAGTTACACTTGGTGACGAAGAAGATCAACCAGTACAACTCCCAAATACAGCTGTAGATGAGTGTAACCCGGATGATAATTTTGAGTTTGAGTATAAATCAAGTGATGACGAAGATAAAGGGAGGGAAAACAATGTTGAAGGGTATGAGACTGATGATGATGGGTATTTTATTTATGATTATGCTGATGTAGAAGTTGAAGAAGATGATGAGGGGAATGGAACTGATGATACTGAGGCCAATCGTAATTTTCTTGGAAATGATGATGTGTCTGCAAGTAGTGATGTTCCTGCAAACGTTGACGTTCCTATAAATATTTATGTTCCTATAAGTGGTGATATACCTGCAAATGGTGATATTCCTGCAAATGTTCTTGCAAATGGTTATGTTCCTACAGATGGAGATACCCTTGAAGTACCTTGGACTGAAGATATGGAAGCTGAGTGGCAATTTCATTTTGGTGGTACAAATGTTGAGGACCCGATAGATTTGTCTATGCTTGAAGAAGCAATTCCTGAACCTACTCCTGGTGTGTTGATGAAGGGGATGATTTTTCCAGATATAGATGCTTTCACAGAATATGGTTTTACAACACTTCAATGGTAGTTATGAGGAATCTTTTGCAAAGATTCCGAATTTGTGTTCGGCAGTTACAAGTCTCAAAAATGATAGCATCGCCACATTTACAAGTCTCAAATGTCTCATCCGCCTCATCATATGTAAATGTGGCGATGCTATCATTGTTGAGACTTGTAACTGCCGAACACAAATTCGGAATCTTTGCAAAAGATTCCTCATAACTACCATTGAAGTGTTGTAAAACCATATTCTGTGAAAGCATCTCTATCTGGAAAAATCATCCCCTTCATCAACACACCAGGAGTAGGTTCAGGAATTGCTTCTTCAAGCATAGACAAATCTATCGGGTCCTCAGCATTTGTACCACCAAAATGAAATTGCCACTCAGCTTCCATATCTTCAGTCCAAGGTACTTCAAGGGTATCTCCATCTGTAGGAACATAACCATTTGCAAGAACATTTGCAGGAATATCACCATTTGCAGGTATATCACCACTTATAGGAACATAAATATTTATAGGCACGTCAACGTTTGCAGGAACATCACTACTTGCAGACACATCATCATTTCCAAGAACATTACGATTGGCCTCAGTATCATCAGTTCCATTCCCCTCATCATCTTCTTCAACTTCTACATCAGCATAATCATAAAGAAAATACCCATCATCATCAGTCTCATACCCTTCAACATCTTTTTCCCTCCCTTTATCTTCGTCATCACTTGATTTATACTCAAACTCAAAATTATCATCCGGGTTACACTCATCTACAGCTGTATTTGGGAGTTGTACTGGTTGATCTTCTTCGTCACCAAGTGTAACTTCCAGTTTATCTGCATGCTTAGATGCTTCACTTTCAATCACATCTACTACTTCTTGGTTATCAGCCACACTAGCCTGTTTAACTTGAACTTCAACTTCGTTCATAGCTTCATCTTCAAAATGTAGTCTTGTAGGTCTCTTTTTTTTTAACTTCTCTTGCTTCTTTGATTTCTCTTGCAGTCTTGAACTTCTTCTAGGTGTCATATTTGGTGTCATCTTCTTTCTGAATCTAGGATTAGTTACACAACTTCTTTCCATATGAACCCCGCCACCACCATCCATATTAGCATCTTCACCACCATTTATATACAAATCTAACATAACAAATCCATCCTCATCTTGCTCAGCACATTTAAACATTTCAAAGAAATCGCATGCATCAACTAGTAACTTACTGTCCCAGAGTATTTCAATTTTGTAGTCCTTAGACAAATTCAACCTACTCCTTAAGTGTTCAATAAACCCATCAAAGCTAATATCATTTGCAAATACATTCAACACATACAATGGTTTACCAGCTTCAATCCCGGCAATCTGATTTAGGACAGTTAGCCTAAAATTCCTTTCAATCACTTTCCTGGAAAAAAAATTCATGTAACAGTTAGCCTAAAATTCCTTTCAATAATTTACATATACATTCAACAAAAATTCCTTTCAAACTGTTATCCTAAAATAGCAGCATGTAACGAAATTCAAGAACCTACATGTCTAAACCAACACCCTCCCTCAATTTTAGAAACCCTAAAACTGATTTTTACATAAACCCTAAATTCAAAATTGCAATTAAAGCAAAATTAACCTACTAGATGTGAGATACAACAACGAATGCAACTGGGTTTGAAGAACTTACATGTTTTGCAGCACTATAATCTGGATTTGAGAAGCCTTCGCAACTTTGAAGGAGAAAAAAGGCAGCGTATGTATATTAGAGTTGTTCTTCCTTTAAAAACACCTAATCATCTCTAAAAACACATCAATGAACTACGTCTATCACTGTTTCAGTCGATTTATTTTTTTCTTTTGCCTGGTTCTCTATTTCTCGGTGCAAAGTTTTTTTGTTTGTCTCGATCTCTTTTCTCTACAGAGAAGACGACCAGTTTCACAAAGCTATCACTCAAATTCGCCGGATCCCAAACACGTGTAACTGTAGGTGACGTGTGGATCATCTAACCGATGAGGGTAAACACGTCTCTCTGTCGCATGTGTAAGCCCACACATGTGGAATACTAGCCACTTAACAGTTATTTTCTCTCTCTAGGATAGATTCACTAATTTTTTTCGTTATGGGATAGATCCCCAAACGAATTAGTGAAAATGGGACATATTCCCAATTTTCCCATTTTTGTATGATATTCAATTTAAATGAGCATCTAGTGCATTATTAGCAGTTGGTATAGTTTGTTGCTTTATAAATCCTTATTTCATTAGGAGTAAGAGGAATACAAGGAGGCGAAGAGTCGTGAAATGATGACGATTGATCCACCTGTATTGAGATCAAAGAGGAAGTCCAAAGTTCTCCAACAGATATACGTATCGATAGTGAACCGTCTTCCCCCTGAAATTGCCATAGAAATACTATCTAGTTTACCCACTGATTCAATCTACCCACTGATTCAATCTTACAGTGCAGACTAGTGTGCAAAACATGGCGGAAGTTACTTCGTCATCCTTCATTTGCTCATGTGCACTCAAATCAATTATCACAGGTGAATGGAAGCAGTGTTATTGGTGGTAAGGCTGGTTTCGGTTTTCTTTTTTGTTTTGCGTTCTGGCCAAAATGCAACACTGAACTGTACTATGGAGAGTATGATGGCCAGTCTAAGAAGAAACTTATAAGAATCAACCAGCCTCCCATTATTCATCAACAAATAGTTCGTGCATGTCATGGGTTGATTTGCTTTTCCAGCTTTTCTAATGTTGGCGGTTCTAACGTCCACGAATCTACCTATATTAGTAATCCTGTCACCAGAGAATACATTACTTTTCCAAAATTGGAAATTGTTGGCGAGCACAAGATTGATACTGTGCTGTGTGGTTTTGGTTATCATTCCTCTATTCAGAACTACAAAATTGTAAGAATCTACTATATCCAGAACCAGCCATTGGGACGGGTCCAGGTATATACACTTGGAGGTGGTAGCAGTGGTTGGAGAGACTTGGGAGAAACCGTTTACTCACTGCGACACAGTAAACTCTGTTTGCGGGGTGATCGCTCCCCGTTTGGTGTGCTTGCAAATGGAGCTCTTCATTGGCTAGACACTGAACAAAAGATTGGGTCCTTTGATTTGGTAGCAGAGAACTTATATTTGCTCCCATCACCACCTTTTGTCTCTGATACTAGTGTGACGAATTGTTTTCAACTTCAGGTACTGGGAGGATGCTTGTGTTTTGTTCATCTAAAGCCAGATAAATTCTTAGACATATGGTTGTTAAGGAAGAAAGGTGAGAGTAGCAGTTCTGACGTGAACGTGCAGGATTACGACTCATTGACCTGGATTAAGGAGTTCAGTATACCAATAATGGGTGATGCTGCAGAGCCATTTTCCCTTACAGAAGTGGTGAAGTGCTACTGTGGTACAAGTCTACTATCTGTTATGATAAAAAAACTGCAGCCTTCAATAAGCTTTTGGGTGGCACTCTTTTGGATGGCACTTGTTATCGTGCAGTTCCTCATACAAGCAGCTTTCTTTCGCTGAAAGCTCTTGGAGAAAGGTGCAGGTCCAGAAAAAGATACAAGGCTAATCCATCACCAAAGGAATTTTTCATAAAACATTGGAGCAATGCATGAAAAATATTTAATTCGAGTTTAGTCATTTAATTTGCAGTATATTTTTATTTTTTTTGTTGGAATTACTGGTACTAGATATTATTTCTCTGTTTTGGTTTGAGACACTGAATTGCAGTATTTGCTATGTTAATTTCTTAATCTCATTGATCTAATTGTGAAAGATATGGATCAACTTTTCTGCATTTTCAAGCGTCCTGCAAATGCCACCAGACAATCTCCATGCAGAGTTAGAAATCTTTTGTAATCTCATCAAAAAAATAAAATCTGACTGGACTTTGGCCCTGGAGTAGTGGAGTGTGTTAAGAGCTTGGGATTGTAACTAAAAAGCTTTCCTCTATTCACTAAGTGATCACCAATAATCTTTGCAAGAACAAACTCCATTTTGAAAGAAATGAAAACGATTACCATCTTTTATTATAAGTTTTCTTTCAAACGAAGTTGAAATGAACTTACTTGCATTGTGGCAATCATTACAGATCCGAAGGTTCTTCATTATCCGAATAGTTGTTCCTGGTTTCGTTCTCAATAATCCAAATGCAATTGCTATTTTCTCGCTATGGTGGTACAGAATGTCTCTCTTTACCTCATCTGTTAAGTCTTGGAAAACAGAATTAAGGTCAGGAACATAACCTTCCCATCCAATCTTCGCTATCAAATTCACCAAGAAGTTACAAATTTCAGGATATTGAAGATGATTTTTATCCCCTGCCATGAAAGTAAAGATTGTTCGATCTATCTCAATAGAACTTATTCCTGGATCTTTTTTTAATCCCTTTGATCTTATCGATACTCTAGTCTTCTTAACACCTTCCCAGTCTCCTGAAACCGCATACATATTTGAAAGCAAAACATAGTACCCAGCATCATTAGGATTTAACTCAAAAAGTTTTCGCGAAATCTTCAATCCTAACTCTACATTCCTATGAATACTGCAAGCACCAAGTAAAGCTCCGTATACCCCTGCGTCTGGTTTTAAGGGCATGTTATTTACTATTGAGTAAGCTTCGTCCAATCGCCCTGCACGTCCAAGAAGATCAACTATGCAGGAATAATGTAGCAAATTAGGCTCTATATTCCATTCTTTGATCAATTGATTGAAAATTGTGAGGCCTGGATTAACCATTCCAGCATGAGTACATGCACATAATACAGATATGTAGGTTGACTCATTTGGTTCTATTCCTGACTTCTTCATTTCGAAAAAGAGACTAACTGCATCGTCACTGTAACCATTCATCCCTAACCCAGCAATCATAGAGTTCCAACATACGACATCCCTTTCCTTCAGTCCTTCAAAGTAAAGTTTTGCGCTGTCAAGATTCCCACAGTTTGAATACATATCTATTATAGCAGAACCCAGGAAAATATCATCTTCAAAACCTACTTTTATTGTAAATGCATGAATGCGTCTGCCTTGCTGCATTGCTCCAGACTTGCTGCAACTCGAAATCATGCCCAATAACGCGACTGAATCAAGTGAAATCTCATCTATCTTTATCATCTGATCCAAGATTTCCATAGCTTTATTCCCAAATCCAGCATCTGAAAAACCCGATAACATTAATGTCCACGTGACAACATCTTTAACCGGCATCTCTTCACTGAAAACTCTGTAAGCATCTTCAGTGCATTTGAGTTTCACATACATCTCTAACAAAGCAGTCTTAACAAGCAAATAGTTATCAAACCCACTTCTAATAATAAAACTACGAATCATACTTCCTAGTTGCGGCCACTCTATCCTCGAACACGAAGCTGTCAAGCTCATCATGGTGACCAAATCAGCAAAAAACCCATTTCTGTGCATTCTCTTAAATTGAACAATTCCTTCCTCACCCAGTCCATTATCTGAATATCCTGAAATCATAGCATTCCAAGAAAAAACATTTTTCTCCGGCATTGCATCAAACACTTGCCGAGCAACAGAAACCAAGCCACATTTCATGTACATATCAACTAGAGACGTTCCTACAAACACATTGATTTCCAAACCCAATCGTATCAACAAAGAATGTATCAATCTCCCAAACTGAACCAACCCCAGTTTAGCAAAAAAAGGTAAAATGCTCGTCGCCGTAACCTCATTAGGCAAGAACCCATTCATGATCATCTCACGAAAAACCTCAACACCTTCATTATACAACCCATTTCTACCCAACCCAGATATCATAATTGTCCAAGAAACCACATTTTTTGAAGCAATGCGACGGAATATACACTCTGCAACTCTCAAACCACCACAAGAAGCATAAGCATTCATCAACCTATTGGAAAGGAATATGTTATTAGCTAATCCTGACACGATTATACGAGAATGAAGCTGTTGCAAGGGCTTCAGATCTCTGAGTTGTTGTATTATTGAAGCATAATTTGATGGATCTTCAAAAGTTTTCAATCTAGAAGTTTTAAGATTGTTGGACCGATTGTAAGAGTTGGTTAGATTTGCCAGATGAATGATCTTTTTGTGGGAAAGATGCCGGTTTTTTAATGTTAGAATTTGAATCATTTCTTTATTTTCTTCTTCATTCAGTTTTTGATTTTTGATTTAATAGTGTGGTTTTGGGGGCTTGACTTAAATCTTGGCCCTTTGACCAAAGTCAGCTTTCTACCAAATCTTGGCTCTTGCATCACCCGGAATTATGATTCCTATGGTGCTGTTTTAGAATGTGCAGTTTGATTCAACAGAAAGTAAGGGCCAAATGACAGAAACAAAGACATGATGGAATTGCATCAGATATTTGAATGGCCCTGCATTTTGAAAAAAGCAATTTCATTCATTCTCGCAAACAAATATGCGATCTGTAGGAAAATTGGACCTATGAGTCCACCAGCCTTGCGGGTTTGGTTAGTGCCATTTTTCTCATTCTTGCAGGATGAATAGCAGTAGATGGTCGACTGCACACAGCATAAAGATAAAATGCAGAATCTTTCACCCAAACACTAAATGGTTCAAATATTTTTAAGCTACACAGCGTAAATTGCAAGCTAGTTCCATCTAAATTAAGCATACATTACAACAACAGAAAAATTAAGTCAAATGCTGCTGGGATTTCGCATGCCACATTTTGCACAGAATCAAGAACGGTTTCCTTATGTTCAATGTTTAATATTTGCTTAATGGAGCACAAGAACTAAAAAATTTAATTACTCACACAACCATAAAAATTTAAAACATTTATCGATAGTATTATTTATAACAAGCCCTAGTGATACATCTTCGGTTCAGACATGGTTATTTCTTAAATGAAAACCAAAAAAAAAATAGTGAAAAAATCAAAAAAAGATCTGTGCTGTGGAAAATAAGAAAACTTCATTTGTTGAAGCAGTTTCTCTCTTTTCTCATGAACTGGAAGCCCGTACTATCCTTCGACAGCAACACCGCAATCAGCTGGGAAACAGACAATTATGAAACCGAAATATTTGCTAAGATGCCAGAGATAAAGTTTTCAATTGAGAGGAAAAGTCATAATGATGGACGAAGATTTGTGGAGTATTGTGAGGGTTTCCAAATAAAACCAATTCTTCACTCATAACCTTAATTTGTAAAACCATTATAAAGAGATTTCAGTAGAATGAGTTTGTATATTTAAGTTTGAAGACTAGATCTATTTTGAGATGGAGGGTGACTGCCGTGTATTGTTTGCCCGAGGAGAGAGACATTCTTAGACAAAATCTCACTGAGTCTTTCCTTTTATATGAACCCTCATTTTGGGCATACAGTATAATTTTGTGGCACATAGAGTTATGATGCCGTCCAATGCAAACCGCTAAGGGGCTTCCTAGTGATGCTAAAATTACTGTAATGCCCTTACATAGTTTAAATTACATTACTATTTTTTCACTTAATTAAATTCTAATCATAAAACTTTCCAACTAATTAACCCATCTCCTAATTAACCGTTACCCACTAATTAACTCACTCATTAATCCACTAAACTGTTACTTCAAAAAAAAATAGAAAAATAAAGTTTTAAAAACCAAAAACACTTCTCTCTCCCTCTTCTTCCCATCTTCTTCTCCAAAATTTCTGAAAATTCTTAAAATTTCTTTGTTCGATTAAGTTCTCTATTGAACACATACATGGCACCTCGTGTTAAACGATGCCCAAGAAATACGACGATGAATCCTGGTGTTGCTTTTGTAGCATCTCAATCTAGGGTTTTTTGGAAAATATGGAGATGAAGAGGATAGTGGATCGATTGGTGTTGGAGAGGGAGAAATAGAGGTTGATTCTTTAAAATTGCACATAGAAAGGTATTTCCCACAAACCCATTGTTTATTTTTGCATATTTCGTTGATTTATGACATGTAATCGATGATTCGTCTAGGATTTTGTTAGTTTCAGAGTAGTGTTCGGCTGAAATGTAGCAGCCGAATTATTTTTTTTATAAAGACGAAGAACAGTTCGGCTGAAAACTTGTTATATTTTGAATATCGTATGAGTCGAACCAGTGAGTTCGGCACAATAATATTTGTATGATAATCAACCGAACTTGAATACCATTATTTAATAACTGATCTAATAATGTTGGGTACATTGTTCGGATCATTGTGATAAATATCGAATGTGCCGAACTTTTGTCCAATCATGGTTAAAACTATTGGGCACCTTGGTCGGCTCATATTGATAAATATCGAATGTGCCGAACTTTACACTGTGTATGGCCAATAGCTTCCTGTAAACTTGTCCACTTATAGGTGAGTTATCAAATTGTGTAGTAGAATTATATTAATTTAATTTGGAAAACTAATTAAGGTTTTTCATTTGTTTTAGCACCCATCCGGGAAAATTCAAAGACAAGCTTAAAAGGAGAACAATGGAAGTTACTCCTTCTAACTCAAAAACTCCCAAACCTCGAGGTGGTGGCACAAAGAACTTACATGCAGGGAAAAGGGGAATTGACAGGACTTGCTCTTTGCATATAGAACAAGAGCATGACAATGATGAAGATGTTGGTGAGGAAGATCAAGAAGAAGAAGAACAAGAACAAGAGAAAGTTGTTACATCAAGGGAGACAGGTAAGCACATTCCTCATCCGGATAATGTGATACGTCCTCGCATGGATGGTTTCCCCATAGTCTCCCTGAAGATGGTGGAAGAGTGTTGATTGGCTACAAGAAGTCATGGGCGAAGAGAATTTACGAGATATTGGGATATTTTCAAAGAGGCTCCAGAGGTGGTGGATTTAGTACAAGGCTCTGGTTTATGACCTGCTATTTTCTATGCACAAGAGGAATTTGATGCAGTTACAAACTCAGCATTTGTGAGAGATTCTGTCCAAAGACTTACACATTTCATCTCCCCTTTGGTGGGATGTCAATTACTCCTGATGATGCACAAAAGATTAGTGGTCTTAGAATGAAGGGGAAAATGTGAACTCAGCGGTTTATGAAATGACTTGGGATGAGTTGTATGTACTGGCTGAGGAAACTCTTGGTTGGCCAAAACACAAGAGAGAATTGGAGTTTTCCTGCGCTGCTAAAGAGGTGAAGTTTGTGGATTCTAGTACAAAGAAGTTAAAGAAAATCAAGTTCACCGCTTTGAAAAAATATTTTGGAGACACAAAAGAGAAAATTTCAATCGGAGACTTGGTTATGGAAGAGGTCACTGCTAGGCGCACTGTTACGGCCTATTTGTTGTATACTTTAGGAAGTGTTATATTTCCCGATAACAGTGGAAACAAGTGTAATGCTCAATACCTTCAATTGTTAAGGGATTTGAAAAGCTGCCACAAGTACTCTTGGGGAACCGCGGCCCTTTCTTTCCTATTCGAGCAACTTGGAACTACGTCTAGGTTAACAAGTAGAAACATTGGAGGTTATTTCACAATGCTTCAGGTAAGTTTACACATTGTAGTTCCATTTTCAAGAAAAAACTCGGCTTTCAATTTTGGTTTTTGTATATGCCAAACCTACTTTTCTAGAGGTTCGGCTGTTGCGATTTAATTTACTAAGCCGAACTTAGATGGTTTGGCGTTAAACTGTGTTTTATACATAAGCTGAACTTTCTTATGTTTCCCAAAGTTGACAACATCCATGATCCAATTCTACTGATCCTAATAAATAAGTTTTGTGTTTTTTTTGTATTGTTCGTGTAGGTATGAATATATGACCATTTCCCGGAATTGAATTTAGTTAAGGAAAATGACAAATGGGTAGATATATTCCCTACCTCGGCCAAATGGAGTTTCAAGGAAAATAAGAAGAGGAATAAAAAGGAAATCTTTATAGCTTTGAGAGAAAAGTTAGACTCTTTGACTGTTGAACAAGTTATATTTCAACCATACAAAAAGGATGAAGAAGATGATGAAGTTGTTGAGGATGAAGATATGCCATTGGGGATGTACTATGGGCCATTGTTTTATCCCGAAGGCTTTACAGTGTTTGATCCCCGTCGAGTACTCCGTCAATATGGATTTATCCAAACGATTCTGGTGCTAGAGGAATAAAAGTTCAAGTTGTTGCCCAAGGGTTCTAAGGGAACAAAGAGTACGGAAAGTTCATGGAATGCCGAATATGATCCCGATCCTACCATTGATTGTTGGGATAAATTGGAAGATAACAAATTAATTTGGGTTGACTTAGAAGAGTTGCGTGACGATCCTTGTGAAGTTGACCCCGCTTATATAGACTGGTATAACCAAATTTCACATCCCTTAATCATTAATAGGGAAAGTCAAGCTTTGGTAGATGGTAAGAGGGGAAAACGAACACAAAAGGAAGTGGAGTCGAAGACGAGGAAGAACACAAAGGGCATGGTTGAAGATGTTTTGAAGTCTTACCGAACTATGGTATATTGAGTGCATACTTTTAATCTTGTTTTCAATATTTTTGTCAATTGTTGCTTATATGTTTTAACTAAATTTTATCAGATGGCTGGGGATAACGACGTGTTGAAGGCTATGAAGAAGAAAATTGATTTCAATGTGGATATGGCGGTGGAAGAGAAAGAATATATGTATAGCCATTGGGATAGAGTAATCAACAAAGGTGAAGGTGCGAGTGGAAGTGGTGCTAAAAAAAGTCTTGGTGGTGGAAGACGCGGTGGTGCTCAATAGATGATTATGTTCAAATTGAAGTACACTAGGTTTTTATGGTTTGGTTTTTAAGTAATGTTTGATTTTAGCATAATTTTATTTACTTGAAGAAAACAATGTTATGTGTTTGGTTTTCGGTACAATGTTTCGATGTTTAACTACAATGTTATTCTTTTATGTTTAAGTGAAATCCTATGCTTTGAGTGCACTGCGATACGTAAGTTACAGTATAAAGTTCGGCTTATAACTATGTAATACGTATTAGTCGAACCGTTTTCTGACATTCCTTAATTTTCTAAGTAAAAAGCTCGGCTTATAAGTGTTTAACGCGTATCAGCCGAACTAATTTGGTGACATTCGATTGTTCTCTTATTAGTAAGTTCGGAACTAAGTTCCATCTTAGTTTAGAGGCGAACCAAATTGCTGACACTCTATAATTACCAAAGGAATCCTGTTCGGCTTAAACTGAGATTTTATAAAGAGCCGACCTATTTGCAAAGTAGTAGAATATTCTAGAAACTTGTAAATTACTATACTACCATTAAGTTGATATAAAAGCAAAAAAATCTCTTTTGGGTCAAAGCATAAGGAACATCAAAAGAACCACTTCGGTTCTTCTCCTCTTCTCTATTCAAACCAAGTCGGAGAAAAATGGTTAAAATCATATTTCATCGCCGAAATTGATCGTCGATTCATAAAACTTTGATCGTCGATTAAACACAACTATAAAATGGCTCGTGGAAAACAAAAAGCAATTGGTAGGCGGTCCAAATCTTTTTCTAATCCTCCGTCAATTGAAGACCAACAATCATTAGAAGGAATTCAAATTGAAATTGACAAAGAAGTTCAATCAAGTGAAGAAGAAACCCCGGAAATGAGGATTAGAAGGTATTTTACACAAACCCAACCTTTTAATTTGTTGATTAATGCATTTTATTGTATTGTTAGATTAGGTTTCATTCAAAAAAACCTAGGTTTTTCCGAAACACAGAGACAGGTTCGGCTCATAGGGTGTTATTTATTATCTGTCGAACTTGTTATTGAAGAACAGTTCGGCTAATTTAAATCATCGCCGATCTTTTGCTTTCGTAGGTTCGGCAGTTTCGTTTGGCGTTCGTATAAGCCGGACTTTGTTCTATAACTTTTTTTAAGGATATTCCATGTATTCTGTAGGATTATACTTATTTATGTTTTTATACTTTGTATAAGAACCAAAAGGGTAAAATGAAAAATCGGGAAAATCAACCAGATGTGGAAGATCAACATGAAGTGGAAGAACAACAACAACCAGAGAAGAAAGATGCTACACCTCGTGTTGTTGGGTTTCGAATTCCCGATGATGATGATGTAATAGATGCACGAGAGGATGGTTTACCACACGGTCTTCCAGCCGATGGAGGAAAAGTGTTGATTGGTTACACAGATTCTTGGGCTAAGAGGATATATGAGACTCCTGACCATTGTCGTGCGGTCCGGGTTTTGAGACATCAAAGGGATGCACATTGGGATTTGTTTAAAGAGGTTCCTGAAGTGATTGTTATAGTGCAAGTCTCTGGTTTATGGCCTGTCGTTAGATATGGTCATTAGGAATGTGATAGAGTGACAGCCTCCGCCTGTGCCGAGAGATTTGCTCCTGAGACTTACACATTTCATATCCCCTTTGGCGAGATGACAATCACTCCTGACGATGCGAATAAGATTATGGGCCTTAGTGTCACCGGCGAAAGCGTGGATGCAGCGTTTTATAATATGAGTTGGGGTGAATTGTATAAGTTGGCGGAGGAAACTCTAGGTTGGCCAAGATCAATAACCGAACTAGAGTTTTGTTGTTCTGTGAGAGATGTAACTTCTACTCATGATGATAAAGGTGGATCCATCAATAAAAACAAGAAGTTCAAGTTGTTGAGGTTGAAAAACTATTTTTCAGATACAGCAAAGAGGGTTGAAGATGGAAAGTTGGTGATGACTGAGGAGTTAGTGAAGCAAACTGCTACAACATATATGTTTTACACTCTTAGAAGAGATATATTTCCAGACCTTTCTGGGAACAATGTGAGTGCTCAATATCTGCAATCTTTCAAGGATGTTCACTCCGTTAATAGTTATGCTTGGGGGACAGCGTCACTTGCCTACCTACTCAATCAACTCGCACAAGAATCTAGTTTAGCAAGTACAAATATTGGAGGAAATTTCACTATGCTTCAGGTAATTCTCTTCATTACACTTGAAATTTTTATTCAAATTTAATTTTTTTAAAACAAAATATTGGTAATTCAGTGTAAGGTTCGGCACAAAATCGAAACTACAACACAAGCCAATCCTTGCACTCTGAAGGTTCGGCACGTACGGAAATTCTACTTATGCGCCGAACCTTATACTGCAGTGGAAGGTCAAGCATATTTTTTTTTTGGTGAATATTTCAAGAATTCTTGATGAACAATAGGAATTCAGTTTCTTTGTTGGAGGATATTTTCATCATTGTTGCATTATTTATGTAGGTGTGGGTATATGACCATTTCCTGAAATTGAAAATGGCCAAAGTACATGAAAGTTGGGTTAATACAACGCCAACAGCGGCTCGATATGAGTTTTAGGAAACCAAGAAAAGAAATAAGAATGAAGTGTTTATTAACTTGAGAGAGAAATTAGACTCTTTGGATGGGAGTGACGTCGTATTTGACCCATATTTGAGAGATGTTCAAGAAGATTATGTTATTCAAGATAATCATGTGCTGATAGGTATGTACTACGGACCTTTATTTTATCCTGATGGTTTTGTAATATATGATCCTCTTCGAGTACTACGTCAATTAGGATCTGTCCAAATGCTCCTAGTGGTTAACGATAAGTTTAGGTTGTTGCCCTTGGGTTCCATTGGGAATAAAAGCACTACCTCTTTGTGGTCCCCCAAATATGATCCAGAAGGACCATAACCAACCTTAGAGTATTGGACAAGGTTGGAAACCAACAAATTAAATATGAACCACTTGCATATTTTGGGTGACGGTCCTCCACAGGGTGAGCCAGGCTATATGGATTGGTATAATGAAATTTCACATCCGCTTATTATCAATAGAGAAAGTCAAGTTATAGCTGACCCAGAGAAGGCAAAGGTTGCCAAAAAGAAGTCCAAGGCCATTGACATTCAAAAGGCATATAAAACAATGGTAAGTGATATCTTCAATTTTTACTTGTTTAATTGTTACTTCTTAAATATTAAAGTTCTTCGACCTTTAAATGGAACCAGGTTGCGGCGGGTAAGGAGTTGTTAAGAAATTTGAAGAAAATAATTTCTTTCAAAACTCAGATAACAGTGGAGGGGCAAGAGGATTGGTACAACCAGTGGGATGCAGTCATAAACAAAGGAAAAGGACCAAATAAACCAGAAAAAGGCCGACGAGCAAGAAGCCACGGCAAGAAGGTGAAGGATCAAGTGGAGCTGCTAGGGGCGGGCCAACTGGTGAAGAGGATGAGAATGTACGTCCTAGATGGAAAAGAGGTCGTGATCAGTGAACTATAAGTTTGGATGTGTAAACTTCCTTGAATGCCTGGATTTTCTTTCTTAAGTACACTTTCTTTGTTATGGGCCGTGAAGCACAATTAATTTGTTATGTTTTGTTAAATACACTTAGTTTGTTATGTTTTGAATGTTATATGGTCTTTAAAACAACATAAAGGATATTGGTTCGGCTCAAATTACTATTTATGTAGTTTCCGAACCTGTTTCCTTTAACAATATTAAGGTTTCTGCACATCTGATTCGGCTGATTATGTTATACACGAATCAGCCGAACCCTGAATTCAACAAGTTCGGCTCGTAAGGAAATTACTAATATGAGGCGAACATTACACTGATTTCTGGAAAATACAACGACTATTTTTTTCTTTTTCCAAAAAAAAGATCCGTTATGGTTTTTTTTATATATAGTATTCTATTCATAGCATTGGGTCTGCTTAACTAATTCATGGGACCATTCACCATAGAAGATGATAAGTTGCTTGTTAGATCTTTCATTAGGACTTAGCGTATTTATGGTGAACATCCTGATTGCACTATTCGATGTTTTGGAAAAAAGTAAAAGAATTCCATTTTCAGTTAGATGGAAATCCAAAACATCGTACGCGTTCGGAATTAGCCGAAAGATTCCGAAAAATCCTTTATACGATGAAAGATTACATCAGAATATTAGAATGGGTTAATCAATATCATCCCAGCGAAACTAATGAAGAAAAAGTGAGTAATCCAAAAGCTTAATGTTCCATTATAGAGTTGTTTAGTTTTCTTTTTATAAAAATAACTTCTCATTCCTTTTTATTTAGGAAGATAGAATTCAAAGACTTTGGGCTATACGCCATGGAGGAAGAAGATACGAGCTCGGAATATGTTACAGATGGCTGAAAAGAAGAATTCCGAGATTTATTAGAGACCTTTGCGCCGAGATACACTAGATGGTCGGAAAATTTACAGGTTCGGCTTTTAAATGAAAATGTATGTCTGCCGAACACCTATTGTTTTTCAAATTTTAAAAACTAGCCGTTGGAGATGGTACGTTAAGTGTAGTTTTGCTTGTAATATAAAAGCCGTATTAGCCGAACCAGATAGATTTAAACAACATTTAAAAATATAGTCGTTACAAATAGTACAATCCGTCAAGCATATATATAGCCACATATGATATCTCATTATCAAAGCACAAAATGGCAGCATCTAGTCCTAAGTATACTCTAGAAGAAGATTTATGTCTTTGAAAACATTACGTAATGTACTATCCGGAGAAGGGTGTCGAGCGACGGATAAAGGGCCTAATGAGTATGTACTACTTGTTCAGAATTCATGAAGCCTTAACCAATTAAACAGGTAATCCTAAAAACCAGGATAAGGTATCATTGTTTTGTCGAATGGTGTGGTTTGGAAAACACACAAAAACTCTTGCAAGTATACAAGGCCAAGTTTTAGTATAGAAAGTAAGCAAGGGATCATTCCACAGAGACTTGGGGTGAATTGAAGTTTCCTAGATAGCTGAGCTAGTGACAGACAGTGAACTAAAGAACCAAAGAAAAAATCAGTGGCAGTGAGCCAAAGGCAGTGGCAAAGAATAAGAAAAACTAAGAACAATTTAATCAAAACAAAACATGGAAAAGAAATTGTGGAGGGGAAGTGCAGGGAGATGGATGAGAGTTTCCTTCACCTAGCCAGTTCACCTAGGTTAAGTTTTTGTCAAATATCTAGTTAACCAACCTTACAGCCTTAGCTAACCCCTAGTATTGGCTGTCTGTTTAAAGCACAACCAATCACAGACTAACTAGGCAGTGGCTCACTAACTAAAGTAGCTAATGAATTCCTTAGAACCACCACAGACCCCTAGCATTAGTGGTCTTCTTACAGCACCACTAATCACAAATCAGGTGATCTTTCAAGAATCCAACTAGCCTAAACTGTTTTAAGCTCAGCAAAAACCATCCTAATAGCTAACCATCATGGTTCAGTTCTTTTCTCATCCTAGAGGGGAATTAGAACATGTTGCAGTTAAGAGACCTCATGGTTGTCAAGCATCAAACCCCAGAATAAGAACATGTGAGATGAACAGGGGACTTACAAGCTCATGTGTAGAAACAAACACACAAACTAATTAAGACAAACATAACATGGATAATACAATCACACAGAACACAACAGGAAATAACATAACATAACAAACATAACAGGAGCATAACAATTAACAGGAAACAATATTAAGCAGAACATGGATAGTAACATAAAATGAAATTAACAGGAATATCACATATTGAACTGAAATTAAGCAGAAACTCAAAATTAACAGGACATGAGAGTCCTGGATGTAGGCTAGTCCAAACATAACTTTTACATCACACCACAGTGCTATTTATATCCACAAGCACAATTAGGGTTCTACCCAAAAGAAATCAGTGAAGTTATGGTTTCACCCAAAAAGTGAAATTAACTCACCTAACCTACTGACAACAGCCCTAATACGTCGACCCATGCCTCTAATTATACATTCAATCACTTTCCCCCAATTATCCCCAAATTATGAAATTAGGGTTTATAAGAAATAAAATCAATCCATACCTAATCTCTGAAAACTGCTACTGACTTCGACCCATGCTTCTCCTTAGTCTCCTGATGCTTCCCACGCCTCCAATTGATGCTTTAATCATCATATATATCACCAATTTCTCACCTAGGGTTTTAGGCAGAGAGATGAGAAATTGATGTTGTAAATGATGATTAAAGGGATGGTACGTGATGGGTTTAGGTAGAATAGAGAGTTGGTGGTATGGTGGTGTTTGGTGGCGGTGTGGTGGTGGCAGTGGAGGTGAAGAAGACGGTGGCAGGACATGGTTCTGCTGTGGAGAAGATGGTGGAGAGGGTATGGCTCGATGGTTTGGGAGAGAAGGGGGGTGTGTCTGGTTAGGTGGATGGTGCTCGGTCACTAGGGTGTGAGGCGGCTTCATCTAATCTTGATGTTCTGTGACGCTGAGTCATTGGATGCGAAGCTGGTAGGTAGATCGGACGGTGATGCGAAGGTAAGCGATGAGCGACCGTTGGATTATATGATACAACAAAATCAACGATGCCAGATGGAGTTAGGTGTTGTAGTGTAAGGCGGAGATATCAAACTTTGATGAACAGCAAGGGAGCGACCGTTGGATTCAACTACCATCTAATCTGAAGGCTTGGAATTTCATCGCTGTGGTGCTCGGCAGAGACATCAGATTTTGATGCTCTATGAAGGAGCGACCGTCGGATGCTTCTGAGAAATGATCTGATGGCTGAGAACGGAGGCGCTTTTGTGTGTCGAAAATGAGGTTGTGCGCACCATTCTTCGCGGCTTCCTTGCGTAATTTCTCCCGGCGTTTCACTACTTTTCTGCTCTTTTCGCTCCGCGACTCATCCGAACTTTATTTACTACCTAAAAATGCAAAATTAATTAATAAAAATATTTATTCTTGAAAACAATGAAAATACAGAATATGGGATAAAATGTAGAATTAATGCACAAAAGATGAGTTAAAATGCCAACAAAAAGGGATAAATATATACAATATTTGGCACTCATCAAATACCCCCAAACCTGAATTTTACTTGTCCTCAAGTAAAACAAAACTAAGGAAGTCCTAACTATACCACTGTCGCTGGTCTCTCGAATGCATTTAGCGTATGCACTAAGCCTTTTAAACCACTAAGTGTCCCTAGTGGACGAGTTGAAGTCTCGTGAAGGTTTACCAGAGGTGTGCCTACAAAACCTAAGGACAAAATATAAGCTCATATTCCATCAAATGTGACATGTGCAAAACAGTTAAAGCTCACAGCAAAATGGAGATGTCAATCTAGCTATCAAAGGCACAATCCTAGCACTGATAACAAATAAGGACATGTGATAAGAGTGTAAAGTGTATCTACACATGTGTAAAGAAAGATCTGAAGTCATGACTACTAATCACCAAGAGATAGTTTCTCAGGCTAAGAACTGAGGTCGAAATCTAGCTAGCTGTCCGGACTTTACGAGAATTGTGAATGAGTTGGAGGTATTTCACAATTACTCGCGTTGTACATCAATGGCATACACCCTCCTTGCTTATTACAATGAAACAACAAAATGACTATTTACATGACTCT
This sequence comes from Papaver somniferum, assembly GCF_003573695.1. Classification (NCBI taxonomy): domain Eukaryota; kingdom Viridiplantae; phylum Streptophyta; class Magnoliopsida; order Ranunculales; family Papaveraceae; genus Papaver; species Papaver somniferum. The sequence goes on along the minus strand of NC_039365.1, from coordinate 173,447,766 downwards.
TATTTACATTGACTATTCTCTTTTTATTTTTGGAACAAGAGATGATGGAATTGAACAATACTTGATTTTTTTGGTATTTTTCTGATATATTTTTTTTTTCTCTTTTTTTTTTTCTGAATATATACATCGTTTTTTTTTTTTTTTTTTTTTTTTTTTTTTTTTTTTTTTTTTTTTTGAACAACACTTTTGATACATAACAAAAGAAACAAAAGATTACATGACACTTTGCAAGAGGTAGCCCTTTTTGATGCACCCAGTTAAATTCGATGGTTGTTTTCTTAATGTAACCTCCACCTTCTATCCCAACCAACCAAAGAACAAGCTAGTCAAGTTTCGTTCAGTATTCTAAAGTGATTGGCAATCGTAACTTCCTATCAAACACCTTGAAGATCGAGGCCATACATGTATTGGTAGATCGTGCGCGTGCAAATTTCTTATCACTATGTGAATTGTGCTAGAATCAGGGTGCCTAAATATCTAGACTAAGACTCCTAATAAAAATACATATTTGCACAAGAGTCAACATTTCAAGGTAAATGAGCTCCATTTTTATGATTTTTCTAATTTTTTAATTTTTTAATTTTTCAATTTTTTTTGGAATTTTTCAATTTTTTTCAAAAAGAAGAAGGAGTTCGTTTTCAATTATAGCATATTATCATGGTATCTACTCTATACCCCCAAACCTAAACTAAATATTGTCCTCAATGTTTCAAAATATGGAAAGAATTAAAATGCAACATATGGAAAGGGACATGCTGAGTAGAGTAAAAGGAGAGAGAATACCCGATTTCGGCGAAAGCAGAATTAAAACTCCGTTATTCAAAGCAAAAATCCAACATATTTTAGCCGAGATCAAATTGGATTAGCAAAATATATACAAAAGGAACAAAAGGTTTTTTTTTTTTTTTTTTTTTTTTTTTTTTTTTTTTTTTTTTTAAAAAAAAAACGGGAAAAAAGTAAAGTAATTTTTTTTTTTTTTTTTTTCTTTTTTTTTTTAAAAAATAAAATAAAATTTGGTTTTTGTATGGGAGCAAGCCCACTGTGCAAGCCTCTAATGAAATGGATGGAAGGCTGCGGCCTACGAAAATCCAAGTTTTAATTTTGAAATTTTAATTTGGCCCAGTTGGTTAAGGCCCGACGTTTGTTTTAAAACTTTGGTTTCGAGGTCCACTCTCGAGTGGAAGCAAGTCCACAATCGGTTATAAGCTCAGCTGGGTTTAAACCCAGAGTCTAAAATACAAGTCCAATGAAAGAATTTAAACAAGCCCACACAAAATAAATACAAGCCCACAAATTAAACAACAAGCCCAAAAATAAATTATTACAAACCCAAAATAGAAAAATAAAAAGCCCAAAAAATTGGGTTAATTATTACAAGCCCACAATAAAAAATTGGAAGCCCACAGGTTGGGTTCTCTCAAATGGAATGGGTTTAGGCTTACCTTTTTAGCACAGCCCAGCTGCTCTGATATTGTTGCAAAAACCCAGTTGGGTTTTGGTTCTTTTCCTTGGTGGCGTCCCAGCAGAGGAAAAACAGGTTCAGAACAACAGGTCCAACAGCAAATGAAGTGAAGCAGATGCAGATGCAAATGCTATGAAATGCAAAAATAGCTAAGAAAAACACAGATAAAACACAGCACCAATCCCCGGCAACGGCGCCAAAAACTTGGTAGGCTTTTAAAGATATTATATTTAAATGCAAAAAGATCCCCGGCAGCGGCGCCAAAAACTTGGTGTGGTTTGGAAAACACACAAAAACTCTTGCAAGTATACAAGGCCAAGTTTTAGTATAGAAAGTAAGCAAGGGATCATTCCACAGAGACTTGGGGTGAATTGAAGTTTCCTAGATAGCTGAGCTAGTGACAGACAGTGAACTAAAGAACCAAAGAAAAAATCAGTGGCAGTGAGCCAAAGGCAGTGGCAAAGAATAAGAAAAACTAAGAACAATTTAATCAAAACAAAACATGGAAAAGAAATTGTGGAGGGGAAGTGCAGGGAGATGGATGAGAGTTTCCTTCACCTAGCCAGTTCACCTAGGTTAAGTTTTTGTCAAATATCTAGTTAACCAACCTTACAGCCTTAGCTAACCCCTAGTATTGGCTGTCTGTTTAAAGCACAACCAATCACAGACTAACTAGGCAGTGGCTCACTAACTAAAGTAGCTAATGAATTCCTTAGAACCACCACAGACCCCTAGCATTAGTGGTCTTCTTACAGCACCACTAATCACAAATCAGGTGATCTTTCAAGAATCCAACTAGCCTAAACTGTTTTAAGCTCAGCAAAAACCATCCTAATAGCTAACCATCATGGTTCAGTTCTTTTCTCATCCTAGAGGGGAATTAGAACATGTTGCAGTTAAGAGACCTCATGGTTGTCAAGCATCAAACCCCAGAATAAGAACATGTGAGATGAACAGGGGACTTACAAGCTCATGTGTAGAAACAAACACACAAACTAATTAAGACAAACATAACATGGATAATACAATCACACAGAACACAACAGGAAATAACATAACATAACAAACATAACAGGAGCATAACAATTAACATGAAACAATATTAAGCAGAACATGGATAGTAACATAAAATGAAATTAACAGGAATATCACATATTGAACTGAAATTAAGCAGAAACTCAAAATTAACAGGACATGAGAGTCCTGGATGTAGGCTAGTCCAAACATAACTTTTACATCACACCACAGTGCTATTTATATCCACAAGCACAATTAGGGTTCTACCCAAAAGAAATCAGTGAAGTTATGGTTTCACCCAAAAAGTGAAATTAACTCACCTAACCTACTGACAACAGCCCTAATACGTCGACCCATGCCTCTAATTATACATTCAATCACTTTCCCCCAATTATCCCCAAATTATGAAATTAGGGTTTATAAGAAATAAAATCAATCCATACCTAATCTCTGAAAACTGATACTGACTTCGACCCATGCTTCTCCTTAGTCTCCTGATGCTTCCCACGCCTCCAATTGATGCTTTAATCATCATATATATCACCAATTTCTCACCTAGGGTTTTAGGCAGAGAGATGAGAAATTGATGTTGTAAATGATGATTAAAGGGATGGTACGTGATGGGTTTAGGTAGAATAGAGAGTTGGTGGTATGGTGGTGTTTGGTGGCGGTGTGGTGGTGGCAGTGGAGGTGAAGAAGACGGTGGCAGGACATGGTTCTGCTGTGGAGAAGATGGTGGAGAGGGTATGGCTCGATGGTTTGGGAGAGAAGGGGGGTGTGTCTGGTTAGGTGGATGGTGCTCGGTCACTAGGGTGTGAGGCGGCTTCATCTAATCTTGATGTTCTGTGACGCTGAGTCATTGGATGCGAAGCTGGTAGGTAGATCGGACGGTGATGCGAAGGTAAGCGATGAGCGACCGTTGGATTATATGATACAACAAAATCAACGATGCCAGATGGAGTTAGGTGTTGTAGTGTAAGGCGGAGATATCAAACTTTGATGAACAGCAAGGGAGCGACCGTTGGATTCAACTACCATCTAATCTGAAGGCTTGGAATTTCATCGCTGTGGTGCTCGGCAGAGACATCAGATTTTGATGCTCTATGAAGGAGCGACCGTCGGATGCTTCTGAGAAATGATCTGATGGCTGAGAACGGAGGCGCTTTTGTGTGTCGAAAATGAGGTTGTGCGCACCATTCTTCGCGGCTTCCTTGCGTAATTTCTCCCGGCGTTTCACTACTTTTCTGCTCTTTTCGCTCCGCGACTCATCCGAACTTTATTTACTACCTAAAAATGCAAAATTAATTAATAAAAATATTTATTCTTGAAAACAATGAAAATACAGAATATGGGATAAAATGTAGAATTAATGCACAAAAGATGAGTTAAAATGCCAACAAAAAGGGATAAATATATACAATATTTGGCACTCATCATCGAATCGAAAAAATTAAAAATAAAGTTAGGGACTTCATACCTATGGTTCGGATTGTCAATCGATATCGTCTTAAAGTTGAAACAGATGATGAGATTGTTGTTCGAGCTATAGAGGAATGGCGAAGATGGAAAGTATACCAAGTTCGCTACAACATCCTTATGAAGTTTGTCATAACTCGTTTTGGTTATTAAATTCTTGTAATTGTTACTTTGTAATGGTTAGTGACTTTATAATGGTTAATTTGTAATGGAGATTTTATGATTTCAAACAATTTAGGTAATTTAATCCGAACCATATAAGCCGAACCATAACATTTCTGAAATCTTCTTAGGATCGGCTTATTATTGAATATTACGAATAAGACGAACCTTACACTATGTGTTGGGATAATTAGCAGCATTCTAGTTCGGCACAAATAATCGTCAATATGTAAGCCGAACCATAACACTTGGGAATCCAAGACAGGATCGGCTTATTAGTTATATTTACTAATAAGCCGAACATTACACTGTATGTTGCCAAAATGTGCTTCATCTGAGTTCGGCTCACAATAATGTTCTTATTTAAAACGAACCTTGACACTGGGAAGCCAAGACAGGATCGGCTTATTAGTTATATTCGCTAATAAGCCGAACATTACACTGTATGTTGCCAAAAAAATGTGCTTCATCTGAGTTCGGCTCACAGTAATGGTCTTATTTCAGCCGAACCTTGACACTTGGGAAATAGTTTTTTTTATATGCAAGTATCGGCTCAAATATATTTTTACTGGTTAGCCGAACCACACACTAAAAGTTATTTTTCTTCAAATATTTGCACCAACAAACAAGTTAAAAAACCACAAAATATATTCAATTCATAAGATGCGCTTTAGGATACATTATGTAGCATTCATAATCTCATATCAACCTAGGCATCCAATGAAAACAAAATGCAAAAAAATTATATATATTCAATGGATTAAGTACTAGGGTGATCCTAACCTTACAACATCTTCTTCGTCATCTTCAAAAACATCTTCTTTATCATCCTCAAAAACATCTTATTCATCCTCATCATCCATTAGACACACTAGTCCGGGTGAAAGAGGTGGATGCAAACTTCTCCAAATCTCCATCTCTGTAGCGTAATTTGCACACCAATCCATAGAGTAATTTACTTCAAAAACAGGCCAAAAGGCTAAAGGAAACATTGGAGGTATTGGGAAACCGGGTCTAATCTTAAGACCGATATAATGGCAGCCTTGAACAAATTCAATAACAAGTCTTATATCTTTCACACTCTCATTGCAAGGCTTTGTTGGAGGCGCGTAGGTGTGACAACTTCCGGCTCTCGCAAAAGAATGAACAACACAATTAAAGGTCTTCGCTATTAAAAACCCACATATCGGCATTTGCATCCAATGATCACTTGTGATGACGATATCCCCATGTAAATTCCGTTCAAAACTAACGAACTCTTGTGGACCCCGTGGTCTCCGCCACCTCGCATCATGGACTTGTAGAATTCCCTGTTTCGGCGTAAAGTTTGTAACAATCTTTGACGAATATAATTTACTTCGTCCCCTTGGGCAACCGGTTGGTTTCCATCTTTAAAAGGTCCTAGTTGTTCTACGGTGACATGGAAACCACAATTTCCATCCCCTTCGACATCGTCCATGGATATAATAAACTCATGAATGGCTTCGGGTAGGTTCTCCAAATAGTTTTTCTACATCATATTAGAAGGTCTCAAATACTTCCCTAAACTATCTCTTTTAGGACCCTTCATTTTCCCTTCCGCATATCTGGTTTTTTTCTCCTTTTGCTTGGGCACCGGAGTGGTCTTTGTTGTTTCCATTTGTTGAGATGGAAACATTTTACCCTTAAGCTTTACGTCTCCTTCCAATTGAGGAGGACATAGAGGACCACTATTCTTAACCTCTTTGTTACTTGTTTCACCTTTATCCTTGCTCGGTCGACCATGTTTTTTTGATAGCTTCACTTCATCCATCTTGTCTAACTTCTCGATTGCCTTCTTCTCTTATTCGTACTTTGCATCATGGTACTCGACCCCGCATGGATCCCTTGTGGTAGGTGTGGGTTTTTTGGAAAGAGCATACGCTTTTGCTCTCTGCACTTTTCGGGTTTCTTTCGTGGGTGGCCTACCTTTTTGTGTCTCCTTTTCCGATTCTAATATACCTTGTTGGGTGTGAGGATAGAGGATTGGCATCATGTTGTCCCATAAGATTTTTTTTTAGGTCGCAACATCCCACGATACATTTTGGCCAACCTTTTTCCACAAGGTGTGTCCCAAATCTCTACATCATCGTCCTCGTCGGGCATATGATCACAACTCAATTGTTTCAAACGAGGATCAATATCCTCAAAAGTTGTAAGACAATCCTTGTACCGAAGTAGTTCATGTCGACACGTAAGTCCCATGCTTTCCCTCATTTTACAAACACACTCTTCTTGGGAGTTAGCATCCATTTTGTCCATCAAATCCACTTCCTTCATTATAAGTTCAATGCACAAATGAGAGACCCTATGGGTTAGTCCCCGGATCCACTTATCATCCGGGAAATCATCATGCTTCATCATTAGACTTTTTTCGAATAACGTTCTAATTCTTATAACATCACTCATGAAATAGTCTTCAATTGTGTCAAACACCGTGACGAACGTGTCCACGCACCCAAATAGATTCCTCTTCAAACGATAGTGAGCCGACTTTACCATACTTGTAGCTTGGTTGTCGAAGTGCTTGTGGTGGTTTTTAAATGCACTAACAAATCTATGTGCATTGGTATCCAAGAATTGCTTGCGTAAATATATAATGATTTCCGGGTATTTGACGCCCCAATTCGCAATGAGTTTTGCAACATTTTCTTCAAACACTTCTTGGGTGATGGACCAAGTCAAAGCATCCCATTCATTGGAGAAACATGCCCACATCCTTTCATTAGCATCATATGCTTTCTTGAATTCTTTCTTCTTCACTTCTCGTTCTCCATTCGGTAATGTAGAAATCTTCTCTAGCTCTTTCAACTTGAGTGGTTGGATTATCCCTTGGCATTTCTTCCTAACATTATTCCATACATGAAAGGTACAAATAAAGTTTTGTGCGTTCGGAAATACCTTCCTTATAGCAAACATCAATGCCGCCTCTTGGTCGGCTACCATGACCTTTGGAAGAGCATCCTCCCGGAAGATTAACTTCACTTGTTCCAATGCCCAAACATAGCTTTCTTTCAACTCATCATGCAAAAAACAAAAAGCAACGGTGAAAGGTGACTTGGTTGACGTTTGACCAACAACGTCCATCAAGGGCATCTCATACTTATTGGTCTTGTAAGTGCAATCTAATATGAGAACTTGTGGGAAGCATAACACCAACTTTACGCATTCCGGATGGGCAATAAAAACGTGCGTCACATGGCGGAATTCATCTAATTTCTTTTGGAAAGCATAGTTCTTCTTTTGGAAAGCATAGTTCTTCTTTTGCGAACCACAATATTGTTGCATCACCAACCTACCTTCCAAATCCTTTCTTCTCAAAGTACTTCTCGCGTTATAGGTTTGTTGCAACGTAGTCTTTTTATTCTTATCATCCGCCTTCAACTTGCTAAGAATTTTAGAGGGTGCCATACGTGCTCGTGTCATTTTATCTACCTCCGCATATTCATGAGATTTGAGTCTTCCGGCTCTATAATGTTCATGAAGATCCTTTGGACGTCGGTGGTTATGACGGCAATCCATATCTTTATTCCTTGTGAAAACTCTTTCATTTATGTTCCAATTTAAGACGATCTTGAAGGGACAATTTATCTTCATTGTTTTAGTCATATATTTTTTTCCGGTCTTCCCAACATATGGCTTACCTTTTTTCTTCTTGCTTACTTTCTCCCCACCCCTCTCACAAATTATCTCAACCCGCTCCTTTCGGCTTTGTCTACCTTTAACTAGGACGCAATTGATTTTCCAAGCATGTTCCGCAACCCATTTAACAGCTTCTTCTTTAATTTTCCATGTCTACATATCGCAAGTACAAAACTTAAGTTTTATTAATGAGATTTTGCATACAACATACTTGAAAATTAATAAAAACATAAACTATGTTACCTACCAAGTCAGTTTGGAAGTGATCTTTAGTATCTTCATGAAGGACATCAACAGGCGGTGGTTGATCCTCCATAGTTTCCATTTCAGGAAAAATCTACAACAATATCACACAGGTTTTGGGTCAGGTTCGGCTCACACGCAATACCCTATGAAAGCCGAACTACTTGTCAAACATGGATTCGGCTTATTGGGAACTAATATTATAAGCCGAACCATAAGACTTGAAATTTATGAAAACAAAAATTAATGTTCGACTGTACACGTGTAAGCCGAACATTACACTGTAACTCATATATTTTTTTTGTATTTGGTTCGGCTTATATTAGCACATCACTTTTAAGCCGAACCAGGAAAATTATTTGGCGCGAAAATAATTGAATGGCAGTTCGGCGTATATACATCTCAATCGCAGAAACCGAACTGTTCTTATTTCTTAAGGTTCGGCATACATCTTATCTGCCGAACCTATCTATGTTGCGCCGAACTAGTTGCAAAAATTATAAATTTTGGTTAAATCAAGCTAGAAAACTGAAATTAAACAACGTCTACAACCATACCTGTGTATTATTAGCATTGGGTTCCTCATCCATGTACTCATCTTCGGGATTTGACTCCATAAAGGCATCATCTTGAGCTTGAGAAAAAAGTTGAGTTTGGGTAAAATCATTTTCATAATCCAACAAATAAGCCATGTATGGATCTCCATTGTAATTGATACGTATTTTCTTAGCTTTACGTGATGAAGATTCACCTTCCTCACTCGAATTTGTATCACATCTCTCAATAATCACAAAGATCACGAAGAAAAAAAAAGTTTTTTTCCTCCTCTTCTTCTTCTTTCCTCCTTCTTCTTTTTCTAAAATAACTCACTAACTATCTTTAAAAAGAAAATTATTATCCTAAATTAACACTAAACTAACTACATTCATTAACAACTAATTAATCAAATTAACACTAATTTAACACTAATCACACAAGGGTATTTTCGCATATATGAAAATAGGTTGGATAAGGGATAGCCTAAAAATACTATTTCCAACCCCCTTTTTGTCTTATTATGTATGCCCCAAAATTATATATATGCCCCAAATTAGGGTTCTTTTATATGTCTTTCTAGATCCAAAACCCTAACAAGCAAGAGAGAGCTGGATTGGAGGCCCATAATCAGCCCACTAGTGGTCACCGAGGTTCTAGTGACAAGAAGACTCAAGAGCACATTATATTTTGCTGTCTACGTTTCTTTTGTGCAATCACAAAACTGTCATTTTGTGTGAAATCTAAAAACTTAAAGGCCTAGACAAATAAAATTCCCACGTTGAACGGTGAGGAAACTCTCACTTTTTATAGGTTTTTTTTGAGTTTTGTGAGACGAGCGTTTTGGTGAGGACGCTTGGCACCGTATAATTGGTTAAACATTGGATCTACTCCGCTCGAAAACTAAGTTCGGCAACTAAGTTTGGAAATAATCAGAATTTCCTTATGTTACTAAGGTTTGGTGTAAAGAATTTTCGTTTCCTTATGTGATCTAACGGGGTTTCCTACCATGGAACAAATACCAAAGTTAACCGGACTTCCGAATCCAATTTTGTGCAAGCCTATATATATAAAAAACCTTTAACAGACCCTTCTATCACGTGAAGAAATCGTTCTCAGTTTCAAAGGTATTTTTAAACCTTTTTTCGTATTTTTTTTTTCTTTAAATTTTGGTCTTTCGAAATTTAATTGATTTGCTATTACAATTGTTCAATTTTTTTGGCTTTTAATTATGGTTTCTCTCACTTTGGAGCTTGCAGTTAGGAATGTATCTATCAAGGTTCCAATGGTTCTTCTCTATTTCCTACGGTTCAGATTAATAACCTCTCGCTAAAACAAACTCCTACTGCAACACACCGATAAACAAAGTTCCAATGGGTGCTACAGGTCCACTAGATGTTTACAAGAAGATGGAAAAAGAAGATGATGATGCCATCGTTCTTTCATCAAAAGAGGTCATTAGTGTTAATGCATGTTTTTCATTAGAAGTAATATTCTTACTAAACGTGGTAATGTGTTAAAGATCCGTAGACATAAAGAAGATATGGTCGGTCAGGCATTCATAAAAACTTTTGAACAAGGTATCAATGGCCACGCGAATATGACGGCTTTCTACCACAAACCGAAGACACACTCAAGTTATATTGTACCTACCGGTCAAAAACCGAAAACCTATATTATGTATATCGTAGGGGCGTAAGGCTATTATGGTTTGTATTCAACTAAACGATGGGAGGAGCATAAGATTTTGGAGAGATAATCGGAGAGTATAAAACATATGCTCAAAGAAAAAATATCCAAGATTTTTTAGTTTAAGTTTGAATAAGGAGGCTATTGTTGGTGATTTTCACAATTCTAATATATAGTTGGCAGCTGTAATATAGACGAGCACTTGATCCAGCGGAAAGCAATGATTTGCTTGAGTTGAGACAAAAACTTGATCCAGCGGAAAGCAATGATTTGCTTGAGTTAAGACAAGACTTGCGAAGCATTTAGTTAAAACTTCGAGGCTGAAAACGTGTTGGAGGGGTAAGCATTTAGTATTCGCTTCAGATGGACTGTAACTAAGGAACCATGCAACAGTAACTTGGATAATGTTTTTAAACAACTCCCTCCTAAAGTTTGCTGCAAAGAAACTTCTTTCATCTCTCGACATCAACTCACATTTATTAGTTAGGAAAGAATTTATTGTTGATTTAAGAGGGAGTGATGTTTTTGGTCCAAAGGTCCATACGCAATAGTTTAGCAATTGTGGAAGTATCAAATTGTACAGTCGAGTTACTGAAGGTAGATTGAAACTCCAAGAAGAAGAGTTGATTGTTTTGGTTAAACAAACTCTACCTATTCATATAGTTTAACCCCAAACATTAATCACAGCTTACCTAAACGTCCGGCCAATCTTCTAGCCTAGAATTTTCCTAAATCTAACATAATTTTCTAATTAAAAATGGCTTTTTACTTTAATGCCATTAAGGGGACATGGCCGGAGCTGTAAGCCCCTAGCTAATTTTACTCGACCAACAAAACACCGAGGCTGCAGCTTTCAATCAACCGGTCACACGGCTAATTTTAATGTGGGGATTACAATTATGCCATTGCTATGCACATAGTATGAAAAGATAAAAAAAAAAAGAAAAAGAAGAAGAAAAGAAACCAAATTCTATTTGGAACTCATGACGTGACAATATTTAAGTGAGGCTACTTGGCAATGTGTAATTGGTATTAAAAAAAAATCTAATTTATCGTGTTTGGATTTTATGGAAGTCCAAATTCAATTTGAAAATCGACTACCTATCATATTATCCACTTTTGTTTCCAAATTAATATATAAAGGTGAAAAAAAATTCACATATTTCACGCATATTTTCTGCGAAAATAAAAGAAAAAATAAATATCAAATGCACATATTTTCCACCTATTTAATGTATTTTCCTAGCCACACCAAATCAAAAGTGCATCTCCACGGGGCGGGGCGAAGCCCCCGTGCACACCATATCAAAATTGCATCGCCGAGAAAAGGCTCGTGCACACCAAGTTAAAAGAAAAAAATACCCCGTGCTTAGCACGGACACAAATCTAGTAGAAGATGAACCAAAACCAACCAAAAAGGGTATTGAAAGTGGTAAAATTAATGAGAAAATGGAGGCAATTGAATTAAAATTAGGGAAAACTGTTAAGCGGCAACAAAGTGAAATGTGAACAACTTTCCAGGAAAACTACATCGACAATTGATAACTAAAAGTCGTGTCTATCATTCGGTACATGTTTCTAAAGGAATTTAGCCATATGGTGCAAATGTGCAATGGGTAATAGGATATGACAGGATTCGGTTTAAACTTTTCTAAGGAATTATCCAAATATTATGTGGCTCTAATGTAACTAACTAAACATCTTTTAAGCTTCATTCTAAAATCCTTTCACTCGATGGGTTTACATTTTTATAATATAATATAAAATAATTAAATTGAAAAATTAATTTATTATTGACTGTGAATTACGCACTTATATTATACGCAAACAATTTCCAAACTATTTGTAGTATGATTAAGAACCCCTTATTTTTTATCAAATAAATTTATTTTTTGACTAGGCTTGAGCATGGTCCAGATTTGCTAGAGACGTGCCTACAAACACATTGATTTCCAAACCCAATCGAATCAAGAAAGAATGGATCAATCTCCCAAACTAAACCAACCCCAGTTCAGCAAAAACAGGTAAAATGCTCGTCGCCCTAACCTCATCAGGTAAGAACCCATTCATGATCGTCTCATGAAAAACCTCAACAGCTTCATTGTACAACCCATTTCTAGCAAACCCAGATATCATAACTGTCCAAGAAACCACATTTTTAGAAGGAATGCGATGGAAAATACACTCTGCAACTCTCAAACCACCACAAGAAGCATAAGAATTCATCAATCTATTAGAAAGGAACATGTTATTAGCTAATCCTGACACGATTATACGAGAATGAAGCTGTTGCAAGGGCTTTAAATCTCTGAGTTTTTGTAATATTGAAGCATAATTTGATGGATGCTCAAAAGTTTTCAATCTAGGAGTTTCAAGATTGTTGGAATATAGACGAGGATTGTATAAGTTTGTTAGATTTGCAAGATAAATAATTTTTTTGGTGGGAAAGGTTCCGGTTTTTCAACGTTAGAACTTGAATCATTTCTTTATTTTTGTACTTCGTTATCAGTTTTCCACCTTTGATTTTATAGTGCGGTTTTTTGGGCTTCAAACTTGAGGCCTGACTTAAATCTTGACCCTTTGACCAAAGTCAGCTTTCTACCAAATCCTATGGTGCTGTTTTAGAATGTGCAATTTGCCAATTCGATTCAACAGAAAGGGCGAAATGACAGAAACAAAGAGTTGCATCAGATATTTGAATGGAACTGCATTTTGAAAAAAGCAATTTCATTCTTGCAAACAAAGATGTGATCTGTACTCTGTGGCAAATTGGAGCTATGAGTCCACCAGCCTTGCAGGTTTGCTTAGTGCCATTTCTCTCATTCTTGCAGGAAGAATAGCAGCAGTTGGTACTCTGCACACAGGATAAATTGCAAAATCTTTCACCCACACACAAATGATTCAAAACTTCAAATATTTGAGCTACACAGCTTTATATTTTAACAATTAACATAGTTGTAATCAGATATTCCAGCCATCCTTCTTACAAGAAATAATTTTATCTAAATTAAGCATACATTACAACAACAACAACAAAAATCAGTAAAATGTTGCTGGGATTTGGCATCCTACATTTTGCACAGAATCAAGAATGGTTTCTTTTTGTTCAATGTTTCATATTTGCGTGAGAAAAAAAAAAGGAGAACATAAACCAAAAATTATAATTACTCACAAAGCCATAAAAATTTAGAACATCTATTCATAGTCGATCTCATATTATTTATAACAAGCTCGAGCGATACATCCCTTCAGACATGGTTATTTCTTAATATTAGATATGTATATATTCTACACAACAGCTGTGTATATAGTCTGCATCGTCGGCAGTCCATGTATAGTCCAAGTCTTCAGGAATATGGTTGTACTTCCGAGTCCTATGCATCTTTGGTTATTGTAACAAGTCATGTAAACTCGTTCTATCTGTTAGGTCTTTCATTCTTTGTAACTAGTATAAATACTTAATGTAGAACAATCTGTATGTTGTGAGAAATTAATAAAATCAATTCTTTAGAATCTCTGATGGTATCATCTTGATCCATCCTAGGACCTATCTCATCTTCCGCTACATATTTATCTGTATCTTTTCATCATGGTTGAATCTAATTCTCAAACACCACCAGAGAGTCCTCAAGATCAGACTTCTCAACATCAACCTTCGTCTGCAACTCCAATCATTCCTGCCTCAGGAAGCTCCAGAATTTCAGATCCATATGTTATCCATCCGAGTGATAACCCTGCCACTGTTTTGTTTTCTCCATTGTTACAGGGTGACAATTATGGATCCTGGGTTCGTGGAATCACCAAGGCTCTCAACGCAAAAGGGAAACTTGGATTTGTAGATGGTACTCTTCCTCCTCCTACTGATGCTCTTACCTATCAGTGTTGGAAGCGATGCGATGATCTGGTGGGCAGTTGGCTTCTCAACTCATGCCAACCTGATATCCGGGCAAGCTGCCTGTATGCTCCTTCTTCTCATGCAATATGGGGACCCTTTTCTACTCCTTCTCTGACTGGTGCTAAATACTTTCTCACCATTGTAGATGATTTTTCCAGATGTACTTGGGTATATCTCATGCATACTAAGAGTGAAACATGCAAATTTCTCAAATTTTTTGCTTCTCATGTTATAACTCAGTATTCTACCAAACTTCATATCCTCTCTACAGGTTCTTCCCTACCTATCTTACCAGTCTTACAACGTATCCAATCATACAATGGTACTGAATTTTTATCACATGAATTTCAGGCTTGGATACATGCAAATGGTATTCACCATCAGCGTAGTTGTACTTATACTCCCCAACAAAATGGGGTGGTTGAAAGGAAACATCGTCATCTATTGACTGTTGCTCGGGCTCTTCGTTTTCAGGCCAATTTGCCCATTACTTACTGGGGTGAATGCATTCTCACTGCAACATATCTCATCAATAAAATGCCAACTCCAATACTATCTAAACGTTCTCCTCATGAGGTCTTATTGGGTACGAAACCTAACTATCGTCATTTACGTACTTTTGGTTGCTTATGCTATGCTCGCAACACTAAGATCACACATAAATTTGATTCCCGTGTTATGCCAGGCGTATTTCTTGGTTATCCATATAACCATAAAGGTTATATCATTCTTGATCTATCCACAAAATCCACCTTTGTGTCTCGTGATGTTATTTTCCATGAGCATATTTTTCCTTTTAAGGATGCACAGATTTCCACTGCTGACATTTTTCAACCTGTTCTTCAGGATGATTTTGTACATGACGATTCAACTTCTTCTTTGGAATTGAAATCGTCTCATCCACCTACTGATTCTCCGCTGCAGTCCACTGCTGTCTCCTCGTCCAAAACATATTCTCCGACACCTTCTCTGTCACATATGGACACTGCAGTTGATCCAACAACAGTTTCTTCACCTACTGCTGTTGAGCCTGAACCTATTTTACGTCGTTCTACACGTGAATCTTGTCGTCCTTCACATCTCAAAGATTATATCTGCTCTGTGAAGCAATGTAAGTCAACTACTCCATATCCTCTTACAAGTTGTATTTCGTTTACTCAATTCACTCCCCAACATCGGGCTTTCATTTTATCGGTTCTCACTAATGATGAACCACGAACCTTTTCTGAAGCAATTAAAATTCCAGAATGGCGCACTGCCATATTTAAGGAACATATGGCTTTGGAGGACAATGACACTTTCACCATTACTGATCTGCCTCCTGGCAAAAATGCCATTGGATGCAAATGGGTTTTTAAAACCAAATATCGACCAGATGGTACAATTGAACGTCGTAAGGCCCGTCTTGTTGCTAAGGGTTATACGCAACAAGAAGGCATCGATTTCCATGACACCTTTGCTCCAGTAGCCAAGCTGGTTACTGTTCGTGTTCTTTTATCAATTGCTGCCATTCATAATTGGTCACTCCATCAACTTGATGTTAACAATGCTTTTTTACAGGGTGATCTTGAAGAAGATATTTACATGAAGATCCCTCCAGGTTTCCACAAGCAAGGGGATACTCGTGTTTACAAGCTCAATAAATCTTTATATGGCCTTAAATAAGCTTCTCGCCAATGGTTTTTTAAATTTTCTTCCGCTCTCCTTCATGCAGGTTTCACCCAATCTCATGCTGATTACTCTCTTTTTACTTTCCATTCTGGTGCAATTTCCATTTACGTTTTGGTTTATGTCGATGACATTGTTATTACTGGTAATAATGATTCTGCTATTCAAGACCTCAAGCACAAACTTGAATCTCAGTTTTCTCTCAAAAACCTTGGTCGCCTGCAATATTTCTTGGGCCTTGAGGTATCACGTTCTCCCAAAGGCATTTTACTTTGTCAACGCAAATATATTCTTGACATTGTGACTGACTGCGGTCTTTTGGGAGCCAAGCCTTCGCCTTCTCCAATGGAGCAACATCTTAAACTACTGCCATCCTCTGGTGATCCTCTGTCTGATCCCAGTATTTATCGACGTCTCATAGGTCGTCTCTTGTATCTTCAGGTAACACGTCCTGACATCACGTTTTCTGTTAATTATTTAAGTCAATTCATGCAACAACCATGCTCTGGTCATTTGGCTGCTGCTTATCGTATTATTCGTTATCTTAAAGGTACCATTAGTCATGGTATTTTTTTATCTGCTTCAAGCTCTTTGTCTCTCTCGGGTTACACTGATTCTGATTGGGAAGGCTGTCCTACTACTCGTCGATCAACGACAGGTTATTTTACGATGTTAGGGGATAGCCCTATTTCTTGGAAGTCCAAGAAGCAACCAACAGTATCTCTTTCTTCTGATGAAGCAGAATATCGTGCTCTTGCACGACTTACTTCTGAACTGCAATGGTTGCATTATCTTTTCACTGACCTTCGTATCACTATTCCAAAACCTATTCCAAGTTATTGCGATAATCAGGCTGCCATTCATATTTCTGCTAATCCTGTTTTTCACGAACGCACTAAACATATTGAAATAGATTGCTATTTCGTACGTGACAAGCTCCTTTCTGGTCTTATCAAACCTACTTATCTACCGTCCGCTTTACAATTAACCGATCTTTTCACCAAGCCGCTGGGAGTGGATCATTTTCTTCGCCTATCTAGCAAGTTGGGTCTTCGTGCAGATGGTCCTCAGCCTCCAACTTGAGGGGGGGTATTAGATATGTATATATTCTACACAACAGCTGTGTATATAGTCTACATCGTCGGCAGTCCATGTATAGTCCAAGTCTTCAGGAATATGGTTGTACTTACGAGTCTTATGCATCTTTGGTTATTGTAACAAGTCCTGTAAACTCGTTCTATCTGTTAGGTCTTTCATTCTTTGTGACTAGTATAAATACTTAATGTAGAACAATCTGTATGTTGTGAGAAATTAATAAAATCAATTCTTTAGAATCTTTGACTTAAATAAAAAAGAAAAAAACTAGTGACCAAGAGATCTGTAGTGTGGAAATATGAATAATTCATTTGGTGCAGTTTCTCTTTTACCGTGGAAAATATGAACCCTGAACTAAAAGCCCTCGGTCAGACCATGAGACACTAGTACCACACCATTGAAAAACATAAAAAAGACAGTAAAACCACGATCTGTACTATGAGAAATCCGTATGATTTGCCTAGATGCTGGAACTAGAGTTTTCATTTGAGAGGAAAAGTCATAATGATAGTCAACAATGATGGATGATGATTTGTGGAGTACGTAAGAGGTCCAGTATAACACCAACACTTCATTCATGACCTTAGCTTGCAAAACCATTATAAAACGAATTTCAGTAGAATGAGATTGAACAGTGAGGAATTTGAAGAACAAATGAACCTATGTATATTTTCAAAAAACTGATAATTTCAGTAGGCTGACAAGTTATCAGCTGAACCTATGTATATTTTCAAAAAACTGAGGTTCGGCTTAAAAGTTAGCAGCCGAACTTCACTCTGTAAAAAAAACTTGTATTACTCTTGTTTTCTATTTATTTGTTTACTTAGGTGAATCATTTAAAGTCAGTGGAAGTGGATGCAAAAATAGCTATAAAGTGAAGTTCTCCAAAGATCCAAGTGTCTAGAGCCAAAAGAAGTGGAAGAAGTGCGACGAAAAGGAGCGAACAATGTCTAAAGTATAAGAAGGACTAGAAGGCCAAGTTCAACTTATCCAAATTAAGGATTTCTTATGACCATCTTAAAGAGAAATCAATTTTGAAAAGAACGCAAAAACAATGAGGTCATTCTGGTATCAGACGAAGAAGTTATGGAAAAAACAAGGTTGATACTTGAAGTTACAAAGATAGGTTCGACTCAAAAACATGCAGCTCGAGTCAGCCGAACCTGCAACATAAAAATCAAGTTATCGGAAGATTTTAAGGAAAAACGTTCGGCTATAAGATGATCCAATGACCTAAGCCGAACCCACAAATGAGTTTTGAAGTTCGGCTAATTTGAACAAAATCTAGCAAAGTCGCATTAGCCGAAGATAGTGTTTCTCTAAATCATACATTAGGTTCGTCTCAAAATTGATACTCCAAGATCAGCCGAACTGATCTTATGAAAACCCTAATTTCATCTTTGAAATCATATTTTATAGATCAAACAAAACAAAATCAATCAAAAACAAGATGGGTCTGTTACACATGCATTCTAAAATACATGTAAGAGCAATTAAGATTTGGATTTCGCACTCCAACATCGCTGATTTTGATCCTTGTTTTCTTTGCTTGATCAATTTCGTGATTGAATTGGAGTCCATGATGTTTAAGTTTAAAGTTTATTTTGATTTTAGGTTTTTGAGGATGAGGGCACTCTAGTAATTTAAATTGTTTAAGGATATATAGGTAATTGCACTACATTTAGACACCCCTTATAAACCCAACCTAGATGGTATAATGAATGAGTATGCCTCAAAAAAACTGAGTATGCCTCAAAACAGGTGTTCGGTAATTTCGGGTGTGTGGGTGAGAAAAGAATTTAAACCCTAAACAATGTATTGTAAGGGAGTACTTTAGATTCGATAGATCAATCTGTACAAGTCTGGCCTAAACCAAGAAATGGCCATTCCAGACTTGCTTCGGTCACAAAGTGAAGGAGAATGGGTTGGTTTTGGGGAGGGAAGCAAAGAAAGTGTTGAGACCAGAATAGTTCTGGAAGAGTAGTTTTTTTCTACGACTTGTATCATAAAGTGGGAAGCTAGCAGATGGAAATCTAGTAAATGTTTTCTGAGTGTTGTATGCTCCTGACTGAACTTGTTGTTCGGTGGAAATAGTAAGACCTATTTATACAAGTCGAGGTGTAACGTACTCTGGTCTCATTAAGGAATGGAAAAATGGGTGAGTAAATGTGAGGAGGTGGTAACCGTTAACGCATGAAATTGATGTTCCATAAAAAAGAGCGTTTCACCATTACTCCCTGTATTTACTAACCGCCTCATCCTTATGACACTTCCTTATTACGGGCGTAGTGTACGCCGCACGCTATAAACCGCCAAACCAATACCCAAAGAAGATCCCCCAGTTTGTGATATGTGTTGATGTCTCGAATGTTTTCGTGGAAAACATGTAGCATATTGTCGCCTGGTAAGTCGATCTTGGGAGACTTGCTGGCTTGGTGACCTTCGACCGTCGAGATTTTGCATCTTAAGATGAAAGATAGCCGTTAATCGTCGCACGCTTTCATTTTCGGTGGCCGCATAGGGAAGGCCAGCATGGTGGCGCGACAAGCCTTGGTGCGGTTTGGCGTGGCCAAACTATGGTTTCGGGAAAATGGTTACCATGCGTTGTCTGGTAACCTTGGATGGCTAGGATTTGCTCCTGGGATTGAAGGGCGACCATTGATTGTCGCACGCCTTCGTTTTAGTAGCCGCGTAGAGAAGGACAGCAAGGTGGCGCGGCTAGGTTGGCATGCCTTGGTGCGGTTTGGCGTGGCCAAACTAGGGTTTTGGGCCAAAGGTTACCATGCATTATCTGGTAACCTTGGATGGCTAGGATTTTCTCCTGGGATTGAAGGGAGACCGTTGATTGTCGCACGCCTTCGTTTTAGTATCCGCATAGGGAAGGCCATTATGGTGGCGCGGCTAGGTTGGAATGTCATTGGCAAGGAATGCCTTGGCGCGGTTTGGCATGGCCAAACTAGGGACTCGGGCCAAAGGTTACCATGCGTTGTCTGGTAACCTTGGATGGCTAGGATTTTCTCCTGGGATTGAAGGGCGACTGTTGATTGTCGCACGCCTTCGTTTTAGTAGCCGCATAGGGAAGGCCATCATGGTGGCGCGGCTAGGTTGGCATGGCATTCCTTGGCGCGGTTTGGCGTAGCCAAACTAGGGTTTCGGGCCAAGGTTTACCATGCTTTGTCTGGTAACCTTGGATGGCTAGAATTTTATCCTGGAATTGAAGGGCGACCGTTGATTGTCGCACGCCTTCGTTTTAGTAGCCTCATAGGGAATGCCAGCATGGTGGCGCGGCTAGGTTGGCATGCCATTGGCATGGGATGCCTTGGAGCGGTTTGGCGTGGCCAAACTAGGCTTTCGGGCCAAAGGTTACCATGCATTGTCTGGTAACCTTGGATGGCTAGGATTTTCTCCTGGGATTGAAGGGCGGCCGTTGATTGTCGCACGCCTTCGTTTTAGTAGTCGCATAGGGAAGGCCAGCATGGTGGCGCGGCTAGGTTAGCATGCCTCGGCGCGGTTTAGCATGGCCAAACTAGGGTTTCGGGCCAAAGGTTACCATGTGTTGTCTGGTAACCTTGGATGGCTAGGGTTTTCTCCTGGATTGAAGGGGGACCGTTGATTTTCGCACGCCTTCGTTTTAGTAGCCACATAGGGAAGGACAGCATGCTGGCGCGGCTAGGTTGGCATGCCTTGGCGTGGTTTGGCGTTGCCAAACTAGGGTTTCGGGCCAAAGGTTATCATGCGTTGTTTGGTAACCTTGGATAGCTAGGATTTGCTCCTGGGATTGAAGGGCGACCATTGATTGTCGCACGCCTTCGTTTTAGTAACCGCATAGGGAAGGCCATCATGGTGGCGCGGCTAGGTTGGCATGGCATGCCTTGGCGCGGTTTGGCGTGGCCAAACTAGGGTTTCGGGCCAAAGGTTACCATGCGTTGTCTGGTAACCTTGGACGGCTAGGATTTGCTCCTGAGATTGAAGGGCGACCGTAGATTTTCGCACGCCTTCGTTTTAGTATCCGCATAGGGAAGGACACTATGGTGGCACGGCTAGGTTGGCATGTCATTGTCAAGGTGCGTTTGGATTTGCATGGCGGGGCCAAGGGCTTGGCATGCCGTTTGGCACATGGTGCGGCTGGCATGGTTGGCATGCCTTGGCACGGAGATGTGGCTGGCAGGGTTTTCCATTGGCACGGTGGTGCAGCTGGCATGGTTGGCATGCCTTGGCGCGAAGATGTGACTGGCACGGTTTTCCATTGGCACAGTGGTGTGGATGGCATGCCTTGGCGCGGAGATGTGGCTGGCATGGTTTGTCATTGGCACAGTGGTGCGGCTGGAATTGTTGGCATTCCTTTGCGCGGAGATGTGGATGGCATGGCTTGCCATTGGCACAGTGGTGCGGCTGGCATGGTTGGCATGCCTTGGTGCGGTAGCATGAGAACTAGGGTTTTGCACAGGGGATGTCAATCAATGTTAAGGGTTCTGTCGTGGAACATGACACATAAAAAAAAGGTACCCTGGTAATTCTTACGTAAGCATGCTGATCGACTCAATAAATGTGCTAATGGTCATGATGACGTCATGTCAGAGGTGCGGTTTTACGATTTTAACCCTAGGCTAAAAACCACCATCAACATTAAGTCCCATGCTTAGCTCGTAACGGGAGAATTGTTGCGAGGTAATCATAAGATGGTGCCATCCTAGGACAAGAAATCAAACAACAAGTCGTGATAAGATGGTTAGGAAAGTCCGACTAACCTTTTTCGAGAGGTAAAGAGAGTTTGTGCTTCCCGTGTTGGCGTCCCTGCGTAATTATACTGGTGGTGCAGATCGTGGAGTGGTGAGATGAAAATCGTCGTCTTAGTCTGGCCATACATCACCTTGGCTGAGTTACGGAACATCGTGACGCTGGCTTGGCGAGTTTTGTGGTGTTGGCGCGGAAAGTCATGGCGCGGCACAATAGTGCAAGGCATGACGCGGTTTGGCAAGGCAAAGCATGCGCGGATTTCTTGAAATGGATCCTTCAGCATTGGTCGGCTTGGAATGGAGCCGTCAGCATCGGTCGGCTTGGAATGGAGTCGTCAACATCGTTTGGATTGGAATGGAGTCGTCTGCATCTTTCGTCTTGGAATGGAGCCGTTAGCGTCGGTCGGCTTGGAATGGAGCCGTCAGCATCGTTCGGTTTGGAATGGAGCCGGTAGCATCGTTCGCTTGGAATGGAGCCGTCAGCATCGTTCGGCTTGGAATGGAGCCGCATCGTTCGGATTGTAATGGAGCCGTATGCATCGTTCGGCTTGGAATGGAGCCGTTAGCATCGTTCGCTTGGAATGGAGCCGCACCGTTCGGCTTGGAATGGAGCTGTCTGCATCGCTTGGAATGGAGCCGTTAGCATCGTTCGCTTGGAATGGAGCCGTCAGCATCGTTCGGCTTGGAATGGAGCCGTACCGTTCGGCTTGGAATGGAGGAAACGGTGATGACGCTGGAACTTAGGCTATCAAATGGTGGTGATGGCGCCTGACAACTTTGTCTAAATTAGGGTTTGGGATGCCGAAACCCTAATTATCGCTCCTTAGTAGAATCGTTGTAAAATTCTTGTACGAACTAGGATTTCGACGGTCTGCCCCTTCATCTGACCGGAAAAGAATTTCCTATCTCCTTACGCGGGAATATTTAGGTTTTAAGCTCGTTAGGTATGTGAGAACAGCTCGATAGTAAAATTCAGGAGGGATGTTGCGGGCCCGAGGTGACATAGTCGCGCCAGTCATTTATTCCCGTTCATGGAGCAAGAAGGAATATTCATTCAGTTCAATCTCTAAAAAATCCGTCTGCATGAAAAGAGGCATCGACCTTCTTCTGTTTTTTTTTTGTTGCTCGTCCAGATCCGTGCTTTTGTCTGCAGTGTCTTTCCAGTGGATTCCAAAATTTACCAAACTCCGCTGCATTCTTGGGACGGATGGATGAAATATATGCTCGGAAACGATCATATCAAGGCTAATCTTGGAGATTTTTGTTGCGTTGTCGGTCCATTCTTGACTTTAGGTTGTTTAGCGTCTGGACCTTCTAATCGCAATGATGATATGTCATGGATGATTGTATGGTAGAAATCTTTATGGAATGGGATGCAGTGGGCAATCCTCAGTTATATTTCCGTTAGATCCTATGGCATGGACGAATATGTGGATGTATCTTTGTGGCGTGCTTTTGGAGTCTTCGATTCATACGTACGGCTTCATGTTGAGAAATCCCCGCGTCTCGTAAAACTTCGGTAGTGATGATGTTGAAATCAGAAATAACCAGGTTGAGGGGAGTGAAACCGTCCCATGCTGCTAGTCCCCATGTGTATCCTACTTTCATTGCATCGCCTTGAATCCACGTCCACGGGATTTGATATAAGATTATCATACTCTTCTGGATGTGAAGCTGAGATGCTCAGAAATTACATGATGAGATATTCTGGATAGTGAAGTGGTAGGAATGAGAGAGTTATGTTGTTTATCATGGCTCCCTCTGTTTCTTTAAGAAAATGTTTCAGCCGCGTCTCTGGAGTTATCTTATCAGTCTTTGATGGTCGTCGGGATGGATTGCGATGAGAAGTCCCCAGTCGTATTTTTCTTTAGTTTATGAAGTTGTTTTCCTCTGAGCAGGCTTGGGATCCTCTGTGGCCTCGTTAAGTGTTGAACGCGTCTCCTAGACAGAGAGGTGATGATATTCTTGCGTTGTATCCTTGAAGAGTAGATGACCTTGTTGTGTCTATGGATTTTTGGTTGACTGTGTCTTCTGAGCTTTGACAGTAAAGGGATTTTGTGTATATCCTCAGTCCTCAAGTATGGTTTACATGTTTCCATCTTTGTAGTGATTTCTGCTGTGGTGAAGCTCTGGCTGGTATCAACAGATGAGCGGCAACAGTTCTTGGTAGCAGATGTAATCAGAAGAGACTACATTGTCGTGGTAACAAAGTAGGTTGGATGGAATTGCATGGGCTTATGTGTAAGTAAAAGGATTGGCTGGATGCGTAAGCGAGCAAACTGTCCATGATCACGAATTTTGGCGAGATGGATTAAAAGGTGGCCATGACTACGAAGATTGGCTGGATGTGATCATGATCCTTGACATGGGGAGCGTGGTGGTACGACCCTTTGCAGGAAGAACCGGCGTTGAAACAGCTTCGTCTCTTGGAGAGGATGTTGAAACTTAAGAAGCCAAACGCTAAAGCTTCGTCTTCGGATCCTGAAGCAGCTTATGGAGAGAACGCGGAAGCGGAGCTGCTGCTGGAGCGAGCGTTGAAGCGGAGCGGCTGCGTTAATCAGTGGGTTGTCGAACTGGACACCCTTCAGGAGAACAATGTTTAGGAGTCCCAAGAAAGAGAGCCCACTGATTAACGCAGCCCACTGAGATGCATGATTTTCCAGAAGAGGTTGAGGTTTGGGAACGACTTCTCTGTTTGGAAACGGCTGCTTCCCTGATGCAGTGTGGTTGAGGGCTGCAAATATGCCTTGACGCTGCGCCTACATAATCTCACATAAGTGTTTCATCATAGACTGCACGATTTTGTGAGCGAAGTCCCCGGAAATCATGCAGCTCCTGACGGGAAGAGAGTCTTTGTGAACTCAGGGTGGGTTGCTGATTTTCTTTGCCTCGATTTTGGAGAAGTCATTCCTGATCTTTACGTGTTATGAAATTGGATTGCTGATTCCCTTCCACTGGGTGTTCAGAAGCAACGCTGGAAGGATGCAAGCTGCTGGTGATGGGAAGACGCAATCTGTTAATGCTGGAAGGATGCAAGCTGCTGTAAAGATGCAAGATGTTAGCGCTGGAAGGATGCAAGTTGTTGGTTCTGGAAAGATGCAAGTTGTTAGCGCTGGATCGGCTTGTAGTGGGCGCTGGCTTGGCACGGCGTCGGCTTGGCGTGGCGCGGTAGCAATAAAGTGGGCAACCATATTCCAGGTCTGTACTACAGCGTTTCTCTTCCAATTTTTTTTCTTGTTTTCTTGTGTTGGTGCAAACCCTAGCCATAGGTATTCCTTTCATAAACTTGTAAAAGTACTGTTCTTCTCTTCGAATATCACCGTAGTAGCGTCAGTTACCTCATGAATAGTGAATGTTAATAGTTATTATGCAAAGTAGGTACATATGGGTAGGTGAATGATTCCATGAAGAACTGGGCGTTATGGTTTCTCTGAGATCCAAAATTTGCAGGCCGAGGTGACCGAAGGTCCTTCTGCGGACGTGGTCA
This sequence comes from Papaver somniferum, assembly GCF_003573695.1. Lineage (NCBI taxonomy): Eukaryota > Viridiplantae > Streptophyta > Magnoliopsida > Ranunculales > Papaveraceae > Papaver > Papaver somniferum. The sequence goes on along the minus strand of NC_039365.1, from coordinate 173,422,642 downwards.
AACAACAAGAAGCGGAGGTCGAAAGGTTGTCCAAAGAGTTGGAGCTGAAACAGGCGGTCTTCCAAATGACGAAGGACTCCTTCTTCGAGAAGAGCAAAACACCGTTGAATGTCTTCCTTTGAATGCACTTCTGTCATCTGAAATTCTTCTGTTTGGTTTTTTTTTATTGGAAAGGAAAATCAAACACCTGGCTTATGGTTTTGATTTTCTGGATTTTTTGGTTGATAGACAAGTGTTACCTATGAGGGTTTTGGATTATTATTTGGGATGAACTGTTTTAGGATGATGCCGTTTTTGTTTATGATTGTAAGCGACACAAGCATCCCAGGGAAGATATGGAACCGTGAACGTTGCGTGTCGGTAAATGACATGGGATGAAACATAACATGGCTATCGGTTTTATCATTCCCGTGAAAACTTGAAATAGTAAACCATGTATTTTGTCTAGGCAAGACTTACTCGGTTTTTTGGATCTGCTAACGAAAAACGAGTCAGGTGCATGTATGACTTTTGTGGGAAGCATCGTGATTTTGGAAAGTCCCCAGTCGTCCCTGAGTCACTTGATAATCGAGTCGTCGATCCCTCAGCGGATCGTTCGCTTTTAACCTCTAGGTAGTCCCCAGTCGTCCCTTGCCGTGTCAAGACTGGTTGGATCGTTCTCCTTTAAACTCTAGGAAGTCCCCAGTCGTCCCTTGCCGTGTCAAGACTGATAATCGGGTCGTCTGGTAACTGAGTCGTCGATCCCTGAGAGGATCGCCTGCTTCTACCGTCTTGATGTCTGGGTCGAAGCATGAGATCGATGGTCGAAAATTGACATTGTAACCGAAAGATCAATATCCCACTGTGGTCGCCAATTGTTTATGGGTGAAAATGGTTTCTGCTGATTTCGGGTGTGCGGGTAAGAAACGAATTTAAACCCTAAACAATGTACTGTAAGTGAGTACTTTAGATTCGAGAGATCAATCTGTGCAAGACCGGCCTAAACCAAGAAATGGCCGTTCCAGACTTGCTTCGGTCACAAAGTGAATGAGAATGGATTGGTTTTGGGGAGGGAAGCAAACAAAGTGTTGAGACCAGAATAGTTCTGGATGAGTAGTTGTTTTCTACGACTTGTATCAAAAAGTGGGAAGCTAGCAGATGGAAAGCTAGCAAATGTTTTCTGAGTGTTGTATGCTCCTGACTGAACTTGTTGTTCGATGGAAATAGGTAAGACCTATTTATACAATTCGAGGTGTAACGTACTCTGGTCTCATTAAGGAATGGAAAAATGGTAGAGTAAATGTGAGGAGGTGGTAACTGTTAACGCATGGAATTGATGTTCCATAAAAAAGAGCGTTTAACCATTACTCCCTGTATTTACTAACCGCCTCATCCTTATGACACTTTCTTATTACGGGCATAGTGTACGCCGCACGCTGTAAACCGCCAAACCAATACCCAAAGAGGATCCCCCAGTTTGTGATATGTGTTGATGTCTCGAATATTTTCGTGGAAAACATGTAGCATATTTTCATTGCCTGGTAAGTCGATCTTGGGAGACTTGTTGGCTTGGTGACCTTCGACGGTCGAGATTTTGCATCTTAAGAGGAAAGGTAGCCGTTGATCGTCGCAAGCTTCCGTTTTCGGTGTCCTCATAGGTAAGGCCAGCATGGTGGCGCGACAAGGTTGGCATGCCATTGGCATCGCATGCCTTAGCGCGGTTTGGCGTGGCCAAACTATGGTTTCGGGCCAAAGGTTACCATGCGTTTTCTGGTAACCTTGGATGGCTAGGATTTCACCAGGGATTGAAGGGAGACCGTTGATTGTCGCACACCTTCGTTTTAGTAGCCGCGTAGGGAAGGCCAGCATGGTGGCGAGGCTAGGTTGGCATGCCATTGGAAAGGCATGCCTTGGCGCGGTTTGGCGTGGCCAAACTAGGGTTTCGGGCCAAAGGTTACCATGCGTTGTCTGGTAACCTTGGATATCTAGGATTTTCTCCTGGGATTGAAGGGCGACCGTCGATTGTCGCACACCTTCGTTTTAGTATCCACATAGAGAAGGCCAGTATGGTGGCGCGGCTAGGTTGGCATGGCATGCCTTGGCGTCGTTTGAGTGGCCAAAATAGGGTTTCGGGCCAAAGGTTACCATGCATTGTCTGGTAACCTTGGATGGATAGGATTTGCTACTGGTATTGAAGAGCGACCGTTGATTGTCGCACGCCTTCGTTTTAGTAGCCGCATAGGGAAGGCCAGCATGGTGGCGCGGCTAGGTTAGCATGCCATTGGCATGGTATGCCTTGGCGCAGTTTGGCGTGGCCAAACTAGGGACTCGGGCCAAAGGTTACCATGCGTTTTCTGGTAACCTTGGATGGCTAGGATTTGCGCCTGGGATTGAAGGGCGACCGGTTATTGTGGCACGCCTTCATTTTAGTAGCCGCATAGGGAAGGCCAGCATTGTGGCGCGGCTAAGTTGGCATGCCATTGGCATGGCATTCCTTGAAGCGGTTTGGCATGGCCAAACTAGGGTTTCGGGACAAAGGTTACCATGCGTTGCCTGGTAACCTTGGATGGCTAGGATTTCACCAGGGATTGAAGGGCGACCGTTGATTTTCGCACGCCTTCTTTTTAGTAGCCGCATAGGGAAGGCCAGCATGGTGGCGCGGCTAGGTTGGCATGGCATTCCTTGGCGCAGTTTGGCGTGGCCAAATTAGGGTTTCGGGCCAAAGGTTACCATGCGTTGTCTGGTAACCTTGGATGGCTAGGATTTTCTCTTGGGTTGAAGGGCGATCGTTGATTGTCACACGCCTTCGTGTTAGTAGCCGCATAGGGAAGGCCAACATGGTGGCGCGGCTATGTTGGCGTGGCATGCCTTGGCACGGTTTGGCGTGGCCAAACTAGGGTTTCGGGCCAAAGGTTACCATGCATTGTTTGGTAACCTTGGATGGCTATGATTTGCTCCTGGGATTGAAGGGCGACCGTAGATTGTCGCGCGCCTTCGTTTTAATAGCCGCATAGGAATGCCAATATGGTGGCGCGGCTAGGTTGGCATGCCATTGGCAAGAGGCGTTTGGCTTGGCATGGCGGGGCCTAGGGATTGGCATGCCGTTCGGCACATGGTGCGGCTGGCATGGTTGGCATGCCTTGGCGCGGAGATGTGACTGGCACGATTTTCCATTGGCACAGTGGTGCGGCTGGCATGGTTGGCATGCCTTGACGCGGAGATTTTGATGGCACGGTTTGCCATTGGCACAGTGGTGCGGCTGGCATGGTTGTCATGCCTTGGCGCAGAGATGTGGCTGGCACGGTTTTCCATTGGCACAGTGGTGCGGCTGGCATGGTTGGCATGCCTTGGCGTGGAGATGTGCCTGGCATGGTTTGCCATTGGCACAATGGTGTGGCTGGCATGGTTGGCATGCCTTGGCGCGAAAATGTGGCTGACATGGTTTGCCATTGGCACAGTGGTGCGTCTGGCATGGTTGGCATGCCTTGGCGCGGAGATGTGGCTGGCATGGCTTGCCATTGGCACAGTGGTGCGTCTGGTATGGTTGGCATGCCTTGGCGCGGTAGCATGAGAATTAGGGTTTTGCACAGGTGATGTCAATCAATGTTAAGGGTTCTGCCGTAAAACATGACACATAAAAAAAAGGTACCCTGGTAATTCTTACGTAAACATGTTGATCGACTCAATAAATGTGCTAATGGTCATGATGACGTCATGTCGGAGGTGCTATTTTACGATTTTAACCCTAGGGTAAAAACCACCATCAACAACAGGTTTCTTTCTAAACCCTAACAAGCTAGAGATAACGAGGAGGCCCATAATGATCCCACGAGTCACCTTGGTAGAAATGCTCCATTGAGAAAAAATTTCAATGGAGCCGGAGCGTGGTTCGGATCGGTTAGATTTTAGCCTCATCTGCACGCATCCGATATATATGACAGATTTCAAGATTGATATCCACATCCAATCCAACACAGAGTGGATTTCAAATTTGATATACGTAACAGATTTGTATCGCGCACAAAGAAATTGGATCAGATGAAACCAACAAATTTTTATTAACATGGACCAGAAACATCTTTAATCACATAAATTGATGAACCTTGTTTTAGGGCATACGATTTTATTTTTAAGGAGTATCAAGTAATGACAAAACTGGTTCATTAGATAGTAAATCTAAAAGCCCCTTAACAAAATATTTTAAGTAATGGCAAAATTGCTCTTTTAGTATTTTAGTATCAGAACTAGTCATAAAAACCCAAGGTTACCAAACATGTGGTACAAAAATCTCGTTCAAATGTTGGGATCCATTAAAACTCCATCTTAAACAAATTGATACAAAACCCCCAAATTTTTAAAAATTGATACAAAAACCCCAAATTTCAAAATTGCTTTCATCAAATTTATGACGAAACCAAAATTGGTTTCATCAAATTTTATGATGCAACCAATTCTTTGGGGGTTTTGTGTTACTTTTATTTTTGGGGGTTTTTGTGTTACTTTTGTTTTGATGGGTTTTTTGTGGATGGATAGTGACATCTTTGGGGTTATAACTCACGGACCGTTTTAGTATTAGTGTTAATACTAATGATTAGTATCACTTGCCGAGCAACAGAAACCAAGCCACATTTCATGTAAATATCAACTAGAGACGTTCCTACAAACAAATTGATTTCCAAACCCAATCGTATCAACAAAGAATGTATCGATCTCCCAAACTGAACCAACCCCAGTTTAGCAAAAACATGTAAAATGATCGTCGCCGTAACCTCATTAGGCAAGAACCTATTCATGATCATCTCACGAAAAACATCAACACCTTCATTATACAACCCATTTCTACCCAACCCAGATATCATAATTGTCCAAGAAACCACATTTTTAGAAGGAATGTTATTTAAAATACACTCTGCAACTCTCAAAACACCACAAGAAGCATATTATTAGCCAATCATGACACGATTATACGAGAATGAAGTTGTTGCAAGGGCTTTAAATCTCTGAGTTGTTGTACCATTGAAGCATAATTAAATGGATCTTAAAATGTTTTCAATTTAGATGTTTTAAGATTGTTGGAATATAGATGAGGACTGTAAGAGTTGGTGATATTTGAGAGATGAATGATCTTTTGGTGGGAATGATATCGGTTTCTTGACGTTAGAATATGAATCATATTTTATTTATTTTGTTCTTCGTTTAGTTTTGATTTTTTGATTCTTATAAAGTATGGTTTTTAGCTTTCAAACTTGAGTCTTGACTTGAATCTTGACCCCCTTGACCTGAAACGCTTAATTTTTTTTTAATATGTTGAAGTATTTTAGAAGAACGTGCAATTGGGGATGCCTATATTAATTGGGGCATATAAATTACTATCCCCATCCAACAATGTCTGTTAAGGGGTTTTTTTTGAAGCGGAGATACTAAAATACCCTTTAGGTTAATTAAAATTTAAAACTAAAAATTAAAATTAAAATCAAACCCTATCAAGTTCTTAAAGATAGGTTAAATTGAATTATTGTTGAGCAAGAAGAATAAATGGCTTCATTGAGAAGGTATGTGATACCCAATCTTATTTAAAGTGTTGTTGTTGTTTTAAAACTTCGTTCGGGTTAGAATCATAAACAGTTTCAGTTTCAATCCAATCCCGGCATTGTGTTCATGATGAATATCATGCCAATATCTTGTGTCGGCTAGGTTGTTAGGATGAATACCATGCTGATACTGAGTGTTGGCATGGTACTTCAGGATGAATACCATGCCGATACTTGCTATTTCAGATAGATTTTGTGTATGTTATTGTCCTCAAACCGGCACGGTTCACTAGGGAATCGACCATGCCGGCACTACTACCGGCATGCTCGATAATGAACTTTTGTGCCGGTAGTGTACTTACAATTTCAAAATTGGGGGATATTATGTATCGGCATGGTAAAAGTATGAATATCATGCCGATTTGGTCCCTGCCGGCATGGTATTCATACTTTTACCATGTCGATACTGAGTTTTTCAGCGTAACAATGGCAAATTCATTGGAAAAAAAAACAAATTTAAATACATCAATTCTTATACATGAGTAATTGGAGCACTTGTATGTTCAGCTTGTTTACTTTCCTGGGTGGTTTTTCACCTAAACTTTCATGATCATGAATATCTTGGTTTAATGTTGTTGCATCAACAAATTCAATGATAATGATTTATTCTAATGATTATCAAACTAATCTATTAACTTAACTAATTATATTTAACCACTAAACATGATTAGTGAGGGGTATATTAGGAATTATATAAATTATCCGGATAGGGGTGACCTTGATTTACTATTTAAATTCTGTTTTTGACTTTTTCCTATATCCCCCAATTAGTTTTAGTATCCCCCAATTGCGCTTTCTTTTAGAAGGTTGGTTTGTTTCTTTTTATTATTGGTTGTGATTTTTTTTTATATATTGAAGCGTTCTACAGTAAATTGTTTAGTTTGTTTCCTTTTCTTTATTCTTTTTATGCATTTAGTGGGATTGGTATTTGCGAAAACTTCATCAGCCAAGAGATATGTGAAGACCGATCTATCTATTTACTCATAACATTTACCATTTTATTTTTTTTGAAATTCTTCTTACCTATCTGACTTCTAAGCAAGCGAATAATCTCGTAATAAAATTTGATTACACAAATGAAACTAAATAGCCTTAGCTAAAATCAACACAGATCAAGTAGTGTAAACTCTTTCCGTGGAGCAACATTATTCTCAATGAAAAACCAATGTACTAGTGCTTAAATGTCAAGTTTTCGTGTAAAAAAGCTTAAGTAAACCATTATAGTTTACTAATGCTTAATTTGTGAATCAATCAACGGTCAGATATGATGGTGAGAAATTTACTAATCAAATGGTGAGATAATTACTGATCAACAAGGAATATTCAGACATTCTAGTTTCACTTTTTGAAGATAAATTTAAGTTCTAAGAAGTTTCTTTTGAAGAAGAATTCTTTGAGGCCATTCCCAAAGTAGTACATGATGAGGATAACCAAATGCTTGATAAAATTCCTGAAGAAGAAATTAGGAGAGCAGTTTTTGATTTAAATCCAGATAATTCTCTAGGACCAGATGGATTCTCTTGTTGGTCCTATAGATACTCATGGGAGATCATTGGTGATGATTTTATAAATGCAGTGAAATATTGCTGGAGTAGAGGTTTTATTCCTTCTGGCTCGAATGTAAATTTCTTGAAGTTCCTTCCTAAGGTGAAAAATGCTAAATAAGCAAAGAAATTTAGACCTATTCGGCTAATGAACTTCAATCTAATGATATTCACAAAAAAAAAGAAAAATGTGGCTAGAAGACTTGGCAATATCATACACAAAATAGTTTCACCTCAACAACAAGCTTTTATAAAAGGAAGAACAATTCAAGAATATTTTGTCTTAGCTTTAGAATTGATTAATGAGATAAATATTAAAAGAAGAGGTGGTAACTTTTATCTAAAGTTTGACATTACTCAAGCATATGATTCTTTAGTTGCAAATTTAATTTCAGGTACTGAATAAGTTTCGTTTTTCTTATAAAGGACTTTGCTGGTTGCAAGTTCTTCTTCAATCAGTTAAAATTTATGGTATGGTAAATTGAGGGTCAGATGGTTATTTCTCGGTTGGAAGAGGACTCAGACATGGAGATCCATTATCTCCGCTTTTATTTTTTTATTGATGAAGATGTGCTTAGTAAACATATATCAAGAATAATTTATGAAGGGAATTTTAATGCAACAGTTAACAGAAGTTGTATTCAACCATCTCATATATTTTTTTGCAGATGACGTCTTTCTCTTATGCAATGGTGAAAAACTAAATGTGAAGAGATTAATGTCGGTTTTAAATGCTTATCAAAATGCTTCTAGACAAATGATTAGTTGTTTTATTGGCGTAACTAGTGAAAGCAGGAAACTTCAATTGTCTGAAAAGTGTAAAATTCTTTTAGTTGTTATCCCTAATAAACATTTAGGTGTTAAGTTGATTCCATGAAGTATAAAGTCTCCTCATGTCTATAGTTTTTTGGAAATGATGCAGGATAGGTTTGCTGGTTGGAAAGGAGAACTTATATAATTTCAAGAGAGATTGATTCGGGTCAAGTTTGTCCTCTGCGGCATTCCCATATATAACATGTCAGTCTACAAATGGCCAAAAAGAGTAACAAGAGTGTGTAAAAGAATAATCAGAAATTTCATATGGTCTAGTGACCCAACAATGAGAAAAATAGTTGCATTAAAATGAAACAAGGTGTGCTCTCCTATAAAAGAAGGTGGTCTGGGATTGAAAAGGCTATAGATAGTAAATAAAGCATTACTTATAAAACTTTTTTGGAGAATAAAGAATGGCTCATATGAGTGGGAAAAATACTATCAAGCTAAATTCAAGAATAAATGGGGAGAATGGATAAACTATTATAAAAAATCATTAATATTGAAAAACGTGGATTACCAAATTACACCACCAATAAATTTTTCTTAGGAAACCTCTATGGACTATACTCGAATACAATTCTGAGAGTTCAACTTAATGAATCTCAATCAGGAATTATATGAAGATCTTATATCTATTTCTCTCACAATCAGAATGTTAATCGAGACAAGTCCGTGAACCTAATTAAACCGTGAGAGTACTTGGACGATTTCCAAGATCAATATCCAAGAATCAATCAAGTCATATCCAACAAACAAGGATGGATATATCTATTTTAATTGATTTACGTACAATCTATGATATTTCAATTATAAAGATAAACAATATAATGCGGAAAAATAAATAACACAGACACCATAAATTTTGTTAACGAAGAAATCACAAATCCAGAAAAACCCAGGGACCTTGTCCAGACTTGAACACCAAAATGTATTATACCGCTACAGATACTAGACTACTATCAGAACTTCAGACTGGAATGTAGTTGAGACCGATTAAACCTTCACAAAAAAAAAGTCACAATCGCGCTCCTTATGCATCTTGAATCCCAGCAGGACTCCGCACAATTGATTCCCTTAGCTGACGTCCTTTACATCCTAAGTTGCTTCAACTCAATTAAATACTTTAAATCAATATGCCTCCCACAGATAAACCTATATGTGATTTCCGTTCTAATCAAAGATCAAGGTAACGTAGGAAACCGATTGTAATAGACAAAGTCTAGCAAATCTCAAAATCCGGTCTGATGACTACCAAAGAGCATATGAGATTATTATTCACCTCACAAGTATAAAACTTGTGAAATCACAAAGTCCGAGACAAAGATACTTTGTGATTTCTATGTATCTTACTTGTTGGAGAAAGATCAAAAAACAAGGTAAGATTAGGATACAAGAAATATCAAGATAAAGATAATTAGACATGGCTTCACGAATCCCTAGGTGAAGTCTTTTTAGTCGCTAAACCCTAGAATGGTTTTAACGAGAGGATGATTGTAGTTTACAACTATGACACACAATAATAGTGTCATAGATTCAAATATCCCAGTTGTTTGAGGTTCTACTTATATAGACTTTCACAATCAAGGTTGCTTTAGGTTTAAGCTAAGATATCTTTGGAACCAAGCAATCAATAATCACCGTTATATGAAAAACTTGACTTGAGATTAATATAATAGAATTTACACCCTGGTTAGGATGGACTGTAACCGAACCGTGTACACTAACATGTTCATGTAGGTTACCCCAAAACTAGCAAATTGAACGATAAGATTGACTATTTCCATATAACACTTTAGACTTTAAACTTGAGTCACACATGTGATCAATCATGTCTAGATAGTGTTCTTAGAGAGTTGTTCAAATGCCGATTATCTCACAGAAATAATTTTGATGTATCTGAAAATATTCTACAGGGTACGTACGTGTACCTGGTACGTGTACTTTACATGTTCGTGAATATTTTTGTCATGGTACGTGTACCGAGTATGGATACCATTAAGACAAAAACGATTTCAGGAACTCACGGATCTTTTAAGGTTTGCATACTGGGTATGCATACCGTTTTCATTTTTGAAACCAACATGTATTTTTTTTTTTGCATACAGGGTATGCGTACCTTTCCTGGTTCACGATTAACATACTTGTTATGATATGGATACCGGCTATGCATACAAAAAAGTTGTTTCCGAACTATAGCTATGACGGTACGTGTACTGGGTACATATACTGTGGATCTGGACTTATAACAGTTCTCCCATTATGTGAACTGGTATGCATACTTTCATGTATCCAGGTTTACAGTAGTTTTATTCCCGAATAACATCAATGATACATATCACTGTTCTAGGATATTTTCAAATGATTAAATCTTGAACCATAACAAATTCATCAAGTATGAACAAATATTTTTAATCTTAGTCATATTTCGAGAATGATATTCAAGATAAACTTGACCCGAAATTTCTGTTATGCATGTACTATCTAATTTAGTCATGTGATAATGTTTCATAGATAGAAAGGTGAAAATTAGATAAATAGGTGGTTCAGTCTTCACTTACCTTTTGTTGAAGAAGTTCTCCAGAGCTCCTGTTAACCTTCGCCTTCAAACGGTAGAAAGCAGTGATATCCGATACTCAACTACACACTTCTATCATAATACGAGACTTGATTAAATGTCGACTAGAAATAAAGATATAGTTTTGACAACAAGCTTGATATAGCAACACTTGTGAGTTAGACCGAGCAATGCTCTAAAAAATATATCCATGAATCAAATGGGTTATGAGAGATATGAATGAGTCGACAAGATGATGAATAGGATATGGTACTGATATTTATGTTTAGAAAGACAAGTGGGTGTTGGAAAGACCTTTGGATGATCTATATCCCAATAATTATTATATGCAAAAGTTCCCTGAAATGAGAGTTTCTCAATTATTGTTGGAGGGTGAATGGATAATTCCTAGTGAATTGACTGACATGATACAAGTCAAAGATTTACAAGCAGCAGATGGCGTTGTGATAGAGTAATATGGACTGGCACAATTACATGTGAGTTTTCAGTATTTTCTGCGGTTGAATGTATTAGAGAGAAATTTCTCATCTTACAGTGGACAAAAAAGTATAAAATCACTCTGTTCATCTAAGTATTTCTAGTATAGTATGGAATCTTGCTAGGGGTATTTTTGATTCTGATAACAATACGAAGAAGAGAAATTTCAGTATGGCTTCTGGGTGTGTGTTATATAAGAATGATGAGAACAACTTAGACCATATACTATGGAACTGTCCTTTTAATATTCTAATATAGAGATGGCTTTGTGATATATTTACTTTCAACAATCCTGGATCTTGTGAGGATCCGATATTATTACCTAGTACCAAAAGTGTAGTTGTTAAAGAAATATGGAGAATAACTTCTTTATGCACCATGAAATAACTATGGTTCATGAAAAACAAATTCTTTTTTGAGAATGTGAAGGCCAATATTGATATTATCAAAAACAGGGTATTGCAGCTCACTGTAGAAAGTGAAATTAGATTAAAAGCTCCTATGCAGAATATTAATTTGAATTGCAGATTATCAGAGCATTTGGATTAGAAGTAGAAAAGGTAAAAGTGTCAAAGTAATTGAAATTTTCTTTCATCTACCAAGACAAAATCATCTTCTGATCTATTGTGATGGTGCATCAAGAGGGAATCCAGGTCAGTCAGGCTATGGATCATTGGTAGACTTAGTGGATATGAGTTTATAACTGCTGTATCAGAAGGATTGGGTATTTCAACTGATTACTTTGCAGAGGTCCTGGCAGTATTTAGTGCAGGATAATGGGAAATAAGTAGAGGATTCCAATTACTTATATATATAAAAGATTCAAATTATGTAATTACATCTTTTCAATCAGGTGAGGTTCCTTTGTTTGTTGTAACTAGATGAGAATTCTTATGCAAGAGTGCATCTTCCTGGAGATGTATTCATAGTTACAGAGAAGTAAATTTCTCAGCTGTTAGAGCACTGCTCGGTTAAACCCACCAAGCGTTGGTATGTCAAGTTTGGTTGTCATATTTGGTTCCAAAACTCGAGTTAGTTAATAAGAGAACTAGAGTCAACTTTGTTAGTTTAGGTTAGAAACGATGAAAATAATGTGCTCCAGTTACTCACGGAGATCTGAAGATGGATTGAAGAAAACGAAGACATTATACTTTAGCTTGAGGTTAGTAACTACAGACTTGACTTGCTCCATTTCTATCTTGTTTCTTTCAAGTCTTTTAGATTGAAAACATAATATGCGAAGCTGTATATATAATACTCTAGTGATTATACTTGGTCATAGCATTATGATTAAAGTATCAAGGAAATATATTACGAAGTATAACGCTTATCTTTTGAACTTCGTAAATACGACATCAACATAATCTTTGTATTTAGTTACTTGATCATGAGTAAGAATATAGGTGTGATTTTCATCCTAAGAAACTATGAATTATCACATTGGTTTAAGGAAGTAGATGTATGAACTTGTTTCATAATCGAAATAGAAATCATGAGTATTGGTCTGATTCTTTATTGAATATTATTTGGATGACTAGTACAAGATGACAAGTTAGAACCTGTCTTGACTTATGTTGAGAATCAAGTACCGTTGGTAGGAACATAAGTCAAGATGATTTCGCCTAATTAGTGTGTAGCATGGTGTAACCGGTCACAAGATGATTTGGAAAGCAAGGTGTAAACGGTCACAAGCTACATTGGGAAGTAAGGTGTAATTGGTCACGAGCTACATTGGGAAGAAAGGTGTAACCGATCACAAGCTACTTTGGGAAGTAAGGCGTAACCGATCACAATATTTATTGGGAAGCATGGTGTTACCGGTCACAACCTATCTTGGGATCATGGTACAACCGGTCACAACTAATACTGTGAGTTATGGTATAACCGGTCCCAAGAGCATTTCTTCATGTTGTGTGTGAATTAGGAATTATGGTTTGCTGAGACAAACTTCTAGATGTCGACATTATTTGAACATGTACATAACTCTTATCATTAATTTTTCAAAGATATTCCTTGATGCTCAAGGTGATCCCAAATCGAAATATTGAAAAGCATTTATAAATAATTTTCAAATATATATTTATTAATTACCAGCAATTAAAGCATATTCTCTAGAAAAGGTTCTTAGTTGATACATTAATAATATAAATTCTCTAAGAGTGATTGGAAATATTGGTTAACATTTATTGGAAATAGGAAAACCGAAATTAGGTACTTTAATGCATATCTTGAGAATATTTTTGGTCCAAACAACATTGGTCTATAATACATGAGTTTGCATTTGTTGCAAACTATCCTAAGAGCCAGGAAAACTTCATTTTTGTTGTTTCTGGTGGAGCCGTATATCCGGTGAGGAAAGTACTCTAATTAGGAGAAATATCTTACGATCGCTCGTTTAAAGACTTCCATGGGATCAAGAAGCTCTACGAGTACCGTTGGTGAGAAACTAGATAATTACATTGTTATTTTACTTTTCGATTATTTATTTGATTGACTAACGGTTACCGCAACTTTGATTGCACCTAGTTTCTTTATTTCATGATCCTTCTCTTCTGCTATAAGGACATTCAAACTAGATCAAATATTTAACGTTTCTACAGATCTGAGTTATTATAGATCTGTAAGATAGATTCATTGATTTTCCATTGTTAATAGACTACGCTCTGTGCGAAAAATCAATAAGGAATCAAGTTTCTTTTTTGCATGTTGTTACTTTGATATTAAATAAAAAATTGAAGACTTTGAAGATTTGAATGTGTTTTGATCTTGGTGTGACTTTCTGTTACTTGATTTTCTAGGATTAAAATAGTGTTTATTTTTGATAAACATAAGTATTTTGTGATCACCAAGTTGTTTGTGATTTTAGCATAAACCTTGAAATCAAGATTGATTATTTCAATAATAATTTTCTTGTTTGATCTCGTAACCTAGGAGCTTCGGATACGTAACGGACCTTAAAAATTGAAGATTCGCAACTGTGCTTTTATCATATATTTTCGGTATTGTGATTAGAAAGTGAATTTTGTTACCAAACAATTTTGATCTTTTACTGTTTGTAATACTATCAAAAGGAATCTTATCTTACCAGTTGAAATATTAGTAGAAGAAGTTATTGTGAACCATTAAGAAGGTCTACTAGATAGATCTACTAAATCTAGTCCGAAATAGAATGTTTATTCTGCTAGGATATCTAGTATTCTAACTCTATTAAGAACTTCGGTTCTGCTAGATATTATCAAAACAAGAATACATCTGAAGCTGAGTAACTATGAGTTTATATTGCTTGGTCTTATCCACACGAAGTTGCAGGTTTGTAGCGTCTTAATCATTGAGTATTCAAAACTGGACTAGGTCCCGAGGTTTTTGTACATGATTGTAGTTTTCCTAGTTAACAAAATTATGGTGTATGCTTCACTTTATTTCCGCATTATAATTGTGTTTATATTATAATTAAAGTAAATACAATTGCACGTTAACTAGGCACTTGATATTGATCTTATAGAGTTTCGGTCTTGTACCGTATTTATTATCAAGTGAACATATTGTGTTGTATTGTCTAGATCTTATATCCATGGACAACCACACAAGGTGTATTGTGATTCACTACTTGGATTTGATTTCTCACATTGTTAGGCCAGTCTGGACTAACCCTGTTTTAAGTGGACACCGTGTTGAAATATTTCTTTCGTGATTGTTGCTTAAAGAAGTTTAAACACGATAGGTCTTGAATAAGTTGTGATCAAACGAAAATATTGTAGTGATTTTGGGTACCCTTTTCTTAACAAAGCTGGTAATGGTCTTCGTTTCAACCAGAGTTGGCTAGATAATCGGGATTTCAAGAAAACAGAGTTCTCAGTTTTGGCGGGAAAGTTGTTCTTCACGAACCAGATTTAGGGTTCAAATTTTGGAGATGATTAAGAGGGATTCAATCGCTGGATTTGTCTGCAATGGTCCTGTTGAGCCCAAACAGGAAAGATATGGGTGATTTCTTCGATCTAGTAGGGCTGGATAATCCAATAAAATCGAAACAGAGGAGGTGTATTATCTAGGAGAAGATAGACACGAGATTTTCTATGATTTCGTGTGTTGATGTGTTTTCAAAATTGTTGTAGTAATAAATAGAGTTCGTTCAAGACTTGTGAAGGTTGTGCTTTTAGATTTAAATTTTAAAACTAAAGAAAATAAAGCAAATTAAAACTGATTATATTAGAGAGACCGGGGTTCAGGATTTCACCATTCACCAAAATTCATATAATTTAATGTTTATTTTTATCATGAAATTCTAGACAATATAACTCCAATCAAAAGAAATTGTGATTCTAATCATAGCCTAAATTATATTTTTAAAACATCAATTGTTAATCGCAAGCATGAAGTATCAAAATCCCTAAACTAAGCATACTTCATCAAGAGAAAACACAACTAATTAATAAAAATCATTACTCAATTTTCATTCGGTGCAAATAATCATAAAAGAATTGCATAAATAAATTCAAATAAATTTTACCACATAACTTTTGGAAGAATGGCTTCCTCCGTCGCCCCGGAAGATTGGGTTTAGCTCATCATGATGTTGGAAACACGCTCAAAAATTGATTTTATTGCTCAAAGTAGGTGTACAAATGATGAAATGGAGAAAATGATGAAAATCAGGTGTTTGCAACGTTTATAATTGTTGCAAAACACTGTTACAAAGAACGATAAAAAAGAACTGTTGTTGTTGTATCTCTGCGACCCTCGTGTGGCTGTCGTTGTCACTGTTGATAAACGACTACCTCTGGTGGTCTTTTGTTCTTCGTGTTCTTGGTGCAGCAGCAGAAACGGAGTTCTGAAAACTCTTGATTCTCTCCTCCTGATCTCTCCTCTCGACCCCAAACTCTCCGTGCCCCTTCTCTATGATCACAGCAATCTATTTATACTCCTCATCCTCATTTAATCACGCAATAATTCTAAATATTCTTTATTGAACTCGGGCAGTAAAGAAAATATTCTGGAAATATTTTTTTCCCTGATTTAGCTTCTCACGCGTTTCTACATCTGCAAAATCTCCTTATTTAACTTTGTCAAGGTCCAAAGTGTTGCTCGAGTCATCAAACATGAGCAGAACACGTTTAAATTCTCCAAAACTCATGCAATCCCGTGAACCATGCACGTGCTGCCCTGTTTTCTTCTCATGGATTTTTCATCCAAATTTGATCGAAACAAACACTCATACCAGCTCTGTTAGGACATATTACAACTACCCATTTGATTTCAGCCATTGAATCTCCCTAAAACGCCTTCAAATTACGAACCCTAATTTTGGTGTTTTGATAATAGCTTTTCCCGCCAAATTCCAAATTCAAATGGAGAAGATGACCTCCCCCTAATCATGTAAGGGTGTCCCTTTAGCACTTGCCTTATGGGGTGTGAATAGTAAGGAAGGTGCCCCTTATCCGTTGAGGTGCCCCTTAGTAATTGAGTGCCCCTTATCTAACAGTGCGAGTCAGAATAACATGTGTCCTCCGGGTGCTTTAGACAACTTTTCGAGCCGATTTTTCCAATAATGTTTATTTCCCAAAAATGCCTACAAACACATAAAATACCATAATAAGTACAAAAATCGAGTACCAACAATACATGAAATTAAGGACAACGTAAACGCAAAAATGTGTCCATCAAATACCCCCAAACTTATTATTTGCTAGTCCTCGAGAAAATCTAATCAAGAAAAATAAAATGACTACACTTAGCACGTGCAGCAAGCCGTTAAACCGCTAGGTGGCCCTAGCGGCGGAGTGTTGTCTCCGGAGGGTTTACCAGAGGTGTACCCACAAAACCTTTACTCCAGACCCTAACTATCTACGCAGAACCATGGAAGGCACTAAAGAATCTCCTTGGTTGGCATACAATCATTAACTATAGGAGGAAGTATCCTGATGCGAAATTCCAATTGTTGTACACGAGTTTGCACTCAGCATACTAAAATTCATATATAAGTGACAGAGCTCTACTCAGATAGTTTCTGTACATCATAACCGGAGTCAACCAATCACATGGAAAGATTAAGAAGATGGATAAAGAGATGGTTAAAAGTGAATGGTGTTTCCCATATCTGTCTGAAGGCCTCTGCCAAGGTGAACCTATCCTAATGGACTAAGATACCGGTCTGACTAATATCAACACATCTGGCATATACAGGGGGACCAGTGGTAGATAAACCTAACTCTAGGTCAACACAACTGGCATATACAAGGGCACCAGTGGTCGACTTTATTGAATTTATTCCGGTTGGTCTAATGGTCTGGTCTCTTCTTTTTTTTCTGTTATCTCAATCACTCTATTCCACCCTAGCAAAGGTAACAACTTGGATCGTGTGCCCCGCCAAATCACTTAAAAAATAAAAACAGAAGGATTAGGATTCAACGAGATATGGCGAAACTAACATGTTTTTTTTTAATTCTAACACCTGAGCTCTGTGCTTTTATGAATAGACTCGTTAGATGTTTCCATCCAATCAGATTGGTTCCTCAACTCCTACAACCAAGATGTTCCCATCCACTTAGATTGGTTAGTGCCAACCTTAATAAGCATAAATTTCTAGGCTCTGGAGTTTATTTGTTGCAGCTAAGAGCTAACAAAAAGTTTCTTCCCCACCCCTAAACTTGAATCTAACATTGTCCTCAATGTTCTAAAGATGAAATTAAAAGCATGAACAATAAGAAACTGTTACCACTTAATGGATGGAAAAAGAAATAAGGAAGGATATTACCGTAAGCATGAGTACCTCCCAGGAAATGCTAAATTTAAAGTATTTAGCTAGACATCAAATACCTCAAAAAGGATTTTCACCTTTCAAAGTCATATATCAACAGTCGAAACAATTGTGGGTCCATAAGACCAAATAAAGATGACACCAGTATGAGAAAACTGCACTGATTCAGAAAAATGAAAAGAAGGAGCACGTCCTCATCTAAGGTTTTTGTCAAGACAACTGGGTTTATCTGCGGCGCGTAATTGAACTTCATATGTGTGTCTCGATAAATAGATTCATCCAAAAAATGGGTCTCTAATACCTGGGTTACCTCCTGGACAGTATCAGGAGGATCGGGTTGCGGAGTCTGAAAAGACTCAAGTAATATCTCAGATGTACAAGGCTCGAGTCCCAAGTTAGGGACTCTAATTAGGAATACGATACAATCACAAGAACCATCACTACCCCGGAACTTAGGGTTCACAGACAAACCTCTAACTATTTCTTGAATTTCCGGATCTTCAGAGTCCTTAAAATACTCAATAGATTCTTCTAGTTCTCTACCCCCAAACTTAGGGTCATCATTATTCTCAGAAAAACCTAAAACTATTGCTTGAATTTCTGGGTCCACAGAATCTTTAAAATACTCAAGAGCTTCTTCTAAAGATTGATCACATATATGATTTAAAAGAATGGTTTCCTCAAAATCATCTAAAGAATATACCAGTAAAGTGTCAAGCCAATTATCCTTAACCAAATCCTGAACTAAAGTGCTAATCATATTCACTTCTTCTAAATCACCATTCTCATAAGGTTGTCTAGTAACATTAAAGACATTTAGTTCAGTGGTCATATTACCAAAGGATATGTTCATAAGCCCAGTCCTACAGTTGATGACAGCGTTAGCTGTGGCTAAAAATGGGCGACCTAAAATCACTGGTATTTGACGACTTGGGTCCTGAACAGGATGGGTGTCTAGAAAAACGAAATCCACAAGATAAATAAACTTATCAACCTCAATCAGAACATCCTCTATGACACCACGAGGGACTTTGACAGGCCTATCAGATAATTGTAGTGTCATTTTATTCGGTTTCAACTTACCAAGACCTAGATGGGTGTATACATGATACGGAAGTAAGTTAACACTAGCTCCTAAGTCATGTAAAGCTTTATCGACCATGTGATTACCAATCGCACAACATATGGTGGGGCATCCAGGATCCTTATACTTAGGGGGTGTTTGGTTCAGAAGAATGGAACTTACCTGACCAGCTAAAAAAGCTTTCTTATGGACATTAAGCTTACGCTTTCGTGTACAAAGATCTTTAAGGAACTTGGCATAAGCAGGCATCTGCCTAATTGCTTCTAATAGCAGAATGTTGATGTTCACCTGCTTAAATGTTTCCATTATCTCGTTGAAAGTCGACTCCTTCTTTGTTGGGGCTAAAAAATGTGGATATGGGGCTCTAGGCACAAAGGTAGACCTATTCTTGGGAATCCTTAGAGACTGTTTCAGTTTCCTCGTCTACGGGCTCCTCTTGGGAAGTAGAAGGTGGAACTACAGTATGTCCACTAAGCATGGCTACCTTATTGTCTACCGTTTTACCACTCTTAAGGGTTGTTATCGAGTTCACATGGTTTGATGATTTCTCACCAGCTAAAGATATTTGATGGACTCCCCTAGGGTTGGGTTGTGGTTGACTAGGAAACTTTCCTTTTTCTCTCAATGTCTCATTTATCTGACTAACCTGGGTTTTCAACTCGGAAATAGCCTGAGAGTTAGCCTGACCTGACCTATTCTCTTATTTTCTTTTAAACCTTAAGCAACAGATTGCTGAAACTGCACAGTTTACGAGTTAACAAAGCAATAGACTCTTTTAAACTCATAATCTTCTTATCCGAAGGGTTCTGAAACTGTGCCGGAGCTGAAGGATTCTTAGCATATCCAAAACCTGGGGGAACCTGAGCATTACTAGACTGACCTTGATTCTGGCCCTTGGACCAAGAAAGGTTTGGATGGTTTCTCCATCCAGGGTTATACGTTTCTGAATATGGGTCAAACTTTTGTTGGTTATCAAACCTAGTATTGTTATAAAGAGCATTGGCTTTCTCTTCAACATCATGGCCTTCCCAAAAAGGCTCATTTCTTCCACTAATACCGCTAGAATGACCTAATTCTAAGGCCTCTAACCTTTTGGATATAGCTTCTATTTTGGCATCTGACTCATAAGATCCTTCTACCCTATTAACATTTCCTCTACTTAGAAGAATTGTTTTCTGGGGTTCCCTACTATTTTCCCATTGTTGGGTCTTATCGGCGATTTCATTCAAAAATGTCATCGCTTCATCAATAGTTTTATTCTCAAACCCACCTGCGCATAAGGACTCAACCATGGTTGTTGTTGAATAATCTAAACCCTCGTAGAGGATCTGAACTAACCTAACCTTCTCCAAACCATGATGAGGACATTGAGATATCAAATCATTGAACCTTTCTAAGTACCTATATAAAGATTCTCCCTCTTGTTGGGCAAAAGTACATATTTGTGTCCTAATAGACGATGTTTTATGCCTTGGGAAAAACTTATGTATAAAGGCAGAAGTAAGTTGGTCATAGGTTTCAATTGACTCAGAGTCCAAACTATATAGCCAAGATTTGGCTTTATCTTTTAAGGAAAAGGGGAATAACCTAAGTTTCAACGCATCATCACTTAGGTTTTTAATTTTCAGAGTACTACAAACTTCCTCAAATTCCCTAACATGAAAATAGGGGTTCTCATTCTCCTTACCTAAAAACATTGGGAGCATCTGTAAAGTCCCAGGTTTCAGTTCATAATTTTCCTCGGTTTCAGCTAACTTGATACAAGACGGGCGAGAGGTCCTAGTTGGGTTTAGCAAAGCTTTCAAAGTTGTCATTTCTGGCACTACCAAAGGACTAGGAGTACTAGGGGTACTTTCCTCACAAAGATACAGATTCTCAAAACTGAAGTTTCCAAAAACGGGGCTCTCAAAAGAAGAGTCTTCGAGCTCCCCGCCTTCACAAGAAGAACTACTAGGTTTTTCACTAATCAAACGACCTAGAGTGTTTCTTTTCCAAGCCCGTTTAAAAACTTCGGGCATACACTAGAAAAACAAAATCAAAAAGAAAAGCCCTAAAAAAGAAGGGATGTTCTATGCAAACACAAACAAGGCTGACTCCACCACAGCAAACCTACTGATTTCTAGCAAACAAAAAGCATGATGGCTCCACTTAGATTGTTTCTAGACCAGCTTCTAATCCTTCGAACGGGAATTCTTTACAATTTAAGCAAACCCCTCTGGAATCAATCCGAGTTAAAGTAAGTTGAATAGAGGCGAGGGAAGCTCGGTGGAGCTTTGATACTCAAGGCCTCACCGGTATTACAAGGCGGCACAGTCATGCATTCAACTTACAGAAACCGTCAAGAACTTCGAAGTATGCTTAAAAGAGTAACCAATATTTTTCGAATGACTTTCCTGTTAAGCTCGTTACCCTATCGGTCTCGTTCTAGTCAAAATTTTAGGCATAGGTTCGCGTTTGGTGTCGTTTTCCTAAGGCGGGAAAGAAGAGAACGGTAATGAAATACGAACCCTTACCTTGTATGGCCAGTCCTTGCCCTTTACTAGGAAATTAAAGCAGCCGTTTTCAAGTCCTCAACATATATGCATACGAAGGAAGACAGTAACTCGCTAACAGGGAATTCGCGAGTGTTTCGACAAACTTGCCTCCCATACCAGACGGGGGATGAACCTTTGTAGTCGACTCGGGCCAGGACTCCCATGTCATGTACGAAACCGAGGGGCCGAGGTGATATCGTAATCATCGTCCTTCTCTGCAAACAGTTTATATTTAAACTACCCTTCCGTAGGGTTTAAAAAAAATAATATCCCAAAATTTAAAGTCCAAAAATATAAAGTGCAAAAGAAAAAGAAAGTCTAAAAAAAAAATCTACAAAAATAAAAATGTCTCTCTTTTGTTTTTTTATAAAATAAAAAAAATCTTCTTCTTTCGCACCTTTCGCTTTGTCTTTCACTCGAAGTCTTTAAATATTCACCAAAAGCTTTGGCTAAATTTTCTTTCGCTCCAAATTCCGAATTTTGTAAGAAAAAGACAAAAACTCAAAAACGTAAAGAAGAACAGATAAAATAAAAACCTAAAAAAAAAAAAATCTAAAAACTCTAGCCTAAAGACAAGTCCACGTTGACGGCGCCAAAAATTTGATGTGATTGCAAAATTGTTGTAGTAATAAATAGAGTTCGTTCAAGACTTGTGAAAGTTGTGCTTTTAGATTTAAATTTTAAAACTAAAGAAAATAAAGCAAATTAAAACTGATTATATTAGAGAGACCGGGGTTCAGGATTTCACCATTCACCAAAATTCATGTAATTTAATGTTAATTTTTATCATGCAATTCTAGACAATATAACTCCAATCAAAAGAAATTGTGATTCTAATCATCACCTAAATTAGATTTTCAAAACATCAATTGTTAATCGCAAGCATGAAGTATCAAAAGCCCTAAACTAAGCATACTTCATCAAGAGAAAACAAAACTAATTAATAAAAATCATTACTCAATTTTCATTCGGTGCAAATAATCATAAAAGAATTGCATAAATAAATTCAAATAAATTTTACCACATAACTTTTGGAAGAACGGCTTCCCCCATCGACCCGGAAGATTGGGTTTAGCTCATCATGATGTTGGAAACACGCTCAAAAATTGATTCCATTGCTCAAAGTAGGTGTACAAATGATGAAATGGAGAAAATGATGAAAATCAGGTGTTTGCAACGTTTATAATTGTTGAAAAACACTGTTACAAAGAACGATAAAAAATAATTGTTGTTGTTGTATCTCTGCGACCCTCGTGTGGCTGTCGTTGTCACTGTTGATAAACGACTACCTCTGGTGGTCTTTTGTTCTTCGTGTTCTTGGTGCAGCAGCAGAAACAGAGTTCTGAAAACTCTTGATTCTCGCCTCCTGAGCTCTCCTATCGACCCCAAACTCTCCGTCCCCCTTCTCTATGATCCCAGCAATCTATTTATACTCCTCAGCCTCATTTAATCACGCCATATTTCTCAATATTCTTCATTGAACTCGGGCAGTAAAGAAAATATTCTGGGAATATTTTCTTCCCTGATTTAGCTTCTCACGCGTTTCTACATCTGCAAAATCTCCTTATTTAACTTTGTCAAGGTCCAAAGTGTTGCTCGAGTCATCAAACATGAGCAGAACACGTTTAAATTCTCCAAAACTCATGCAATCCCGTGAACCATGCACGTGCTGCCCTGTTTTCTTCTCACGGATTTTTCAGCCAAATTTGATCGAAACAAACACCCATACCAGCTCTGTTAGGACATATCACAACTACCCATTTGATTTCAGCCATTGAATCTCCCTAAAACGCCTTCAAATTACGAACCCTAATTTTGGTGTTTTGATAATAGCTTTTCCCGCCAAATTCCAAATTCAAATGGAGAAGATGACTTCCCCCTTGTATGGGTGTCCCTTTAGCACTTGCCTTATGGGGTGTGAATAGTAAGGAAGGTTCCCCTTATCCGTTGAGGTGCCCCTTAGTAATTGAGTGCCCCTTATCTAACAGTGCGAGTCCGAATAACATGTGTCCTCTGGGTGCTTTAGACAACTTTTCGAGACGATTTTTCCAATAATGTTTATTTCCCAAAAATGCCTATAAACACATAAAATACCATAATAAGTACAAAAATCGAGTACCAACACATGAAATTAAGGACAACGTAGACGCAAAAATGTGTATATCATGTGTAGAATCTATCGTTAATCAAGGACAAAGGGTCTATATCGTACTTTATTCTGTAGCGAAAGAGCTTTAGCAACAGAAGTAGATGAGCAATTTTCGTCGCTAAATACTTTTAGTGACCAAAATCGTTGTAAGAAAATTTCATTATTTTTAATATAATGATTAATTGATTTGCTTCCAATTTCCGATTCATGAGTAGCTAAACATATTTTATAGGGTTTTGGAAGAAGCTATTTTCAATGCGTAAATTTTAGTAATTATTTTCTTTGACTTATTTACTCCAATACTGTGCTTTTAATTTGTCTAAAAATTTTATGTTCTTTGTATGCTTCGTAAAAATTGTTTTGGGTAGTTTTAAACTACCGATCTTTGATAACTGAAGGAAAATTAGGCCTTAGAATAGCGTCGAAAGTCATAAAAAACCTAGTAATTTTATATCTTCCAAAGTATGATATTAGGTACGAAATTATTTTGAGTAAAGTATGAGTATTTTGTCAAAGAAATTTTTATTGAGTTTACAAATATTGGAAGTAGTGGAATCCAAAACCCTAGTTTCATCACAAGTCAATGTTATACTCTTCATCTAGTTTGAGTGACCTTATGTCATAAGAAGAGGCTCTCAAGAATAATCAAACTAGGTGCAAATCAAGAGATAACTGCCGTTAGTTATTCAAATCAATAATCGACAACTAAAATAACAATCAATTCTAGTTTCCCACCAATGGTACTAGTATAAGCTTCTTGATCCCAAGGAAGTGTTTAAACTAGAGGAGTAAGAGATTTCGTCCAATTAGGTTACTCTCCTTTCCAAGATAATATACAAGAATATTATTAGTCGGATACACCAGAAACCTCAAAGTTGAAGTTTTCCTACGCTCAGGATAAGTTTGTAAGAAAAACAAACTTTACTAGTTTGGCCACCAAGGAAATTCCATAACCGAAGATATTCAAAAATATGCAATAAAGCACCTAAATTCTGACAGCTCAATATTAGCTAGCACTTAACTCCTATATATTTCCAGAGATGTGTTTTGATTGCTAGTAAAACAAAATATATTAACTTCGAAAATCTCAAAAAAATTCTCTACTATTTTCGGTTTGGGATCTCACCTTGAGTATCAATGAATATCTATTTTGCAAACCCAATTTTCAAGTCACACAAAACCTAAAGTGTACGTGACTTATAGAAATCAGTTTTTCCTATTGGGATCGGTTCCCAATATAGGTATGGAACGATTCTACCTTGATCCCAACATAAGCTAGGATCGGTTCTACCTTGATTTCCTATATAGGTTACGATCGGCCCACACTTAGGATATTCAATGAAAATCGGGATCATGATCCTTATGATTTCCTTTCGACTATGAAATAAGTTCATATGTCTACTTCCTTAAACTTATGTAACGGAACATAGTTTTCTAGGTATGAAATCAAACCTCTCTTCACTACACAATCTAGTAAAGAGTTACAAAAATTATGTCAATGTCGTAATTACGAAGTCCAAAAGATAAGCATTATACTTTGTAAATCAATATACCAATATAAACCACTTATCACTATTGATATATTGTTCCTTCATACTTTGATCATGATCAAGTATATTATATATATATATATATATAACTTTGCATGTTATGTTTTCAATCAAAAACGACATGAAAGCTAATGATATAAAAATGTAAACAAGTCAAGTCATGTATTACTAAACTCAAGTGTAAGTATGATGTTATCGTCGTTGTCGATACCTCTTCGTAATATTTAGGTCTTTAGAGTAATACTCGTATGTCTCTAAATTTCTAGACTTCCTAGTCTAACCTAACACGACTCTAGTAATCTAATCAAGCGACTTATGATTTTTGATACTAAAATATGACAATCAACCTTGACATACCAGCGCTTGATGGGTTGAAGCGAGTGATAAGTGCATAATTCATATGATTTTAGTGTCCGTTCCGTACTTGTTTTAGCTATTATTCTTGCATGTATTTTTGTTATTACTCTTGTTTTCGCTTATTTGTCTTTATTAGGTTAATCATCCAAAAAAAAGATACAAAGTGCTAAAAATAGATAAGTAGAGAAGTATTCCAAGTATCCAAGTGCCCAAGTTGAAGAGAAGTTGAAGAAGTGCGGCGAAAAGGAGAAAAGGAGAAAAAAATTCTCAAAATCAAGAGACGGGACAAATACCAAGCTTAACTCATTCAAATTCAGGATTTCTCATATGCATTTTCAAGATAATTGAAATAGGAAGAGAATGCAAAAAGAATGAGGTCATTCCGAGTTCGGACGAAGACGTTACGGGCAAAACAAGTTTATCAAATATCAACGTCTACAGGAGGGTATGCGTACTCGTACGTATACCAACGTAACTTGGAATTTCGTGAAATGGAGGGGTACACATACTTAGTATACATACTAAAAGTTCCTGAATTAAAATTTCAACTCGCAGATTAATGCCCGCATTTTTGCGGCTTTGAATTTTTACTGCTTGCCGAATTGCTAAGTAGGTGCTGGAGATTTGCAAGATCAGTTAGCCATGGATTAGCTCACTAAAACTTAGTATCTATACGTGGAGGAAACCTAATGAGATATTTAGTAAAAGGGTCATAAGTTTTATGTCTAACTAGGGCCTGGGTCGTAGAAAATGCAGGTGATACATTAGGGCCGCAGATTAACTTTGGCCGCCTGATTTGTTACCAAAATACCCTTATATGAAAATAATAAAATGACAATATATCCTAACTGTTTAAAACTTAACCAACTAGAGAGTGATATTTCGTCGAACATCTTGAACGCCTATTCAGACTTTTTCTCACTGAAACTAAGGAATAGGGAAAAGAAAGTTCCACAACTTCTACATGCATATCCAAATTGGTCGCCGAATTGGTATTAAATAACAGGTGAATAAAATTTCATGGCATAAATATGATCGTTCATTAATGGAAAACTCAGCTGATACTAATGGAGTCTTAAAAAATTGAACCCATCTTTGTGCAACCTATTTGTCTTTTTTGTATCCAATTGTTGGTTCAACAAATTTCTCCATAGCACTTTGCATAAATAAAATTACTTTTTTATACTACTTCAAAATGAATGTAACTTGTTTTGACATGTTAAACAGATGGTTTTAAAGTTGATCCCATTTTGCAATCCTCATCTCCAGAGTTAGCACCCATGAGAACACAAGACTTAACACCCAGTTGTTATAGGCGCTTTACCTGATCCACTTCTGAGAAACAGATAGGGAAGGACGGGCCCAAAAGAAAAACAAGAACGGAAACTTGACAGAGGCTAGAACAGAAGATCGTTGAAAAGGAAAATTTCTTGTTTGGTCCTAAGCCCATAAGGTTATTTATAGCAGGGTCCAACTAGATTTTACTCTTATTCTAAGGTCCAAAGTTATTTGAAAACATGGAAATGACTAATATAGCCCACTGTTTAAGTACGTGTGAAATAACATACTACCATAGATTTGAGTACATAACTGATACACTGTTTACAAATTTGAGTACATATCTGCTACACTGTTTACAAATTTGAGTACATATCTTCCACACTGCTTACAAATATGAGTACACATCTGCTACACTACTTAGGAATCTAAGTACTCCTCAATTCACTTTACTCTATTGCAGCACCAGCACCTCCGCAGTCAACCATTCACCACTGCCTTCAGCTCCATCTTCTCAGTAATCTTCTATCTTGCTGCATCACAATATTCTTAGCTTAAATCACAACTGCAACAGCTACATCAACACCATTGTCATTTCAATTCTTCTGCAACACAGACTATCAAATGCAAGTAAAACATCGTTATCATATAGGCATCTAAAAGATGATTAATTTATCTCGCAATAACTCATGTCATTTCTTTGTCCGTCCTATGCAATCTCTAATTAAGATTCATTTAAGTGCTTTGATATGCACCAAATTTATGCCTATAATTATGAACACAATAGAATATGATTTCTAAACCTACAATATTACAAATTTTTCTAAATGCGAGCAAAGTTTTTTGTACATGGAATGTCGTCTGATGGCGGATATTACCCTTTGTATTTGTATTCATCATTCACATCTGAGAATGATGGTCTGCTAAGTCGAAAATAATCGCATCTAAATCAGAACCCAAACCACATTTTCCTTAGTGTGAATCACCTCAAACATGACCTAGCATCATGAAACTTGGGGAACTCGTTCAAGTTTGTATATGATGTGTAATTCTTAAACATATGCCGGGAAATATCTAGTCAAACAGAAAAATTATTGTTAAGCTCCAATAGAAAGGCAGTACATTCCGAGAAATCCTATTGCATCGGGATCGATATCCTAAATTAGCTAGAAGCAAGAAAATCAAACTGCAAAATAAAATACCCATAAGAACAAATCAAGGTAAAATATCTTTATTCAAAGTGGATTCCAAGAGGAAATCAAGTAAATGAGAACAAAGTAATGTTAAGACCTGAAAATTGTCCCGCATTCCTTAACTGACCTGATATTGCGAGAACTTTGCACATTCAGACTGAAATTTCTCATATAATGCCTCTAGTAGCTCAGAACTAATTTGCTCATCCAAGGAAATCAAAATTAGGGTTTTGAACGAAACTTCAAAATTTCAAATTTGGTGCTTTGAAAATTAACAAATCTAGGGTTACCTGGTATCCCTGTAAAGACTCATTTTGTAAGTCTATCGAACTCATTTTTTTAAAGAAGTAAATAAAAACGAAGAATCAAAGTTAATACGCACCTGATCAGGTAGAGAAAAACTTAACTGAATGTCAAGAAGAAGTGATGAATCCGTAAAATCTAACCGAATCAAAGCACATATTTCAGTATTCCATATATGTACTCCTGGATCAAACCAAAAAAATAAGAAAAAATCTATAAATTCATAGTAAACACAAAAATAAACAGTACGTCATATATGTACTGATGGTTAATACACAAAAGAAAACTGAAAAACAAACCAAAAACCATAAAAATATCAGATCTACTAATGAAATAAACATAAAACATGATTTTTTATTTAGATATGAACTTGTTTCATCAAAATCCACCAGTATATCATATACGTACCGATGATTGATACACAAAAGCAACTCAAAAGCATATAAAAAACAACCAAAATGAAACTAAAATAAGCTGCATGTGAAAACCAAGTAATGAATCCATAAAAAACATAATCGAAACACTTTTTTTTTCCAGTATTCCATATATATACTTCTAGATCGAAGAAGAAAAATATCCAAAACTACAAAAATAACAAAATTAAAGCATAATTTTTCAGTACATCATATATGCACTGCTGATTCATAATCTAAAATTTAGCTGCATGTGAAAAACAAGTAACGAATCTATGAAAAAATAGAATCGAAACACTTTTATTTGAGTATTCCATATATGTACTTCTGGATCAAACAAGAAAAATCTCCAAAACTATAAAAAACAACAAGATTAGAGCAGTATATTTCAGTATACCAAATATGTACTGTTGATTCATAGTCTAAAAATCAGCAGCACGTGAAAACAAGAGACGCATCATGAGATCGAACTACCAAGACCGCAAAAAGAAAGTGAAAACATCATGAAATCGATCGAATTTTCATGATTCAGTTGAGAAACAAAACAAAAACAAAGAAGAACTGGAGAAACATTAAATAACATACCTGTAAAATCACTAAACATCTTCACAAACGCTAGGTTTAAACTTCATAAGCGGCAGCAGCAGAGAAGAGGAGAGGGAGAGAGAGAGAAAACGCATCTGAGAAGAAAAAGAAAATTGAGGAAAGCTGTTTTTATTTCTGTTATATATAGTCAAGGCTATTTTGGGAATTCTTAAAATGCACGTAATAGGTTACACACGTGTGCAGGACCTGGGCTTAAAAAATTGGTTCCATTTTTCTCTTTTCTTTTAATTATGGACCTCCGGTTACTGGGCTTTAGTGGGTGGACCTGCCACTAACTAAGAACACTATAATAGGATCTATAGGTAATTCCTGCAATTGAAAATGAACGAGAACGGTGGAAAATGGAAGAGGATGAGAAGCTATATGTTTTGACTATATTAAACTGGTCAGCGCTAGTTAACTAACATTCAGCATATTTAGCAAAATAAAAAATAGTCAATTATTCATCCAACGGTCTTTCGAGTAACCTTTGGATCCACCATTAGTCTATACAAACTCATAGCGATTGCATTTATTCTTACTTTTAGCTTAATTAAATATCTACAAATTTTGATTGCTACTAATAAATGAAATGGTAAAAGTTTTACATCAAAAGACAAATAAAATAAAAATAAAAACTCTGATTACAGGTAAGCAACCTTCCTAGGTTGGGGCCTAGGCATATTATTTTAGGCCTATCACTCCAAGACAAATAAAACTATTTTGTAAAATGGATAACCCCTTATTAGATTATTCAATTAAGTGGTTAAACTATCCCTAATTAATTAGTGCTAATTTGGATGATTAAGTGATGTTTAATCAAGTTAACTCTGAATATAACTACCATTAATTCATCGTCAAAACATAGAATCTTTTTTTGAAAAAACTCAACACATAATCGTTTGATGTCCGTGCACTCGTGGTTTGGTTTTTTCAAATGACGAAGAAAATCCATAATTGGTTCTTACTAATGTACACATAAACAGATTCTAATAAACGGAGTTTATAAACGTCCACATAACCCGATTATGCCATACATTCAGATACAAAATATTCATTACATAATTTAGAAAATTAGTGCATTACATAGGACAGTTTAGTATGTGAATTATTGAATCTCGCACATTAATACATCGTCAGTGAACCTCCAAGCACGACGGTATAACACCACGTATTCCTTGAGCTAAATGAACTTCTTTTCCCGATTATGAATTCTCTGTAGGTCGTTCCCGCTGCAGTTAAAAGAATTAAACATTAGGATGCAAATATTAAACGATGATATGGGTATAAAAATATCGTAGTACTCACTTTCTCACTTAGAGGAGCTTTTGGATGATGGCCGTACACCATTCTTCTAACTTTAACATACTCTCGTATTGCACTTTTTATCATGCGAATCGAAAAGCTAAGTCTCTCCATTTACGAATTTTTTGGTTCGTGGTGCGTTCATAATAAAACTATTTGTCTCTCTTCCAAAACATTGAATATAGATCGTTGCAATGTTCATGGAAGGCGGGAGCGAACGATTTCACGAGTTGCATATCTTTTTCCAGATCCCATTCCATATTTTAGGGGTGTGTGATGGAGGAGCGGCTCATAGAGGTTTTCCTTATGTGGATAAAGACTCAAGGGATATGGAATTCAACGTATATTTATGAATTCAAGGTATAAAATTGGTTTACACGATACGCATAAAAAGACTGATTCCTAACATTGCACAACAACAATCAGTTTTTATAAATGCTCATGTAATCCGATTTTAACAACAAAAAAAACATTCAGAAATGTTTGGCTTTTTTTCCACCAAGAATTAGTTTACACGATATCCATATAAAGACCGATTCCTAACATATAAGAATCGGTTTTTATAAGTGCTCATGTAATCTGATTCTAACAAAACAAAAATACAGAAAAACTGGGCATTTTTGCCACCAAGAAACGGTTTATTTGGACACCAAAATAAACAGATTATGGGCTAAGCAGTTATGAAATTAAAGGCTACACAATCTGTTTATGTGGACACTCATGTAATCTGATTCTAACCCAAAAAAAAAAGTTGCCGAAAAACAGTTATCCCAATTCCCAACCATAACATAATCGAGTTATGTGGGTATTAACATTGACCGATTCTGGTTCAAATTTCTCAAACCAGAAAACACATCCGGTATAATCGGTCATTGTGGGCATGAACAACAACTGTTTCTAAATGAAATATGTTCATAAGTACGTTAACGTAAACCGATTCTGGTATACCCTGAAAACTTTGGTTTCAAAATTTCCAATTTTTGAGCGATTGCATGTTATTCATACCTAATTTAGAGAATTTGGTAGAAAAAAAGTACCTGATTCGAGTCATTTCCTCCTCTTGTTGTGCGATCAAAGATGGTTCGTCTTCCAAAACCGTTTTTTTTTATCCCGAGTTGTTTCGAATCGCTTGACCAATTCTGGGATCTTCCGAACTAGGATAATTCCATTTAGTGACCTGCTTCACTCGCGTTGGTTTTAACATTATATAGAAGGAAATGAAAACAATTAATGATTTTTTAAACCGTCGGTATTAATGATTTTTTAGATAATGATTTTTTTTAGATCATCGATGTTTTTGCTTGAAAATTAAAAAGAAAAAAAGGGAAAAGAAGAGAAAAATATGAAAACGTCTGATTTCTACATTAATCCAACGAAAGAGGGAATAGTAAATAACTATATACTTGTGCTTCTTTTGCTATTAATTACTCACATACAGTATTTTTCTTAGCATATCACATGCAGTATTAATTACCATGTGACATATTTATTAGTCAGATTCGCTTGGCTTGGTTTTCCAAGTGTTTATCAATGGTGCTACTTGCGCGGACATGATCCTGGAATCACGCCACATACAAGATTTAACATGACTTCATTTTGAGAATACTTTTTTAGGATGCCACTGATAGTGAATAAATACGAATGCGCGAATCTGATTTTTTTTGGGGATTTTAATAAAGTGCCACATTTCCAATTGGCAGTTTAAGAAAATGCCACCGTTTTTTTCAGAGTTTATTTAATGCCACACGTTTGACCTTTTCCATCCAAAAAAACTGTTGCCATCAGTTAGTGCATAGGTGGCATTTATCCAGCTTAGTAAAAGACATATACACCCTCAAATCTGTCACAGCTCTATCTCTGCTTAAACATCTCAACTCCATTTACTCCAGCCATCACCCTGTAATCTGGCATACTCAGCTTCACCAGGACCACGACCAGCTTAACCTCCTTTCTTCATTTCCAACAATCTCTGCCTGCGAACACATCAGAACTACCACCAAACTGCAGCGGCAACAATACCAGCTGCACCATTTCATCTCATAAACATACATCTCCTCATACCATTTCCAGTGCCAATTCAATTTCATTACCAGCAAATCTGTTACTCATCTCGCTTGCAATCTCGCCATGTCCAGTTCAACAGCATCATACCCATCCGTAATCCATCACCGATTCCTCCTTGTTCTTGGGTTCACTGCACCTGCAACATCCACCAGTAAAACTCTCCAGCATCAACACTGTCATGTCACCTGTCCTAGCATTTATCTAAGTCACCAAATACCCATGGAACTCTGTAGCAACACTTCAGTTCCATGGCAATTCATCACCAACCATCGCAGTCATTTTCTCTTGCTTCATCTCAAGAGCCTACAGCAACTCCCTGCAGCTCCTGTGACATTAACCAAGCACAAACCACCTTCAATTCTGTTGCAACTACCACTGCAAAACACACCTGCAATTCCATCTCAAACCTATCTTCAGTTCATCTATAATATCAACAGCAACATCATTTCCTCAAGTACCATCAATGGCAGTAGCAGGAGTGTCTTCTTATCCCTTGTTCTCATCAACTTCCTTTCCTTGAAGATGTTCTTCACTGAACCCTAAAATTCAATTCGATATTAATTTCATCCCCAAAATCACTCAAAACTCGAATCCGGGTTGAACTCATCTTCTATTCAACAACTTTCAGCAACATCCCTTGTACACAGGCTCAACTGGTAGAAACTGAGCTTGAAGAGGTGAAGAAAAATCCATTTAGGACTTTTATCAAACACCTAATGTGCCATTCTCATCTTGGTGTAACATTGAAATTTCTAGCGCTTCTAAACTCACTGAAACACCTGCAAATTCAATTCACAACAAACCCATAGTTCAGAAACTATTCAACAATCATAAATCTCCAAATCCAGTCCAAATTATCAACCAACAAGACCATTATCTTCACTGGTTTAATTGGTCTTCAAACTCCATCAACTGCTCAGCATTTCGAACTCATTTCAGCCTGGAAGTCGAGATATAAAAGCTCTTGATAGACCCTGGAAAATACCCATTGTAGGCTCTGAAAAATGATTCACGGAAGCAACACATTTCCTCATGTTATTCTTTACTTTTTTTGTTTACCGGTGATAAAGACGGTGAACCCATGACTAGTATAATAGGGTTTTCAAGGGTAAATAAGTAAATCACGAAAGATTCTTTTGACCGAGTCAGCGAAAAAGACCAAGTGTATGGGTCCTGACGGAAAAACTAACGGTTGTGGCATTTAATAAACTCTGAAAAAAACGGTGGCATTTTCTTGAATCGGGATTTGCAAGTGTGGCAGTTTGTTAAAAATCCCATTTTTTTTTTATTGTTTTTAAAATATATATTGATATAATTTTATTTATTTTTCATTATTATTGGATAAAGAGTATTAACTAGTTGGAAGCCTAACAAGTTAAGCTCTAACAACATACTATTACACGAATTGAACAGGTTGTTGTGCTAACCTACCGGCGAGCCTCACGAATTGAATAGGTTGTTGTGCTAACCTACCAGCGAGTCTCATGAATAACCTAGCCAAAGGAGCCGAAGCGGATTGGGGGCTGAGATTATGTCACAAGGAGGCAAGCTAACTCTACCTTCCATGTTTATTCCTGTAATATTACGTCATTGGAAGCTCGAACCTGGGACCTCCTGAAACGCATGAAACTTTGGGAAACAGGATTGACCAGCTAAACTAGGTGCCCGTTTTAAATAAAATTACTAATTGTATTTGGATTAAATTAATCTTTTTCAGTTATAAAGGAGTGGGTCGATAACCACGCAACTACTTGTACACCAACTCCTTTCTAAATGACAAGCCATGATACGTGGAAAACAAAACTTTTAGTGTCATACTTTTATCATAAAAATCACAGCTGACCATGCAACATCTTAGTCTCTTCAGAAAAACAACCATATCCTCTGCAAGCTCACCAAGAGCGGAGAAAACCAAAACACCCAAGTCATACCTCCGAGCACTGCACTTATCCAAATGCTTTTTATGTTTTCGAGTGACGGTATTAGAGATAGCCAGGCCTGACGCAAAAGCATAGACCCACTAATGTGAAAGGAGAAACGCCCACGATATCAAAACATGTATCCTGACCGTACTCCAATTTTAAACAAGATATCGGCAGGCCTCGAAAAAAAGTCTGGTACATATCGTTATGTTACTTATAAGAAACGGGTACTCAAGAACATTGTCCTCGCTCATGTAGGGAATGTGCGAAATAGACATTTTTACAAAATGTGGACGGTAAGGAAACACACGTACGAAAGGGTAATCGACAAGTTCGGTGGTATTTGTAAGGAGTTTTGGTGAGATTAAATCCATTGTAATTATAGTTCTCATAATGATTTGGTAGCATGGGATCTAAGGATTTAGCGAATTTTCGCAGCTATGAAATTTTGGAGTTGTTGAGAAGATAAATGTCGCTAGACAATCTTTCTTCTGAGATATTTAAAGCACTCTCTCTAACTGTTATAGGATTGGCCGATACATAACGCACACAAACACTGCCATCTGTCAGTTACCTCACACTCTCATTTCGCACAAGCACTCACACTCTCATTTCGCACAATTACAATCTGATACTCTAACAGGAGCATAGAAACAAGCAAAAAGATAAACGAAACGCCAAGCTATTTCATCAAACGTATAAATGATATTCTACAACAACAATAAAAGTTTCCAAATAAAGTTGCTTCTGTTATTGATTTATGGTCTAATAAGAAAATCAACCAGATATGTATAAGATTGATCATAGTCGTACAGGGCATCAGCTAATTAAAATGACTGAAAAAAAAAAAAGAAGAAAGCAAAACCAAGAAAAAAACGACTAATTAAGGATATTATTCATAATCCATTATTACCAGCTAACTACTTCAAGAAATTACGCATCTCTTAGTCGCTCTGTGATGAATGAAAGTATCACTTTTTCTGAAACGGAACGAAAGTATCACTTTTCTTGAAACGGAAGGAGTACATGGTTTTATTAATTGCAACGAAAAATTAGTTGACGCATAAACTAAAATATGGCTATATAAAGTATTATGTATTCTTTGTGGTGGTTTGCATAACGGATATACGTTTAATTTTCTAAAATTGTGTCTAAAATAATAAATATCTCCGAATTTTTCGTGCAAGCTCTAAATTTGATATTGTTGTTTGTACTCGTCGGGTAGATGTTTTTATAACCTTTCCAATGAGATAAAATTTGTAAAATTACAAAGCACGAATTTTTTAGATATGTTATATTAAAGTTTGCTTTCCAATTATACTCCTAAAAAATAAGATATATAAGGATTATAGTAATTGGACTAAAAGAGAGGGGCTTTTTGGTTTTTCCTGTTCACACTACCATGGTTTTTAAAAGTGTACGCTTCGCTTTAAATTTCACCATTTCGCTTTGAAGCGGTCATGTGAAGCGCATCTTTCATGAAGCGTACGCTTCACGTTTCGGAGCATACACTTCAAATTTCATCATTTCGCTATAAAGCGGTTATGTGAAGTGCGCTTTTTGACTTAGTCAACTCCTTTCCCGCCTAATTTTTAAAGCTTTGAAATGAAAAATATGATGTCTTAAAGGGGAATCAAACACCCCACCTCCCACTCGCCTGGAGAAGGTTGAATTGATGTGCACACGCTTTGTTTTTGATAATAATTAGACTATATAAAATTTATATAGATATTATCTTCCTAATAAATTTATAATTACTAGTTACGACTAATTTATTTATAACAAAACATCTGCTTCAAACATCAACCATGAAGCGATGCTTCACGCTTCGATATACGCATTGCTTCTTAAAAATGAAAAACGCTTCACGCTTTCAATACCTTGCACACTACCAAAAAGAAATCCAATCTTTTTTTTGTCAATTGATCACTTACTATTTACAAAAAAGTTGGCATAGTAGTACAACCGTTGCCACGGTGGGAGGGTCGACCGAGGAAATATCTGAAGATGAGGTTTATCTGCGACTAGTTTCGCCTCGTTTCAGAAAAAGTGATACTTTCGCCTCGTTTCAGATAAAGTGATACTTTCGCCCGTTTCAGAAAAAGTGATACTTTTGCCATGTTCCAGAAAAAGTGATACTTTTGCCCCATTTCAGAAAAAAATGTTACTGTCGGCACGGCTCAGAAAAAGTGATACTTTCCCCCTGTTTCAGAAAAGTGATACTTTCCCCTCGTTTCAGAAAAAGTGATATTCGCTCCCCGAGTTGACGAAGAAGGATTAATTGGGGGAAATTTTTACTATAGCTGCCGACATGGTTTTTCAATGAAATCGGCATGGTCGATAGATTGTCGGCATTGAAAAACCATGTCGACAGCTACAATGAAATATCCCGCAATTAAAAAAAAGTATCCCCAGTTAATTATTTATAATGAAGGAAGTGATTTTCAGGTGCACACTAACAAAAAGAAGTGACTACCAAAAACAAATCCAATCTTTTTGTGTCAATTGATCACTTATTATTAAAAAAGTTGTCATATAAGGTTTTTCAATGAAATCGGCATGGTCGATAGATTGCCAGCGTTGAAAAACCATGTCGACAGCTACAATGAAATAACCCTCAATTAAAAAAAAGTATCCCCAGTTAATTGTTTATAATGAAGGAAGTGATTTTCAGTGCACACTAACAAAAAGAAGTGACTACCAAAATAAATCCAATCTTTTTGTGTCAATTGATCACTTATTATTAAAAAGGTAGAAGTGACTACCAAAAACAAATCCAATCTTTTTGTGTCAATTGATCACTTATTATTAAAAAAGTGGTCATATAAGATCCTCCGTCGCCCAAAAAAAAAAAGTGGTCATATAAAGTCCTCTGTCGCCCAAAAAATTGTCAGAAGTGGGATTTGAACCCACGCCCTCTTTCGAAGACCAGAACTTGAGTCTGGCGCCTTAGACCACTCGGCCATCCTGACTTGGACGGACAAATCACCAAAAGAATTATACGGATGCTTAGCAACACCTAGATAAACCAATGTAGTAATAAACAATTTATAGCTAGCATTTGCAATTTTTATCGATAAATCAGAAGATATGCTGGCAAAGCATGCTATACTCTTTAAAATTTCAAAACATTTGCAGCTGTAACCTCCAGGAAGGATGACATAAGGTGTAAATTCACAAAAAGGCAATCTCTCAAAAAAAAGCGAGTTTCCTGGTTAATCAGGTTCTGGAGGATAAAACGATGTACTAGTATCTTGTTTTTTGCATCAAAAATTGATAGAATACACAGGCTTTGACACCAGAACATAATTTTGATGGTACGATTTGACTCCAACTGCTTAGGTACCTACCGTGGGCAATAAATTCAATTCCTACAGACTCTGTGCATTGTCTTAATATGGTTTTCCCAACATCCTGTAACTCCTTACATTGCTTTTGAATCACCAAAGCTTTCAGTTTTACCCCAACCAATGACTTTCTGCAGAAGTCCAGTCCCAGAACCTACTAACTGATGCTCCATTTGCTGCGTGAGAAGAATAAACAACGTCCATAAAGAACATTCACATATTTGCTGCAAAACACGGAAAATATAAAGTTTAAACACTTGTGTATAATAGTCATGGCAACACCAGGTAAACAGGTTATACAAACAACTTACTCAGACAACATGATTTCAGATGTGTATTTCTTCATCTCCTGATCCTTCGAGTAGTGACGAATTAAGTACCATACTGAACAGTCATACAGACGGGTACTAATACAACAATAATAGAATTAAACCACCAATGCTCATGTGAAGTCCCGTCTGTTTTTCTGTTGTCGTCGATTGATTTTTCAGCCCAATCTCACCTGCTTTTTACTTCCTCGCCATATTATTGTGCTCTTTCATCATAACAGTATAAAAGGATATGAGATTTCTTACTTCGCTTCAATTGGAAAAGATGTCTCTTCCCTGAATGCAGAAAGATGGCCGTCAAACCATTTCAAACATAGAAAAATATAAGAACATACATGGTATAATGGCAAAAATGATGGAAAGCGTTCCTACCTTTTAGGGGAACTCCGGGTTAGCATACAAGCGATATACCGCTCTTCCATTTAATTGAATGCAACTGGTCATGGAAGATTCTTCCTTGGACATGATTGATAAACTGCAAGATTCGCAGCACACAGTATTGTACGGCATTGTTGCAACTCTTTTCCCTTGCGAAATTTGTGGACGTTTGGTAGGATGCATCACAATATTTGTTAGCCAGCGTAAGCAGAAGAAAACTGCAAACAAGCACTTGTGAACATTCATGGCAGTACCGCACACCAACTAGGTTCTGAGGTGTGGACTCACCCTCTTGTGAGTCATCAGATTGTTAACTTCCATACTTGTAAGATCCAACACTATGTTTCTACCCCAGGACTAAAATTGATGTCCATCTGACATATACTATCTGAAAGCTGAAGCGCCTCATCCCACTTGTTAACTTTCGTAAGGCCTTTAATGAGATTAAAAATAACACTTATATCTGGAATATAACCCATCCTTGTCATGTCTACATACAAACCAAAAGCTTCATCAACCTTGAAAGCTAGAGAAAGACTCTTTATCAGAGAAGCATACAAATTATGGCTAAGCCCTAAGCCATCTGAAACTGTTACGAGTTCTTTATACAACTCCAAAGCTACGTCCAGCCTTCCAGCCTTGCAAAAGCTGTGAACCAAAATCCTGTAAGCAGGAACTATCGGCAAGGAACCATCTGCTACCATCACGTCTAAAAGACCTAGTGAGCAAATAAACTCTCTATTAAAACCTTCAATCACCTTACGATAACCTGTCACATGTGCTGGCCAGCAAGTCTGCTTCATCTCCTGTAGAAGTTCATGACCCTCATCCAGATGTCCTGCCGCACAACAATGGTCTATCAAGACCCTGTATGTAATAAAATTTGGAGCACAACCCTTTGCACTCATCTGTCTGAAAAGATTAAGGCACATGTTGATATCACCCACTTTCCCAAATCCATCTATCATTGCAGTATAAGTCACAACATTTGGACGGCACCCTTTATTTTCCATCAAAACGAAAAGTTTATATGCTTCATCAGTCTTTCCTACCTTACAAAGTCCGTCCACCATTTCTGTATATGTAACCACAGTAGGGGAGCAAGAATTTTCTAACATCTTGGATAAGACCTTCATAGCTAAGTCAACTCTCTTGTCTTTGAACAGTCTATCAATCAAAGAGCTGTATGTATAAACACTTGGACTGTGCCCGCATTCTGACATCTTTGCAAAAACCTCTTGCGCTTCATCTAATTTTCCAACCTTGCAGAGCCCATCAATAAGAGCATCATGAACAACATTATTCGGCTCACATCCTTCTCCTGACATAGTTTCGAACAAGTCACGAGCCTCAGACACTTTATGGGCTTTGCACAAACCGTCCACTAATGCTCCATATGTAAAAACATTAGGTTCTGTTGGATTATTTCCATCAACCCTAAAGTACTGATTAACATCTGGCATATCTCCATTTCCTCCCATTCTTGAATAAATCTGACAAGCCTTCTTGACATCACCAGCCTTACAGTGTCCATCAATCAAAACTGTGTATGTGACAACATTCGGAACACAACCAGCTGACAGCATATTCTCGAAAAGTTCATTTGCATCGGACACTCTCCTTGCTTTAAGATAAGCGTGTATAATTGTGGTATATGTGACCACATTAGGAAAACAGCCATCTCTTACCATTTCGTCGAACAAGTTTCTAGCCTGCTGAACAAGACCTACTTTACAGAAACTATCAATCATAATTGTATACGTATAAACATCAGGAACAACACCATTGTTTTTCATATCTTGGAAAACTTGGAAGGCCATTTCAATCTTGGAGGCTTCACAGAGGAAACTAATAACCTTGGCATATGTACTATTGTCCGGTATGAAGCCTTTAGTCATCAATTCATGAATAACTGCAAACGCCTTTTCAAACTTTCCAACCACACAAAGACACCTAGTGAAATGGCCAACATTTACCTTATTCAGCACATATCCAGCATCAATCATTTCATTATAAGCCTTTTCAGCCAACTCCACTAATTCTAAACTAGGTGATTCATTATTTCCACAAATACCCCCAATTAAGATATTATAAACCACATAACCCGGCTGGCAACCACAAACCGCCATCTTTTTGAGCACCTTGTAGGCGTAAGAATAGTCTCCTGAACTGCAATATGCATGAACAAGAGAATTAAACATCGAGGGATTCGGGTAACAACCCTCTGGAATCATCATACTAAGGATTCTTTTACACCTACCCAGTTGTCTTTTCCTCAAACACCCATCAAGCAACGTCCTATAAGTTATTACGTTCGGAATACAATTGTTAGACCTCATCCTATGCAAAAACTCCATAGCTTCTTCAAAAAGTGAAGCTTCACATAACCCACTAATCATTTTTGTGTAAATTACTGCATCGTATATGTAGTCTTCCTTTTCAATGATTCCTAGAGCTTCTTGCCACCGCCCAAACTTAGACAGAGATCGAGCGAAGCTACCCAACGTCAAACCATCCACACCAATACCGGAATTTGACATTTCCCTGTGAAGCAGACAAGCAGCATCCAACTGGTCAGCCTTGAGAAGGACCTGAAGTATAGCATTATAAGTCACCATAGACGGTTTATATCCAAAATCCTTGAGCCTCCCAAGCTCCTCTAATGCTGCATTCCAATACCCATTTCGGCAGCATTTCTGAATCAAAAAATTCAGCAACTTTCCCAGGATTACTTTGTCACCATCATCTCTAATCTCTAAAAGGAGATGTTCAGGAACTCTAACATAATTTTTCTTATTCTTACTACTATCATTATCCTCAACCCCTAAAGTGACCAACAGAGCAGCATAAGTGGGTGGCGTGTGGGTATACCCAATTTGTCTGGCGGCCCAAATGAAGAACTTAACTCCCACTTCCGGACGATGCTTCAATAGCTGTAGAACTTCTATTACTAAAGAATCTTTAAGTTTTCCTCTAAATTGCCTAAGAAACTTTTGTGTTTTGTCTCCAAAAAGTTCATCACCATTATTATTAACAATCTCATGAAAAATCGAAATAGCTTCTTTAGAGTACTTACTTGATGAACCCAAACCACATTTTAAATCTTCTCCAGCATATGTGTTATTCAAGAATGCAAAATCCTCTATAGAAACAGAAGCATTTCCTTGAGAGGGAATTTGTCCTTCTGCATCTCGGGGAATTAAAGGGGCCCGGACATCAAAAGGGTCATTTAACCCATTCAGATTGTCTTCCTGCCATGAAGAGGAGGAGCTGCAAAATGCTCTGCTACAGAAACACTTTCTGACTGCATTGGAGCGGAAATTAATGACTGCAAGAGACTGACAGATAATCATCTTAAACCCTCGTTTGATCATACTAATGAGACTTCTCAGGAGAGATTCCTAGAACTTTTGGTGTTATCTGTCACTTCATAAATCTCAATAGTAGTAGAAAGAAAGAGACCATTCTTGCAGCCATTTGATATGTTATTTCAGAGGCATTTCTTCTTCTCTGCAAAGAAGAAGGACCATTTCAGTAATCACATCTAACAAATTATCACAACAATCGCTAACAGATAGTTCATTTATTCAAGAACCTTAAATCACTCTCTCTATCTCTCGAAGGAATGATAAAGAAGCAAAACAAAATAACTTCTACTATTTTATACTAATAAAAAGTCCAAATAACAAATTATCAATACTAATCAATACCCATGAGAGAAAAAACTTAACTCGGTATTCCAAACTTAAACCTAATCAATAACAACTATCAGACTCAACCCAATTCTTCACTCAATGAGAAAAGAACAAGTATCGTATCTTTGATCAATATTATCTTCTCTGATGCATTTTCGCAAGCACATAAAGATCAAGTTTTTATCGCTTTACTCTTAGAACCCAAAA
The DNA here is from genome assembly GCF_003573695.1 of Papaver somniferum. Classification (NCBI taxonomy): domain Eukaryota; kingdom Viridiplantae; phylum Streptophyta; class Magnoliopsida; order Ranunculales; family Papaveraceae; genus Papaver; species Papaver somniferum. The sequence continues at coordinate 173,380,213 of NC_039365.1, read as the reverse complement.
CCCATTTAGGGTTTTAGCATACTAATCAATAAACCGAACATGAATAAATGAATAATACGATCAAATATAAAAATTATGAAATTACTAAAACCCTTTTGAGTAGTAGAAAACTATATAACATTGAAATAAAAGCTTTTGGTGAATAAGAATTACCTGTAAAGTTTTGATTGAATGTAGTTTAGGAATAGATTCAGTGAGAAAGGGAATAGTTCGACTAGGTAGGAGGGACTGAGGGAGGGGGAAAGGGAGTGTGTTTTCACTCAGGTGGTCTGGTAATCGTAGGAGCTTCAGGTTTTACTCTTGACGAGTAGGCCAAATCCACGATGTTTAACCAAAGCCTCCTCCTAGGTAGATGCTCTATTCGCCCTTAGTCAAGTATAGTCAACTATCAAACATAGACCGAAAACGGCTCTGTTACAGGTTGTTGTTTGTTTTTCAAACTTTTTTTCTTTTTTTCTTTTTGTGAATTTTTTTGTTTCAAACTCTTTTTTTCTTTTTTTCTTTGTGAATAAAGTATTTCGTTGAAAAATTGGGGCTTAACATGAGTTGGCATCAATAGAAATAGAGTCATCTAATATGGAGCCTTGAGTAGGTCTTTTAAATTGCACTTCCTCCGTCACTAATTAGATGAGTTATTTGTAGTTTACACAAATTTTAAGGCAAGGAGGAGAGTGAAGTATATCTAAGTATTTTTTACAATTATACCCTTTTGGGCAATAATTAGTAAAATTTAGAAAGGTTTTTTATAAACTTTATACCGCTGGAAAGCATTTTAAAACACTTATGCAATGAATATAAACATGACTATCAAATTATACATATTTCATATAGTAACAATAATCAATTAAAATGATAGTTTTAGAAATATCCCCTTGATTAGTGAAATAGTTCATCTATTGTTAGAAAAAACTAAAAACCAAATAACTCATCTAATTAGGAACGGAGGGAGTATTTACAATGAGGTTAGCTCATATACAAGTATCTAAATTGTACTTTGCTAGGATACCGTAAAAAAATCCCATTGAGCCCTCAAAAGTCATGGCACCAAATATTTATTACAAATTGTTATGTTAATTAGGGACGGAGTCACAACTTTTGTTTAAGGGGACAAATTTATATACTGAAAGTAATGATCTAAATACAACTCATAGCCTTCGTTTTTCATCTTCCTTTAACTGTATTTTGGATTGCGAACGATATATTTGTTAAACTATAACATGTTTTAAATTAGAACAATTAATATATGAAATCGCAGAATTGTATTAAAGGAAGCATAGTTGTATTTAGATTACTATTAACCTATCTGATTCTTGAATTTGGTGGTAATACAGAGCTTTTATCTCTTATCAATTAACCATTTAATCCACAAAATCATATATTTTATAATTTTCATTATTTTTCCATGAATTTGTCCCCCTTATGTACTAAAATAAGCAAATTATTATACCTATGTACGCAATAGGACAAAATCTAGTTGGACTATCCCACTAGACCCTTAGTAAATCCGTCCCTGATAATAATGTTCATAAAGTTACATTCAAACCAGATACGCCTAATATTGTACTATTAAGCTATTATAGAAGCATGAATGACACCCCAAAATTCCTATATTACCTAAGTATTCATTCCCAAGTGCATAGTAAAACATCTCGTTGTCAGTCTCAAATGATTATGAAGTACAACTTTACACCCATTATCCCTACCTGCATCCCCCAACTAGAAACCATCGACGTTAAAGTTCATCCAGTCTCCAACGAGGGAAGTCACTTCATGAAAACAACTTTACGAGCACGTCTTGTCACTGTTTCAACTTTAAAGAATTCAGAAGTTTAAAGATCTTGCAAATATAAGTACCCATATAACCTTTCACCAGTCCGCCCGATTTAGAAATAGGACTTTTAACTTGCTAACACAACTTTGAATTAACGTTGTACAGATTTGAAATTTCACTTGATTACTCACTTCCAAAAGACACTAATATATAAAAGTTTATGCACCTGCGAAGAGCTATAATGATGTTTCACTCATTCAAATATAGCAACAACTAAACTGGACATAATATCATAATTGAAAACAACTTCAATCCATCTACAAAAACCTCTAGCATAAGATACTTAAAACATAAGCTAAATGAATATGAATATTATCTTCTGCTCCCTTCTTCTTAGAACCTTATGACATTGATTATTATAAATTCTGCATGCCAACAATATTATTCTTCCCGACTAAACTCATAAGCACAAATATCTCCACTTGTGTTGCCTACACATATTCATTTATCTTCTTAATGAATTGAAAAATGAACTTTTAGTCATATCATTACATTATATTGAAAATTACAAAAAATCGTTTATACTATGAATATAGTAGGCGATCAGGCGGGTATGCCCCCATCGTCTAGCAGACTGATATCTTGAGTTGGTTTACCCACTATTTATAATAGAACAAGAGAAAATCAACATGATTATACCTTGAAATTGGATCTTAAACCCATTTGATCTTCCCTTGGCAATTCTAAATGCGTCCACCTTTGATTACTCCAAAAATTTATTACGCTTCGGTATCCAGTTAACCACAACACACTCGATGCATTCTAAGCTTTTGCTTCTTGATACCCTTCCAAATACACATTTTTTGATATACCTTAATATTATTTCACTTAAAAAATCTCTGGCGAAGAAATTCACTCCTAAAATTCAGTTCATCTTCCTCAAATATGGCATAAAAATATGTTAGAGCGAATGCTTGGCTGAACCTACATACCTTGGTATGTCATGTGCTCATATATTAGTTTCCAAAATTATTGCTTGGTTTATCTTACTAAATTCATCTTCGTTTGGAATTTATTCGGTAGTAGAGTCCTAAGATTCTCCGAGTTATGCCAAAATAATATAGAATTGAAGATCACCCGAAGACATCAATTGAAGAATCTTCATCGAGGTAAGTAAGTAAGATTGATCATTCCTTTTGAATTCTTTTTTCATCTATCTATCTTTGGTTGAAAAATTCGAGAACTTTAGTAAATCATAATTCGAAAAAGATCATATCACGAATTAGCTTATTGCCAAGTCTGGTGATTTTTAGACTTCCAAGCACTTGCTTGTATAGAAGTAGAAACAAAACTTGAGAAAAATTACAAGTGTTTATGAAAATCTCAAGACTTACAAATTCATTCTTAAGTTTGTAAGGTTTTGTTTTAGTAGTTTACTAACTAATGATTTTCAATCACTTGAGTTCACAAACTATTTATAAACTTTCAAAGTCTATAAAGAGTTTTACATATCACGAAAGAGTTTTAGATATCTAATTTGAGGAATTACAAAGTATGAAAAAAAGAGAAATTTGTAATATATATCTATCATATTCCTAAAAGAGATTACGTTAACAAAACGAACAAGATCAGAGTACACGAGCTATCAAGGTAAAGATAGTCGGACCTGGCTTCATGAATTCCTGAGTAAAGTCTTTTACTCGTAAACCCAATTATGTTTCTCAAAGGAAACCTAGATTTATAGAGGACGAATCTCAAAAAACTAGAACAGAGAAGTTTCTGGGATTAAATTTCCTGGTTGTTTGAGTTTCACTATTTATAGACGTTTGAGACTTGGGTCGCGTAGCTAAGTTAATTGGAGATTCAAGAAAATAATTTCTTTGTATAGATAAAACTTTTGTTAAGAATTCATAGAAGAATATACATTATGGTACAGGTAACCGTGTATGGTTATAGTTCATGGAGAATTTGGATTGAGAACTAATAAGCAATATCATATTCATTTGAACATTTAATACTTGAATCATGATGCATATACACAAAGTGTTTTAGATTAAAGATGTCCTAAAGGTGTTTATGAAAGTTATAGAAATTACAAACATATTTTAGAAATAGTATGAATGCACCTGCTTTAGTTCGTACTGGCTAGGTATGCGAAAGGGTACGCATACTTGTGGACCAGTTCATGCATTCAGATGGCCAAAGTACTTGTGTCGGGTATGCGTATTGGGTACGCGTACCTCACCTGTAATACCCCGATTTCTGCAGTGGTTCGCCGAATGGAATATAGTAATGATTTGTCCTTCCCTAACACCAAGGCCTTTTCAGCACAATTGGCTCCAGAGTTGGCAAAAACTCTGCAGTTAAGCGTACTCGGGCGGGAGCAATCCAAGGATGGGTGACCTCCCGGGAAGTTGGTGTTGTATTACCGCAGATATGCCCGTTGAAAACCCCACACTGCCAAATAATCGCAGTGGCTAAGTAGGGACAGTATCAGTGGAGGGACGGGTCATTACAAATAGTATCAGAGTCGATGATGGTTCACTTACCGAGGGTGGGGAGGTAGGTTGAACAGGGATGCTCCAGGTGCTTGTCTCACGAGGGACAGGGAACGTCGGAGATATGGGATTTGGATATATTCAGGATCCAAGGACGGCTCTAATTTAAGGTGATGGTATTATAATACCCCGATTTCGGCAGTGGTCCGCCGAATGGAATATAAGTAATGATTTGTCCTTCCCTAACACCAAGGCCTTTTCAGCACAATTGGCTCCAGAGTTGGCAGAAAGCTCCGCAGTTAAGCGTGCTCGGGCGGGAGCAATCCATGGATGGGTGATCTCCCGGGAAGTTGTTGTTGGATTACCACAGAGATGCTCGTTGAAAATCCCACACTTCCGAATAACCGCGTGGATAAGTGGGAACAGTATCATTGGAGGGACGGGTCATTACATCACCCTTTTACACGAACTTAGAACTCAGGATATGCATATTGGGTACGCGTACATACTGGATACGCGTACCTACCCTATTCGGTAACTCCGATGACGATGGTATGTGTACAGTACATATATGTATGTAACTCAGAATTAAAGAAGTTATGAAAAATCTCTTTAATCGATTTAAAGCTTTCTCAATTTCCCATAGATGGTGAACATCATTGCTTGGGAAATTTTCAAAAGATTCACTTGAATCAAAATAGTTCATGAACAATAAAAAAAATTTAACTAAATTTGTCAAGTATATCAACAACTATTGCTTGAATCATATTTTGAGATGTTTAACAAGACAATCTTGGCTCGAAACTTCTTCTTTGTAGTATCTATTAGAACTCATGCGATATAATGTCATATAGATGGAACAGTAATACTTGTGAGTAATAGAATGGTTCAGTCTTCATATACCTCTTTGTTGATAAAGTTATCCATATTTCTTCGTTTGATCTTCAGTCTTTAATCTTTGAGGGTTATTCAGTGATATCTGATACTCAAATACCATACTCTAATCCTAATCCGAAACTTGAGTTAAGTAGGTTAAAAATCAAAATATAGTTTTGTGTATCTAACATTGACAACAATCTTGATATAGCAAAACTTTTGAGTTTTACCGAGAAATGCTCTAACAATCCTTCCGAGCAGAAATAATTGATTTTTCGGATCAAAATCCATCATGCTTGAGTTCTTTGGTTTCTAAACATCGTCTTGAACTCTACAAGTTCTTCAAAGTGTTGTTGTTGAAGATCCATAGCGATAACAACTGATGAGAATACTCTATTCAAGCTATCTTTAATGAAAAATCATTCAACTTCATGGTTGTTATAACAAAAACATAGCATTATTACCTTCTCAAAGTTTAATTGCACCACAACTTTGAAGTAATACTAGGGTGATATGTTATCCCCCTTAGTCAATACTTACTTCTTTTGTGTAATAGGTAAAACCTAGAGATTATAATCTACTTCCCGTTACATAATGCAAATAATTCTCCCATTTTTTTCAACAAAATTGGCAAAGGCGGAAAATAGGGATCGTAATGAATTAAAACAAAAGATTCATCAAGACTAGAGAACACATACCAATTCTTATTTTAACCAAGTAAACTTAGCGTCTTCATCAAGGGGATATGTAGGTATAAGCATCTCTTACAATTCCATAGCCGCGCTACAAAGATATGAAAATTAAGCATAAGTTCAAATTGAGCTCTCCGAATTTGATGTCATTCCCAAAAAATCAACATGAACAACCTTTTTATAATCATAAGAGAATGATTTTCTTTGGACATTAACAAATTTACTCACTAGTTAAGAATAAAGTAGATTTGTATCTAGTTGTTTTATCTCTTCTCGTCAGTAATGAACAAAGAAGTCAAAAATATCGATCTTAACGTTAGAGGCACCAAGATAAATTATTTTCGTGAGAAAAATAACTATTGACAAAAATTATTCTCTAGGACAGTTATGAACAAAGAGAATAATTTATGTGATATGACTCACACATAGGAACTATGTAAAACCCTAAAATGAAGATGTAAAACCTAGCCTCTCCTCTATCTTTCGGTGATGAAACCCTAATCAAAACTTGTCTTAGAATGTCTTGAGAAGTCTCCTTAAACATCCCCAACAACCCTAGGGTTTGTGCTTGCTTCAAAGCTAAGTTTTCCATATTTGGAAAGTATTTTCTCAACTTTTTGGAGGTGGGGATCGGTCATGCCATTGTTCCGAATAGGTACGGACCGGTCTTGCCTTAGATCCCTAATAGGAATCCTTAACCGTTTTGCATATAACTTTTGTAAACTCGAAATGACCTCATTCTTTTTGCATTCTTTTTGTCTCTTCATTCTCTACAATATAGAGTTGAGTACTTCTGAATTTGGTTGAGTTCCATATGGTCCTTAGTCCACGCTCACTTTTACGACCATTTCAACACTTTTTTTGCTCCTTTTGGATGGTTCTTACTGAATAAGAAAAATAAAGGAAAACAAGAGTCATACAAAGTAATATGCAAAAAAAAAAAAAAAAAAAATACAAGCATGAAATTGATAACAAAAGTATAGTAAATTATGCACTTATCAAATTACTCCAAAATTAGGTTTTGTTAGTCTTCGAGCAAACTACCCAACCTAAACTAAATCCTAATTCACTTTCGTTTGAATCACGGTTACACTTAGCATGTGCAACAATACTTTAAACCCTAGGTGTCCTTAGTGGATGAGTTGTAGTCTCGTAAAGGTTTACAAGAGGTATACCCAAAAAACCTGTTAGAGCATAGCTCGGTTGAACCCACCAAGCGTTGGTATGTCAAGTTTGGTTGTCATATTTTAGTGAATCAAAACTCATGTTAAGAGTCGCTTGATTATGTACTAGAGTCAACTTCGTATAGGTTAGCTTGAAAGTATTAGGATATGAGACATTACAAGTATTGCGAAGTCTTGAAGATGTGAAGAAGCAAGGAGCTACAACGACAACAATCATCCTTCCACTTGAGGTTAGTGATATTTGACTTGAACTGTTTCATTCCCTAACATATCTTTCAAGTCGTGCATATTGAAAACAAAACTGCGAAGAATATTTGAACTCTAGATAAACATAGTATTAAGGAATACATTACGAGGTTTATTGCTTAACCATTAAACTTTGTAGATAAGGCATCGCCATAATCATTTGAATGTTATTGTGATTATGTATGGGTATGAGGTGAGGATTTCATCCGAGGGAACAATGTTTTACATGTGTTCTAAAGAAGTAAGTTCATAAACTTGTTTGTGAACCGAAAAGGAAATTACCAGGTGTTATTGGTTTTGTTATTCATTCCTTATCTTATGAACAACTAATATCTGTGATTAAGTATAACCGATCACAACTTGTTTGTGTTCTTGATAGAACTATTCACATAGGCCTGACTTATGTATTGGTATGACTTTAATTAGTGAAACTGATCTTAAGTAATCACCTGAGATGGTATGATCGGGTTTGTGTTTCGTCTGACCAAAATTAGGAAAGGGGAACCGATCCTAGTAAGAGGTGCAGTACATCACAAAGGGAGACTGATACTTGTATAGGGTGCAACAAGGTTTATAGCAGAAAGGGGAACTGATCCTATGAACATGTGCAACACGTTTTTAGGCAAAGGAGAACCGATCCTATGGACATGTGCAACACATATAAGTTAGATACCATATATATGTGCGGAACCGATCCTAGTACCTAGTCAACCGAATTTTGGAAAGCTAGTGTGACTATGCACAATACTCACATGGAGGTAGAACCGAAACTTGTTTTGGTAGATCCGATAAACCCATGATTATGATTGAATGTTTGTTTGATCAATCGCATAGTTCTTTAAAGTCGGATGAACCAATTCTAAACTTGTTTGAAAGTGTGGCAAATCGGTTTCAAGGTTGTAAGTGTGAAAGATAACTTGTAATGTAAGGATGTCGACATACTTTGAACACATGTTGTGAATGTTTATTTCTTTAATTGTTCAAAGTTATTCCTTAATAGCTAAAGGAAGAAAATCCCAGGATCGAAACATAAGTAAGTTAAGAATATTTTAATTAAGGTTATTAATTTCATTTTGTAGGGAAATACAAGAATTAGTAATGTGCATTTACTAATTAGATTTTCTGAGAGATTTCGATCATTATTTTTGGACACGGCATTTCCAGGAATTATGGAAACCGAATTTGTGCTTTAATGAATATCTTGAGAATATTTTCGGTTTTGGAAATTCCTTGGTGTTCAAACTTCCTTGTTTATAAATACTTGAAGTTTGCTTTTCTAGCAAACTAATCCTTCGTAACAACAGACTTCCTCTTTTGTTGTCGTTACTGGTGTAGCCGCCTATTCGGAGAGGAGAGTAACCTAATTAGGCGAAATATCTTATGGCCGCTCAGTTTAAAGTCTTCTTTGGGATTGAGAAGCTCTATCTGTACCGTTGGTGGGAAACTAGATAATTGCAGTTTATCTTTTGTTTTCATTGATTTGATTGACTAACGGTGGTTGAATCTGAATGCACCTAGTTTGTTTATGCTTGAGAATCTTCTCTTCTGATATAAGATTCACTCAAACTAGTTCAGAGTTTCGACAGGGATCTCTAGACTGTTGTTAGTTCTAAATACGATCTTCTGATAATCCATTGTTAACAGACTCCGTTCTGTGCATGATTGATCACAAGAGATTCAAGTGATTATGTGCATGTTTATATTGAAGATCTAAGAAGATTTGAAGACGAATAAGATATTGAAGATTTCTGATTTGTGAGTTCATAATCTTTGGTGTGTATAATACTTGTTTTGGTAAAAGAGGATCCAATTAATTATCAGTTTATTCTTGTGGTAGATTGGATTGATTAATTGAGTAGATCGGCATCAACACAATTATTTGGATTAAGAGTGTTGTTGGCTTAATCTTAAATGATTACTTCGGTAATTAAACATAAGATAGATCTAAGGACCTGACGAATGAGTTTATGTTAAGATAAACAGAAGAGCCTTTCTCCAACTCATATCACCTGGTTGAAGAGAGTTGATACCAAACAGATTTGTTGTTCCTTTACTGTTTGGAATACGAACCAAAGGAATTGATCCAAGTACGTGACTTATTTATAAGTTGGAGGCATGGGAATACAAACAGAACTAGGTGAACTATAGGTTTAGTTGCTTGGTCTCAACTATACGAAGTTGGTGTAATTTTGTATAGCGTCTTAATCCTGAGAGTATTCAATTCTGGACAAGGTCCCGGGGTTTTTATGCATTTGCGGTTTCCTCGTTAATAAAATCTTGTTGTGTCATTTATTTTATATTTCCGCATTATAATTGTTTTATTATAATTAAAATAAATTACACAAACGTTAATTCCTATTTACTTGATAAGTGAATCCTATTGTGTTTGGTTAAGTCCGAACCTTTTTATCAAGTAACATACTTCGTTGTTGTATTGTCTCGATCTCGTATCCATAGACGATCACACGAAGTGTGAACCGATTAGTTGTATTGTCTCGACTCAGTCCATAGACAATCACTTTCGGAGAAAGTACATATAGGTAGGAAAAGTTTTAGCTTGAGGCATATTTGGGTACCCTCGCCTTTTCAAAACCTACTCCAATTTCTATCCAAGAAAGCATATTTAAGGACAGACACCGAGCAAGATAAATAATCAGCATTCGTATGTTCTTTAGCTACAAGAATCAATATCCCACATGATTTCCAATCATCGCGACACGCAATTACTTACTTATGACATTCATATAGAAAAGTAAACTATACTCAGATAGTCATTGATATATACTTGATGCAGTGTCTTTCAATATTATGCACAATACTCGAGTATTTTCACAAAAAATAAACATAAAGTGTATGAAACTTGAATCACATGGATAGATAAAAGAATGGAGATGGAATAATGAAGTGTGCAGATGTTGACTAAGGTAAACGATGTAACCCAAAATATTCGTATGAATTGTCAACGGATTATTTGTATATAGCACAATAGTTGAGATTATCCTTCATTTATCGACAACGTGATCAGATCTTTTGGATCCAACTACCTATTTCATTTCCGATAATTCTCATGAATCATGCGATCCACGCTTGCTTAGGCGACAGAGACAGGGAAAACACACACGTATTGCTATCTGAAAATGCGGGGGTACAACTACCACACCCAATATTCCGATTAGCAATATGTATGGGCTAACTCCAATATAATTTCTAGAGAATCCACTAGACAGTCAGACTCAATCTAGATAAAAGTATATCAAAGGGTTAATATCTCTATCTCTCGATTTGATCTATACTCAAGCAAATAGAAATTTGCGAGTCTTTATCAAATACTAGAGAGATAACTTGGATGGTACAAAAGACCAATATCCAAGTTTCAATCAATTTAAATCAACAATCAAAGGTTGGATATTCTAATTGATTGATCCTAAAGCACAACCTGTGATATTTCAATTATATAACAAAATGTAATGCGGAATAGAAATAACACAGACACTGGAAATTTTGTTAACGAGGAAACCAAAAATGCAGAAAAACCCCGGGACCTAGTCCAGATTTAACACCACACTGTATTAAGCTGCTACAGACACTAGCCTACTACAAACTAACTTCGTTCTGGACTGTAGTTAAACCCTAATTAATCTCACACTGATTCAAGGTACAGTTGCGCTCCTTACGTCTCTGATCCCAGCGGGATACTACCACTTGATTCCCTTAGATGATCTCACCCACAACTAAGAGTTGCTACGACCCAAAGTCGAAGACTTTAATAAACAAATTTGTATCACAAAGAAAAGTCTATGATGATAGATAAATCTGTCTCCCACAGATAAACCTATGAGTTTTTTGTTCCGTCTTTTGATAAATCAAGGTGAACATGACCTAATTGATAAACTGGACTTATATTCCCGAAGAACAGCCTAGTATTATCAATCACTTCACAATAATCTAAATCATATGGTAGAGAAACTAGATATTGTGCAATCACAAACGATGAGACGAAGATGTTTGTGATTTCTTTTTATGTTTCCCTATCGAAGATATAATCTCAAGTCAATTATTCAATTGAACTCGTACGATAGAAAATGGAAAGATCAGATCGCTCAACTACAAGAGAAGTAGTTTCTTCTGGCTTCACAATCCTAATGAAGTCTTTGAGTCGTTAACCTACAGGGTCTCGAGAAGAAACCTAAGGTTAAAGGAGAATCGACTCTAGCAAACTAACTAGTATCACAAAGGAGGTGTGGGGATTAGTTTTTCCAATTGCTAGTTGTCTCCTTTGTATAGTTTTCAAATCAGGGTTTGAAATCTAAGTTACCTTGGTAACAAAACATTCAATATTCTCCGTTAGATGAAAAACCTGATTCAACCAAGCTAATATCTTTCAACTGTTAGATCGAAACTTAGCTTGTCACACACAAATTAAATGTATTCATTTAGGTTTGAGTAACCGTACCTAAATGTGTACACTTAGTTGGTTCACAAATAGTTAACCAATGGTTATCCATATGAGCACTTTCATATTAACCGTATCATCTTTCTCATAACTAGTTCAAATGACTCATAAGAACTAGTTGATAGAGTTGTTCAATTGCTTAGGTATTTATTCATAGACACAATTGAAACAAAATCGGATTGATCCACTTGAATCAATTCATGAACAATATACCCACGGTTTGCAAAGATTGCGTTCCTTATAATTTATTGTTTTAAGTTCATGAACTACCGATTTGATAAATAACAACTTGGGTACGCGTACGAGTGTGTGTACCTTAGCTACCGGATTTGATTTGGCTTTGGTTTCCAAACTCAACAGAAATTTTTGGGTATGAAAACTTCCGTGGGTACGCGTACGGGTATGCGTACCTAAGGTGACTGGTTTACTAGTTTGCAAACTACAAACTCATAGGAAATTTTTGGTATGAAAATTTCCGCTGGTACGCGTACAGGTACATGTACTCAACCTGTCTCCTTCACCACTAACGCATGCACACATATGCACGCACTTGGTTTCCGGCACATGGATATATACACTAATGTGCGAACACACTATATATACTTATATCCATATATGGTAATCTCAACTCTACATTTTAATCATTGAAACATTCTTCTATAATGTTATATCAATCTTTATTCACGACTATCGTCATCAAAGTTATTTTCAAGATTGAAACGTCATCATGACTTTCGTCACGGGTAAAGATGAAAATGGTTAAAGCGAAAGCTTACCAACACATATTTCAAGAATAAGATAGGCGAGTAAACTTGGCTCGAAATAGAAAATGTGTATGTATGAAAACTATCATACTTATACGAATTTGTCTCAAGAGTAGGAGATATAATAGACTTTTTAGTGATAGATAAGTTCAAGTCTCCACACACCTTTTAGTCGGATGAAGTTCCACTTGTTCCTCGATTAGTTCTTCGTCTTCATAAGATGATCACCATGGAGTCTGGAGCTCAACTACACCTAATTATCCTAGACCGAGACTTAGTCATAAGTAAAATAGAAATCAAGACATATAGTTTTGATCACTAATATTGAAAAACATGATTGAGATAGCAACGAGTTCGACCGAGCAATGCTCTAACAATCTCCCCCCTTGTCAATTTTAGTGACAAAACTATCAATACATATGGATTACAAAATAGATAGAACTTTGTAGATTCTCGTCCACATGCTTGATCTCCTTGGTGCTTCAACATTACTCGAAAACTTCGTCTTTTCCAAGTACTCCCATGATTCCATGGATGTTCAATTCAGCATCATAGTTGTTGAAGATCTGTAGCCATAACAATGAGAAAACAAAAGCTCTCAATCATTGTACACATTATCAAAGTTCTCATATCACTACTTCGGCAACAATACTATGGTGATATGTATCATTCCCCCTTATTCAATACTTCGTCTCAACACGAAAACCACTCCCCCTTACATAATGATCCGAGAACCATATGTATTTGTAATGTGAACTACATATTAATTCTCCCCCTTTTTGTCAATAAAATTGGCAAAGGTACGAAAACAGGATCCTAATGAAATTATCATGGAGACACTTCAAGACCAAAGAAAAGTACATATCAACTTTGTTTAGATGCAATCGTAAAGCCGAAGCTAAATGCATTCATCATGGAGTTTATAAAGATACAAGATAACTCCTCAAATATTCCACAGCCGCACTCCCCACAAAGATATGGAAATTAAGCGCAAATTCAAAAGAACTCTTCCCCATTTGATGTCATTCCCGAAAGAACAACAAGAGCGACTTTACTTTTACGATAAAAGAAGGATTTCTTTGGAAACCAAAAACCACAAAATGATTTTGTTATCCAAAAGTTCTCAATTAAACTTACCACAAGAGAACCAATGATTAATTTAATCGGAATACACAACCAAAATAACCACAAACGAATCTATGATTAGTTTAGTTGTAAATGCTCACACAAGAAGACTTATGGATCCACACAGTATATACATAAAATATGGATCATGGAAGATCAATACTGCGGAATATACAAGGATTCATTTTATTTTCCATCACTATTTGCACAATGACATACAATAGACATAATCCTAGTAAACAAAAGATTTTATCCTATCTTCCATAAATAAATGACATAATAGGCTTAACTTTTGTTTGTCAAAAGTTCATCGATCTTGTATCAATACTTGCTATCGACATATAAACTAGATAACTTTTGACATCGTATGGGACAATAATAGTTCACGGACGCAAACACACATATCCCATAACATATTGCAATATATAAAACCATAAAGATTAATACTGCAAAAATCATCTTACAACTTTATAATTAAAACAAATAAATCTAAAAACAAGAAGATGAAAACGTTGGACATAGTTATGTGTACTCATAATAATGGCTATTCCAAACCCTAGTTGTCCTTCTTAAACAAAAACAAGAATATAAATTCTCAGACATTAAAACTCCTATAAAGCACTTCACTTAATTTGAATACTCTTCTCATATTCTATGTATTCATCAAGCTCATCTTCGATCAGATCAATTCTAGATTCCAGATTGTCCATCTTTTCTTCAAGTCTCTTTGAAGAGGCTTCAAGTTCACTTTTTAGGGCACGAACTTGTTCCAAGACGAGATTCATGGTTAAAGAGAGCTTATCAAAATGAGAAACATAGATGTTCCCATCCAGAGTAGAGCCGTGAATATCAAGGCTCATCACATTATCAGAAGAATCGAACCGTATCTTCTTAGATGGAAAGAGAACAGTCCAAACATCACTTTCTTTGCTTGAAAGACTTGAAGAGGACATGATACAAGAGATATATGAAATGTTTATGCAAAGGAGAAAAACTTCATTTAAAAGGAGCTGAGGATATGAGATACATATCCAAAATGACCTTTGACTAAAACCCTAACAAAAAATGCTTATCCGCAGAAAAAGGTCATATGAAGAAAACGTTAAAAACATAAACAGTTCTAGGCTAAAATAAATTGGAACAATTAACAGAAATATTTCATCACAACCCTCTTGAAGATTATGATTTTTGTATAAGAGGGATAGACAAAAATCATTAATACAATATTACAAACTATAGTTGTTCCAATCCTCTGCAGGACTGGGTAACTTCTTTCGAGGGGATGAAGTATACGTTATACCTTGTTTCTGTCTTGTTTTAAGAAAGAAGAGTTAAGTACATCATCCTTTCTTTCTTTTAGCACAAACTTGTATACCTTGATTTTTGATTTTCGTAAACTATGCATTCTTTTGGAAATATCTTTTACAAAGGACGGGGGTTTTGTATGAGATTTATTTTCCTTCTTCTGCAAACAATGTTTGGCAGAGGAGACCTTTTCCTGTTTCTTAGTGCTACATGTTTTAATATGATCCTGATGATCATATGAGGATATCACAAGATTAGATACATTCTTGTGATTTTCTATATGATCCTTGTTGTCAAGGTGTCTTAAGAATGATATAGAATCAGGAGAAGTTTGATGACAGTTCATAGTCGAAGAGATTCGATATGTTTTGTAAGAATCATGATTGATCAACTCCAGTTTTAAGTTAGACAGTTGACTTTCCAGATTTTCAATCCTTTTAATTAAGACTTCCTTTTCTAGTTAAAGTATTTCTAAGTAAGTAAGATTGTTTATTATGGAATAATCAGGACTGTTGGGAGGACATACGTGATTATCAACAAACAGATTAAGAGAACCATCATAGGCATTATCCTCTGGAAAGTAGTAAAGAGTAGCCATCCATGCTTTAGTTATCTCACTCGGCTCCGTATCAGGACATTTAGAAGTATTGTGAACACTTCTATAGCACTTGAAACTAGAACTGTTAACTAGGGCTGTCAATGGATACCTGAATATACGCTATCCATTCGAGTTCGTTTGAATCGTTAGGATATTATCCGAAGTTTCGGATATCGGTATCGGTGTCGGATAATCATATCGGATAATCACCTATTAATGTAACGGATTCGGTTGTGTTAGTATCCGACAGATAATTATCCGTATCCGATAGCGAGGGTATATATGTAATATACATATACCCGTAACCCTATTGACTATTAGGGTAAACTAAAAGAAATTCTAGAAACTAAGAGTCTAAGACTGAGACTCTAACTCAGAGACAGAGAGACAGAGAGTAGATCGACTGGTTTCCATTCTGAGTCTCAAAGAAGATTTGATTTTTTCCCGATTCATTTCAACATTTTAACTGTTTTTTAATTTATTATTGGAAACGGATAATTAAAGGATATTATCGAATATTCGTTACCCTTAACGTAACGGATAGCGAATAAAAATTTCAATATCCGTCGGATTTTATCGGATAACGGATATCCGATAAAATTAACGGTAACGGATACGGTATAGCAATTATCCGTTTCGACAGCTACCGTTGACAGCCCTACTGTTAACATAGTTTTTCTGAACTTTTTTATTGATTGACTGAGCTTTCGTTTGAGACTTTCTTTTATTCTGTCTAAGAGATTTCTTAAGCTGTTGTGTAAACAGTGACAGAGTCAAATTAAATCAATTCTCTTCCCTTTTATCAGTCAATTTAGAACGTCGAGATTTACGATCAAATATAACAACATTATTGCTAGACAAACGACGTTTCTCTCTTTGTTCAAGTTCAAGATCGAAAATTTTCAATTTTTCGGCTAGGGAATTTATGGATAGTGTATCAAGGTTATTTCCCTCAATGATGGAATGCTTCTTAGAGTCGTATCTAGATGGCAGCGACCTGAGAATTTTCATCACAATGTCCTTTTCAGGAATAGTCTTACCCAATGCAAAAGATGCATTAACAATTTCAGACACTTTGTGATTAAACTCATCAAATGAATCTTCATCTGCCATACGAAGGTTTTCCGAATCGGAATTAAGGTTTTGAATCCTAGCTTCCTTTTCACTGACATTACCTTCGAATAAGGTTTCTAAGATATCCCACGCATCTTTAGACCTAGTGCAATTTGACACATGGTGCTGAAGATTTGGGGTAATGGCATGTATGATGGCATTCAAACCGTCGGAGTTTTCTTTTGCAGTAAGTATCTCAGCAGCATCGTATTCGCCAATATTTTTTGGAACAGTAACGTTACCTATTTCCACAACGGGAGCATCATAGCCATTAACAACATATACCCATGATTTAAAATCACGCGCTTGAAGAAAAGCTCGCATAGCAATTTTCCACCATAAGTAATTAGATCCATCGAAGACTAGTACCTCTTTCCATAGAGTCAGATCGCTACAAACACAGACTTATAAGGTCATTAAATGTGTTTGCCTGCTCTGATACCAATTGAAAATGCGGGGGGGGGGGGGGGGGGGTACAACAACCACACCCAATATTTCGATTAGCAATTTGTATGGACTAACTCCAATATACTTTCTAGAGAATCAACTAGACAGTAAGACTCAATTTAGATAAAAGTATATCAAAGTGTTAATATCTCTATCTCTCGATTTGATCTATACTCAAGCAAATAGAAATTTGCGAGTCTTTATAAAATACTAGAGAGATAACTTGGATGGTACCAAAGACCAATATCCAAGTGTCAATTTAAATCAACAACCAAAGGTTGGATATTCTAATTGATTGATCCTAATGCACAACCTGTGATATTTCAGTTATATAACAAAATATATTGCGGAATAGAAACAACATAGACACCAGAAACTTTGTTAACGAGGAAACCTCAAATGAAGAAAACCCCCGGGACCTAGTCCAGATTGAACACCACACTGTATTAAGTCGCTACAGACACTAGCCTACTACAAACTAACTTCGGTCTGGACTGTAGTTTAACCCTAATCAATCTCACACTGATTCAAGGTACAATTGCGCTCCTTACGTCTCTGATCGTAGCAGGATACTATGCACTTGATTCCCTTAGCTATCTCACACACAACTAAGAGTTGCTATGACCCAAAGTCGAAGAATTTAATAAACAAATTTGTATCAAATAGAAAAGTCTATGATGATAGATAAATATGTCTCCCACAGATAAACCTATGAGTTTTTTTTCCGTCTTTTGATAAATCAAGGTGAACAGGAACTAATTGATAAACGGGACTTATATTCCCGAAGAACAACCTAATATTATCAATCACCTCACAATAATCTAAATCGTATGGTAGCGAAACTAGATATTGTGGAATCACAAACGATGAGACGTAGATGTTTGTGATTTCTTTTTATGTTGCATTATCGGAGATATAATGTCAAGTCAATTATTCAATTGAACTCGTACGATAGAAAATGGAAAGATCAGATCGCTCAACTACAATAGAAGTAGTTTCGTCCAGCTTCACAATCCAATGAAGTCTTTCGGTCGTTGACCTACAGGGTCTCGAGAAGAAACCTAAGGTTAAAGGAGAATCGACTCTAGCAAACTAACTAGTATCACACAAGTGGTGTGGGGATTAGTTTTTCCAGTTGCTAGATATCTCCTTTATATAGTTTTCAAATCAGGGTTTGCAATCTAAGTTACCTTGGTAACAAAGCATTCAATATTCACCGTTATATGAAAAACCTGATTCAACCAAGCTAATATCTTTCAACTGTTAGATAGAAACTTAGCTTGTCACACACAAATGAAATGTATTCATTTAGGTTTGAGTAACCGTACCTAAACATGTACACTTATTTGGTTCACAAATAGTTAACCAATTGTTAGCCATATGAACACTTTCATATTAACCGTATCATCTTTCTCATAACTAGTTCAAATGACTCATAAGAACTAGTTGATAGAGTTGTTCAATTGCTTAGGTATTTATTCATAAACACAATTGAAACAAAATCGGATTGATCCACTTGAATCAATTCATGAACAATATACCCACGATTTGAAATGATTGCGTTCCTTATAATTTATTGTTTTAAGTTCATGAACTACCGATATGAGAAATAACCAACTTGGGTACGCGTACGGGTATGCGTACTTTAGTTACCAGATTTGAGCTGGCTTTGGTTTCCAAACTCAGCAGAAATTTTTGGGTATGAAAACTTCCTGGTATGCGTACGGGTATGCGTACCTAAGGTGACTGGTTTACTAGTTTGCAAACTACAAACTCAGCGAAAATTTTCGGTTTGAAAACTTTCGCTGGTACGTGTACTCAACCTATCTACTTCACCAATACCGCATGCACATATATGCACGCACTTGGTTTCCGGCACATGGATTTATACACTAATGTGCGAACACACTATATGTGCTTATATCCATAGATGGTAATCTCAACTCTACATTTCAATCATTAAAACATTCTTCTATAATGTTATAACAATCGTTATTCACGACTATCGTCATCAAATCTATTTTCAAGATTAAACGTCATCATGACTTTCGTCACGGGTAAAGATGAAAATGGTTAAAGCGAAAGCTTACCAACACATATTTCGAGAAAAAGATAGCGAGTAAACTCGGCTCGAAATAGCAAATGTGTATGTATGAAAACTATCATACTTAGACGAATTTGTCTCAAGAGTAGGAGATAGAATAGACTTTTGAGTGATAGATAAGTTCAAGTCTCCACATACCTTTTAGTCGGATGAAGTTCCACTTGTTCCTCGAGTAGTTATTCGTCTTCATAAGATGATCGCCATGGAGTCTGAATCTCAACTACACCTAACTATCCTAGACCGAGACTTAGTCATAAGTAAACTAGAAATCAAGACATATAGTTTTGATCACTAATATTGACAAACATGCTTGAGATAGAAACACATGCGAGTTCGACCGAGGAATGCTCTAACACTATCAAAATGTTGGATACCACGTCAAATCTTACAGATTTTCTATAAATAATAACGTGGTAATAATCAAACCTTTTTTTATGTGTTGACTAATTTTTTGAGTGTATAAGACAATTGGAAATTGTTGCATATAACCTACCAATTTGATCGGTTCTCATTATCTTTGGAGCTTTTATCTCAACCAATGATTCATCCTCGCGACAACATCAAAGCAATACTAGGGTCCCAATGATTCACTTAGAGAAACATATAAACTGTGAAAGATAAAAAAGAAAGTGATTCATCATTGATAGATTACGAGTAATGCATGAACAAGTTCTTGTATTGATTTTTCAACGACCACCATACTATTTTTAGCAACTGAGTTTTGCATATGAATTGATTAGATCAACTTTTCCTGGATATGACAAGTATTCTATAGCCAAAAGAATCGTTTTAATCTAGCAGGTTTAGCGTCATCCTAATTAGTTCAAAAACCTCAAAAAGATGAACTTTCAAATAGCCGAGAAATTATATAGTTGTTGTTATTTATTTATTTTAAGTACATAAATACTAAAAACATCCTAAAAAAGTGAATATTAATACTAATATACTACCCAAACATGCTTAACTACTCCCCTACACTTAAACTTTAACATTGTCCTCAATGTTCAAAACTGAAAATTCCGATTTCTGACGTAACAACCTGGAAAAACTCAAAATATGTACAAATTGGTAAGAAATTAGCAAAAACATCCCAAACGAAAGTTGTTCGACTACGTATTTTCTACGAAGTGTCAAAAACACACGGTGTTTAGATAAATGGTCTGACAGTTATGGCCTCCGTACTAACAGACGTGCAGTCTGAAAAAGTTCTCGAAAAATACTGAAACTCAAATGTCCAGGCCCCGCTCCAACTTGACCGACTCTGAATTCAAATTTTTTTTGAAAAAGAAAGGTAAGTATTCTTATTTAAAAATTGGAGTCAACCACTTAAATCGGACTCCGAAATAAGTTTCGAGAGCTGTTTTGGTAACAAGTGTAGTCAGAATTTTTCTGACGAAAATAGTTTTCGTCAAAACTTTTATTATAAATATAGTTTTTTGATGAAGCAATCGTCTAACACTTTAAACTAATGTACTTCACATGAGTACTTTGAGTTCGAGAGACTAATCTGTAAAACTCTGTCCTACACCAAGACAATGGTCGTTCCATATTTAATTCGGTCACAAGTAAGGAACAAGGTCGATCTATAGGAAGGGAATCTGAGAATGTGTGGAGATTAATGGAGATTGATCAATTAATGATGTGATGTGCTGGTATTCTTTGAAGATGATTTCTTTGTGTAGATGATTTCTTTGTGTAAGCATTGGATAGTTGACTGACGTATGTTAAGATTCAGTTGTCTTATCAAGTCCTAGGTTAAGGAACTTATTTATTGCAGCATATCAATATCCTATAAGGGGTGATAGTTGAAAAGGGTTGGAAGAATGGGGAAGTGGGACATGCATAAGCCACTTCAACTTTGCATGGAAGACTTACTCGATTGATCATCAATTATTCCATTTGCTCCTTCAACTTCCAGCACGACTTACTCACATTCTTCATCGTTGATGTATTGCACATGACACGTGTTGTAGGCCAATAGACCAAAACCTTAGTGAATATCCTTCCATGTGACATGAATTGATGTCTCATGTGAAAGTCTGCTTTACGTATTTTATGTGGTCAATGGTTGACCTAGTTAGACTATGAGTGTTAACCGATAAATTGAACATAGTTCGTAATTCAAGGTTATGATGGATGAAGCATGACATATTTTTTGGAACAACAACATGCTTTGTGGACCATAGACGTTGAGTCAGTGGATCACTGATGATTGTGACATATCATTGTGCTAGCTGAAGCCGCAATGATAGTCAACTGATAGGCACAGGTTTAATAAAAAGGATTAGAAAAACCTTCCACAATCTCTTGTATTACATGATCCTTGTGTTGTCGGGTAAAAGAGGTTACTGTTTTTCTAGTAAAGTAGTGGAGTAGGAAAGTGCTCGATGAAGCAAATCGTATAAACCTTTAAATAAATGTATTGCACGAGAGTACTTTGAATTAGAGAGACTAATATGTAAGACTTTGTCCTTTACCCATTCACATAACATGGGTAAGGTGGAATAATGAGTGGTTACATATAAAAACTATGTTTAGCGCATCATGCTTGCAAAAACATGCTTTGAATGATTTGCCTAGTGAGAAGCGAAGCTTTACGGCCCGGACACTACGTTACGGGTAGCGCATCGGGAAATTTCGGTATTTGGCAAATTTCTCGGTCCATATTAGGTAACTTATTACCGAACTTTTTTTGAATTAAAAAGTCTATGATTTTATTAAAAGAAAGAAAACAAGAAAAGCACAAGAAAGTGCAACAACGAGAAAAACACATGC
The DNA here is from genome assembly GCF_003573695.1 of Papaver somniferum. Taxonomy (NCBI): domain Eukaryota; kingdom Viridiplantae; phylum Streptophyta; class Magnoliopsida; order Ranunculales; family Papaveraceae; genus Papaver; species Papaver somniferum. The sequence continues at coordinate 173,358,262 of NC_039365.1, read as the reverse complement.
TACATTCATTCAAAAAACCAAGGCCTCTAAAGGCACATAAATAGTAAACAAAAAAATTATTCTTTCTTGCAGGAGTCCTCTTTCCTCTATCCACAAACTCATTTTAATTGTTTGGATTACCTTTCCACAAAACTCAAAGTTCATCACACAATCTAGTAACGAAATACATAAATAATGTTATGCCGCATATATGAAGTTCAAAGATAAATGTTATACTTCGTATTCTCATATACTAAAGTTGTAACACAACTTGTATATTCTTACATGAAGCTTTAATCATAATATAATGGTCAATTCATTAATACTAGAGATTCATATATATAACTTCGCATGTTATGTTTTCAATATAAACGACGTGAAAGCAACGAGTCAAGTCTTGCATTACTAACCTTGAACATAAGGATGATAGGTTCGTTGATGTCGATACATCTTCAGTTTCTTCAGAGTAACATGAATTTATCTCAGCTTTTCTGGACTTCGTAATCTAACCTCACAAAATTGCCTCAAGCAACTCAAGTTTTGGAACTAAAATATGATAATGAAACTTGACACACCAATGCTTGGGAGGTTCAACCGAGTAATGCTCTAATAGCTGGGATCTTAATTTAGGAACAAAACTTATTTGCCTTTTTGGATCCACTTGTTTGGTTGGAGTGTATAAGTAATGTTTGTAATTCATTTTTTACATTCTTATTTGTCATGTCCTACACGACAATTTCAACAAAATAATGACAACTTCTCATACGATTATGGGTTCAAGAAATTAAACCCATCTCTCTTAACCAAGATTTTCTCATGAAGTGTCTTAGATAAATGAACTTCAATCAGTACAGAAGCAAAGAGTCAAAACTGCTTTGCCAATGTTCGGTCATCACTTTCATGGGTGTTCCAATGGTGCTAGAAATTTCAAATAGTTTTCGTTCTCCAATACTCAAAATATAAATTAAACAATTTAACCCAAACCTAATCTAGAAATTTATTATAACTGTTAGTATTAAAGTCAGGTACCCATGCCTGAAAATGAAACATGTCTGGTTCTTGGTGCACTGTTCTGCTAGAATGTGCACGAAGAACATCAACTTCATTGAAATAGAGTTAAAAATATTAATTCCTTTGAGACCAGCAAAACAAATTAATTAAACAAAATTATTAATTTTACGAGTTAAAATATGGCTTTTATATACCTAATTGGAATCCTTAGAAATATTATTTATTAAATAATTGAATATAAATTATACTAGCGAGATTGGAGTATACCTAGATTAATTGGGGTATACCTAATAAAACAAAATAGGATCATTTATAAATAAAACCTAAAAACCCCTTAGCCATATATTTTCAAAAATGACTAATATGTCCTTACTTAATTAGCTCTAAAAATCTCTTCTGCTTAATTAATTTAGTGAGATTAGTTAGTTGAATTAAAAGTTAAGAGAAAATGTTTTAGATAGATTGAACTTATGGATCATGTGGGAAGATATCTTTAAGAGAAAAAAATTGTTTTGAGAATTTTGCTTGTAACGAAAATGAAACAACACTAGCAAAACACTTCTAAAAAGGGGATTGCAAAGCTGTTTAATGGTTTCATTCTCAAAATTACAGGTGAAGTCAACACTTTCAGATCTGAAAGTATGAAAAGTCGGCAAGGTCAAAAAATGTGGAAAATCACGACCACTAGTAGCCGTTATGTTGAAAAAAACAATAATACCGTCCATATGATTTTTGACATACAAAGAAAGGTATTGCAGATGCTTAGGTAGTCGGCATGGTATTAATTTCTCAACCTGCCAGCTAATACATAGTCGGCAAGGAAATAATTTAAGAACACGATGACCCTGGATTATCCAGCACGCTTTTCTTTTTATAACCTTGCCGACTTTTGGTTATACCCAACAAAAAACAAAATCTAAAAAGATGTAATCTACTTTATTCATGCGATATTGGTTACCATATTGATTGAGACATAAAATCTAGCTCCTTGTCGTATGAATCACAGATTCACTTAGCACGTCCATCAAGCCTTTGAACCCCTAGGCTATCCTAGTGGAAGAGTTATAGTCTCGTGAGGGTTTACATAGAGATTTACCCACAAAATATACACAAAAACTTCTTAAATATCAATCTTCATAGGAGAAATCCGAGTCTGATTCACCCAGCGTAAAGTCCGAGACAAACTACGGTATTTTATGTACCATGAAGTGATAGCTTTTATCAAATGTGAACGTTTCTCCGTTTTCCTCCAAGTAGTGCGCTTTCACGGCTTCATGCTACAAAAAAAAACACCAACTTATTTTGTTAGTTACAAATTGATAGAAGTAGATTATGTAAAATAAACCTTAAAAATACTTACAAATTGTTGAAGAGATAAGCTAAAGTGGCTAGCCTTCAAAATTCGTTGTTGGATGGCTATAAAAGCAAATATCGCATTTTGGATGACTTGGTGCCTATCATGGATTTGTTGAAGAATTCTTCCCTTCGGATTCCCATAATCTTTCCCAAATTTGTTATATGCAAAAGGTTTCGGATTCTACCCTTATGGGGGAATGATCTACAACTCGACTTTCTGCGTACCATCCTTTCATGATTTCCAAATGTTTGACGGAGTCAGACGATGCCATGCTTGTAGGTGGAGGTATGAAGAGAGTTAGAAAGAGTAGATGATGAATTGAGCTTTGAAGAGTATATGTAAATTAGTATGTGTTGTTTGCAGAGAGAACTAGTATATTTATAGGATAGTTCCAAAATCTAGCCGTTCAGATAGAAAATCAATGCAATTGTACTTGCAAAAATTTGAATTTCGAACTCATCATCAAGGTTTACTTTTCCTTACAATACTGATTAGTTATAGTCGTCAGGATAGTTGTTTTATTACCTGATGACTATTGCATATATTTGCACACTGAAAAATGGTCACATCCATCAATAATATTCGGCATTGTAGTGGTTTAAAAGAATGCCAATTGATTTATAGTAGTTTGGGTTTTAATTTTATAAACATAATGATAAGACTAGTTTTGTACACATGGAAATGGCCGCATCTATCAACATTTAGTCGACAGTTTAGTGGTTTAAAATAATGGCGACTAATATATAGTCGTCTGGGTAGTTATGTTCTTAACCTGTCGACTATTAACGATTTTGTACACAGAAAATGGTCATATCCATCAATATTAAGTCGGCACTATAGTGATTTAAAAGGATGCCGACTAATGTCTAGTTAGCTTGGTCGTTATGTTTTTAACATGCCGACTATTAACATATTTGAACTCAGAAAAATTATCACATCCATCAACATTTAGTCGGCATCGTACTGGGTTAAAAAGATACCGACTAATGTGTAGTCGGATGGTTCGTTATGTTCTTAACAATCCGTCCCCAGTAAACACACAATTTCTGGCGCCAGGGTTGTCAGGCTGGGAAAAAAATAGGTTGCCGACCCTGGTATGGTCGTCACTGTACAAGTATTAAAACCCTGCCAACTAAGTTGTTGAAACTTAACATAACTAAGAAAATCATTCATTCAACATCTATAAATCCAACATTTATCCAAAAAAAAAAAACACACGAAAACATCCATTATTTGTCCAATAAAAAAAGAAAAGTTCAAACATTCATAAAACAACATATGTACAACCATTAATCATAACAAACTTGTCTATAAATAAACATCCATACACTAGAAATTCACTCACCACCACGACCACCATTTCGGCCTCGTTTAGCAGCAGCTCCTCGTTGGATTCCAACCCCACGAGTACGAGGCCTATAATTTAGTTCAGCATTTTCCTGGCGGAACATTTACGTGGATTCTTCATTATCAACATTCCTAGCAAACTCAATGTGCTTCGTTTGTTGTTCAACCGACAAAGGCTCTCATGTATCTCTGCGCAACACATCATCTTCACAAGGGTCTTTAAATTGTCCTTCTATTTTTAGATAAGCATAAACCAATCAGTTAAACTTATTCAATAGTATGCATAAATCATAAAACAATAATAGAGACACAATACTTACAAAATTAATTCTTAAGACTTGTTGATGGGTCTTTCGCGGTGTTCTTCTTCTTACGACCTGGTTGATCACCAATTTCTTCCTGAATCAACAGTAGGACGAGCAAAATCGGAGTACTATGGCATATAATTTTCATGAGCTTCATGACCTTCGGTCACCTTGTCCAAAAGACTCAAATCAACTTTATGGTATCACGTCTATCGTCCCAATAAGATACTTCTGGTGGTGGACCGTAAACGACGTCAATAGTATTTTAGGACACGCAACACTCCTACCTTACCACTTTAAAGAATGGTTCATCACCGGGATGGGTTCTTCTTGGATGTAACTGATTTGTCGCATTACCCGATATCGATCGAACATTGAAAATCCATCGGGGTAAAACAAAAGACCATAGTAAAAACAACATCATTTCTCTTACGATTATTCTATCTTTTCTATTGTCCCGATACAGATCGAAGATTACCTCATTCTTAATCATTGTTTCCAAGGCAACTCGCATGTTGATAAGCTGTTGAGGGATATCCTTCTCCTGACCACTAGTAAAAGTGTGGTGGCATCCTCTTGGCTTGTGCCTCGCAATATCAATATTAATTTTGATGTTGGGGTTGGGTTTTACCAAGGACGTGAAGTGCTCATATATCTAAACCTATGTAAAAACAAAGTTTAGTAAGATTCTTATTTCACCAAATACTAACTAAAATAAAATTTTGCAAATATAAATGATTTAGACAATTCAATTACCTGAAATAGACTTAAATTCAATAGTGACCTTGAAGACTTTGTCAACTATGCATTCAAGTATCCAACCACCGTAGTACCTAAAGAATACATATGTTTCCGATCAATGAGATGCAATAGTTGAAGATACTTTGCGTCGACCAAGTTTCCAAAATTGTCAGGGAAGCTTAGACACAGTTAGCCAGCACGTATAGAAAATAAACGTGCGCAGTAGCATTAACTTGGAATTCGTGGTCCCATTTCCCTGCTCAGTATAAATCTTCTTGGTCCCACTATATGTGTCCCTCAACCACTTCAGCTTCTTGCTTCTATAACCATCCTTCATCACAAACATAGACTCTGACTGCTTCTCATCCAAACCTAACAAGATCTTGGTCAATATGAAGAGATTCTCCTAAGAAATTTGATCATCGTATCCATCTTTATTGGCTTTTCCATCAACCTCGAGGCCTATAATTTGATGAAAGTCATCGGGAGTTATCGTTATCTCACCGAATAGGAAAAGCATTGCATATGTATCCTCATAAAAGCTCTCAAAAGATTCATATATGACAACTTTATCATACTCCGCAACCGAACTCTTCACCGCAGGCCACAACCCGGAGTTCTTGATAATCTCTTTTACGGCGTCACATTCCTTATAAAGTAGCCATTTTTTCATCATAATTTTTGAAGCTTGGCGCCTCAAAAAAAATGTCACTCTTATGATCCTAAATAACATAAACCATAAAAACACAATTTAAAAATAAAATAAATAAACATTTGAAACAAATTATGGATAAAACGTCTTAAATAACAACAAAATGAGATTGAGATTACTTACAAGTGTAGAATTGATTTAATACTCCCATGAGTTTTTGTATCCAAAAAGAATATTTCCACCATCTTTGCGTAACCCTAGTAGAGGCTCACCTTCTTTTTATACCTTTTTGAAGTGAGGAGGGTGTGTGTGGAGGTGGGTGGGGGGTGGGGTGGGGTGGGGGAGGGGGAGGCATGTGGGAATCAATAGGTTTATTGATGTTTCTTGACCGTTACCTTCTCCTTCCTCTTCTTTATCTTCTTCAACAATTTCACCTTTTCCATCATGTTTATCAGCAATATTCCCATCATCATTGTTGTCACCGATCTGAATACGTGGGGTGCCAAAATACACCACCAAATTTTTCTTAGAAACTTGTATGGACTGAACTCAAATATAGTTCTGAGAGTTCAACTTAATGAATCTCAGTTAAGAAAGATATGAAGAGCTTATATCTCTTTCTCTCACAATCAGAATGTTACAAAGACTAGTCTGTGAACCTGATTATACTGTGAGAGTACTTGGACGATTCCAAAGATCAATATCCAAGAATCAATAAAGTCGTACCCAACAATTGCGATGGACTATCTAGTTGAATTGATTTTAATGTACAACCTGTGATATTTTAATTATAAAGATAAACAATATAACGCGGAAAAACAACAACACAGACACCAGAAATTTTGTTAACGAGGAAACAACAAATGCAGAAAAACCCCATGACCTAGTCCATACTTGAACACCAAATTGTATTAAGCCGCTACAGACACTAGCCTACTATAAATACTTCGGACTGGAATGTAGTTCAGACAAAATTCAACCGTCACAACAATTAAGTTACAGTCGAAATCCTTACGCCTCTTGAATGCCAGCAGGACTCCGCGCAATTGATTCCCTTAGCCGATGTCCTTTACAACCTAACAGTTGCTTCAACTTGATTGAAGACTCTAAACCAATCTAGCTCCCATAGATAATCCTATATATGTTTACCGTTCTGATCAAAGATCAAGGTGAGGTCAGAAATGTATTGCAATAGACAAAGTCTAGCAAACCTCAAAATACAGTCTTATGACTACCGAAGAGCATCCTAGATTATTATTCACCTCACAAGTATAAACTTGTTGAATCACAAAGTCTGAGACGAAGAAACTTTTTGATTTCTATTTATCTTGTTTGTTGGAGCAAGACTCAACAATCAAAACAAGATCAGGATACATGAACTATCAAGATAACGATAGTTGGGCCTGGATTCACGAATCCCTAGGTGAAGTCTTTTTAGTCGTTAAACCCTAGAAGGGTATTAAGGAGAGGAAGACTCTAATTTACAACTATGACACACAAGAATAATGTCAGGGATTCAAAGATCCCAGTTGTTTGAGGTTCTCCTCATGTAGACTTTCAAGAATAAGATCGCTTTGGATTTAAGCTAAGTTAGCTTTGGAATCAAGCAATCAATAATCATTTTAGATGAAAAACTTGACTTGAGATTAACATAATAGAATACACACTCTGGTGAGGATGAATCATAACCGAACCATATATAATGCTAGGTTCATAAAAGTTAGCCGAAACTATCCAATTGAACAATAAGCTTAACCATTTTCATATAACACTTTACGACTTATATTGATTCACAAATGTGATCAATCATGTATAGATGTGTTCCTAGAGAGTTATTCAAATGCTGATTATCTCATAGAAACAATTATGATGCATCTGAATATATTCGACAGGGTAAGTACGTGTACCGGGTATGTGTACTATACCTGTTCGTGAATATTCTTTTCATAGTACGTGTACCGGATATGTATACGCTTATGACAAAAACAAGTCCAGGAACTCACAGATATTTATGGTATGCGTAATGGGTATGTGTACCTTTCCTATTTTGAAACAAACAAATCTTTTCTAGTTTGCATACTAGGTATGCGTACCTTTCCTGTTTCACGAGTTCACAAACTTTTTATGGTATGGAAACCGGGTATGCGTACCAAAAATTTGCTTCTGAACTATATCTACGCTGGTACGTGTCTGGGTACATGTACTGCGGTTCCGGACTTATAAAAGTTCTCCCAGTATGTGAACTTGTATGCATACTGTCATGTATCCGGATTTACAGTAGTTCTATATCTCTCTAATAATCAATATGAAACATTCCCGAATAACATCAATGACACATATCACTGTTTCAGGCTATTTTCATATGATTAAATCTTGAATCATAACTAAGTTATAAACAATAAATTTTTCTTAACCAAATTCATCAAGTATGAACAAATGTTCTTAAGCTTAGCATATTTCGAGAACGATATTCAAGATAAACTACTTGACTCGAAATTTCTGTTATGCATGTACTGTCTAATTTAGTCATGCGACAATGTCTCATAAATAGAAAGGTGAAAACTTGAGAAATAGGTGGTTTAGTCTTCAATTACCTTTGTTGAAGAAGTTTTCCAGAGCTCATGTTGATCTTCGCCTTCGAACTGTAGAACGCAGTGATATCAGAATCTCAACTACACACTTCTATCATAATCCGTGACTTGCCTAAATGTAGACTAGAAATCAATATATAGTTTTGACAACTAAATTTGACAACAAACTTGAGATGACAACACTTGTGAGTTCGACCGAGCAATGCTCTAACACCATCATCATTCACTAAGTGGAATGTCATCCCCATCACCATCATTACCTCCTCCAGCATCCGAAGTTGATCATCATCATCATTACCTATTTACCAGATTGAATTTTCTTCATCTGGAGTTTCATCTGAATCACTTGATTCTGATGGTGGATGAGAATCATTCCGTTCGCGGATCTTGAGCGTTCTCGGGTCAACAAATTCCCCTCGATGTGTTGCAGTCAAGAGTTTGTCGCCTACGCGAGGAGGTTTTGAAGGAGGAGTAACAAGTTTTTTCTTTCCTTGCTTGACCTTTTGCAACCTAAACAAGAAAAATAGAAATACATTTCAATGGTCAGTATTTGGCCGGCATTGTCTAGAACCTATATAGTGCCGACTAATACCTAGTCGGAGGGGTACATGCCGACTAATAACAAGATGGAACTCAGGAGACACACGTTTTTTCACAGCATTAATCAACATTTTTAAATATTTAACACTGACAACTAACAATGCAACATCACTAGTGAGCGAGGTTCTAGGTTGAATAGCATGACAACCCTGTATATATCATTCCCAACTGATGAAAATTCGTCACGATATTCAAACTAGGAAGACAATGACTACACCTAGAATGAAAAGTCGGCATGACCGTGCAAAAAAAACCCTGCCGGCTAAATAATTGCAAACTCCAAAGTTTCCCCCCTAATTTGACATGCAAATAACAAATTGAAGTATTGGAGTGAGTTTAACTAGGCCCTTACTTTCTCAATCGCGTCATTTATGCGGATTTCTTCTTCGTCAATTGTTTTTTTCTTCTATTTGTATTGAATTACGTTTACAATTCCAGGGTTATCAGTACTAGGTCTTCTAAAAGTGTTTTTCATACGCTTCGGGTTACGCATTTTTGAAGATTAATCGTCGATGGAATTTTCAGATCGACGAGTTTTCAATCATTTTTAGTGAAAGTGGGATGGTCGGTAAGGTAGAGGAAAAGAGGGAAGACGAGAAGAAGAAATGAAACTAAAATGAGAATATGAATTGGATTAAGTTTTAATTATGATGGGTAAGGGTACTTTTGTAGCTTCACGGATTTTGGTACCTCTTGGCCCTACAAAAGAGTCCACTTAAAATTAGGTATTCCCCAATTAATCTGGATATACCCTAATCCACCGGTCAAATTATCCGGTTTCAACTTTATAAATGTTCCAACCTCATTGAGCAGCTACCTCTTAACTCCAACGAGTCCCCAAATAACACTATCCATTTAAGACCTTAAAAAGGTCGTATATTCATTGAAATTCCAAGTGAAAAGGGTTTAGCTATCCTAGTTAGGGCAGGCAAAATCAAAAGGGTTTTGCTTTCTTTCTTCAGAAAAATCAGAATATGAAGCTTAAACAGTTAGAATCTTATCTGGGTAATCTTGACCAGTTCTCAAACCCAAAGGTGGGTTTTTTTCCCCTCTGAATTCCTATCTCTCTGTCTAGATTTTCTTCTTCCCTATTTTTCTATCCAAAGATTAAAATATTGATTTGATGTTTATTCAGATTGAACTGGAACAGTACCCGACAGGATCTCATATTGCATCTCGAATGTTATACACTGTAATATTCTGTTTATACATATCATTTCTTTTTTTCTTTTTTGAAGTATCAATTTGTTATAGTTCTTAGTAAGGGTTTACTTTTGATTGTTGTTGTTGTTATCTTCTTAGGCAGAGAATTCATTTGGGGATATAAGTGGGAAAGTAGTTGCAGATTTTGGTTGTGGGTGTGGTACTCTAAGTATTGCAAGTGCTCTTTTGGGTGCTGAGTAAGTAATTTGCTTTTGCTGTCTCTTGTGGGTAATGGTAAACAAATTTACTTCTGGTGCGATGAAATTGGTGATTATAATTTGTTTGTTTGGATTAGAAAGTGGGTGTTTTTCTCTGTTCAGCCTGTTCTTGTTATATATGATAATAATAGACTGTGATTTGGTCATTTTTAACAGATATGTTCTCGGAATTGATGTTGATACCGATTCCCTTGAAATTGCGGGAGAAAACGCAGAGGATCTTGAGGTGATATCTTGCTTTCATTGCTCCAAAGTGTAGTATTTTTGTATGTCGAATGTAGAGACTATGTTAAATGAGAACTGAAGATTATGACTATCCTACGTTAAATTCACGAGCTTAAATTGTGGGATTGATGGTTTTCTTTCGAAATTTTGTTGGCAGGTGGACATAAATTTTGTTCAGTGTGACATCAACAATCTGAATTTGAGAGGTACTTCTGTGTACACTTGCTTGACTACCTTTTGCAAGTATTGAAGCATTCTTTCACTTTGAAATTCTTCTATATTCGGATTGGAACTTGGAAAGTAAATTTTAGTGAAATTAATCCTGTGTCTTAAGTGTATGGTATATTTGCGTCACACTAAAATAGTGCTTAACGTAGAAGTGAACTGCGTAAATCTAGCTGTCTCTGGCTGGTTGTTTCTTTTGGTCTTGCTAGTGGCCACGGTCTCATGTATACCAGTTACTGATTATGGTAATTGATAAGTATATTATAATAAAGTGCTGTACTTTGTAACTCTTTGACAAGAAATGAGAACCTCTGTGTTAATTGACTTGTTTAATGGTCATCATAGTTTGTATTTAGTTTATACCCTTCCATTTCTCTTTTGAATTTCATTAAATTGTTCATGAGATATGATCATTTATACAGGTAAAATTGTTGACACTGTTGTAATGAATCCTCCATTTGGTACAAGGAAAAAGGGTGCAGACATGAATTTCCTCGCCGTGGCTATGAAGGTGAGTTGAGGACTGTAATCAGTTTCCTGACTTTTATGTCCGGGCATCTTCAATTGTCTGTACCTTTTCTAATCCAATTTTGGTATCAGGTTGCATCACAAGCTGTTTATTCCTTGCATAAGACAACGACCAGAGATGTAAGTCATTTTCTTTAGAAGTTGTGGTAATTATATAAGCTGCAATATGTGGCTTTTGCTATACTGCTTTAATCCTTGCTCCAATTAACAACAAGGATACAATCACAGCATATAAAGAAGACAGCGTTACGGGATCTAAATGCTAAAAGTGCCGAGGTCATATGTGAGGTATGGCAACAACTTACCTGAACTAGTTGTTGTATCTTTTCTAGAGAATGTATATGGCCACAACGTCATGATTGTATCTGAATTATCTGAGCATGTTAAATACTATTCTTATATGTACGCATTACTTCTTTTTGGTGGTGTAGCTTCGATATGATGTGCCACAGCTTTACAAATTTCATAAGAAGAAAGAGGTTGATATTGCAGTAGACCTATGGAGATTTGTTCCTCAGAGAGATCAAGACAGGTAATCAAATCATCGTAATCTTCACTATTTAGGTGAAAGAGATTTGGTAATGTAGTGCATCTTAGACAAAGTACATGATGAATCTGATACAAAAAGGTATGTAACTGTAATGTACAATGGTTCGGATTGGGTTGCAATCAAATGCACCATTATCTGTTTTATCATCGCGTATGCAATTTATCGAGCCAAATTATATTTGTAGTAGTCATTTCCAGCTTGATTTTTATGACTGCCAACTTTGATTTGGCTGATCATGACCCCATGTACAAGTTGGTAACGGGATGTAATGGGCTTGGGGGTCCAAATTTAGAGTCTAATCCAGTGGTGGAGTTCAGTCTAGTGCATTCCTATTTTCAGGTTGGTATTTGAGAAGAACTATACCGTTATTTCTAAGTTTCTAACAGGTGCTAATTATTCCAACGCTACTTTAATTTTACCAATTTGCTAATTTTGTTTTGATCTTGCATCAAAAAATCAGTGGGAAACCCTCTGTTGCTAAATCTCTGATTTGGTACAGTGATTCGATTATTGTCCGCGAAGTTGAGTAACTCCAAATATGTACAATGACTCACAAGTCCTGATCGGTGTCGATATGGTGTTGGTCCTGTGCACTGGCGTTGAGATCTGCCATGAACAGGCTACTACAAGACACTTCTCCACGTTGAAATTTGCTTCAAAACCAAAGAATCATATAACGCGAGTACAATCTTTACCTGCCACCACAACACTAATACACGCATAGAAAATTCCCACCTTTTCCCACGATCATATCTACCATTCCACCTTACCATTTGTTTCACAAGTATGACCTATATATACCACGTATAGAGGCTCGTTATGGAGAAAATAAAGTCAGCCTCCTCCTCATTCTATTCTTTCAACTTCATCTCTTCTTGCAAGTTTCAGTAACCATGTCGTGGTTTAGAGATCCCGAGTTGTATTTAGATTTTGTAGTGGGTGAGCCCCGTTTATGGAGACTTACGAAAAAATCTGGTACTCCATTTGCACAAAGCGATTTCACTTTCGTAGGGAATGTAAGTAATGCTAATTACCTCTCATTGGTTGACCACTCTTTTGCGTGGAGAAGGAGCGATTTTGATGCTTTTGCAGCTTTCATCTTTAGGAATGACTTGGTTGTAAACTGCCAAGGTTTGGTGATCACTGTTACGTTCCCTCGAGATAGAAGTCACCGTCCTGATGTAAACCGTGGAACTTATTTCTGGTCACATGAGGTTCTAAACATGCCCATGTATGGTCTACCTGTTCCATCAATTCCTTACAGACCGGTTCGGTACATAGGAGGAGGCGAGTTAACTCCAATACACGAATCCGAATCTGATCCAGTCCCACAACCACAATCTTAAATAAAGCGATTGGAATTCCCTCGTGTCTTTGAATTTTATCTCTTTCTTTCGTTTATGTGTGCCTAAGGCATGTGTTCTCCTTACGTTTGTTTAAACTATTCACTTGACGTCAGAGATCTGATTTTCCGTTCAAAATTTTGCTGATATTTCAGAAATTTTGTATGGGTTTGGAAGCATCTAAAATAAATTATAATGTCTGCTGGAGCTCGTCTCTGTTGTTGTTTAATTTGAATTGCTTGCCCTGAGTTACAATTATATATAAATTTGTATGTTGACTTTGGTGGCTTCGCGCATACCCATCCAGAAACCTTTTTCTTGGTGTATCTTTAAATGTCTACAAATGTATACAAATCGGCTGTGTGGGCATCCAGTATAAAGATTAGAAACCATCTAGAACAAAATGTCTTCAAATGTATCTCCAAGCCTTCAACTGTTTGCAAAAGCAAAATTGGAGTCCCAACTGATATAGAGGGTTATTATATGGCTTAGCTCCACACTAGACCACATACCAGCCTTCAGAAGTCAAGTTAGTGTTTACTTCATTTTGCTAGTCTAAAAAAAGATAAACGATATTCTAGCCTTTTAGAAAGTATACTTCTTTTACGACGACCAACCTTTCAACAATCTGAAACATGAATACTGTACTTTGTATTTCATCAGACTGGATATATATACCAGCCTTCCGAAGTTATGGTTTAGCTTCGATAGGATGTTCCACAGGACCACAGCTTACAAATTTCATAAGAAGAAAGAGGTTGATATTGCGGTAGACCTATTGAGATTAGATGAAAGAAGTGAGATTTAGCTTTGTTCAATTCAGAACCACGTAAAACTGGAAGGTAATTTATGGAGCAGCCAATTTTGCTATATTCGTATTTCCGGTTCCAGCTTGCTAATTTTGTAATTGCGCTGTGCCACTACGTACACTAATAGTAAATATTGGCTTGGGGTCCAAATTTAGATTTTAGCTGCTAGATCCAGTTGAAGAGTTTAGTCTAGTGCGTGAGGTATTTAAATTTCTTGAAACATATTTTGAGGCATATTCAAGGTTCGGCCGATAACCTATGTTTTTGCCTAGATTCGGCTGATAACTTTTCAGCCGAACTTAGACAGATGTATGCTTCAAAACAGGTTTCATTTAAATTTCACGTAGGCATTCAAGGAGAACATCTCGTTGGGTAATATAAACCATATATTCGTAAGACAGATCGGCGTGTATTTAGTTGCATGGCCTGAAAACTTCAGGCCTTATCACTTTATCTCTCGGACCTTTTTATCTGGCTCCGAATCATTATTGGCTCATCACTCAAATCTTCGACAGAGGATTTTGTATCCGAACGTGAACTCGAAAACTCCATCAAATCAAACACCAGAGTAGAAATGCGATCTTGACGACTCGTGTGGCTGCAAGGTAGAACTTGGACACCATATAACTTGGGCCCTGCTTAGTCTGTGCAATACGCAGTGAATCCAGTGATTTTGCCTTGCATGTCGATTCCTACAATTTGGGCCCTGCTTGGCCTGCGAGACTTTTATCAGTAGAATATACAAATGATAATTTCAATCGAAGGATTTACCCCTCTGAGAAAATCACATTCATGTTAAACACTTCTTAACTAGTGTAGTAAGTGAAGATAGTATGGTCCCTGTTCAACTTTTATTAGTTAATCCCCATCATCTCAATAATTAATATCTCTAACTTTGTCTCTTTACACCAAAGTCAGTATATTCTTTCTTTTCTGCAGTATATACAAACAGAAGATTAGATCTTCTTGTACAAACTCACATGGTTGCAAATCCAGGGCATGATCATAGTTGCAGCATGCAAGCCTGTATAGCTTTTGACTCTCAATCTCTTTGTCTCTCTCTCCATGAGATTCATCAACAACTGCACTTTGATCAAATAAACAAATGTACAAAGGTATGGGAAGATCTATAAACAATCATCAATTAACAAAGAAAGACAGAAACTTAAGAATATATTACATCATCAACATGTGTATTATTATGCACTCGTCTGGTTTATTAACTTCATCCCAAAATTTAAAAAGAAAGAGAACATATCATTCGGCACTCTAGATTACGTGCGCGGAAAAAGTACAAGGCTACGTGCACCAATAACCAACGACTACGTTTCCAACAAATGAATGCGCCCGCATGAGACTTGTTGAGCCTATAATGTTCCTCACAAAACTAGATTGCAGCAAGGGTATAAAATTTCTGTCTGGTAAGTGCAATCACTCGTCAACTGGCTCACGAAACCTATATGTGCATACGTATTTTCACAAAACTCTCCCTTAAGCTTGCCATTTACTGTAATTCTTTGTTTGCATTTATATAGTTTAGTTTTTTTCGCCTCTTCTTACCTTCAATTTTGGCTCTGCCTAGCCCCGTCAGCAATCATGTTTATCCGATTAGAAAATATACTGTACATTTTTAGTTGCCAATTTGGTTATGGTCGTCCAATCTCCATATGTTGGGTGGGGTTGTGCCAAAAGTTCATTCCCACTATATGTTTCATTTGAAAACTTATGCATTCAGATAGTTAAAAAACTCGGCTGTTGTTGGCCCTTGCCTGCAGTGGAGTACTGATATGGTTTTTGTTAATTATGATGTGAAACAAAATATTTAAAAACAAGTTATAACTCCCGAATCCTTATAAATCCGTGTTTTTAAATGATTAAGTACGTAATCAACTCATAATTGAGTTAATTGACTCCTAGTAACTAATCTGGCCAGGTTCAATGACTCTAATCAAACAGTATCAGAGATGATCAGTCGTCTTACACCTGTTCTATGTCTCAAATCAAACTAGTACAGTATATCTTTGGCTAAAATAATTCTCTCTTTTTCAAGCACACACACTATCCATGGGTACGTGGTTAACCTGACACCTGACTAATTTATGGAGCGGCATATGGAGATCCATCTAGCGGCCATGAGCAGAGTCAGGTATAGGTAAATACTGTATCTACTTGCCAACATAACTCCTGCGCTTTAGCGCCTGATTCTCGGACATTAGCTCAAGGCATTTTCTCTATCCTTGTTTCGCCTGAAAAACAAGTGTCATCTTGCGTCCTTCCGTATCTACACGACATATCTAAAATTGGCTCCCTCTTCAGTGTTCACCCGGTTTTTGGTCCCCAAATGCTTATATATGTGTATTTTGTGCAAGAATTTTTTCTTTTCTTAAATTTGCCATTTTGCTTATTATTTGCCCCAGTACAACCACAATTATTATTTTTGGTTCCCGTACACCTTAGATCCTAATTCTTCCGCTAATAAGGAGTAAACTGCAAGTGAAAATATCCAATTTCCAGCTATGTACGAAAATTTTAATAATGTGGTCCTAGGTATCCGAATCAATTTTTTGAGTCTCAAGTCTCAACTTTGATTCGCAAGCTTGTATATATGGATAGACTCACATGCAAACCAGCACTAAGTAAATACTTAACTAATTAATTAGAAGTGGATGGAAACCTAATCTCCTTCAATGAAAGATTAGTGATGATGATGCATC
This sequence comes from Papaver somniferum, assembly GCF_003573695.1. Taxonomy (NCBI): domain Eukaryota; kingdom Viridiplantae; phylum Streptophyta; class Magnoliopsida; order Ranunculales; family Papaveraceae; genus Papaver; species Papaver somniferum. The sequence goes on along the minus strand of NC_039365.1, from coordinate 173,341,864 downwards.
TACAAATGTTTTGAACCTTTTGAAGCAGACAAACTTTTCTCTTACTAAATTAAAAAAATAGAATTTTCTTTTAACTTAATTAGATCTAATGACATATTAATCTCTATTTTTTAATAATTAATTGATTAAGTTTGATTAGGACAAGTTAGTGAATATAGAAATGATCACAAGATACACGCCAAATGATATTAGTAAGAAAATGGTGATAACTATGTTTATGATGACCAAATGGATTTGTCAATCAACAACTTAGCAAATCATATCTAACAAGTACATTATGATCATGAGGATGTTGGTTCTCTTATTATTGGTTGCAAAACTAAACTAAATGTTAAAAGGGGAAATTAGGGGGAGACCCAAAAAGAAAAATATTTTCATTTTCAGGCCCATAATTAATTTTGTATACCGTGACACCCATAATTATATGAAATTATTATATGAATCAATATATAACTGGTTATGCATACTATCTTTTCAGGCATAACTCGTTACGCAGCCTAATTTTTCAGGGGTATAATTGGCAGCGCAACTTGGACATAACATATCTAAAAATCCGTGCCTTAAAATTTTACAAACTTTATATCGTTGGAAATCTTTTTAAAAGAGCTACGCAACGAGTACAAACAGGAATATCAAATTTTTGTTTTTAACGAAAAATCGGAGGTGATCCTCATTTTAGGGAATTTTTTTGAAAACTTGATACTTAACCATTATGCAGTCACCAAAAACGATGCATTTCTGCAGACGCATAACGAATTATGCAACCATTTTCTCCACTGCATAACAAATTATGCATTTGGATAAAAAAATTATGCATCTATAACAATTTATGTTACCATTTTTTTGGTTGATTTTAGCCGTACATATAAAAAAATTGATGCATAATGCAGTATGCATCCATATTTACGGATGCATATCAGGTTATGCATCTATTTTCTCGATGCATAATGCATTATGTAGCCATATTTTCGGATGCATAACAGGTTATATATCTATTTTCTCAATGCATAAAATATTGTGCAACAATTTTCTCGATGCATAACACATTATGCAGAAAAAGTTGACGCATAATGCGTTATGCAGCCATATTTTTGGATGCATATCAAGTTATGCATCAATTTTTTTATTTCAGTGCTTACAAAAAAGTGGTTGGATAATGCTTTATGCATCCATTTTCATGACTGCATAACATGTTATGCAGATATTATTTTAGGTGCATGACAAGTTATGCAGTCTTTTTTTTTGTTGATTACAATGCTAACAAAAAAGTTGTTGCATAACATGTTATGCACCCATTTTCTGATCTGCATAACAAGTTACGCAACAATTTTTGTAGATGCATAACAGGTTATGCAATCATTTTCATACCTGCATAACAAATTATTCAACCATTATTACCAACACCAACACCAATATGACCAAATACATTTGTAGCTTTCTGACCAACAACACCAACACCTCTGAAAAACGACAACTAAGACTACAAAGTAATATAACAACTTCGAAAAACGCAACAAAAAAAAGCATTATAACTAGCATCATTTTCTTATGCGTCATTTTATGGAAGCACTACTGTTTATAAACACTTCAATCTTATGTATATCTAATGAACTTGAGATCCAAATATTACACTACGATACATGATGTTTATATTTTCACTTAGATTATTGTGGATTATAATAACGAGAACTCATGGGAGAAGGTAAACGTACTCATGTGAGAACCAACAAGGGAGTGCACAATGTTTGGAGGAAAAGGGCTCTTCTGCTTCTTGACATCAACCTGGAAAATTTACTGCTGTATGATTATTTAATCACTAATGAGACAATCGGACCAAGACAAAAGTGCAAGTTGGATACAAAATATTACTCGTAGGATTTAAAGCTTATGGAGTTTCCTTCTCGCTGCAAAACTAAAACCTGAAGGAAAATTCTTATCTACAATACACATTTAACGAAAATCAGAAAGCAATTTACCCATCCTATTTCGTATTCAAACCACTTCTCGATTCATAACCATCTTCGCCACCTCGATCAATACCATTAAGACCTTCATATGCAGCCATGAATCGCAGAAGCAACTTCATGTTGTTTCTTCCATTTTCGACCAGAAAAACCATATAATTTTTCATTCAAACTTAAATCCGAGATCAACCCATTATTCCTTTCTATTTTACAGCATCACAATTCAAACGAAACCCCATCTAATTCATCCCCACAATCCATAAACTCTCAATTTCTTATCCAAATTTAACATCAACCATCTTCCCCCTGTTTAATTTCAATTCAAATCGATTACTGACCACAGGTCTTGCAACCCATCTCTGTTAACCAACCAACAGCAAACCCTAGTTACTTCTCGATCTGTTTAAGCTAAAGAACGAACTCAATTTCATTGTCAATCCCTTCCAATCTCGGTATTATCTCAGAATCACTTTAAATTTCCTTTTCATCGATCTGATCTCAATCAGTTGTCTCTCGGATCAGAACCATTCTCTTTCACTCTCTGTTCTGAAACAATCCGCTTCTCTTGAGCTTCATCTCTTGTATTCAGTAGCAGCTGCGCTGCCATTATTTCTTCTTCTCTCAAATTAGTCGTATTCTGTCCCTCTAAGAAAAATCCAATAAACTTATTTTCAGAAATTATGGGTGTCTGAGAAATTTTTTCTTGAAAACTGGGTGCGTGCATGAAGATTTCTGTTTGTGGGTTTGACAGTGTACAAAATAAGGAGAATGGGTCTCACAATAGTTTTCACATGTCAAAAGGGCTGACCAAATTCATTAATAACTTCGAAGGCATTAATTGGGTATAGAGACTTTTCGGAGATAAAGGTAACTAAAACTCATTTTATTCTAGGTCCAGTAATGTAGCATGGGCCGCTGATCGTTCCGTGAATAAAGCGTATTTCCTTTAACTAGTCTTTAAATTTATTTTGGCATTTACAAAAAAACGGGTAACTAGCTTAGCTGGTCATCCCCGTTACACAAAAGTTTCATACCTTTCAGGAGGCCTCAGGTTCGAGTTTTAGATGGCGCAATATATCAGAATTTGACATGGAATTGGATTCCCCCTTGCGACAAAATCAGCCCCCAATCCGCTTCGGCTCTCTTGGCTGGTTCCTCATGAGGCTCGCTGGTATGCTAGCACGGTAACCTGTTCAACTAATATAGTAGTACGTTGTTTGGAGCTTTGCTTGTTAGGCTTCCATGCTGGTAGGCTAGCACGACAACCTGTTCAATTAATGTAGTAGTACGTCGTTTGGAGCTTTGCTTGTTAGGCTTCCAACTACAGTATAACTTCGATAAATTAATCCTCGGTAAATTAATTACTTTGCTAAAATAATAAAACTTTTGGTCCCAACTAGGCTTGAATAAATCAAACGTTAACTCGATAAATTAATAACTTCGCTAAAATAATAATTTTCTCTACTACCAACTAGGTTATCAACCAAAAGTATGTAATTTGCTCAATAATTAAAAAATATTAATTATTTAGTAATATAATCTTTAAAGAAAATAAAAATAAAGAGTTTCCGTGCTTTCTTTTTTCCTTCATTTACGGTAGGGTTTGTTTACTGGAAATTTCACAAACTATTTTATAAGCCTAGCCAGTATAGATTTCAATTCTGAACTATCAGAATTAGATGGGTCAAAAAAAATTAGGATTATAAAATAGCTTATTATTGATAAAAATTAGATTTCGGATCGGTTTATTACTGTTCGTATTTGGTGAACTGATAAAAATTAAACTTTCAAGTTTTTTATGGAGGGAAGAAATACACACAACAATCCAAAGGATAAAACTCACAATGTATATTTTTTAGTGCGTTACAATATAATGAGTGGGAGATTATTTTGCAGGAAGAATTTGGAAAAACAGATTCGACTAATTCAAGATTAGCCAGAAGGAAGGGTAAGTAGAAGGGCTACAATTTTTAACATCCACGACTATAATATACTAAGATCTAACATACCTTATTAACCAGTTTAAACAAATGATTTCGGTTCGTTCTTAGGGATAAACCGTATCGAAGATATGTCGGTATTGCATAATCTAAAATCATTGAATTAATGGTTCAATTGGATTTAGTCATTTTGAAATTATTAAAATATTGTATAGCAAAATAAATACTAAGATAATTTGAAAACAGAAACAGTAACTTAGTCATTTCATAACAAATGTGATATCCCTGTCCCATTATCCTAGATGGGAAGATCCCGAAAATAAAGTAGAGGGTGAAATATCCAAAAGGCCCATAACCACCAAGGTGGAAAATGCTTCAAGCATCCGAGATTTTGTTATGTACCCGGGGTGCCCTGAGCACTATTCTGTGTACCTATATATCTGTTTGTCATAGGTTCATTATGTGTATTGGTTGGCCAGGCAGATGTTTCCGCGTATCTGTCCTATGATGGTCGATATTAGGGCTTCTGATTGGTTGGTATAAATATGTAATAAAGAGAGAGAAATCGTAAGCATGATTAATGAACTTCTTTTATGGTTGTGTTCACCTGAACCAGATTATCTTCATCTTCTTCTTCTCAATTCTTCTAATCTTCTCTCTTATTTCGTCTAATCTTCCCTGGCTATCTATGATACACCTCACATTACTGGATCTTGATTGCAAATTGTACTGAGAACAGTGCATTTGACATCAGAGTCGTTCCTTCTTCAATCATGGGTACCAAAAATTTTGCACTCAAAGAACTATCTGATTTCCATAGACAAAATTTATCCAAATTCACTGATCTAGATACTAAGGTAACAAAGGTGAGTCAACAATTAGATGAAATCCAATAATACGAAGGCCTATCAAAAGCAGACGAACGACAGTTCAAAATTACTATCCAGCCAAATGGCAGAGCTGATTCAGTCTTCTCGTTGTTCACAACACAAAAATGAAGATGCAGGAGTTTTGGGTATGCCTGGGTTTACACCAATAGGAGGTAATAATCATTTGGTCATATTTTTCAAGGCGAAACATCTTAAACTAGACAACAACGTACTCCAAAGCTCGATTTTCCTAGATTCGATGGACAGAATCCGCGTGGATGTGTACATAAAAGTGAGAGGTATTTCCATATTCACAACACAGAAGAGAATCAGAAGGTTGGTGTTGCTTCCATATACTTAGAAGGTAAAGCTGATGAATAGTTCCTTAATTTTCAAATTGGAAAACCTTTTTTGTCTTGGAGAGAATTAGCTGATGGTATTTGTGCTAGATTTGAAAATATCGTGGATGACAATTTTACAGGAAGTTTTAATAAATTGTGCTAAATTACTACTGTAGAAGAGTACTTTGAACAGTTTGAGTCTCTCAAGCCTCTTATGTTAAGTAGTATCCCCCATTTGAATGAGCAATACTTTGTAATGAGTTTCATCAGTGGGTTGAAGGATAAAATTAAAAATTATGTGTTGATGTTTCATCCATTTACACTTTTACAAGCCTTTTCATTAGCTAGGATGCAAGAACAAAAATGTGTTCAGCAAGCTAAACCTTCAAGGATATTCCATAGGTCATTTACCAACTCATTTGCCAACACTAGGCCATAACAGGCTTCAACATCTCAATGTCCCCCTAAACCTATTCAAACCACTACTACAATTTCTATCCCATTCACACCAAAATCAGGCAACTCTACCTCAAAATCCAGTCCTCCACTACCACCCATCAAGAGATTAACACAAGAAAAAATGAGAATTAGGAGGGACAAAGGGTTGTGTTACAACTGTGATACAACATACACTCCATGCCATATATGTAAGAGGAAACAACTGTTTATGGTACAAGTAGAGCATCCAGAGTCTTCTGAGTAAGTGGAAGAAGAAGTTTTTGAAGAAGATGGAATCTCCAATGGAGTCTGACATGGAGATATACCTACATGATCTAACTGGTGGTGCTGCTGGTAACACCATAAGAATCCCTGGAGCTATTAAAAGGCATAATATTTCAATACTTATAGACACTGGGAGCAGTCATAGCTTCATTGAATGTGATTTAGCAAAGAAACTAAGATGCTCGATTACATCCACATGACACATGCTGGTGACTGTTGCTAATGGGGATAAGACTATCAGTACCGGTATATGTTTTCATCTACAGTGAACAATGCAACATTCATCAATTCACAGAATATTTAAGGATATTACCCTTGGGAGGTTGTGACATGGTTCTAGGAGAAGACTGGTTGTGAAGGTTAGGTGACATAACTTTTAACTTCTCCAAATTAAGCATCTCATTCAAGTATCAAGGAAAGAGGATTGTACTTACTGGTAAGCCAGAACATCCAACCTTGAGAATAATGAGCAGTGAGGCTATAGAAAAGTACTTCAGCAAGAACACTCATGGAATTGTTGGACAACTATTCTCCATTACCCTTCAATCTTCATCTCTAACCACCCCTCCAGCCATGCTTCCACTATTACATGAATTTTAAGATATATTTGAAGAACCCAAACAATTACCACCTACTAGAACTCTGGATCACACCATACCACTCAAACCTAATTCCATACTCACTATCCAAAGGCCTTATAAATGTCCTTACATACATAAGGGTGTAGTTGAACAGCTTGTGAAGGAAATGCTCAATACAGACATCATACAAACCATCCATAGTCCATTTGCTTCCCCCATTTGGTTAGTTAAGAATAAGGAAAATACATGGAGGTTCTGTGTGGACTATAGGAGGTTGAATGATATCACATTCAAGGACAAGTTCCCAATTCCAATCATTGAGGAATTGTTAGATGAACTTAATGGAGCAGTGTACTTCACCAAAATTGATTTGAGGACTGGCTACCATCAAATAAGAGTTATTGTGGCAGATATTTACAAGAAAACACTCAGAACTCACCAATAGCATTATGAGTTTAAGGTGATGCCCTTTGGCCTAATAAATGCTCCTGCAACCTTCCAGGCCCTCATGAATGAAGTTTTCAAGAACATTTGAGGAAATTCATATTAGTTTTCTTTGATGATATCCTGTTTTACAGCTCTTCCTTACAAGAGCATTTGAAGCACCTCCAAATCACTTTTCCTTGTTAAGGGCCCACAAGATATATGCAAAAGTATCCAAATGTTTCTTTGGGCAGATAGAGATGGAGTACCTTGGTCACATTATCACTGCAGAGGGGTTTAAGGAAGACCCAAACAAGATTGCATGCATGAAAGAGTGGCATACACCAACCAATATTAAGGATCTAAGAGGGTTTGTTGGGCTCACTGGATATTAAAGGAAATTTGTACAAGGGTATGGGGCCATCAGCAGGACACTCACTGAGCTTTTGAAGAAGAATTCTTTCATATGGAGTGAGTCAGCCATATTGGCCTTTGAACAACTCAAAAGAGCCATGACTAACATACCAGTGCTGGCCTAACTAGATTTTTCAAAACAGTTTACTGTAGAAACTGATGCTAGTGACACATGTTTGGGATCCGTGTTGACTCAAGAAAGAAAACCAATTGTTTTTTTTAGCAAAGGGTTAGGCCCAAGGGCAAGAGCTTTATCAGTATATGAGAAGGAAGCTGTAGTTACGGCTGTTACCAACTGGAAGCAATATTTACAAGGAGGAAAATTTATTATACAAATAGATCACCAAAGTATCAAATACTTCTTGGATCAAAGGATTACAACTCTGCTTCAGCAGAGATGGTTGATGAAGCTACTTGGTTTTTATTATGAAATCCAGTACAAGAAGAGTACGAATAATGTAGTAGCTGATGCACTCTCCAGAAGACCACAAAGCAATGCTAAATGCAGCTCTCTAGCACTCTCCAAGACAACTTGGAATCTTGATATCCTTTCCAGCTACGTTCAAGATGCCAAGGCACAACAACTCATTGATCAGACACTTGCATCTGCTACAGAGAATGATAAATTTTTAGACAAGGAAGAAGTACTGAGGTACAAGGATAGGATCTATGTGGAGACAACAATGATGTCAGAAGGATCATCTTGGAGTCAATACATAATTCTGCAATGGGAGGGCATTCAGGTATTCAAGCTTCTTATGTGAGAGCAAAAAAATATTTTTACTGGCCATGATTAAAGTAGGATGTTCTGTCTTTTGTATCTTCTTGTGATGTTTTCCAAAGGATCCAAATGGGTTACTGCATCCACTTCCCATCCCAGAGAAGGATTGGAAGCATGTTACTATGTAATTCATAGAGGGGCTACCTGTAAGTGAGAAGAGAAGTGTCATTTTGGTGGTGTTGAATAGACTCACCAAATATAACCATTTTATTGGGTTACATCACCCTTTTACAGCAGCTACAGTGGCCAAGGCTTACTTTAATCAAGTTTTCAAGCTACATGGACTCCCTTCTTCCACTGTGTCTGACAGAGATAAGGTAGTTACCAGCAATTTCTGGAAATATCTATTTAAGGCTATGGGTACAAGTCTAAGCTCGAGTACATCTTACCACCCTCAAACTGATGAGAAGAGTGAGAGGGTGAATGCCTGTCTATAAAGTTACTTGAGATGTATAACATGACATGAACCTAGCAAGTGGTTCTAGTTCCTTGCACTAGCAGAGTGGTGGTACAACACAAGCTATCACAACATCCTGAAGATGACTCCTTTCAAGGCCCTATAGGTTACACTCCTCCCACATGGCATTTCCAATTACAACAGTCACTTCTGTAGCAGCAGTAGAAAAATATTTAAAGCAAAGAGATTCCATGATGGACTTGCTTAAGGAGAGTCTACACAAAGCTCAAGAGAGAATTAATTTCTTTGTTGACAAGAACAGGACTGACAGGTCCTTTGAAGTTGGAGATAGAGTTTACTTAAAGCTACAACCATATAGACAAAGCTTCAGTTTCCTTGCGCAAGAACTTCAATTTATCAACTAAGTACTATGTTCCTTTCACCATTTTGCAGAAAGTTGGGTCACTGGCGTACAAGTTAGAATCGCCATCTAGTGCTAGAATACACCTTGTATTCCATGTTTTTCAGCTGAAGAAGCATATTGGAAAGGATCATATACCCTCACCAATACTGCATGTAGTTGATCATGCAGGACAGGTTGTTATGATGCTTGAAAAGGTTTTAGCTACCAGATCAATCACAACAAGAAGGAAGGAATTTACACAGCTACTCATCCAATGGGATAATTCTGCTTCTGAGGATGCCACTTGGGAGGACAAGTTGAATATCTAAGCTCATTATCCAAATTCCATCCTTGAGAACAATGATAATTCTCTAAGGGAGGAGTAATGTTATGTACCTGGGGTTCCCCGAGCACTATTCTGGGTATATATCTATTAGTCATAGGTCCATTATGTGTGTTGGATGGCCAAGCAGATATTGCCGCGTGTCTGTCCTAGGATGGTCGATATTAGAGCTTCTGATTGGTTGGTATAAATCTGTAATAGAGAGAGAGAAACCGTAAGCATGATTAATGAACTTCTTTTATGGCTGTGTTCACCTGAACCAGATTATCTTCATCATCATCATCATCATCATCATCATCTTCTTCTTCTTCTTCTTCTTCTCAATTCGTCTAATCTTCTCTCTTATTTCATCTAATCTTCCCTGTCTATCTCTGATACACCTCACATTACCGGATCTTGATTGCAAATTGTACTAAGAATGGTACAGATTTCTCCCCCAGTCTCTTCTTTCATGATATATTACTAATTCATCAGTTATATATGATATTCGTCTGGAAACTATTTCCAAAAAAAAATTACTACATCCAGAATTATGGTGAGGATTGTGTACATATGTGTTGGAGAAGAGCTGTGGGGATTTCGGGGGCAAGCAGCAGCTTTCACACCAGGGAAACAAAAAGTATTGCTTTTGTTTCTCAGAAAATACATTTTCATATTTCCCATAGTAGACTAAGAGCAACTGCAGTGGTGCGATCAAAACCAAAGACCAAAGACCAAAAAAAAGACCAAATTTTGGGTTTAGTTTGTGGTTTCATGCTACTGTACTGGAGTATATTTAGTCGAGCGGAAGTATAGCATTCGTTTGTTGTGGAACGAAGTTATAAAGTTCGTCCCAAAGAGGCGTACATATATATTACGCTTGTTGTGGGACGTACATACAATCCACGCGGGGTACAAGGGACGAAGATAGTACTCACGCCAGATAGGGCGGTGGCTCATATACATGCCTGAAATGAGGAGAGCATCGTACATTCGTCCACCTTGTACACACGCGAACCAAACATGTGGGTGTTAAAAAAAAGTGGGGCGAACACTTTATGACCGCCTATCATCATGCTCACATTATATTCCCGCCTGGTGGGGCGTTCATTTTACATCCGCTCCATGTGAAACGTAAGTTATACGTTCGCCTATTAACAAACATATTTTATAGCTTCGCCTGGCCAAATTTGATTTTGTTCCGTGTTCCAGACCAAATATAGTCTGAAATTTCGATTTAATCTGATTTTTAATCTTTAATTTGTTCAACTGCGTCACATTTTTGGATCAAAAATTTGGGTTTAGTCCTCCATTATGGACGCTCTATGGTTTCAGGACAAGTACCTATAAATGGGTTTAAACATGGTAAAATGCATCTGACATGTGGTGGTGGATTTTGTAGGTTCCAAGATACCCCATAATCCTCACAAAACAATAATAATGTAATAATAACATTGACTTTCTCATTTTCTTGGTCATATTTAGTTTTTGTTTAACAATTTTCTTCTTCTATGTTTACTGATATTCAGTTTAGTTTCGAATATCCTATGCTTAAAGAAACATATCAAGGTCCCCCATCCATCCATAAGGCCACTACGACTTGAATTGGAAGTTGGAACCATTAGACAAATTTTAAATTTCATTTGGTTTATAGATTTACAAAAACTTATTATTACTAAAGAAGTAAACAAGAGATAAAAGAGAGTATATACGCTAAACCGCAGAAGGATACTCTGTCCCAAATTATTCATGTATTAGCTAGGATCCCATCTTGTGTATTTTCTAATACAATCCTTAGACAAAAAGTAGCACTTTTGTATGTTGAACATGAATACATCTGTTTTGCCGATCATCATGGCCATTGCCAACACCGGGTATCGTTGAAAAATAAGTAAATAACTTATTCTCAGTTGCATTTTAACAATCATGCATCTTTGGGTATAAGCTTATAAAAATGAATTCAGAAGCAATCTGAATGGCGGAGGTTTTTTCCTTTGGTCTTGGGGTGCTGGCTTGTAGCATTCCCTCGGTTCTTCTTTCTGTTGGTTTTTTTTCCCTTCCTTCCTTCTTCGATTGGTTTAGTGACTGTGAGTTTTCGGATGGTTTAGTCCATAGTTCATGTAATTTACCTCCTATTAATAAAATTTTAATTCATCGACCAAGAAAAATCAAAAAAGCAGTTTGAATACAATATTACTCATGTATTTTACCTCTGTTCTCTTAAATGATTTATTTATCAAAAAAATGAAAAATAGCTTGAATACATAACTAATCAAGGGTAAATAAAAAGAAAAAAAATCAAGATTTTTTTCTCTCAAACAAACATGAATTCTTTTGATTGTCCATTAATGATCCAAATACTAATATTTGAATAAATGAATATTATAATTCTCGAGAAAACTCAAATACCAAACAACGGATAATCTTTAATACAAGTTGTTAACAATCGGATTCAAATTTCTATGATGATCTTTTTTCTTCGTTATTTGTGGGTTGAATCCAATTAATTGTGTCGTTTTTGGTTTGAATCTAATGAACTTTTTCATTTTTAGGTTGGATCCAATTAATTTTAATACAATATTTTTAGGTTGAATCCAATTAATTTTAATGCAATATATGTTTATTTTTATTTTAGTGTTTTAAATGAAAATTAAGTTTAAGAAAAAGTATGAAAAACAAAAAAAATTCCCTAGTCAACTTGAAGAAGACCTTCGGATATCAAGTAAAAACACTAAAAAAGAAAAATATTAATGGACAACCTATAGATATAACCAATTAAATAGAGAAGGCAATCAAGTAGCAAATTGTTTGGCCAATCATGCAACAGATGGAAGTCAAACGAGAAATTTCTTAACCAAAATATGGGACCAGGCAATCCCGATTTTTATCAGTCAAATTATGTATCATGACTATGTGGATACCACATACTCACGTCAAATTGTAAACTAGCCTTTTTTCTAATAAAATGCATGCATGCATCAGAATAAATAAATAATATAACCAATTAAAGTCCAATCTCGAATAAATGAACGCCCTTGGGATCCGAAAAATAATATTTGTTTAGCGAGGTTATTTATTTATTGAAAGAGTATTTTTAGTTTTTTACGTTTATAATTTCTATGTTTTCGAGACAAAATTTGATCAATTAGATATTCAAGAATTAACAGATATCATTTCTAACGTACATTATATAAATGTTACAGATATTGAGCATCTTTTGAACTATTATAACGAGAATGATGCCGTTATGGAATCACTTACGCAATAAGAAATTATCGAACTACTAATAAATGGTGATAATCATCTTGAATCATATGATAGTAGTGCTATAGAAAATGTGTCACCAAAAGGGATATTTTAAGCATTATTCACCATAAAAATTTACTTGGCACAATGCGAGCAAAATATTTTAAAAGTTGTTCATGCATTACAAAAAATTAAGAACGATGTGCATTTTGGTCAAGGTAAAAGAAGAAAACAAAAAATTTTATATGTATATTTTGAGAAGAAATGACTTCGTACATTAACATTGTAGATTGGATGAAGTATTTTTGTTTATTTATAGTATATTTTTTTAGTATGAAATTTAGTGATTATTCGTTTATATTTTCGTTGGGCCTTTAAGGATTCGACTTTTTTTATTCATTAATGCATTTAGTGAGGTTATTTATTTGTCCCATTTATCCAAGTCGGGACCGAAGAAAAATTATTCATTCGTGGAGGTTATTTATTTACCGAACATTCAATTATCGAGGTTAGACTGTAGGACGAGAAAACTTATCAGTTCCAAACGATTTTACCACTCAAATACGAACAATGCTAATGCGTCCAATTTTAAGACTCGAAACCGAACTCAAAATAACCAGCTTCATTCTGGATTCGATACCCATTGACAACCATAATTAATATATAGGTGTAAAATGTGCCTAACGCAGCTCATTCCGCGAAGCCACGTGCTTAGCATATACGTGTTGTATGAGAGATTCAAGCATGTTGTGTGGTGTTGTGTTAGAAGGCGCATTGTGTTGTGCAGTTACACTTATTTTATGATATTTCCAAAGAAAATATTTTTTTCAAATATTTGGGTATGCTATATGTTTTTTTTTTTGAAGCGTATACAGTATGTATTATTATTGAAATTAATCAACATAAGGATATAAAATGTCAATAATGAGCTAGAATACACTCTTTTGTGAAGTATACACGAGCTAGAATACATACCCTTATGTGAAATGTACATGAAACGTAATGTATTAAACCGCATTGTAGTGTTTTATGCATGTTATGGTACTTTAGTAGCGTGTCGTGATGTACAGTGTTGATGTGCCTATTAGTCTAGCATATCACAACATAGGGGTGTAAATAATGCCCGAAAATACTCGGCCTGCCTGTACCCGTCTGACCCCGCATGTACCCGAAGTAGTCCAAAGCCTGTTATGGCCCGTCATGGGCCACCCGGCCTGGCCTGGATTAATTTATTGGGCGGTCTCGGGCTTTGCAATTAATTATGATGCCCCGCCTGATACCCGGCCTGGTGCCCGGCCTGAAAGCCTTCTATGTGCCATTAATCATTTAATATCCTCTTAAAAAGACTTAAAAGTTACCATTTTATAATTGGCAATTTTCTGTCAAGAAAAATAAAATATATAGTTGTTTTTACTTATAATTAGCCTTTTAAAAACATTAATGGTAATAAATTTTCTTATTAGAAAGTTTATTGTACTCTAATTAATTATTTATTATAGGTTAAAATTAAAAGTTTGTCATTGTAATTTAAATATAAAATAATATTTTCATTTACGGTATGGAATGTTAGAAAGGAAAGGATATTGTATTAAAAATAAACACATTTAATACCATTCATTTGAAGATTTAAAATTAAAATAAAAGAAAAAATATTTCAAAATAGTGGCCTGTCCGGCCCGATCTGGCCTGCCCGTATAAAAAACGGATTTTGGACGGTCTTTGGATAGCAAATTATCTACTTTTACCCGGCCTGCCCGGCCTGAATTTTTTTACGGGCTCACAAATGTTAAGCCTGGCCTGCCCGACCTGTCTTAGTTTTTGGGCCGGGCGGCTTGGCCTGCCCGAATTTACACCCCTATCACAACACTCTGAGCTAACGTGTTGCATCGTGCCGCGTTGTGCCAAATTACCTCCCTTGTTATGATGTGCCCGAATTTTAGCATGCTATGTTGTGCTGTAAGCGTGCTGACACGCCACATTTTACATTTCTATGTTAGTACACATTCGTTTTTACATTTTTAGAGCTCCCTATATTCGAAAGATAACAAATTAATTTATAGAGAATCATAAATGGTTTGATGATTTTCATACTCCCCACGTTGCGGATGTAGAAGTTCAAATCCTATAATCATCAAACCAACTCTAACTCAAAGGAGTTTGGTATTTGGATGTAGCTTAGGGATTACTATACTGTCCATTGAAAAAAAAACAAAAATAAATTAACTTAGAAAAGTAATGACATCATAAAATGAAAAATAATTAAAGAATAAGATTTTTCTTTTTCAAGCAGATAGAAAATGCATATTATATCAAAAAAATTGTGTTTCCGATAATGCGGCCGTAAAAGATACAATTAGTAGAACATAAGTAAACTGCAATGAATCCCTGGATCTTATTTACCCTCGTATAATAACTTTTTAGTAGTTATAAAAAAAGAAAAGAAATTAATCATAGAGGATTGGAGCCCCTATATCTCCCCTGATGTGTTTAGCGCATAAAAAGGGTTTATATATTCAAATTATCCTAGGGATTGACACAAAGTTATCCAAAAGAACACATAGTCATAGAGATACCTTAACAAACAAGGGCCAATAACTCTGACCTAATTTTATGTTTCTTAATCAAATTGATTAATTAAATTATATCTTTCAGTTGGTTAATTAGACAAAAATTACCTGTACTAGATACGGTATCATTAAGTGATACAGGAGATTTTAATTTGGAAGATCTTATGGGATTCTTTCTAATAATTGGGATTTTTCATTTATATTTTTGTACTTTTTTTAATTTTTAAGTCCAGATGCTTGAGATATAATTAGTCCCTCCCACATGTGCACTACCCCAATAAAGAATAAAAAGTGAAAGCCTGAAAGTTTGTAACCAAAACTAGAGTACCTTTTCTTCTTCTTCTTTCTTTTTCTTCAATAATTTTTTTCACCCTTTTTACTTTTAGGTAATCTAGAAAATTAAGGTAAATTACCGAATTTGGATTACAATGACAAATTGTGGGCCATTTAGCAAATTTTAGGTCATGAATTAAATTTTGGATCACCCTCATGCTGCAGATTTTGAGTCATTAATCAAACCGAGTCAATAAGCATATCTTTTTCCAAATACAAGTTTTGAAATTGCAGTGTATTGTGTGATTGAAGTATTCCCATCCCTGTTTATTATATCAGAACAGTTGATTCAAAACTATTTTCTTTAATAGATTGCACATAGGAAAAAATTTCAATTCTCAACTCAAGAATAAAGACACGGTGTTCTAAATAAAATTTAAAAATTTTCGAATTCAGATTTTATATCAATGAATTAAGTAGTTTCGCAACAATTTAAAGGCACAAGACCGATTTCAAGTCATTAAGAAAATTTAAGTTACGTGCAAAACTTCAAGTTATATGGAAAATTTTATTGCACGATTCTAAATTAACGTGCAAATGAGTGATGAGATAGAATGGCATTGCAATAGAAAATCTTGGTTTATAATGACAAATTTGCACCATGAACTAAAGTTTGGCACGTTAGACTAACTTTTCCTCGCTTAGATTCCCGGTGGATTAAAAGAAATGATCTATTTGTTGCTCTCGTCGAAGGACGATTTTCTCTCTCATCTATATGATGATTTAGTTTTACGTTGAAGGACGATTTTTATCTTTTTTTTCTACCCCCTAATCTTATTTTGATCTTTCATCTTGGTTGTTTTGTTTTGTTTTGCAGGTTAATCAGTATCTTTGTTTCTCTCATTCTTGACAACTTTTTGAACGCCTCAAAAAGTTCCTATAGAGTTTTTGTAGATCTGACTTTCATCATCACTAGAAGATTGCAATGGAATCAGATACTTCCTAGTCCTCAAATCCTGAATATGAAGATTTAGCTAATCGAATGGCTTCCCTATTGCATACATAAGAAGAAGAATACGAAGTTCTAGAGGATCTGATTGAAGCCAGGAACGAACACAAATTGAAAAAGCGGAGGTCTAACAACCACACCCAATATTTCGATTAGCAATCTGAATGGACTAACTCCAATATAATTTTAAGAGAATCAACTAGACAAACAGACTCAATCTTAATAAAAGTATATCAAAGAGTTATATCTCACTTTCTCGATTCAATACTTACTCAAGCAAATAGAAATCTGCGAGTCTAATTGAATACAAGAGAAATCACTTGAACGGTACCAAAGACCAATGTTCAAGGATCAATCAATTTCAATCAACAACCAAAGGTTGGATTTCCAAATTGATTGATTCAACGCACAACCTGTGATATTTCAATTATATAACAAAATTATAATGCGGAAAAGAAATAACACAGACACCAGAAATTTTGTTAGCGAGGAAACCACAAATGCAGAAAAACCCCGGGACCTAGTCCAGATTGAACACACACTGTATTAATCAGCTACATACACTAGCCTACTACAAACTAACTTCGGTCTGTACTGTAGTTGAACCCCAATCAATCTCACACTGATCCAAGGTACAGTTGCGCTTCTTAAGTCTCTGATCCCAGCAGGATACTACGCACTTGATTCCCTTAGCTGATCTCACCCACAACTAAGAGTTGTTATGACCTAAAGTCGAAGACTTCAATAAACAAATCTGTATCACACAGAAAAGTCTACGGTAATTGATAAATCTGTCTCCCACAGAAATACCTACGAGTTTTGTTCCATCTTTTGATAAATCAAGGTGAACATGAACCAATTGATAAACCAAACTTATATTCTCGACGAACAGCTCAGTATTATCAATCACCTCACAATAATCTTAATCGAAGTGGCGAAAGAAGATATTGTGGAATCACAAACGATGAGACAAATATGTTTTTTATTACTTTTATATCTTGCCTATCGGAGATATCAATCTCAAGCCAATCGTTACGATTGTACTCAACACGATAGAATCAACAAGATCATATCATACAACTACAAGAAAGTACTATTGATGTGGCTTCACAATCCCAATGAAGTCTTCAAGTCGTTAACCTACAGGGTCTCGAAGAAACCTAGGGTTAAAGGAGAATCGACTCTAGCTAATACAACTAGTATCACACAGGAGGTGTGGGGATTAGGTTTCCCAGTTGCTAGAGTTCTCCCTTATATAGTCTTTCAAATCAGGGTTTGCAATCAATGTTGGCTTAGTAACAAAGCATTCAATATTCATCGTTATATGAAAACCTGATTAGATTCAAGCTAATATCTTTCAACCGTTAGATCAAAAACTTAGCTTGTTACAGACAAATGAAATGCACGATTTTAGGTTAATGTAACTGTACCCAAACATGTACATTTTTTGGTTCAACAGTAGTTAACCAAATGGTTAACCATATGAACACTTTCATATCAACCATATTCTTCTTTACCATAACTAGTTCAAATGACTCAAATGAACTAGTTAGAGAGTTTTTCAATTGCTTAGATCTTATAGAAGTATACAAGACACAATCGAAGAAAAAACTATTTGATTCACTCGAATCGATTCATGAACTTTATAGCCACGGTTTACAAACTTGCATTCCTTAGTTTATCTAAGTATAAGTTCATGAATAATCGTTTTTAGAAATAACCAACTTAAGTACGCCGACTTAAGTACCCGGAATAAGTTTGTAAACAATTCACAAACTCCAGCAGATTTTCTCGGGATGAGAACCTCCGATAGTTCGCGGAATGAGTTCGCGGACTCTGTTTCGGTTATCCTGATCAACAAAGTACTCATACTTTGGTTTAAGGAATAAGGACTTACACATATATGTGTTACACACAATGCTTATATCCAACAATGGTTATATATTCTAAACTCTCATTTCAATCATTGAAACATTCTTAGAGGACGTTATATAGTTGTTATTCACAAACCATTTTTCGTCAAAGCCATTTTCAAGTGATTAAAACTTAACATGACTTTCGTCACTAGGTAAAGATGAACTTGACCAAAGATAAAGCTTACCAACACATATTTCGCGAAATAGATAAGCGAGATAAACTCGGCTCGAAATAGCAAATATGTATAAATAAAGTCTATATAGCAAAACGACTTTTGTCTCAAGATATGAGATAGATTAGATAAACTTTTGAGTGATAGATAATTTCAAGTCTCCACATACCTTTTAGTTGATGAAGTTCCACCAGTTCTGTTAGAGCATTGCTCGGTCGAGCTCGCATGCGTTGCTATCTCAAGCATGTTTGTCAATGTTAGTGATCAAAACTATAAGTCTTGATTTCTAGTCTATTATAGCTAAGTCTCGGACTAGGATAGAAATTGTAGTTGAGCTCAAGGACTTCATGGCAATTCATCATACAAGTAGAAGAACTACTCAAGGAACCGGTGGAACTTCTCGACAAAAAGGTATGTGAAGACTTGAAATTATCTATCACTCAAAAGTCTATCTACCATATCTCCTACTCTTTGAGACAAGAAGTCGTATGCTATATATATAAACTTTGATTATACACATTTGGTATTCCGAGTCGAGTATACCTCACCTATCTATATCTCGAAATATGAGTTGGTAAGCTTTTCGCTTTAACCAAGTTTATCTTTACCATGTGACGAAAGTCATGATATGTTTCAATCATCTTGAAAATTGCTTTGACGAGAAATGGTGTAACAACTATATAACGTCCTCTAAGAATGTTTCAATGATTGAAATGAGAGTTTAGATTACATAACCAACGGTGGACATAAGCATTGTCGTGGAAATACATTTATGTATAAGTCCTATTCCTTGAACCAAAGTTTGCAAACTTTGTTGATCAAGAGAACCGGAAGAATGGCGTGTGCCAAGTCCGCGAACTGCCGAAGTTCTCAAACCCAAGAATTTCTGCTGGAGTTGACAAACTACTTGCATGAAACTAAGTCCACGAACCTAGTCCGCGAACCGGCGAAGTTCTCATACCCGAGAATTTCTGCTGGAGTTTGTAAACTCTGCCCGGTAACTTAAGTCCGCGAACCTAGTCTGCAAACTTGATAAGGTTATATATCTGAAGATGATTTCTGAACTTAAACTTAAAAAGACTAAGGAATTCAGTTTGCAAACCGTGGATATAAAAGTTCATGAAACGATTCAAGTGAATCAAATCATCTTTGCTTCTATTGTGTCTTGTGTAGTACATGAGATTTCCTTGCAATTGAACAACTCTCTAACTAGTTCAGTTGAAGTCATTTGAACTAGTTATGGTGAAGAAGAAAGTGGTTGATATGAAATGCTCATATGGCTAACCTTTTGGTTAACTATTGTTGAACCAACAAGTGCATACGTTTGGGTACAGTTAACAAACCTAGAAGAGTTCATTGTCAAGTATGTGCAACAAGCTAAGTTTTCGATATAATGGTTGAGAAATATTAGCTTGAATCTAAATCTGGTTTTCATCTAACGGTGGATATTGATTGCTTTGTTACCAAGGTAACTTAATTGCAAACCCTGATTTGAAAGACTATGTAAGGGGAACTCTAGTATCTGTGCCAAACTAATCCCCACACCTCACGTGTGATACTAGTTTTCATACTAGAGTCGGTTCTTCTTTAATCTTTGGTTTTCTTCTTCTAAAACCAGGTTAACGACTTAAATACTTCATTGGGATTATGAAACCATACCGATACTACTTTTATCGTAGTTGTGTGATCTGATCTTGTATCTTCTATCGTACGAGTACAATCAGATTGATTGGCTTGAGATTGATATTCCGATAGGCAAGATATAAAAATTAGTCAGAAACATCTTCGTCTCATTGTTTGTGATTACGCAACATCTTGTTTCACTACCATATGACTAAGATTGTTGTGAGGTGATTGATAACTCTAGGCTGTTCTTCGGGAATATAAGACCGGATTATCAATTGGTTCATATTCACCTTGATTATTATCAAAAGACGGAACAAAACCTTTTAGGGTTTATATGTGGGAGACAGATTGATCCTTTGATAGACTTGTCTCTGTGAGACAGATTTTTTTATTGTCAAAGCCAACGATTTTGGGTCGTAGCAACTCTTACTATGGGTGAGATCAGCTAAGGGAATCAAGTGCGCAGTATCCTGCTGGGATCAGAGGCATAGGGGGATCAGTAGGAGATTGATTGGGTTTCAACTACAGTCCAGTCCGAAATTAGCTTGGAGTAGGCTAGTGTCTGTAGTGGCTTAATACAGTATGTGTTCAATCTGTACTAGGTCCCGGGGTTTTTCTGCATTTGCGGTTTCCTCGTTAACAAAATTTCCTGTGTCTGTGTTATTTATATTTTTGCATTATATTGGTTTATCTTTATAATTGAAATAATAAAGGTTGTGCGATAGATCATCAATTAGAGTAATCCAACCTTTGGTTGTTGATTGTCATTGATTGATCCTTGGATATTGGTCTTTGGTACCATCCAAGTTATTCCTCGTATTTGATTAGAACTCGCAGTTCTTGCTTGAGTAAATCAAATCAAGAAGAGAGATATAAACTCGTTGATATACTTTTAATTGATTGAGTCTTGTTGATTCTCTTAAAAGTATATTTGAGTTTGTCCATACAGATTGCTAAGCGAAATATTGAGTGGTGTTGTTAGACCCCCACTTTTTCAAGTTCCTTGAGTAGTTCTTAGTCTTTGTACGATGATCGCCATGGAGTCTTGAGCTCAACTACACTTTCTATCCTAGTCCGAGACTTAGCTATAAGTAGACTATAAATCAAGACTTACATTTTTGATCACTAACATTGACAAACATGCTTGAGATATCAACGCGTGCGAGTTCGACCGAGCAATGCTCTAACAATCTCCCCTTTTGTCAATTTTAGTGACAAAACCATCAATATATATGAAATACAAAAATAGATAAATAAACTTTTGTAGCTTCTCTTCCAGATGTCTGATCTTCTTGGTTCTTCAACATTACTCTAAATCTTCGTCACTTCTAAGTACTCCAATGATCCCAAAGGTTGTAAGTTTAGTATCATCGTTGTTGAAAATCCGTAGCCATAACAATGAGAAAACAAGAATTCTCAATCATTGTTATACAATGTCCTGGTATTATTACACAACATCAAAGTTCAATTGTATCACAACTTCGACAACAATACTGTGGTGATATCTATCACTCCCCCTTAGTCAATACTCCATCTCACATAGAAACCACCCCCCCTTACATAATGATCCGAAACCATATGTATTTGTAGTGTGAACTACACATTAATTCTCCCCCTTTTTGTCAATAAAATTGGCAAAGGTATGAAAACTAGTGGGATTATAATGAAATTTCCATAGAGACATTTCATGACCAAAAGAAAGCACATATCAACTTTTTTAGATGCAATCATATAGCCGAAGCTAAATGCTTTCATCAAGGAGTTTATAAAGATACAAGATAACCCCTATAATATTCCACAGCCGCACTCCCCACAAAGACGTGGCAATTAAGCACAAGTTCAATCAAGAACTCTCCCCCATAAAATGTCATTCCCGAAAGAAAAACAAGAGCGACCTTACTTTCATAAGAAAAGAAGAATTTCTTTGGACATAACAAATCACATACGAATATGAATTTGAATCCAAAAATTCTCAATTAAATTAACCACAAGAAATCCCATGATTAATTTAATCGGAAATGCTCAACATAAGAGAACTTACGGAGCCGCACAATATATACATAAAATATGGATAAGGGAAGATCAATACTATGGAATAGACAAGGATTCATTCTAATTTCCATCACTATTTGCACAATAACATACAATAGACATAATCCTCATAAACAAAAGTTCATCATATCTTCCATAAATATTTGCATAATGACAAATAATAGGCTTAAAACTTTTGTAATGTCAAAAGTTCATTCATTCTTTTATCAATACATGCATATCGACATACGAATGACTTAAATTTTGACAAGGTATGGTACAATCATAGTTCACGGACGTAAACACACATATCCCATAACAAATTGCAATATATAAAACCATAAATATTAATACTGCAAAAATCATCTTCCAAACAATTTTAGAATTTAAACAAATAAACCTAAAAACATGAAGATGAAAACATTGGACATAGCTATGTGTAATCACAATAATGCCTATTCCAAACTATAGTTATTCTTCTAGTCAAAACAAGAAAATACAATTATCATAAGAAGATTTACTAGACGAATAAAATCAAAGTTCATTGAGAACCTCATACCGTTCAATGAATCCGTCAAAGAAGGTATCACTGATTTCCTTTACTCTCTGACCGTAGACACACCATGTTCGTGAGTTAGAAGGTAGATATTTCCATTATTTCAAAATCTCATAACAGCATTCATTGCATGCAGCAAAATTGTCCATACCCAAATGGGATCTCTTATGTGTTTATGGCCCTCCGGCACACCCCCAAAGAGACAGTTTTTGGAAACAAATGAATAACACCATTTATGGAATTAAAGGTGCTTGGTGTATGATAAGCGACTTAAATGCTCTCATGCATCAATATGAGAAGCATGGAGGCTCTACAACCACAAATATCAGCTGCAATGAATTTCACAACTTGATCAGAGAAAGAGATATCCTGGACTTGGGATATGCTGGACCGACTTTCACATGGTCAAATAATGCTTCACAGAACACCCCAATCTTTGAAAGACTGGATAGAGCCATTTGTAACTCAGAGTAGAGAGTTCTTTTCCCTGATGCTGTTATTCTCCACTTACCAAGAATAGAGAGTGATCACACTCCCATCATTCTTAACACAATGAGAAGACCCCCCAAAAGAAAACCAAACTACAGTTTTGAATTATATTGGACTGATAATCCACAGTTCAAGGAGGTGATGCAATCAAAGTGACAAAGTTCTTCTGAAGATACAATGGCAAAGATACAATTACTTGGTCAAGGCTTATGTAAATGGAGAAAAAATACTTTTGGAGACACAAGAAGGGAGATATAATGTAAGAAACAAAAGATGATTGACTTAAAAACGTTAGCACACTTGGGAGATACTGGGGAAGAAGAAAAATCCATTAACAACAACATTATCAACCTTGAAAGGAGAGACATAATGTTTTGGAAACAAAGAAACAAATCTAAATGGATTCCATCCATTGATAAAAACACCCAGGTATTTCATGTATCTGTTATTCATATAAGAAACATAAACAAAATCTTTGCTTTGCAAAATAATGATGGAGAGTGGATCTTTGACCATGACCAAATTAGAGATACACTTATAAACCATTTCCAAGATATGTTTTCCAAGGTGCCAATGTAAACCCCTCTATGAATTTAGAAAATGCTAATATGATCAGTTAACATGATTGCAGGTACCTAAGCTCTATTCCTACTGCTGAAGAGGTATTCAATGTGATAAAGAAAATGGGATCTTTAAAGTCTCATTCATATGGCAACTACCAACCATCCTATGGGTATAATCAAAACCAATCTTTTGGCTATGATCAATATCCCACGAAACCTTATGGATATTCTCATACATGCCAACAACCTTATGATGGGCATGTAAGTGAATAATCAAGAGGATTGAAGGATAGGTATGCTTATGTTCAATTGTTTTTTTAGTAATATTAAGATGACCGAGAGTTTGGAACTAAAAACAAGACATACTCCTCTTTATCATGCTTTTCCTTCAATCTTTCCAAAAGGAGAGGTACGGACCAGGCGTGTTAACGTCAGAAAACTTTTTAATCAATACGAACAACTAGAAAAAACTGGAGCATCAGAAGAGACTCTTCAAGAAATTGATAAAGCCATACGAACCGAACTTCAACGTCGTTGGGATATGTAAGATTATGAGATTGATTAAGATTCTGATGAAGATGAGAAACCTTTGGAAAGTTCTTGTAACAATGATACAATATTATAACTCCAGATCATAATAAAGATCCTTCGCCTATTCAAAATGAGGATTTTTAGTATGAAATATCTATTTTTATAAATGGTATAACGTACTAAAACAAAGAAATTAGGAGTTGCATCAATGAACTAGATGTTTTAGGAGAGGATTCCGATACCGATGACGAGGTTCTTGAGGAGATTGAGATTGAGAATGAAATCAAATTGATTGAAGTCGTGGAAGACCCAATTGAGATAAATAATAATAGTTCGATAGAGGATCACGATAAACTTGAGGTAAATAATTCATTGTTAATTAAGAAAGATGAGGATCACGTAGAAGGTTTGTCTAATCCTTTGCATAATTCTATATCTATTGATCATTTTCCTCTAATCGAAGTATCTTCTCAAAGAGTTGTTAACCCAACTTTTAATAAAATACCTCACTTAGGATTGGAGTTGTGTGCTTCTAAAGTTTTAACGGATTATTTTGCTTCTAAATATCCACAACTTGATGTGTTTGATTCGAGTATTTTGCAGGTTCACCAAACTTAGGAACCTTTTGAAGTTCTCAAATTCTATGCTCTCTATCCACTTCCGGGTATAACAAGGACTAAATGTGGGAGAAACTTAAATAAATTGATAGCTTCAGTATTTATGTTTTGTGATTATATTTTTGTGAAGCTATTATTTTAATTGTAGGTTGTTATTTGGAAGGATTACCTAATTTTCAAATTATTGGTGTACGGACGATAACAATAATGTCGGGCTGACGACGTTAAACCAAGCACTTAGTGGGAGGCAAGCCATCGGTTTTGTATCTCTATCCCTTTTATTTTTATTTTTCTTAGTTTTTCATATCATATCTTGCATTCCCATCTTAGATTTTACAAAGTCCTATATTTATAATGAAAGATTTGACGAATTCTCGTCAGAAAATTCTGATTGCGCACTTGTCACTAAATTATCTCTCGAGACTTCATACGGAGTCCGATTTGAGTGGTTGACCCTAAAGTTTAAACAGGATAGACATACCTTTATTTTACAAAAAGAAAATCTGAATTTGGAATCTGTTAATTTGGATATATAGGCTTGGACATTTGAGTATCGGTATTTTTACAGAACTTTTTCAGATTGCATGTCTGTCAGTCCGGAGGTCATAAAAGTCAGACCGTTTATAGAAACACTGTTCCCTTTTGACACGTTATATAAAAGACGTAGGTGAAAAACTTTAGTTTAGTATGTGTTTCCTAGTTCCCTACCAATTTGTACAGTTTTCGAGTTTTTCAGGATGTTACGTCAGAAATCAGAACTTTCGGTTTTGAACATTGAGGACAATGTTGAGTTTAAGTGTGGGGAGTAGTTAAGCATGTTTGGTTTGCCTATAAAATAGATAAATAATACTCTTTGATTTCTTGCATTCTTGAGACTTCATCTTTTGGAGTTAGTTATGAGCTATTTAGTTTGACACTCTAAACCTTTTTAGGTTGAAACAGTTCTTACAGCTATAGATTGAGTTCCATTTTGTCATTCTACAATCCTTAATTATATATATTGATAATTGGATGCGAAACTCAGCTATGGTATTCGTTTTAAATATTGATCCTCGCAATTAATCATTACTGAATCACTTTCTTTTTATTTTTGCAGTTTTATGTTTCTCTAAAGTGGTTTGGTGGGATCCTGATACTGTTGTGGATGTTGTAGCAAGGTAATCATTGGTTGAGTATATAAAAGACATATAGACAATTGTCTTACACTCATAAAGAGTTATCCGGAAAGAAAACAACATATATATAAGGCTCCTCTTCATTTATCGACACTAATAAATGATAGGTCCTGAATTGCGGACTAATCGTATAGTCGATGGAAAAAAAACCATATCATCATTGTATAGCAAGGAAAAAAGACTATTGATGAGGTACTCGACACTTGGACATCAGTGTGAAATTTTGTCCCTGTCTCCGCCGCCTAAAAAAGCGTGGAACGCAGGATCCAAGGCAACTATAACATACTTGCTGAAAAGGAACATGTGTTTAGAGTATATAATCATGTGGTCGAGTTAAATGGGTTATTCTCTCAACTATTGCGCTATAAATAAGAATCCTTTGACGAAATTCATACAAGTATTGTGGGTAACATCTTTCACTTTAGTTAACATTTGCACACTTCACTTTTCTACTTCCATTTTCTTATCTATCCATGTGATTTCAGTATGCGAGTGTTGTGTCAAACGTTGCAACAAGTACGATGACTATCTTAGTAGATTTTTGCAATAAGGTTGAATGTCACACTAAGTAATTACTTACGTGTGATGATTTGATGTAGGACATATACATGTTCTCAGCGTATCAACTATCCCAGTTGATCCCTTTTCGTATGTATCAACTATTATAGTTGATCCGTTAGTATGTATTAACAATAATTGTTGATCCCTTGCGTCTGTTTTAGTTTACTTGCCTTGTAAGTCCTTTACTTTCCTAGTTTAGGTATTATTCCTTTTTCTTTATTTTAGTCGGTTCTTGTAGAACCTATATAAAGGATAAGCCTTCTTGTTTAGATTAACAATCTTATTATTATCAATCAATATTATTATCGTTTAATACGACTCTCTATCTCTTTTATATTTTCTCTCATCTCTTTATTATCGTCAATTCTCATCCTTTTCTTTTCTTCTCATCCCTTGCAATCTTTGTATTGCCTTCTTCCTATCCATTCTAAATTAGTTGGTACCACAGCTAACGTTTCTAGATTCTTATCTAGAAACCAATCCATAATCGCTTCCGCAAACTCAAATCCTAAGTTGCTTTTCAACGGCAGGAACAACTCCTACCTTAGATGACATCGCAGAATTTTTGAAATCTCTTCAAACCTCTATTACCTCTCTGGGAAACAAGTTTGATACCAAACTTGAAACTAATACATCAAGCATCAAATCTGTTAAACAAGTTTCTTTGTCAACTGAAAAGGAATCATCGTTTTCTGATAATATTATAGCTGTTTCGTTTAGGTCAGTTAATGAAAAGAGATGGAAGTTGCTGTTCCCGTAGAAGAGATAAAAACTACTTCTCAATTGGTTGAAGAGAACGTAGTTTCTAAAGAAGAAGAAGAGAATCAGGTCCATGAGGTTCTGTTAGTTCCCGTTGTTATTGAAAATTAATTCTTGAAAAGAGTGAAGAAGAACAAGAGGATTCATCTTCAACCGCGACATCAATTGGTGAGGAAGAGATGAAGATTACTTTTCAAGAGATTGTTGATGTGATGTTGGTTCCAGTTTCAGAGGAGACTGTTGAAGGTCCGCAACCTATGGAAGTTAATTATTAAAAGGAAGAAGAGATAAATCAGTTGGAGGAGGTGTCACATAATTCTTTGGAGTTTGTTGGTGAGTCATCTAACTTTAATAAACATTTGGATGTACTAGTTCCTGATAATGAAATATGTGCTTTACCTACTGTTGAGAATTACCAAGTTCTTATTCATAAGAAAACACGTATGGTTTTTTATGTAAACCCTAACAAGTTTCAATTTGTTAGTTTACTCCTGAGAATTTTTTCGTGGTATATCGGGCTAGTACAATAACTTATAAACCATTGTTTTATATTTCTACCGATGAATTTGTATATCGATATCAAGAGGATATTCCTATAGAGAATTACACCGGTAGAAAATCTTTATCCCATTTTGAGAACGACAGGTTTACAGCATATCTAAGTGCTGATATTCACACTGAAGAAACATTCGTGCAATGGTCTACACCAAAAGGTATTGGGTGGAGTAATACATATCTTTCACCTGTAATTGAAGACCTAGGATGTAAAGTATTCTCCTGGAAAGCTTGGTGTTGCGATGGTTCAGTTTACATGGTCATGTTAGAAGACATGCAATGAAGATGCTAATTTTTGCAATTACTTCAAAAGAGACAAAGTAATCTCAACCATAACTGAATAGTACTCTGACATGGGAATTAAGCAGAAAGATCATTTTAGTGACTGGGGATCATTAAGTTACATTAATGCTTCATTCTTTCCACTACTTGTTGATGCATCATTTGTCGGAATACTTCTAGATATTACTATTGATTTTAGACGTTATGCCGACATTAGAAGACTTGGGTGGTGGGTTCTAATCCATTTATTGGCGGATACAGTTGGTGTGCTCATGGAGGTCATTACCTGCATGGTTTACATTATCATCTCTGGTAACGTGACTTTTGTCATTGACCGTGGGAAATTTAAGCACAACTCTTATCATGTTTTGAGACACATTTCTTGGATGTTTTGGTTTATGATCTCTAGAGCTATGACTTTTGTATTTGATCGTGGTAAGCCGTTGAACGTGGAATCTAAAATTTTCATAGAAGAAAAGAACTCATGTTCTGTGATGACAATTCGAAGTCTAGAGCAACTTATGGAGAGAATGAAATTCTTTTTACTAGCTAACTCGAGGACGAGTTTTTTTCAAGAAGGGAGGGATTGATGTAGGACATCTACCTATTCTCAGCGTATCAACTTTCCCAGCTGATCCCTTTTCATATGTATCAACTATTATATTTGATCCCTTAGTATGTATCAACAATAGTTGTTGATCCCTTGCATCTGTTTTAGTTTACTTTCCTTGCAAGTCCTTTACTTTTCTAGTTTAGGTAGTATTCCTTTTTATTTCTTTTAGTCGGTTCTTGTAGAACCTATATAAAGGATAAGCCTTCCTGTTTAAATTAACAATCTTATTATTATCAATCAATATTATTATCATTTAATACGATTCTATATCTCTTTTATCTTTTCTCGCATCTCTTTATTATCGTCAATTCTCATCCTTTTCTTCTCTTCTCATCCATTGCAATCTCTGTATTGCCTTCTTCCTATCCATTCTACATTAGTTGGTACCACACACAATATTTCTAGATTCTTATCTAGAAACCCGATCCATAATCGCTTCCGCAAACTCAAATGCTAAGTTTCTTTTCAATGGCAGGAACAACTCCTACCTTAGCTGACATCGCAGAACTTTTGAAATATATTCAAACCTCTATTACCTCTCTAGGAAACAAGTTTGATACCAAACTTGAAACTAATACATCAAGCATCAAATCCGTTAAACAAGTTTCTTTGTCAACTGAAAAGGAATCGTCGTTTTTTAATAATATTATAGTTGTTTCGGCTACGTCAGTTAATGAAAAAGAGATGGAAGTTGTTTTTCCCGTAGAAGAGATAAAAACTACTTCTCAATTGGTTGAAGAGAACGTAGTTTCTAAAGGAGAAGAAGAGAATCAGGTCCATGAGGTTCTGTTAGTTCCTGTTGTTGTTGAAGTTATTTCTTGAAAAGAGTGAAGAACAACAAGAGGATTCACCTTCAACCGCGACATCAATTGGTGAGGAAGAGACGAAGATTACTTCTCAATATAATGTTGATGTGATGTTGGTTCCAGTTTTAGAGGAGACTGTTGAAGGTCCGCAACCCGTGGAAGTTAATTATCAAAAATAAGAAGAGATAAATCAGTTGAAGGAGCTGTCGCATAATTCTTTGGAGTTTGTTGGTGAGTCATCTAACTTTAATAAACCTTTGGATATACTAGTTCATGATAATGAAATATTTTCTTTACCTACTGTTGAGAATTACCAAGTTCTTATTCATAAGAAAACACGTATAGTTTCTTATGTAAACCCTAACAAGTTTCAATTTGTTGAGTTTACTCCTGAGAATATTTTTCGTGGTATATCGTGCTAGTACAATAAATTATAAACCATTGTTTTATATTTATGCCGATGAATTTGTATGTCGATCTCATGAGGATATTCCTATAGAGAATTATACCGGTAGACAATCTTTATCCAAAAAGCTACTTTGGGATTTTGAGAACGACAAGGTTACATCATATCCAAGTGCTGATATTCACATTGAAGAAACGTTTGTGCAATGGTCTACACCAAAAGGTATTGGGTGGAGTAATACATATCTTTCACATGTAGTTGAAGACCTAGGATGCAGAGGTTATGCTTCTGGAAAGCTTGGTGTTGCGATGGTTCAATTTACATGGTCATCTAAGAAGACATGCAATGAAGATGCTAATTTTTGTAATTACTTCGAAAGAGACAAAGTAATCTCAACCATAACTGAAAAGTACTCTGACATGGGAATTAAGCAGAAAGATCGGTTTATTCACTGGGGATCATTCGTTTACATTATTAATACTTCATTCTTTCCACCACTTGTTGATGTATCATTTGCCGGAATACTTCTATATATTACAATTGATGCTAGACGTTATGCCGACATTAGAAGACTTGGGTGGTGGGTTCTAATCCATTTATTGGCGGATACAGTTAGTGTGCTCATGGAGGTCGTTACCTGCATGGTTTACATTATCATCTCTGGTAACATGACTTTTGTCTTTGACCGTGGGAAATTTAAGCACAACTCTTATCATGTTTTGAGACACATTTCTTGGATGTTTTGGTTTATGATCTCTAGAGCTACGACTTTTGTATTTGATCGTGGTAAGCCGTTGAACGTGGAATCTACAATTTTCATGCAAGAAAAGAACTCATGTTCTGTGATGACAATTCGAAGTCTAGAGCAACTTATGGAGAGAATGAAATTCTTTTTACTAGCTAACCCGAGGACGAGTTTCTTTCAAGAAGGGGGGGACTGATGTAGGACATCTACCTGTTCTCAGCATATCAACTGTCCCAGTTGATCCCTTTTCGTATGTATCAACTATTATAGTTGATCCCTTAGTATGTATCGGCAATAGTTGTTGATCCCTTGCGTATGTTTTAGTTTACTTGCCTTGCAAGTCCTTTACTTTCCTAGTTTAGGTAGTATTCCTTTTTCTTTCTTTTAGTCGGTTCTTGTAGAACCTATATAAAGGCTAAGCCTTCCTGTTTAAATTAACAATCTTATTATTATCAATCAATATTATTATCGTTTAATACGATTCTATATCTCTTTTATATTTTCTCTAATCTCTTTATTATTGTCAATTTTCAACCTTGTGTTCTCTTCTCATCCCTTGCAATCTCCATATTTCCTTCTTCCTATCCATTCTACATTATGATTAGAATGTTTGTGGGATGTTTGCAGCTAATGAACTTATGCAGGTTAATTATTTAGCTACTACTTTGTGCCTATCCTTAGTGGTTTTTCCAAGTCGAGTAATTGGAGTAGGTTTTGTGGGTATACCTCTTGTAAACCCTCACGAGACTAAAACTCGTCCACTAGGGACACCTAGGGGTTTAAAGGCTGTTATACATGCTAAGTGTAACCGTTTTCACAAAGACATGGAGTTGTTTTATATAGGATTAGTTTTATTTAGTTTGCTCTAGGACTTACAAAAGCTAAGTGTGGGGGAATTTGATAAGTGCATAATTCATATGATTTTAATGCCTATTACATACTTGCTTTAGCTATTATTCTTGCATATTTTCGTATTATTACTCTTGTTTTATCTTATGTTTCTCTATTAGGTGAATCGTACAAAAAGGAGATACAAAGTTCTAAAAGGGTCTAGGAAGAGAAGTATTCCAATTATCCAAGTGCCCAAGTCCAAAATAAGTGGAAGAACTGCGACGAAAAGGAGCAAAACACTCAAAATCAAGAGAAGGGACAAATACCAATATTAACTCATTCAAATTAAGGATTTATCATCACCATATTTAAGATAATTGAAATATAAAAATAATGCAAAAACAGTGAGGTCATTTCGAGTTCGTACGAAGAAGTTGTGGCCAAAACGAGCTTTTATCGAATACGGAAGACAATAAAGTATGCAAACGGGTACGCATACTTTGAATTCGAGGTACACATACCGGTACGCACACTTAACAAGTATGCAAATTAGTATGCATACTTGTGAAGGTCTAAGGTCACATTTGGGGTCGTTATTTCGTATTTTCGGGTCGGGTTCTTGAACGAACTAGATACTTGATGGCCACGCAATGTAAACCTATAAAAATAGGTATTAGGCCTTTCACATATTAATCGATAATCTCATATCAAAAGTTCTATATCAAAACCTAGGTTTACCCCTTTAGGGGGAAACCACCATTGTTCTTCTCGTTTGTAATATGAGTAGCTAAATCCTTTGTTGATTAAGGATGAATTCAATATTCTAAGAGTGAAGTTTTATTATTAATACAAATATATTGAGAGTTTTAATCATTATCGTTTGTTTTCACTATATCTAGGGTTTATGATTGATTTCTAAATTGTTCAAGTGTACAATTGGATTAATCTATTGATCATTCTATTGCTAGTCAAGGGTTAGGATATCGGTGCAATTGTTGAATAACCCTTACACAAGTAGAGAACGTGAGACCTCTCAGAGGGATTCTTTAGATCAATAATGTGTGAAGACAACATTAGTGAGTGGACCTTGCGCTAAGAGTCTAACTGCTAGGATCAATCTAAGTTCACATAACTTAAAGCTTCCGATTGGGTTACACCTTGAGTGCGCTACTACTTGGTGGTTCGGTTAGATAGAACTTGATATGCGAGCGCTTCAGTATCAAGTTACATAAGGAGCTTTGGGGATAACACTTCTCTAGTTGTTATTCTACGATTGGTGATGAATGATTCTAACAGAAGATAGATAAGTATTCTAATCCTGTTAACGCTTGGTAACGGCGAAGGATTCCTTGATCATTTCTTTTCTTTATTATTTTATTTTTATTTATATCTTATAACCAAAACCCCCTTTGTTATTTACTTTATTTTGATGGTTCAAATAACCTATCAATTACATAGCTCTCTGTGCGAGCGATCTCTTACTACCGCTATATTACCAGTTAATTAGTGAGAAATATGTTTATTAATTTGTTGCATTAACGACACGCATGAGTTTCCAGGTCCAGATGGTTACCCATCTCTCTTTTACAAGAAGTGTTTGGAAGTTGTTGGTGAAGAAGTGGTCCAGCTGATTCAAGACTACTTTATATATTCCTCCATACCTTCTGGTCTGAACCACACTTACCTGGCATTGATCCCAAAGAAGAAGCATGCTGAGGCTGCAGTTGACTACAGACCTGTAGCACTCTGCAATGTGCTCTATAAAGTTGTCACCAGGATCATTACAAATAGATTAAGTCCTTTTTTAGATAGCCTAATTGATAAAACACAATCTACTTTTGTGCTAGGGAGACAGATTATAGACAGCATAGTGGTTGCCAAAGAACTTTTCCATTCTATGCAGCATGCTAATACAACTGAAGGCTCCTTTGCACTGAAGTTAGATATGAGAAAATCCTATGATAGGGTTGATTGGTTTTTCTTGAGCCAAGCTCTTATTAATATTGGAATCACAGACAAAGCACACGCTTTTATAATGAGCTGTTTAAAAACAACTTCTTGTTCAATCCTTTTGGGGAGCGAGGAATAAGGAAAGGCTGCCCATTATCTCAATATTTATTCATCATCTGTGCTCATTCTTTATCGGGTATTATAAACAAAATGGAAAATGAAGGCCTGTATAGTGGTTACAAAATTAACAGATGGGCTCCAAGTGCTTCTCACATTATGTTTGCTGATGATGTCACGTTGTTTGGAAACATTGACATAAGAACAATCTCTGCAATCTCATCAGTTCTTCAACAATACTACAGCATGTCAGGAAAACTGGTGAACTATGCCAAATCCTCTATACACTTCAGCAAGAGTGTACCAGACAGCTATGCAGAAGAAATCATCAAGGACCTGGGAGTTAAAAAAATAATAAAAGAAGAAAAGTATCTAGGAATCATAATTATTCAGCGAGGAAATAGAGTCTCCAACTTCAATTTTCATAGAAAAGTTTGATGAAGCTTTAACAGGATGGAGAAGAAACCCTCTTTCATATTCATGGAGAACTGTGTTGATTCAGTCAGTGCTTGCTATAATCCCTATCTTCTACATGGCAACCACAAAGATCCCCAAAACTGTCCTTAACAAGCTTACTCAGATAATAAAGGATTTTTGGTGGGGACATAACAAAGATAATAGAAAAATTCATTACCTGAAATGTGAATGGTTCTATATATCAAAAGAAAAAGAAAGTTTAGGGCTAAGATCTTTGTCTGTCTTAAACAGTGCCCTTAAGATCAAATTAGCTTGGAGATTTCTACATGATCAAGAGTATTTATGGTCAAAATCCTGACATCTAAATATCTAAGAGGATGCTCTTTTTAGGAGGCAAAAAAACCAAACAACTACTCTACTACATGGAGTGCAATGTTGGATAGTAGAAGTGATCTCAAGAAAGGATGTCTCTGGCTTGTAGGAAATGGTCAGTTCATAAATATCTTTTCTGATCCTTGGATACCATATGTAGCTGGTTCGATTCCTGCAAGAAATGAAGCCAGTTCAATGGAAATTTCAAAAGTCCATCAGCTGATGGACAACACAACATGACAGTGGGATATGAGCTTGCTGACACAAATAGTAGATAATTTTTCTTGCAGCCAAATTTAGCAAATCTCCCCCAACATGGCTAAGGAGGACATACTCATCCGGAGATTCACCAATCATGGAGAATATACCCCTCAATCTTTCCAGAAAATGCTTGAAAAACAACAAGGCGAATCTTCTCAACTAACGGAGCAGAATTTTCCATGGAAAATTTTTTGGGCAGTCAAAGAGAGTTGCGCCGAAAATAAAATAATTTATGTTGCGTGCTTTACATAACAAGATTGCAGTCTCTCAGATAATTGGTAGACACATTGAAGGAGCCACAACCATTTGCAACATCTGTAATACTGAGGATGAAACTGTGAGCAATTTACTGATTCATGGCAACTTTGCTCAGGAGGTATGATTTGCTTCACCTTTTGGTTTTCGTCTCCAAGGTAATCCTAACATAACACTCTCAAAATTTAGTTGAAGCCTGACTATCACGGAATGACAATGAATGGTCTGCAGGGATGGGTATGGCAATATGGAGATTCATCAATCATGGAGAATATACCCCTCAATCTTTCCAGAAAACGCTTGAATAACAACAAGGCGAATCTTATCAACTAACAGAGCATAATTTTCCATGGAAAAGTTTTTGGGCAGTCAAAAAGAGTTGCGCCGAAAATCAAATCATTTATGTTACGTGCTTTACATAATGAGATTGCAGTCTCTCAGATAATTGGTATACACATTGAAGGAGCCACAACCATTTGCAACAAAGAGAGTTGCGCCGAAAATAAAATCATTTATGTTGC
This sequence comes from Papaver somniferum, assembly GCF_003573695.1. NCBI lineage: Eukaryota > Viridiplantae > Streptophyta > Magnoliopsida > Ranunculales > Papaveraceae > Papaver > Papaver somniferum. Next base: position 173,306,483 of record NC_039365.1, on the reverse strand, counting down.
GTGCTTTACATAATGAGATTGCAGTCTCTCAGATAATTGGTAGACACATTGAAGGAGCCACAACCATTTGCACATTACTGGAAAAATTTATATTAAAACTTCACTGATGTGGCAGTGGAAGCTAATTCTAGTGTCGAAGCTGGAGCGGATCCAATAATTTGGGAGCCACATTTATATCCATTCATCAAAATTAATGTTGATGCGGCGTGGAAGGATGGTTTTTATACTTGTGCGGCAGTTGTTAATGACAGTAATGGTTCTTGTCTGGGTGCAGGTACCAGAACTGGTAAATCTGATACAGTTCTTTACGCAGAAGCAGATGGTTTCAAGCTTGCGGCAGAACTGGGCATTAGATAGAATTTAAGCTCTCTAATTATATAAGGGAATAGCCAGCTTGTTGTGAATTACCTAAATGGAGAACTGAGAAATATTCCCTGGAGAATTTGGAAGATAAATGAGGACATTATCAAAAATATGATTACTCTCAACAGCTTTAATGCTTACAAGTTTGTGCCAAAGTCGGCTAATGTTGCTCTCACAATTTGGCCACTTTTGCTTTAGCTCATCAAGTCCAAGGTTGCTGGACTAGTTTTGAAATTCCGACAAATATTGTAATGACTGTCAACAATATTTAGTCCTTGTTTTTTTCTCTTTTGATACTAAAAAGAAAAAAAAAAACTTTTCCTTGCTTAGGAAATTTCGGTCAGTTGTTGATATAATCGGTTCCTAGATATAACCAATACTGATTTTTGGTCAAGGGATAAAGAAAATCAAACATTGGCATCTTTCCTCATTTTTTGGGGGTTACATTTTTGGTCATATAATGTAGATTGTGGATCACACCACAATGTTTGGGTTATTGGGTTATCCGTAGGTGATGTCGATTTTGGCATGAGGCAAAGGCTGCTTATACTGATTTTTAAAACAGAAATCATGTTGACGAAGGAAATCGGAACCATTTGTTGTGAACACTCATGAAAAACACCGTATGGATATTTACCATTAGTTAGGCTACGGTGCAAATTTTGGATAATCTATAGATTTTAGGTCACCTAGAAAGTTTTAGGCGCCACATTACAAATTTGATCACTTAGTAAATTTTGAGTCAGTATACGTTGATATTTTTCCTCCTCGGCAGATTTTTGATTTACGATACAAACTCTTGATTTGTGAGACAAATTTTGGATTATGGGGCGTATTTTACGTTTCGCAGCGCGATGCGGTTAACATGCAAAATTTTAGGTTATAGTGTCAATTTTTAGGTTATTAAGATAAATATTTACCCACTTAGACCAAGCATCATGGGTAAGCGAGTTCGCTTTCCTATAGCTCAATTCTAGTGAAATTCAACCATTATGGTTTCCCTTGTCTCCTAAGCATAGCGATATCCCTTAGCTACATTTAAAAATCGATCACATCTTATAAACCTCGAAGGAAAGGATGTGATTTTCTACTTTACGGAATCTGATTATTAGCTGAACGGATACTGAGTGTCCTTGAGATTTTACACGGAAATTGAGTATCCGTTTTTGGTTTTCACAGTTTTACACAAAAATTTCCTTATTTTCACTTTTTTCACTTTCTTTTTTCTTTTTTTTTTACATATTATATCTCCTTTTTTTTTCTCTTTAAGTATCTCTTAACCTATATAATTACTCCAACGGAAAAAATTTGGGGAAAAAAAACGGAAATTGAGTTTCCGTTTTCCACTATTTCAATGATGAAAAGGCGAGGGTACCCAAATATACCTCAAGTTAAAACTTTTCCTACCTGTAAATCCTTTCTCCGAAAGTGATTTTCTATGGACTGAGTCGATACAATACAACTAATCGGTTCACACTTCGTGTGATCGTCTATGTTTACTTGATACAAAGGTTCGGACTTAACCAAACACAATAGGATTTCTTATCAAGTAAATATGAATTAACGTTTGTGTAATTTACTTTAATTATAATAAAACAATTATAATACGGAATATAAAAGTAAATGACCCAGCAAGATTTTGTTAACGAGGAAACTGCAAATGCAGAAAAACCCCGGGACCTAGTCTAGAATTGAATACTCTCAGGATTAAGCCGCTATACAAAATTACACTAACTTCGTATAGTTGAGACCAAGTAACTAACCATATAGTTCATCCAGTTCCTTCTGTATTTCCACGCCTCCAACTTATAAATAAGTTACGTACTTGAAACAATTCCTTTGGTTCGTATTCCAAACAGTAAAGGAACAACAAATCTGTTTGGTATCAATTCTATTCAACCAAGTGATATGAGTCGGACAAAGGCTCTTCCGTTTATCTCAACATAAACTCCTTCGTCAGGTCCTTAGATCTATCTTATATTCAATCACCCAAAGGTAATCGTTTAATATTAAGCCAACAACACCTTTAATCCGAAGAATCGTGTTGATGCCGATCTACACAATTAATCAATCCAATCTACCACAAGGATAAAACGATTATTAATTGGATCCTCTTTTACCGAAACAAGTATTGTTCACACCAAAGATTATAAAACCCAAGTCATATCTTCAATATCTTCTTTGTCTTCAAATCTTCTTCAATCTTCAATAAAAACCTGCGCACAATCACTTGAATTTCTTATGATCAATCACACACAGAACGAAGTCTTTTAATGGATTATCACAAGATCGTCTTTAGAACTAAAAACAGTCTAAAGATCCCTGTCGAAACTCTGAACTAGTTTGAGTGAATATTATATCAGAAGAGAAGATTATCAAGAATAAACAAACTAGGTGCAATGAGACTTCAACCACCGTTAGTCAATCAAATCAATCGAAAACAAAAGATAAACCGCAATTATCTAGTTTCCCACCAATGGTACACTCTAGAGCTTCTCAATCCCAAAGAAGACTTTAAACTGAGCGGCTGTAAGAGATTTCGTCTAATTAGGTTACTCTCCTCTCCGAATAGGAGGCTACACCAGTAACAACAACAAAAGAGTAAATCTGTTGTTACGAAGGATTAGTTTGCTAGAAAGGAAAACTTCGAGTATTTATAGACAAGGAAGTTTGAACACCATGGAATTTCCAAAACCAAAAATATTCTCAAGATATTCATAAATGCACAGATTTGGTTTTCATAATTCCTGGAAATTCCCTGTCCAAAAATAATGATTGAAATCTCTCGGAAAATCTAATTAGTAAATGCACATTACTAATTCTATAATTTCCCTACAAAATGAAATTAATAACCTTAATTAAAAGATTCTTAACTTACTTATGTTTCGGTCCTCGGATTCTCTTCCTATAGCCGTTAAGGAATATCTTTGGTCAATTAAAGAAATAAACATTCACATCACGTGTTCAAAGTTTTTCGACATCTTTACTGTGTAAGTTCTCTTTCACACTTACAACCTTGAGACCGATTTGCCACACTTCTAAAAAAGTTTAGAATTGGTTCATCTGACTTTCAAGAACTATGTGATTGATCAAACCAACGTTCAATCACAATCATGGGTTTACGGTTCTACCAGAACAAGTTTCAGTTCTACCTCCATGTGAGTACTGTGCATAGTCACACTAGCTTTCCAAAAATTCGGTTGACTAGGTACTAGGATCGGTTCCCCACATATATATGATATCTAACTTATATGTGTTGCACATGTCCATAGGATCGGTTCCCTTTTCTGCTATAAACCTTGCTGCACTCCATAAAAGGATTGGTTCCCTTTGATGTATTTCACCCCTTACAAGGATCGGTTCCCCTTTCCTTTTAATTTGCCAGACATACAAAATCCGATCACACCACAAGTGATTACTTAAGATCGTTTTTACTAATAAAAGTTATACCAATACATAAGTCAGACCTTTGTGAATAGTTCTACCAAGAACACAACAAGTTGTGAGCGGTTATAATCTATCACACATATTGGTTGTTCATAATATATGCAATGAATAACAAAACCAATTCAAATGATTATGGCGATGTCTTATCTACAAAGTTTAATGGTTAAAAAATAAACCTCGTATTGTATTCCTTAATACTATGTCTACCTAGAGTTCAAATATGCTTCGCATTTATGTTTTCAATATGCACGACTTGAAAGATACGTTAGGGAATAGAACAGTTCAAGTCAAATATCACTAACCTCAAGTGAAGGATGATTGTTGTCGTTGTAGCTCCTTGCTTCTTCACATCTTCAAGACTTCGCAATACTTGTAATGTCTCATATCCAAATACTTTCAAGCTAACCTATACGAAGTTGACTCTAGTACATAATCAAGCGACTCTTAACATGAGTTTTGATTCACTAAAATATGACAACCAAACTTGACATACCAACGCTTGGTGGGTTCAACCGAGAAATGCTCTAACAATCTCCCCCTTTTTCAATTTTAGTGAAAAAACTCTTATATCATATGACAAGAATTCATTACAATCCGCTTGATTCCCGATTCAACAGCACAGTAAAACTGCTTACATTCAATCCTTGAAAATGCCGCTGTTGACATTATAATGACAAAGCTAATATTCCCCCTAAGGAAGATAGGTAGATATTCAATCCCCACGTCTTTTTTATACCAATTTATATGACATGTTACTCCCCCTTAGTCTGTGCTTTCATTCTTTCGTTAGATAAAACAATCAAGCACCCATGTTCTTTTCCCTAGCGATACCAATCAATATAAAATCAATGCCAGCATCACCTGTTTACTCCATATATTTCTCCCCATATTTGTCACAAAAATGACAAAGAAACGAAAAAATAAAGGACAACACGAAAAGAATCTTACAAATCTCAGAATAGACTTGCAAACTTGTAGAGTTAGGCACGAGGGTTCCACACATCACGTTATGATAACCAATATCAAAACCGAAACTACAAGTAGTCTTATTTTGATATGTTACCAAGGAAACAATTGTCCGAAACAATTTTTCCAATTTAGTTTAGCAAACCAAAAACAACTAAGAACATTAGTCCCTTTTCTAAACCGATTGTTCAAAAACAACCGCTTAATTCGATAAGACCAAAATAAAGATAAACTCTATTTTGCTCATCAGGTTCTAATTATCCATATACTTAGACCTTTCAATTTTAAACAAGACAAGTACTAGGTTAGTTAACTAACATTCCTTGTTTAGGCATTCGATTAGACTTGAATAACCGAAACCTCACTTTGATAAGACAAACTAAGATCAGAATTAACTTAGTTTCTTATCCGGAATCGAATTGGACTAAACAACTAATCCCGTACACAAATTATTTCATTAAGCCATAAATAATATATAAAAACCAAAATAAATCAACTTGCATAATTATTCACCTTAACCGGAAGCAATTGAAATAACATAGACATTAAAAGCACTGTAATTTTGTATGCCTAAACAATTGATACCATACAAAAGCAAGATAACAATGGTTTTTCTTAACCGGAACCAATTGAATTACACATCCACACACACATCATGGAATAAATATCAATTGAACCGAAATTTTGTTAAACAAAAGCAACAAATATATATAATATAAACTCAGGCTTTGCTTAAATAGGAAAACAATTAACTAACAAGATTGTTACCTCAAATTTCGCATCCACTTCTCCAATATAATAACATCTACGTCCAGGGAGAATTGATATCGAAATATCACCATGTTCTCATCCTTATGCATAAAAGAATAACAACACACCTCAACCTTTACCAGAGAAAGGCTGAAAACCGGTTTTAACAATTTCAAGCAAAAGTTGAAAACCGTCGAAACACATATGCTTTTATGCTAAACCAAAACCGATTCAACATATTGTGACTTTTTCACATATTGTTTCTATCAGAAAACCTTATGATACTTTGATAAAGCCTACCTACTAGGGATAGAACTTAATCCCACTAAATTAAAAAGTCACCCAAACCATAAAGGTTCACAATATATGAGATCGAATATCAAGTTAGTAAAACCGAGATCAAACATCCCACAAACCAATTTGCAATACACCATAACATGAAATCAAGTATTGCAATTACCTCTGTCTTGTAGGGAATTAAATTGCGAAATTAACGCAAAAAGAATGAGGTCATTTCGAGTTCGGACGAAGAAGTTATGGGCAAAACAGTTTTTCACTTCATCCCTATAGTTAAAACCGTGCTGCACATGTGCATAGGATCTCTTCCCCCAATATAAAAACTTGCTTCACATGTGCATATGATCTCTTCCCCCAGTAACTTACTGCACATGTGCATGGGATCTCTTCCCCTTTTGCACCTATCACTAGGATTGGTACCCCCAAGTGTTACTTGTGACGAATCACAACAGTAAACTGTTTTTCGACATAACTTTTGCATACAATGTCCGAATTCAGTGATCGATGGATCGTTTTAACCATAAAAACAAGAGCTACACATATATGATCAATAGATATCAACATCATAAACTCACAATTACCGTTTCTATCAAAACCTCAAATATAAAAGGAGAAAGTATGAGTATAGAAGAAAAGAAATCTCCTAAAGATGTTAATTAGTCATATAATAACCGAGAAATCATGTGCTCAGTTTTTCATGTGCTTCCTCACCTTAAAAAAATTGAGCACCAAGGTGAGCATGCACATTCCAACACAACTAGGTTGTGTTGAGTTGATCCTTGTCTTGTACGTCACGAGTGACTAAGACCGAATCATCATTCTTGACCTCTTGCTTGGTTTGTTTTCTCTTGTTCCATATCTTGTTTTTCTTCTTTGACTTGTGATGAAGAGTGTCATTATCACAATCTTTACTAGTACAAGATATTTCAGACATAATGTATTTCTTTAGTCTTTCAAGAAGACTCTTGTAATTATTTCCAGCAACAATTAGCAGCTGAGAGTCATTCTTGTGACTAACTTTTGGTCCTTGTTGGCTATTGAGGATTTTGGGACCCATTTAGAGTTAGGTTTTGCAGGAGCAACTTTATCCTTCATAATACCATTAGAATCATTGTCCTTTTGAATATTTTGCGAAACACCCTTTCTCCAATTTGGAACATCAGATCTTGTCTTTGCATTTACAAAGTTATCTCTCTTTGTATATTCGGGTCTTTTATGAGATGACCTTGTCGAGTGATATGCAAAATTCGAACTATCATTATAATAATTTTTTTGCCTAAACTTAGGACAATACCGATCTGAGTTCTTAAGAGGAAAAAACTTAGCCAATTCGTTTGATATAATGGAAAGCGCATCTTGCATATTACGAACTTTGCATCCCTATTGCAAGTGTCCTTTATTACCACAACAATAAAAATGCTTAATATAAATATAGAAAGTATGAGTTTTAGTGTTACCTTTTTGTGGGTCCTCTTGCATTGGAGCTCGACGAATGTTCTTTTTCTTCTTAGCAGAAGTGCTCTATTTGATTACTGCTGGTTGAACACTATTCTTAGGCTTGACAGACTTTTTTTCTTTACAAGTGATAGGAGCATCTTTTTCATCAATGGAAGCCTTTGATTGAGAAGAATTTGTAGCTTTAAATTTTTTTACCCCTTTGCTAATATTTGAAGCATCTATTCCCTTATAGCCCAATCCCCGTGTATCACGATGATTTCTACTTGCTTCTAACATTGAGGTTAACTTGTTTGAGCTTTCATTGGATCTTTTCAGTTCCAAATTTTCTTCTTCCAACATATTGATTTTATCAAGAGCACTGGATAGATCAGCCTCAAGGCGTTTTTCTCGTGAGAGATATACACCTTCTTTCTCTTCAAAACTCTTTTGTTGAGAGTTAATCCTTGCATTAGATTCAACAAGTTTCTCTTCCAACAAATGATTTTTTTCAAGAGTAGCATCACGCTCCTCTTTTAACAGTTCGGCTTGAGAGAGACTAGCGTTTTTTTTCCATCAAGACCCTGAATTTGTTGAGAAGTATCTTCCCTCAATTTTTCGTAGTCTAGACGATGCCTTTCACATTCAGTAGTCTTTAATTATAAAGTAACCTGAAGTTCCTTTATTTTCTCATTAGACACACTTAAGAGAATTTTGTTAGACAACAATTTCTCACTAAACTTTTCCAACATAGAGTCCGTGACCTCTGATCCTGAAGATGGTTTAAAAACCTCTTGCGATACGTTAACTAAGTCTTTCAATAATTTTCGCTTTCGCTTAATCTTACTTTGACTCATTTCTTATAGGTTGGATCGCACCAAACACAGATTGTTAGATCTTTTCGTGTTTGCCTGCTCTGATACCAATTGAAAAGGCGAGGGTACCCAAATCTACCTCAAGCTAAAACTTTTCCTACCTATAAGTCCTTTTTTCGAAAGTGATTGTCTATGGACAGAGTCGAGAAAATACAACTAATCGGTTCACACTTCATGTGATCGTCTATGGATACATGATCGAGACAATACAACAACGAAGTATGTTTACTTGATACAAAGGTTCAGACTTAACCAAACACGATAAAATTGCTTATCAAGTAAATAGGAATTAATGTTTGTGTAATTTACTTTAATTATAATAAAACAATTATAATGCCGAATATAAAAGTAAATGACACAGCAAAATTTTGTTAACGAGAAAACCGCAAATGCGGAAAAACCCAGGGACGTAGTCCAGAATTGAACACTCTAAGGATTAAGCCGCTACACAAAATTACGCTAACTTTGTATATTTGAGACCAAGTAACTAACCTTATAGTTCACCTAGTTCCTTCTGTATTCCCACGCCTCCAACTTATAAATAAGTCACGTACTTGGAACAATTCCTTTACTTCGTATTCCAAACAGTAAAGGAACAACAAATCTGTTTGGTATCAACTCTATTCAAACAAGTGATATGAGTCGGACAAAGTCTCTTCCGTTTATCTCAACATAAACTCATTCGTCAGGTTCTTAGATCTATCTTATATTCAATCACCCGAAGGTAATCGTTTAATATTAAGCCAACAACACCTTTAATCCGAAGAATCGTGTTGATGCCGATCTACTCAATTAATCAATCCAATCTACCACAAGGATAAACCGATTATTAATTGGATCCCCTTTTACCGAAACAAGTATTGTGCACACCAAAGATTATAAAACCCAAGTCAGATCTTCAATATCTTCTTTGTCTTCAAATCTTCTTAAATCTTCAATAAAAACCTGCACATAATCACTTGAATCTCTTGTGATCATTCACGCACAGAACGAAGTCTGTTAACAATGGATTATCACAAGATCGTCTTTAGAACTAACAACAGTCTAAAGATCCCTGTCGAAACTCTGAACTAGTTTGAGTGAATCTTATATCAAAAGAGAAGGTTCTCAAGAATAAACAAACTAGGTGCAATCAGATTTCAACCACCGTTAATCAATCAAATCAATCGAAAAAAAAAGATAAACCGTAATTATCTAGTTTCCCACCAGCGGTACACGCTAGAGCTTCTCAATCCCAAAGAAGACTTTAAACTGAGCGGCCATAAGAGATTTCGCATAATTAGGTTACTCTCCTCTCCGAATAGGCGGCTACACCAGTAACAACAACAAAAGAGTAAATCTGTTGTTACGAAGGATTAGTTTGCTAGAAAGGCAAACTTCTTGTATTTATAGACAAGGAAGTTTGGACACCAAGGAATTTCCAAAACCGAAAATATTCTCAAGATATTCATAAAAGCACAGATTCGGTTTTCATAATTCCTGCAAATGCTCTGTCCAAAAATAATGATCGAAATCTCTCGGAAAATCTAATTAGTAAATGCACATTACTAATTCTGTAATTTCCCTACAAAATGAAATTAATAACCTTAATTAAAAGATTCTTAGCTTACTTATGTTTTGATCCTGGGATTCTCTTCCCTTAGCCGTTAAGGAATATCTTTGAACAATTAAAGAAATAAACATTCACAGCATGTGTTCAAAGTTTGTCGACATATTTACTTTGTAAGTTCTCTTTCACAATTACAACCCTGAAACTGATTTTCCACACTTCCAAACAAGTTTAGAATTGGTTCACCTGACTTTCAATAACTATGTGATTAATCAAACCAATATTCAATCACATTCATGGGTTTACAGTTCTACCAAAAAAAGTTTCGGTTCTACCTCCATGTGAGTATTGTGCATAGTCACACTAGCTTTCCAAAAATTCGGTTGACTAGGTACTAGGATCGGTTCCCCACATATATATGGTATCTAACTTATATGTGTTGCACATGTCTATAGGATCGGTTCCCTTTTGTCTAAAAACGTGTTGCACATGTCCATAGGATCGGTTCCCCTTTCTGCTATAAACTTTGCTGCACCTGATACAAGGATCAGTTCCCTTTGATGTACTGCACCGGTGACAAGGATCGGTTCCACTTTCCTTTTAATTGGTCAGAATACAAAATCCGATCATACCACAAGTGATTACTTAAGATTGGTTTTAATAATAAAAGTTATATCAATACATAAGTCGGGCCTTTGTGAATATTTCTACCAAGAACACAACAAGTTGTGAACGGTTATACTCTATCACACATATTGGTTGTTCATAAGATATGCAATGAATAACAAAACCAATAACACCTGGGAAATTTCCTTTTTGATCCACAAACAAGTTTATGAACTTACTTCCTTAGAACACATGTAAACATTGTTCCCTAGGATGAAATCCTCATTTCATACCCATTCATAATCACAATAACATTCAAATGATTATGGCGATGTCTTATCTACAAAGTTTAATGGTTAAGCAATAAACCTCGTATTGTATTCCTTAGTACTATGTCTATCTAGAGTTCAAATATGCTTCACATTTATGTTTTCAATATGCACGACTTGAAAGATACGTTAGGGAATGAAACAGTTCAAGTCAAATATCACTAACCTCAAGTGGAAGGATGATTGTTGTCATTGTAGATCCTTGCTTCTTCACATTTTAAAGCCTTCGCAATACTTGTAATGTCTCATATCACAATATTTTCAAGCTAACCTATACGAAGTTGAATCTAGTACATAATCAAGCGACTCTTAACATGAGTTTTGATTCACTAAAATATGACAACCAAACTTGACATACCAACGCTTGGTGAGTTCAACCGAGCAATGCTCTAAAAAACGAAAACTGAGTGTCCGTGCAGTATAGCTACACCATAATGAGGTTTTCTTGAGACCCTCACCATAGTGCTTGGCCTTAATAAATTTAAGGTCATTGTGAGAAAATATGTGTTTTATATAAATTTTGGTCACGAGGGTCCTTAGTATTTAGGCGCGTGTCGAATATTGTATGTGTTATAAATTTCAGATTAATTTGGTTATATCTAGAATCACGAGTCCGAATTTGGGATGTATCGCAACAACTTCCATAACAATACTGTTCAACGGTAGGCCTGGTGTTTACTTTAAACCATCTAGAGGACCAAGACAAGGAGACCCGTTATCTTCTTATCTCTTCATCATATGTATGGAGATTTTTTCTAGACTTCTCTTATCTAAAGAGATTGAGAAAATCATTCATGGAGTCAAAATAACACCAAAGATTAATAACCCAATATCACACTTATTTTTTTGCTGATGATTGTTCATTATTTATTAGAGTTGATCTTAAAGAATGTAACTCTATTTTACAAATCATAGAAATCTTTAGCAATGCCTCTGGTCAGCTTATTAATTTTGATAAGTCAGGAGTGTTTTTTAGTAAGAAAGTTCAACCCAAACATCAAAGAATGATGTCTAAAATCTTAAAAATAAAAAAATATACTTCAAGTATTCTTACCTATGTGCACCCCTCTTTGTAGATAAATTAAAAATAAAAAATTATTTGAAGATATAATAGAAAAAATGGAACATAAAAATCAAGGATGGAAAGGAAAAATTCTATTTTAGGCAAGTAAATGATCCTAAATAAAGCAACTCTAGCTAGGATGGCAACTTATTAGATGGGATGCTTCATCATTCCTAAAAAAAATTACCAACAAAATAGATACATTAAAGGGACTTTTGGTGGGGTAAAGATTCCAACAGTAGGGGATATTATCCCAAATCTTACTCTTGTGTTTGCAAACCCATTAGTAAAATTAGGGGTTTAGGTTTCAAAAATGCACACAAATTTAATTTATCTCTAATAGCCAAATCAGCTTGGAGACTATTAACAAAACCTAATTCTCATTGGGTTACTCAACTTAAACCTAAATATTTCAGGAAAACCTCTTCCTTTAGAGCTAAAATTCCCTCCGGGAGTTCTTGGATTTGGAAATGTATATATAAAAGAATAAAATTAGTTGAAAAAATATAGTATATGGGAAGTTGGCAATGACAGGTATAAATATATGTGAGGATAACTAGATACCTAATTTAGTTGGAAACCTGAGTCAATTCAGGAATGCAACTTAACATACCCACTAAAAACTGGAATGAAACTTTAATTTACTCTAGATTCCCAAGTTCCATGGCAGAACAAATTTGTGGGATTAGAATAACTTTAATTAGGAAGGAATTTAGAGACCAAATCAGATAAACTTAAAATGCTTCGACAACATCTGGTAATTTCACAGTTAAATATATGTACTCAAAATTAAATCAAAGCACAATCAACAACTATAACCTAGGTATGTCCGAAACCTTTTGGAAAGGCCTATAGTCCTTAGATCTGTCTCAAAGAATAAAAAATTTCAAATGGAAGTGCCTTCAGAATGCAGTCTTTACAAACCTCAAGTTATCCAGATTTATGAAAGATGTCTGAGGAAAAAGGATCTATATAACATCTATTCTTTCACTGTCAACATGTAAAAGCAGTATGGGAAACATGTCCATATCCAGTTGAGTTAAACTTTAGTACCTCAACCACTTTTTTAGATATCTGTAAGGATTGGATAGAACAGGCCAATCCAGTCCTGCCTATAAAAATTATAATGAAAAAAATTTGGTTTATATTGAAAGAAAGATGTAACAGAGCATTTGAAAAGAATCAACAATCTTATTTACAACTAGCATTACAAATACAGAGACACGTGAACTTCTGGCATAAATAGAAATACAATGCCGCAAACAATTTGGTCAATCTTCCTAGAAACACACCAGCAACTTGGAAGTCTCCCATGACTCTTCAAAATAAAATTAATTTAGATACATCCTGGGTTTCAGAAATTGTACCGGCAGGTTTTTCCTTAATTCTAAGATCTGATAAAGACAACTTTGAACAAGGAAGAGCAGGACCTATCTCAGCAGCATCTCCAGAAGAAGCAGAAGCACTAGGACTTCTACAAGCAGCTAAATGGGCAAGAGAATGCAGATTCCCAGATTTCAGTGTTGAAGGAGATTGCAAGAATCTTTTTGATTACTTGAATGGCTTACCTTCTCAGATAACTTGGCAAAATCAATCCGTTATGGAGGAAGTAAAACAGAAAATTAGCCTTTTTTCAAATTTTTTGGGTTTTTTCTTTGATCTTAGATCAACAAACAATGTGGCTGATGTTCTAGCTAAGGAAGCTAAAACTTTTAGAACTGTTCCTAATTGGGTAACTGACCCTCCAATTTGTATCGTTCAAGCTTTAGAGGTAGATAAATCTAATGTTAGGGAAGAACCTGTTATCCCAATATTTGATGGGTCTACTCATTTTGATGTAAGGGTTGCTCACTCCCTAAATTAACCTTTTGAATGATTATCTAATTTAAAAAGAAAAAAAAGGGAAAAAAATGGTAGATTTTGAATCACCAGCCAAATATTAAGTGACTTTGAAAATTTGGAATATTACCGTAACTGTCCCATTAGTATCGGGTTACTTTGTAAATTTTGGATAACAATGCGACACATTTCGATGGGTGAAGTCTTTTTGCTACTTAGGAATTTCGTATGATCCTGGGGTATATTTTTCTTTTTCTATATTATGAAGGAACAGTGCAGTAGAAGTTGCAGCGGTTTCATAGGGATTGCTTTGCAAATCTAGTGGTATATTATTGTGTCTATGGACTACTGATACGTAGTTTTGCATGTGATGATAATCTGCTCTTAGATTTCGCTTAGATTCTGTCCCTGTACTAATTTATTGTTATTCTCAATTGAGCTAGTTCTCGTTCGATGGAAACAACTTCTCTGAGAGCCCGGGGGCAATTAGCACACTTCATTTTTATTTATTTTTCCACGGCAATTACCACCCTTCATTGGTTTCTATTGGGTTGAATATGCAAACTAAAACTCCGTGTTGTTTTTTATATGGATGAGTCGGATGACTGCTAAAGTTGGAAACTGATCTACATCTAATTTTACAAGTTATATAATTGTTCTTTTCAGTGCTATGCAAAGGAAAATTCAGCCTTCAGAAGAGTTAATATGTCAAACTTAGTTATTGAACGTTCTTTTATTTTATTTGCTGATATTAGGTACTAGATGGAAAAAATGTTCAACATTTCAATCAAGAAGTATAATATGTTCATCAGGAAACAGTGGTGGTTTTCGAGATAGATACGTTATTTGAGCAGAAAACAAGGGGGTTAGATTGTAAAGAAATCTTGACTATATACTGTATTTTTTTTTTGTGTGTTAGTTATAAAGAGGCAGATAAAATCTACTCCGATTTTATTATTTTATTACATTCGAGTTGGTGCTTTTCATGAACTCGCTCGTAGTAACGTTCACGCTGTTACACCGATTTTTTTTTTTTCTTTTCTTGTTACCTGGTAGAATAATATCCAGTTTCTCCTGAGTCGGTGTCGAACGACCGGTCTAAATAGTCATTTGGTCCTCCTTGTACAAGCTCATTTTTCCCTCTCTTCCCAACAGCTTTTCTCTCTGTCCCAAGGTAGGAAAATGAGATCCATCACTGTAAGTTTTACTTTTTGCACAACAGTAGTTGTCCATTCCTTATACCCGGAAGATGTTCAATCGCAAGTACTACTATAGTGGTGTCTGTAAACATCTGAATTTGGTGTCTAACACTGGACGTCAAGCAGGGCGGAGACAACTTATGACAACTGGCACAACTGCTCCCACTTGTCAATTGTGTTTTTGGGTAAGTTAAGTATGCTCTAGTACAAATTTCCTAAATTAGATTTTTTTCCAAATACGAGGTTTTCTTCTTTTGACCGCTCTTAGCTAATTTGATCATGGCTCGGCCCCTACCGTTGAGCACTTGCATTCAGAAGCTTTCAAACATTCAGAAGCTTTCAGACAACTACTACCCACCCATCATGTTTTTATCGCACATCATCTTTTTATCGTTTTAACATCCAACAACTGATTACACATCATATTTCAATCGTTTTTGATTGAATGAAATATGATTGTTCGAACCATTTTTTAAGGTTAGCTTTTGGTTTCTAACCCTAGAAAGAGACATATTTAATAGTAAATGTATCTTTATTTTATGTTTGTATGGGCCATTGTCGGATTCACATGAACATAGTTAATTAAAATAATTAGAGGTTTCATTTGGCTTTCCACCACACGATTACACACCGTAGGTATAAAAATAAAGCAAATGACCCTACGAATCATGCTCCAAACAGCTCAATCCGATTTGGTTCAGTGACAGTATCACAACAGCTAATTTATCTAGGTGATATGATTTGAACTTCAAGTCTTCTTCTACTGGGTCGTGATGAATAATAGATATAATATATAGCTTCAAATTAACTTCTTTGATCACTCATTGGAAAGTCCACATCTAGACATCTATGTAATCTTGGACATGTAGTTTGATCCGTATTATGCGTTTTAAATCTATTTACCTATATCCAAAATAGAGTATTACTTACCAACGATTGTACACCTCCAAGCAAAATAATACCCCTATTTTTATGAGTTTGTGGTTATCAGAAGGTGAATCAGAAGTATGAAAAACTGATCAAAAAAGAAATCAGAAATATGAAAACTATGTGCATGCCGTGTACAACATCTTTTTATTAGTGTACTTCAAGATTTCATGGGTACTATACAGAGGGTTATTTATCTTATTCTAGGAGAAACTAGGGAGTTATCAAACTATATATGGTTGAAGTCTTGAAGAGTGCAACTTTACCGAATGTGTCATCGTCCGATTAACTTTATTTCATTTATATGGGCACGTTTGTTCTTCTTTTTCTTGCAATAGAAGAAAACTTAAGATTTTAGATCACATCGATTGATTCCAAATCAATAGATCACTACAACAAAGATACCTCAATAAATCCTACATCTATGGAAGACCTAGTTGAGATCTAAAAATGACAACTAAACAAATAACTCATCTGGCACAAGAAAGATCTTTGGAGAGTTTGCAAAATTAAGTTTCAGCTTACTTTATTTTTGGTACATGTTAATGAAAAAGAATTTTTCAGGAAATATGGGGTGGATTGAATTGGCATAATATTTCACTAAAATATATGGAGATAGATTTTTATTTCTCCCCAGAATTAACGTATCTCTTGAAAGTATAATCAGAGAATATGAAAGTGACTGTTATACGGTCTAACTTTTATTGTTAGTATTAATTTATACAATATATACTAGTTTTATACTCCCTCCGTACCTATTTTATTGGCGGAATATTGCTTTTTACTTGTACCATTAGATAGGCGGAATGATAATTTCAAGATAGTTTTTAACTATTTTATCCTTATTTATGTTGCTTAGTTATCATCACAATTGGGTTTATGTCTCTAACATAGGAAATATAACAAGGACAAAACAGGAAAAAACATGGATATTTGTGAAATCAAAAAAGATTTCTTAATTTAAGAGAATTCTATATATGTGGTACCAAGGGAGTATATCTTTCAAATTAAACAGTTGTACACTAAACGCAGCTATTGGTTGCACCATTCCCATATTTGTCCAGTTAATCGTGGACCACAAGTTTAACAATCGGATTTTCCTTTTTGAGATGATTTTCCGATGGTATTTTTTTCCGGAGCCGATTTTGGTATCAAATATATTAATTTTTTTCAGTTTCATGCCCATTTTACCTAAGGTAATCGAGCCAATCCTTTTTCTTTTTGATGATCGCCTAGCCGGCTTGTCACTTGTTGGCGTGAACTCTTCTTTAAAGTATTGCCAACTGGTTTTGAATTAGGTTTTGAGTTAAGAGTCCAATTACAAGCTTACTTTATGTAGGGAGGGAGTGCAATTGTTTAGCAGATCGGTTAAGCTATACCCGTACATGAATGACCGTACGACTTGACCAAAGTCACCAAACTCCAAATAATCTACTATCAACTCGGTCTAATATCTTCCTCGGGTTTTGATTGATAATGTCAAAACAATGTAGCTAGCTTTTTCCAATTAAACGTGCATTTAACCAATTATTGATTGCGGAGAATCTTACTTTTGAAAATGAGAAGGGAATGTATATTCAGCATGTAGGCTGTAACATTTTCTGGTCCTTTAAGTACATTAATTATCCCTAACATCGGTATCATTGATTAAATATTTTTGGTTGTGATGCTGATAAATCAAAATTGATTAAGCTGCGCGCCGGCAAAATTTCTCGTGATCCTAAATCCAATGCACAATACGAGTAGCCGCGGGTATACATCCTTTTGTACACTTAATAAATCCGGTGATTTACTGTACACTAGCTAGGATCCAGCTGAGTTGGGCCAAAATAAGAAACCCGTAGGTAATTGATTTTCGCCGATAATTAATTAAAAAGATTCAAATGACAATCGCTTTCAATCCGCCATTAGAAGTTTCAAGTCTAAACAAAGAAAACTTTTAAAAAATTAGTTTAAAAAGGAAAAATATTTAAGAATTAAATTTTCATTTCTCTTTTATAGAAGTTCTTATAAAAACAACATGAAAAGAAAGAAAAAAAATCTATAAACATTTTATACTCATAAATTGAATCATATCCAGCGACGCATAATCAAAAATATTAGGAGCTTTATAAGGCGAACTATATTCACTACAGAATCTCATTACACTTCCATAGTCTAGTAAACAGGAGAAGAAGATCATACAGAAGACTGTTGAGAGATTAAACAAAACAGAAAAATGGGTAGCAGTTATTTTGGAGAATTAAGTATTGGCGGAGGATCAAATGGAAGATCTACTAGTTCTGGGTCTGGTTCTTCATCAAAGAAAGGAAAGAAAAGCAACTCAGACAAACCTAAACAACCACAAAGAGGACTTGGAGTTGCTCAGCTTGAGAAGATTAGATTACATCAACAATTGGGTTGTGCTTATGTTCCTCCTAATTCTCCTTTTCATCATCATCAGGTAATTAGACTTTCATCACACCTTAATCCTTAATTTTTGTCTTAATTATCTCCTGGTTAAGTTTTGATGTTTGGTTGAATATAATGGTTGCAGGAAGATGTGAGAGTACTAGAAACAACAAATTCATCGATTCCTTCGTCTTCGTATTCTTCATCACCATCTTATGGTTATCATCCTCAACATCATCATCCTAATATCATGGTAATTAATCACTGGTTAATTATTATTATTAGTCAAAGAGTAAAAATATCCAGTGGTAGAGATATGATCAAATAAAATATAGGAATGAAATCAATCTCAAAAAACATGAAATCTTAGACTCAATAATGATCTCTTATTTTATCTTTAAATTAGGTGTATTTTGATTATAATATAAAATCAACTAAAATTAGGGTTTTTCTTCTGCATCTTCCCTTTGTATTTCATATGAACCATCCTGAGTTTAATTATTGCCAAAATGAAAACTAATGATAACACAATTTGGTAATTGATCAGATGGGCTACAGAGAGATGGAAGGAACTGATGCTCGATATTTGGATGCTCAATCTTGTAATACAACTAGGTAATTATACTTTCTCATACTGACCAAGTCCTTTGTGTTCTTCGTCATAAAACTAGGGTAAACTTCTTTTATCTTTTAGTAGGATTTAGGCGGTGACGAGTTTGGAACTTAAGGCGTTAGTATCATCACCCAACGACTTTATATATCACAATTTTTTAGAGGCATATATGTTCATAAACTAGGGTATTGATCAGCAAGCTTAAAAGCTTATTCATTCCTGTACTAAGCAAAAGAATGTCTGTATATCTAACCAAATTATCCTGCAATGAACAGATGGAGCAATCAAAACAATGGTCTCTTTGGCGGTCAGTACGCCACCCAACCTGGCATGACTAGGCCGCTAATGAGCTTTAACTTGGAGGTAACTTTCTATAAAATCATTTCATTTCTTAAATTTGTTAGTTCAACTTTTCACTAATTAATGAAGCTGTTATTCGTTGTATAGGATTCAGCGCAAACAAGGAAAACAAGGAAAGATAGGTGCAACTCAATGGGGTCGAGCAGCCAATACTCGGGGGAATACTCAAATGAAGAAATAGATTTGGATCTGAAGCTATCTCTCTAATTAGTTCGATTTCACCCCGATAAATTCTTGTGCAATTCATAAGAAGGCAGTGGGTTTCACATTTTCATCTATAATAGTTGGTTCAACAAGCATAACTGTGTTGAACTTTTTAAATGTACGTACACAGATCAATTGCGTTAATTTTGTTGTGGATTAGTACTCCATCCTTTCCTATGCAATGGAAGATGATAGAGTTACTATCTGCATAATACATGATAAATTTATAAAACAATTCTTCTTGCTGATATTTTTTTCTCAACTATTATTGTTACTCCTACTTCTGTAATGGTAGAGATGAGAAATGAAAAGTTTCAACAAGTTGCTAATTATACGTGTTCATCTGTGTGTTTTGTATTTAGAGTAGCTAATTCATTGAGCTTCTCCCTTAATCTTAAATAGATTTTGTCTTTAGCTTCAGTATGCAAAACATGGAAAAGAGAATAACCGAGAACTTAATTTGACATAGCAAATGGAGAAGGTGTATCTCATTGTCTCAAATATAGTAAGCAAGTACAAGTAATATTTTGAGTTCGGCCATTTCCTTTTAATGTTTAATGTAAACGAGCTTTGATCACAGGTCGCGGATACTATTACCAGCTAACAACTTCGACACCTTAAGTATACTAGCTAGAGAGGCGCATCTACAAGATACTGCTTTTCTTACATGGTGATTCTAGCTACAAAAGAAAACTACAGAATTTAACGTATTCCTCGCTAGCATGGAGTATATGAGTAAATATTATAGTGATAGATAATGCAAAAATCTTAGTATCTTCTCTATTCAAAATTTGCCACTCTTGCATCTGCACCCGTTGTTAAATATCTCATAGTTTATCAGTTCGCAGAGTCTCTGTCTGTTTTTAAATGTAAGGTTTCTCTTAATTATATACTGTATGTAAGGTTCTTGATCTGTTTGTTTGGCTTGTTTTTATGTCTTTATCTTCTCTGTAGTTCCTTGTTTTGGTAATTCTCAGCTCTCCATTCTTTGGGTGGATACACTGTCGTTCCCTGGTCGGAGTTTGTAACTTGTAATTTTTTTGGCAGCTTGTCTGTCCTCTTTCAATAAAATCCCTTATTACAGATCAAAAATAAATAAATTATATGCTGTGCATAATCATTGCACTGCGAGTTATCCAAATTAATGAGTAATTACGTGTATCAGTGGCCTAGTTAGATATCACTGCCTTCAATTTCTGGATGCTAATGGATATGATCTCTTATATTATGCTCTATACTCCTCTTGCTTAGAGTTTCTACAGCAGTATGATCGGTGATATGTACAACTTGACCTGCCCATATATCAAACTACTGTATATTATAAATAATGGCATGAATTGAAAACCATTGAACCAAACTTTAACTATGCCAACAATGGCGAAAATGAGTCGAACCTAACCTCAGGCAGTTCGGCCAACACTGGCCAAAATGATGATAAGAAGATATACAAGGCATGATGCGAGGATAATCTTACTTAATAGTTTCAACCATGCAATGTAACAGCTAGCTAGGTACCGTACATAGCTATAGCAGCTACTTAGAGCTGGAAACTTACTAAGGCTAATTAAGCTTAACTGGAACCAGAAATTAAGGTGTCCAAATTCCAAGTATATACAATCTAGGTAGCAGATAATTTTTACTTGCATAGTAATTAACTAATCTTATTTAAGAGATTTGGTATATCTATTTATCTCCAAATAAGAGATTCTTGACATCTTTTAGAAGATTTTCACAAATCTTTCACATGCATTTATATGATCAAGTATTGTGCTGTAAGTTGAAACAAAAAAGCACAGAATCACAGATATTAATGGGAGACTCCCCACTAATTAGATTCCCCAAGAAGAGATTTGCTAGTGAAAGTATTTTTGCCTTGAGAATGACCAAAAGATCTTCTTATATCATTACCAAAAAAAAAAGCTAGACACCCTAGAATTGCTTCACAATTCACAAACGAAAAATGAAGATCTGATTTTACACCCTACCTAAAGATTTTATTCTCATTGCCAAAAAAAGCCTAATGAAGAAAATGCACCATTTTTGTTGGGTCTATGCATATATATTAGGTTCATTTTGGTGTACATATTAGGTATTTTTGTTATTCTTCGGTCCTATATTGGAACAAAAGAGAAAAAAACAACAATAAAGAGTTCACGTCTGGGCCTATACAACTAGCCCACTGGTCCACTACTACTTGGTGTTCCGCACGATTTTTCATTGTTTTACCTACTAATGACGCGTTACAGCTTTGGTTTTAGAAGAACTCTTCTTAATTCGGTGCCAAATGCCGATTATTTCTAGTGCCACTTGCGAATAAAGAAAAGGAAACCATGACGTTCGAACTAGGATCGAAATTAGCAGATACCCTAATTTGTATAATTTCAGATTTATCTGAATAGAAATGAAATGAATAGTAATAAACTGTCCACATAAGTAGTTTTCCCTGTTGTACAGGATTTCAAATCATGCTGGCATTTGTACTGAGGTTTGAAACCATGTCGGCAAATTAAAAAGGTTAGGAGGGTAGAAGTTCGAACCACCTAGTTTCTAGTCACTAAGTTCAAAAACGCGAACTTTCAAACCTTGTCAGCATGTATAGTCTATAAACTCCGTTTAGAACAAAATTAGATGGATTATTAACGTAGATGCCTCTTCTAAAGAGCATGCCGACTGCATGAAATATGGTGTTGTACTCTTTTCGGTATATGACAAATCTTTGGTACACGTTGTTGGATCAGGTTGGACTTACTCAGCGCCAGGCAGAGGCCCATTCCTTTCATCATGCGTTGAGATGAATCTCCGGTCAACTATCTCATCTATCAGCTTCCGATCGGATTGTAGCAACTATTGGACCTAGTCAACCACGACATCAACAGTCCCATGGCACGTGAAAACCAACAGTGCAGGTAACTGCTGGCTGAACTCTGCATGCAAGATGTGAACACAGGCATCCCTAAGATGCCCAACACGACCGCTGATAAACTAAACAAGGAAGCAAGAATAAATCTTTCCGCACATTTACTTCCCCACCAACAACAAATTAATGTAATATCTGCTTCCTATTCGCGGCAGATAACTGCCCCTGCAATCATGTACTCTTTTGTTTTACTTTCCATATGAAACAAGAATTTTGTTCTGAAACGATACACGATTTCTACTGCCACATTAATAATGTAGGATATTAATTAGGCACTGAGGCGGCATTTACCATTGCATGAGAAACATGTTAATCTTCATTTCCTTTACAGTTTTACAATAGTCCCAGTTAAAGAAGAAATCAACCGTAAGACATGGGCCTTCAAAAGTCACACAGTTTTTTGTACACTCGAGGCGTAGCAGGATTGGCCCCAAGACTTCGTGCCCAACATGACGGTGCAGTTTGCACCCCACCATATCATATTAATTTAATGAGAAGCTAAATTTTTTTTTCTCAAGTCATTGATGGGTTCTCTAAATTGTATAAGTTCATGGATGATAATTCCTCATAAAATATAAAAATGTTTCTATGTGTAAGCACAAATAAGATAATGATCAAAATGGAAATATTCAGAGAGAAAAATTGGCCAAAACTTAAAAATGTTCCAAAAAAGTCCAATTAGTGGTTAACATGAATGAAGAACAAAAATTTGTTATGATGAGATACCAGCTTATATAAAAGGCAACCTTGACACTTCAAAACAAACATCCCAATAACTTCAATTCTACAGAGTTGAAGTTATTAATCAGTTCAAAAACCACAGTTATATTAAGGGTTGATTGGGAACATATATATGGAGGGAAACATGAAGGCTATTTTCTTAGCCTTAGTTATATCTGTAATTCTTGCATTTGATCATAGCCTTCAAGTTAATGCTAATGCTCTTGCTAAGAGTATGGTCATTACATGGGGTAAAGGATATGCTTCCATTCATGGTGATGAGCTTGAACTTAAACTTCTTGACAAAAATTCAGGTTCTGCAGCAAAGACTAAGGCAGCATTTCTCTTCGGAAGTATTGAAATGCTAATCAAACTGGTACCTGGAAATTCTGCAGGGATTGTTACAACTTTTTATGTAAGTAGTTATGAAATATATGAATGAATACTTGCATGTATATACTTGATCCTGAATATCACTTTTCCATAATATGAAATTTCTGAAATATAATGTAATATACGTTTGACATGCAGCTGTCATCTAAGGGTGATAAGCATGACGAAATAGACTTCGAGTTCTTAGGAAATGTAACGGGACAACCTTACACAATCCACACGAATGTCTACAGTCAGGGAAAGGGAAACAGGGAAGAACAGTTTGTTCCATGGTATGATCCAACTGCTGCTTTCCACAACTACACCATTCACTGGAACCCAACAGAGATTGTGTAAGTATATCAATTATGTTGTTCATTTTGCAATCAGCTTTTAGTGGGTTAGACTTTTTTTTCTTCTATACAAAGATGTGCTTTTAGGATTACCAACCAACAAAACTAAACTCTTGTGCTTGGAGTTTCGGACGTGTCTATATACGAAAAGTTGTGGTCTTAATGATAACTTTTTAATATTTCTGGCATCTCAGGTGGTACGTAGATAGCATACCAATTCGTGTCTACAGAAACTACGAAAGCCAAGGAGTTCCATACCCAAATAAACAAGGAATGGGAGTTTATACAAGTTTGTGGAATGCTGATGACTGGGCAACAAGAGGAGGTCGTGACAAGGCCGACTGGTCCCACGCTCCATTCACGGCTCACTATCGCAGGTTTAGGGCAAGAGCTTGCAAATGGAACGGACCAGTCAGTATTAATCAGTGTGCCAGCCCTAAAAACTGGTATACATCTCCGGTTTACAGCAAGCTATCTAATGCTAAAAAGGGTCAAATGGATTGGTATAGAAACAAAAGTATGATCTATGCTTATTGCAAAGATACTAAAAGATTCAACGGAGTTATGCCAAGAGAATGTTCGTTACCCCAATTTTAGTTCATTTTCATCAACAAGTTGATCTATGCTTATTGCAAAGATACTAAAAGATTCAACGGAGTTATGCCAAGAGAATGTTCGTTACCCCAATTTTAGTTCATTTTCATCAACAAGTTGCCACTGACACTGTCAATGGTGGATATGAGTTGGAAAATTTTCTGTTTTACCTTTTCTTTCAAGTGTTTGTAAGAGATGATGGTACGTACTAAATCCCTAAAATGGTTTCAGTATCGTTTTCTTTTAATTTCGTGCTTACTTCTGTTTATTTTCTTTTAATTTTGTGCTTATGTTCATTTTCTACGCCTTCCGGAAACATAACTATATGTTATCTATTTGTTGTTAATTTCGATGTTTCTCATATTCTCCTCAAGTGTATAAAAAACAAAGGGCTACGGCCAATGCATTTACTAGCTCTTTTGTGCCTTGACACATACATTGTAGTTGCGGATAATCCCACAACTGCACCCCTTATGATATTGTGTGAATAATTTCTAGATCCAACCTTATTGAACACGAAAATGATGACAAAAGTGTTAAAAAGGTAAAGAGACACAAGGATTGTTTTACATGGTTCGATCAATGTGATCTACATCCATGGTTCTATACTATGAGTATTGAAATTACATGAATATTACATTTAGAATCTCCATTAATGGATTTTTGGTAGAGCTCTAGAGTGGTGGTGGATGAAAAAGAGGAAGGAGGAGATATTTTGTGTGACTTTTTAATAAGTTTATCAGTCCCTTGATAAACTTGGAAAGAAGATTAACACATGCAAAGAATAATATGTGATTGAATACATGCAAATAAGAATATGGAAAGAAGATTAGTACATGCAAAGAATAATATTGATGTAATTAGTTTTAATTTCTTTGTTTTATTTATAGGAATACATTTATTTCTCTTGATGTAATTATAGTATTAGGATCTTTACTCATTCTATGTAATTGTATAATCAGTATATATACAACATAATGAAATCAATCTCATTACAGTTGTATGAGATTCAAAACCCAAACCAATATTTCTTTATGATAATACAAAGCTAGGTTAGATTTTTTTTCTCAATTCTCTGAAACTGCATCAACAATGGTTGTTGAGGATGAAACTCTACCTCCACCTCCCAATGATAATCCACCTAATAGGGAATCAAGTCTATCCCCATCAGGCCCCTATTACGTTCATCCAGCTGACAATCCTATCACTGTCATCTTCACCCCTCTTCTCACCAGTGATAACTATTACATCCTGAGAAAGAGGAATCAAAAAGGCCCTAAGTGCTAAAGCCAAACTTGGTTATATTGATGGATCCATTTTGAAACTCACTAATCCAATTGATCTTTCCCATTGGACTCGAGCAAATGACTTAGTTGGTAGCTGGGTTGCCTACGCAGTTGACCCAGAAATCCGTGGGAGTGTTCAATCATTCCCATCCGCAAGAGACCAGTGTTTAGAGATCAAAAACCGATTCTCTCATACCAATGCTCCTAAGATTTTTGCTCTCAAACAATCAATATCTTCATTGAAACGAGAAAATCTGAATGTTTCAATGTATTTCACTCGCCTCAAGTCTCTTTGGGATGAACTGGATTCATTCAGGACTCTCGTCCCTTGCATCTGTGGAGCAGGCACGAATTTTTTAGATCACCACAATCAAGATCGTTCAATGGAATTCCTGCAGGGTCTTCATGATCGCTTTTCTGCTCTCCGCAGTCAATGTTAATGGAGCCAATGCCATCTGCAGCAAAGCTATACAATCCTGTAAGGTAGGAGGAAACACAACAAGGTATAAACTCATGCTCCATTACTCATGTTGAATCTGCAAAACTCAATGTCTCTCGTAGTGACTCTTATTCAGCTAGACCAAATCCAAGGTCTTATTTCAATCCTGGAAACAAACCTGGTTCTGGCAATGGTACAAACAAAATGCAAAGACCATTTTATGACCACTGCAATAAGCATGGACACACTAAGACTACCTGCTGGAAACTCAATGGCTACCCAAAGGATCCACCTAGATCACGAGATATTTCATCTCCGGCTTATGCTGCTGCTGCTGTTCCGGCTACACCTGCTGCTCCGGGTATAACTGTTGCTCAATATGCAAGACTCATGTCCTTTCTTGAACCAGAAAATGAAGATAATGGCGTCACTCCATTTGCAAACTTTGCAGGTATTTACCTAAATTGTTCTTATGCTGTTTGGATTGTAGACAGTGGAGCTACTCATCACATATGCTCCACTCTTTCTTGTTTTTCTTCATATACGTTAGTTATGAACCCAATCACGGTTCAATTACCAGATGGTTCAAACATTTCTGTGACTCATATTGGGACAGTCAATTTATCTCCCAATATTCAATTACTCAATGTTTTTCATATTCCACGTTTTAAATTCAACTTGATCTCTGTAAGTCAACTTACAAGCACAGCAAACTGCTGTATCAAATTCTCACATCAGTCTTGTATCTTTCAGGACCTTCACACGAGAATGGAGATTGGATGGAGTAGGCGAATTGCTGGCCATTATCATTTTAGTTTTCAACCATCTGTTTCTTCTCTAGCTGCAAATAAGCCATTCGATACTTGGAACTGTCGTCTAGGCCATCCCAATGAGGATTGTTTTAATCTTTTAGAAAATTAATTTGTTTAGATTCATTCTTCGTTTAAACACTTATGTGATGTATGCCCCAGGACAAAACAAACTCTCCTTAAATTTAATAAAAGTGTTTCTTTCTCTAAGCATCCTTTCCAATTAATACATGCTGACATTTGGGGACCTTTCTCCTTTGCATATTTAACTGGTGCCAAGTATTTTCTAACAATTGTCAATGACTATTCTAGATGTACTTGGGTGCTTTTGATGAAGGTAAAGTCTGAAACTTTAAAGTTTCTCTAATTTTTTTTTGCCTTTGTTGTAAAAAAGTATGGGCAGAAAATCACCAGCATCTCCTCTGGTATTAACACATTACTTATCCCTCATCTTCAGATTTTTAGGTCTGACAATGGCTCTGAGTTCAAATCTAATGAACTCCAATCTTAGTTTCACCATAATGGTATTACACATCAAGACAGTTGTATCTACACTCCACAACAAAATAGAATTGTTGAAAGAAAACATCGTCATTTGCTTAATGTAGCACGAGCATTACAATTTCAAGCTAACTTACCCATACATTTATGGGGTGAGTGTATTTTGGTTGCTACATATCTTATCAATAAACTGCCAACACCAGTTTTATCACATAAATATCCACATGAAATGCTTCTGCATTCACCTCCAGATTATTCTTCACTTCGTGTTTTTGGTTGTCTTTGTTTTGGCATAAACGCTCGCATATCTAACAATTTTGATCAACATGCCAAGCCGGGCATATTTCTTGGCTATCCATATGGACAGAAAGGTTACATTATTTTTGATCTTGAATCAAAATCTACCTATGTATCCCGTGATGTAGTATTTCATGAAACTATCTTTCCCTTTCGTGATTTATCTACTTCTCAATCTTTATCTATTCCTGTGTCAGAACAACAATCCGAGTATATACACTATGACTCAATACTCACTCTTTTATCTTCCACACAATAACGCTATGAAACTTCCACCTCTACTCAGTCTCATAATTAGATATCGTGCCTAGCCTGAATTTCTATACAAAAATATGGAAATAAAAAAAATTAACTACATACGAGATCAATGTAGTATGTGAATCAAATGCAAGGAGATTTTATTAACATGTTATCAAGGTATATACGTACTAATTCTCATTCCACGAACCAGCTAGAGAAAGAAAAAAAAACAGGGAGAAAAAGGAGAGTAAAAGAGGCGAGTAAAAGATGCGTTGAATGGTTTAGGGTTTGGAAAGAAGGTTTAGCATCGAAAAATACCAAAAAGGAAAATCACCTGAAATTATATTATTATTATTATTATTTTAAATTTTATTATATTATTGGATGAATATTATTACATGAAACTAGTTGGAAGCCTAACAAGCTAAGCTCCAACGACATACTATTACATTAATTGAACAGGTTGTTGTGCTAATCTACCAGCGAGTCTCATGGGTAACCTAGCCAAGGAAGCCGAAACGGCGGGAGGGGGGCTGAGATTGTGTCACAAGGGGGGCAAACTAACACTACCTTCCATGTTAATTCCTGCAATATTACGCCATTGGGGACTCGAACCTGTGACCTCCTGGAACGCATTAAATTTTGGGGAACGGGGATGACCAGCTGACCTAGGGGCCCGTTATTATTATTAGATCTACTTTGTGTTTTATGTCCCAAGGAGACCGACACACATGCTTTGATAACTTATCATGCTATTAATTGTTGGAGTTCGGTACGCTTGTGTTCTTCTACTTCTTCGGCGGTATACAGTAACAAAAGAGAGGACAAAGAAACTACTCGAGATTGACGTATGGACCTAAACAACTAACCCATTAGTCTTATACTATTTAGTGGATATTTAGTGTTGAGCACGATTTTTCGATTTTTGCTAATCACGCGTTACAGCTAGGCTTTAGAAATTAGAAGAACTCTTCTTAATTCTTTGCTAAATTTTTCGGAAAATGGGTCATTTGTCTAAATATTTTTAAAACATGGTTCAAATAGACGAGTAAAAATTAGTATGGGTGAAATGGACACTAAAAAAATGGCAAGGATGAAACTGGAGTCATCCTGACTTAAACTTAAAAAATAGTAAGGATGAAACTGGATGCATCCTGATGTAAATTAAAAATAAGAAAAAGTATTTGAAAATTGGTAGGATGAAACTATTTACATCCTGGCTATTTTTACATTTTTGTCCATTTAAATAGTATCAAAATCTCGATGTCTTTTTCACCCAGGAATTGTTGATTTTAGTCTTTTTAACCAATTTTGTGTAAATTTTTCTAGTACCACTGAAACTTGCCGAAACTAAAATAAGTAAAAAGACAATAAAATTTGGTGTACGGAATTCTCTATCGAAAAAAATAAAGCTTGTACTTAATAGTACGGAATTTAGCTAGCTGAGATTACCTTGGATTGAAATTAGATGATATCTTTCACCTCTATAATCTTCTCCCTTAAAGGCCTTGACAAATAAAGCTCTCACGTTAAACGGTGGTGAAACCCTCGCATTCTATTGGCCGAAATAGCACAAGCTATGGTGAGGACACTTGGCAAAACTCTATTGGTTGTCACAATTAAAATTTGATTACATTTTGTTTACATCAAATACTTAACTGTTCGTTAATAACGGTGTAGACAAAAAAATGGATAGACAATACTTATGTCAGAATTTGAACTAAAATAAAAATTTTACACCATGTTTACATCAAAACTTAACTGTACCTTTCTAACACCGTCAAAGGTGG
The DNA here is from genome assembly GCF_003573695.1 of Papaver somniferum. NCBI lineage: Eukaryota > Viridiplantae > Streptophyta > Magnoliopsida > Ranunculales > Papaveraceae > Papaver > Papaver somniferum. The sequence goes on along the minus strand of NC_039365.1, from coordinate 173,276,953 downwards.
ACCACACTTATATTAAAATCGTTATAAGAAACAAATATAATAACTCTTTACTTCCCATTTAATTAAACCGTGTTACAAAGGAAATTGTGTTAGAATGTAATTACGGAAAATTATATGCAAGGAAAGGAAACCGTGTATATTTAATTAAGGAAATTTGCGTTAGACTGTAATTATGGAAAATTATATGCAAGTAAAGAAAATCGTGTTAGAAGGAAGTCGTGATTCATCCTTTGTTTATATATGCAATTCATAACGTAAACTTCTTCAATTACAAAGTTTTCGCATAAATCATGGCAGAAAGAAACTAACGAGGAGAAAAAAAAAAGGGTATGTAAAGATCATCATTAAGCTTAATTGATGAGAGAATATAATTCGCCTCCACCTCTCTTCTTTCTTTGCTTTCACCGTGTGAAAGCTAACTCTGCCTCCATCTTTCTTTTTCCTCGATTAAGCAATTACGCATCTCTTTTCATTATTATATGGTACTATTTCTAAATCTCCACGGTGATTTACCTTCTTGATTTTAATCTCTTCCCTGATTTGATTTTTGATTTTTTTTTCTTTATCTCTCTTCCTATCTACCTGTCTAGACTTTTAGTTTTATTATTGTTGGCTCATATCGGACTTTTCAGGAAGAAGAGGAAACCTAGCTACCTGAACATGAATACAGAAAAAATCACTAACCATAGAAGGTTTGTTCTGATGCATAATTATAGAACTATGTTTTCCAAAAGTTTAGTTTCATTATATATCTTTTATTGTGATGAAGCTATTACCAATGAAAAAAGTATTGTTCTGACGCATCCTAGAACAATGGAAGCGTTGAAGCTTTTACTGTTGTTAGCCTGTTACGATACTGCCTAAGGTAAGCCTTTTAAATTGGTTTTGATTTTTCTATCATTGTTGTCAACAATTTGTGCGTTCTGTTGCAGATTTACTTCTTATAAGTTTAAGTCCATTGTGAACTTAATTATGTGCAGTGTGAAGGAGTAGTTACAGAGGTCAGGGAATGTTTTTAAATATTCATGTGTAGATGAATGAATATAACTTACCCAGAGACTTATATGTTAAGAATTTTCTGAAGTAAGGAACCATTGAAGTTATTGAATCGAGTTCTATTGTGGTCTTGGATGAATTATACGAACAATTTTCTTATTACATGACTTAGGTGAAATTAATGAGTAGTTATATTTGTCCTAGACATCTGATAATAGCATGCGACATAGTTAGACTAACTCAAATATCTTAATCATAGTTAGACTAACTCAAATATCTTAATTATCCATTTCAACAGATTTGTGCAAATCTCAATTATCTTAATTTTCATCTAGATATTTTCTTTAACTCAAATATGTTAATACTTAAAGATTCATGGAACAGTTGCATGAAAGGTCTTTTTGCGTACTTTCATTCTATATCCTTGCTGAAATGTGATAAGACCTTTTAGCTCGCCTTCATTCCACGGGTTAGCAAATGTTTGTGTTTAATTTCCCTTCAAAAAATTTCAATAATGCAAATAAAATACAGGTGTATATACCGCTAATGAGAATGCTCGAGTGAAGATCATTGTATGTTATACAAGTGTATATTGGAAATCGCTTAATCAACGAGAATGAGAACATTTGAAAACATGCTTTGACTACAAAAATGTTGTCAATGGCCCCATTGTAAAAAAAAAAAGCAAACCAAGAGATGATACTATAAGTTTTATTTTATATATAAAGGATCTTTGAACAAACATGATAATCACATCATAAGCATAGTTGTATTAAAACAAAAAGATATCTGAGGATGCCATTGATTGAATCCAAGATGTCCTCTAAGAACACCCCTAGAGCAGAATAGTTTGTAGAACTTTTGGTTTCTCCTTCTTGACCCTTTTTGTATAAAATGAATAAATAAAATTCTTGAACTCAATATTGATGGTTATTGAGTTCCTTTTATAGGTAAAGAAGTACCAAGGTTCATAGTATTAGAATTAACATTCAATCCCGTCCGTCCATCAAGGAAGAGGGAATATGAAAGGATCCCAATATTGTAACCAACACATTTAGCATAATCCATAATTAACCAAGTTATTGCATGGACCAAGAGGATATTTATATGGTATAAATATTCTTACATTCTCCCACTGGTCCATGTGATAATATATTTAATGGTTAATCGTAGAAAAACATAAGCGCGCATAATTGCTAAACAAATTCAATGGTCAAACGTAATACCTCAACCAAACAAATTACTTATGCGAGTCATGGCGGTGGCACATTGTCTTGTTATCAACATGTTCCCTTCCATGTACCACAACACAAACAACTTACTTAATCAGGCCTTAAATAGGGATATCATAATGGTCCAGTAATGTCTTCAAAAGAAAAAAAATTCTGTAACATTCATCCAATGACATAAAAGTATAATAAAGTGGATACAGAAATAAGTTCACAACAATAACAATAATAAGATCTCAATAAGTGTTCAAACATAAGCAAAAGTCTAAGTGAAACTAATTCTTTGTTAGTCCCTCAAGACCCATGTTTCCAACATGTTCTAAAAATGTCTTGGGAGGTAACGCCTTCGTAAATGCATCTGCAATCATAAGTTTTGTGCATATGTGTTCAATGAACAACTTTTTCATCTGAACAACTTGCTTCACGCATAGGTACTTCAGATCCATATGTCTTGAACCCTTAGTATATCTCTAACGTGCTTTGAAAAGAATACTGCTGCGGTATTATCACATTAAAGTTTCACTGGTGCGGAGGAAAAATTTAGGTCTCCAAACATTGAGATGAAACTCCGCGGCCATGAACAATACAAATTCAGCTACAAATTCAGCTCTAATCTTGATTTGTAGCCTCATAACATGCTACAAATTCAGCTTCTATTGTTGAGCCAGTGAGGATAGACTCTTTTGTACTTTTCCATGATATTGCTCCTCCAGCTAATAGAAAAAGATATCCAAAAGTTATATTTCGAGTATCATTACATCCCATGAAATCGGAATCTGTATAGCCAACCAACTCAAATTGATCTGACTTCGTAAATGTGAGACGATGATCCTTCGTTCCTTGCAGGTACCTCAAAGCTTTCTTTGCAACTTTCCAGTGTTCCATTCCAGGATTCACAAGGTATCTTCACAACATACCAACTATATAGCTGATATATGGTCGTGTGCAAACTTGGGCATACATTAAACTTCCCACCACAGAAGCATAAGGAATTTTATCCATTTGTGTACATTCCAGTTCATTATTAGGAAAAAGATTGAGTCCAAACTTGTCTCCTTTAGAAACCGGAACTATACTTGGATTACATGCACTCATCTCAAGCATCTCTAGAATTATTTCGATATATGCTTTCTGTGAGATTGATAATGTTCCAAGTGATCTATCACGATATATTTCTATCCCAATCACATAAGAAGCCTCACCCATATCTTTCATTTCAAAATTCTTCGAGAGATATTCCTTAGTTTCATGCATAAGGACAAGATCACTACTCGCAAGTAGTATGTCATCTACATACAATACCAAAAATATGAACTTCCTCCCACTGATCTTGAGGTATATGCATGGATTTACAGCATTTTCTTCAAAACCAAATTTTTGAGTGGTTTCGTTGAATTTTAGATACCACTTCCTGGAGGCTTGCTTAAGTCCATAAATTGATTTCTTAAGTTTGCAGATCATGTGTTCCTGTACTTCTAAGGCAAAACCTTTACGTTGACACATGTAAATTTCTTCTTCAAGCTCACCGTTAAGAAAGGATGTTTTCACATCCATTTGCACCTGATTGTTTTGTGTCCTTCAGACAATTCAACGTATTCCCAGACTCCATTATTATTCATCGATTTTTTCTCTACTTTCATAGAATTAATCCATTTACCAGAATTACTAAACTTGATAGCTTGTGAATAAGAAACTAGATCTTTCACAATCCCTAAATCAAAATCTGATTCTTGTAGATAAACCAAATAATCATCATCAATAGATTTTTTCCATTCTCTAGTAGATCTTCTTAAGGCTAATTCTTTTGGTTGTCCTACAATTTATTCAGTGGAAATAGTCTCATCATGAAGCTTTGGTGCCGTTATTTTTGTTTCTCCCTCATCAATCGGTTCTACAACCGGAGGAGTCACAATATCTGTAGAAATCTGAGGTAAAGGGATTATTACTCTTGTTTCTTAAACATATTTTTCTTGCACTAGTGTACTCACACTAACTTCGCCATCCTTAATGAATTTTTCATTTCCAGTTTCAACAATTCTCATACTATGTTTAGGACAATAAATAATATAACCCTTGGATTTTTCAGGAAAACCAATAAAGTAACCGCTAACAGTTTTCATATCCAATTTCTTTTCTTTGAGATTATAAACTTTCGCTTCTGCTGAACAACCCCAAACTTCCAGGTGTTTTAAACTAGGTTTACATCCCTTCCATAGTTCAAAAGGAGTCTTTAGAACTGATTTGCTTGGAACTCTATTTAAAATGTATACAGCATAACGAAGAGCATACATCCACAAACTTAAGGGTAAACTCGCATGACTAATCATGATTCTAACCATTTCCATTGTAGTACAATTTCTCCTTTCCGCTACACCATTCTGCCAAGGTGAACCTGGCGTTGTTTATTTAGCAACAATTCCAAGATTTTGAAGAAGTAAAGCGAAAGGTCCAGGATGTTGTCCTGTTTTGTCATACCTTCCATAATACTCTCCACCCCTATCAGACCTAATGATTTTCACCTTCTTTTCTAATTGCCTCTCAACTTCGGTAATCAATTGCTCTACAACATTCACAACTTGAGATTTATCATGCAATAAGTAAAGATAACAGTAACGTGAAAAATCATCAATAAAGGTGATAAAATATTTTTCTCCTCCAAAAGTTGGAACGTCGAAGGGTCCACAAATATCTGTATGTATTATTTCAAGGAGTTTGGAACTTCTTGTGGCACCTTTCTTTGTGTGTTTTGTCATCTTGCCTTTAATACAATCCACACAACTCTTATAATCAGTAAAATCAAGGTCCTGTAGAATCACATCTTTTACCAATGTTTGAAGCTTCTCACGAGATATATATCCCAGCTTCTTATCAAACAAGAATGAGAAATTACCCTCAACATGTTCAGTTCTATCATCATGATGCACAGTTAAATAGTTCCAGGTATTGATGATAAATGTAACTTGGAAAGACCATCGGAAAGATAACCAGAACCAATAACTTTAAAATCTTTAAACAAACTAAAACATCCATTTGCAATTTGAAATTGAAAACCTTGTCTATCTAGTTGAGAAACTGAAATTAAATTGCGGGAAATAGTAACATAAAGAGTGTTTTCCAAATCAAAAAAGTATCTTAGAATCAGAAGATAGGTGCTTATAGCATTAACTGGGGCTTTATTGCCATTGCCCATAAAAAGGAAGTTTTCATTCTGGTTTGTGATTTGGGTTGAAAGGTATCCCTGCATCGAATTAGAAACATAAAAATTAGCACCAGAATCAAACCACCATGATAAAGAAGATTCTTTAACAGTCAAATTTGTTTCAAAATAGCTTACGAATCGCAACGGATTACCTTTATTTTCGAACCATTTTTGACGCTTAGTGCAAGCTTTCTGAAAATGACCAGGTTTCTTGCAGAAACGACACTTATTGTCATCTTTCTTTGCCTTCTTCTTTTCAGGTTGACCAGAATTATTCTGTGGTGCTAACTTATTGCCTTTGCAGGCTTGCGCTTATTATTCACTCCTCGATTGACGAAATGTGCTTGATTAATCCCTTGCTGGTTTATCCTAGCTTCCTCTTGAACCAGCATGTTTCCCAGTTCATTTGCGGTCCACTTTTCCTTCATAGTGTTGTAATGCACTTGAAAAGGGGCATACTGAGGCGGAAGAGAGTTGAGAATGAATTGGACAAGAAAATTCTCATCCACAGTTAATTTCATCTCAGTGATCTTAGCAGCAATTCTTCGCATTTCAATTACGTGTTGGTGCATTGATCATACACCGGTATACTTTATGGTGGTCTGATCAGCCATCAACTTCCCAGCTAGAGACTTATCCGCTGTCTTATAACGTTCCTTTACAATTTCCATAAAGTCCTTAGCATTTTTAGGTTTGGGAAGCGATTCTTTAATGTTTGCATCAATGTGCATTCCCATCAATTGTATGCTTAGCCTATCACTTCTCTCCCACTTTTTTTAAGAGATCATTATCTTCAGTAGAACTCTTATCATGTATAATTGGATTTTCAATTTGAAGAGAAAGGTCAATATCATGCACACCCAAAGTGAACTCAACATTCTCTTTTCATTCTGGGAAGTTGGTGCCATTGAAGAATCAGATAGACGAAGTATACGAATGCAAAGACTTAGAACTAGAAGTTGTAAAACATGACAGAGATACACAAAGTCAAACTCACACACATACAAATTAAGAAACTCATGTGGGTAGAATCTTAAATAAAACATCAATCATGTCATAAAGTCACAAAAAATATACACATAAATAAGCAAGCAAAGACAAACATCTGTGGACATTATTCCTTTTATGGTTATATACATAATCATAATATTTGTTCAAACATGTGAATTAGATAATCTGTGGGTAACTTTTCATTCTAATATGTATGATCAAATAGTTAATTTCTTAATATCTATGTATACAAACACTTGAACAAACATCTCTTTTGGGAGATAATTGTTCTCATGTCATTGCACAAAAAACGATGTAGACTTACAATGACATGTTTATATAACATAATATTTTAGTATCACTGTGGTGATAACTAAAAAATATACAATTCAAACATTTTAATAACCCAATACATGTTAAAATCATTGTCATACAATAAGGTTGTTCATGAATTACATGTTCATACTACATTGAGACCCAAAATTAAACAGTCAAACATTTACGGTTAACAGCAAGTCAAAAGTCAATGATCAACATCAGAAGTCAAACAAACACTTCAAAGTCAAACGCATGGAAGTCAAACAGACACTCAAGGTCAAATGTATGGAAGTCAAACAGACACTCAAAGTCGGAGTTTTTCAATACGTCAAAAAAAAAATCACTTTCACTTTCATGTCAAACAGACTGTGCGTTTACTCTTTCAGAAAACATACCATATTGGGCCAAGCCCAAGTAATCTAACAACAATTATAGTGAGCCATATACAGTTACAGAATCATGAAGAGATTTCTTTATCAAAAAAAAAAAAAATCATGAAGAGATTGAAATTAATTCCACCGTAAATATTTTCTTAACCCTAGCGCATACGTTACGATTATCAACCTTTCGATCGCATGAATCAAACAACAAACGTTTTGAGTACTTTTCAAACAAAACAGACCTTTAATCATGAATTAACCAATCAGATAAATCAAATAAATCATGATATTTTCATGTCAAGCAAGAGTTCACACAAAAACATGTTATATCAACCAAGATAAATCAATTAAACATGTTTTCTTATGTGAGTTTCTGATTTGATTTAATTCAAGCCCTATATGCATTATTGAGAAATAACCAAACCATACAGTAATCAATCTAACCCTAATTCAGAGAATAGAAAACATCATTTTGGTTATTTTACTCATGAATTCATAAAACACCTTGTTTCATGTAAAAAAAAATGGAACAGAAACACATCAATTGATTAGGACACGATGAGCATATGATTATTATAAATCAAACGGACATATAATAGATTCAAATCAACACAACAATTGCATACAATCATCATGGACAATCATGGAGTTCTAAACCAAGCTCTTGATGCCAAATATAAGTTTTATTTTATATATAAAGAATCTTTGAACAAACATGATAATCACATCATAAGCATAGTTGTGTTAAAACAAAAAGATACCCGAGGATGCCATTGATTGAATCCAAGATGTCCTCCAAGAACACCCCTAGAGCAGAATAATTTATAGAACTTTTGGTTTCTCTTTCTTGACCCTTTTTGTGTAAAATGAATAAATAAAATTCTTGAACTCAATATTGATGGTTATTGAGTTCCTTTTATAGGTAGAAGGAGGACCAAGGTTCATAGGATTAGAATTAACATTCAATCTCGTCCGTCCATCAAGAAAAGGGAATATGAATGGATCCCAAAATTGTAACCAACATATTTAGCATAATCCATAATTAACCAAGTTATTGCATGGACCAAGAGGATATTTATATGGGTATAAATATTCTTACAGATACTGTCTGCCTGTTCTTATCCCATGGAGTTGACGGTGTATATGTGAACTGTTGGAAAACGATTAATAAAATATGATTTTTAAATTTTTAATAAGAATTATAATTTATTATTTTTTTTGTGAATGAAAAACTTATTAGTCCCACACCGTGGAGTTTCCACTTTTTAGTTGTTTTAAGAGACTATATAAGCTTTTTTAGTCCCACATCGGGGAGCTCATCTTTTTAAGTTGTATTATTCCATTATATAAAGAAATTCACTACTTTTGTAAAATCTATGGGAAAGAGGTTTCTCTATTTTTTAGAGAGACCCCCAAGGGAAATATTTTTATGTTGTTTTCTTAAGCATTCGTGGCTTTCCTTAAGGGTTTTTTCGGAGTTGCCAAGCTCAAGTTGAGCATCTACTACATATGTTAGTAGTAGGTGTAGTAGGCTATTTTATCCTGGAGATATCTATCATGTGAAGGATATAGCATCACTCTTGAGTGCATCCGGATGCTAATGTCTTAAGGACAGCGTGTCGAACAAGTGACTCACTCTGTTTTTCCTACGTTTTTCCTTGTTGCTGTTGCGGAGAATGGGGAGCTCGTCCTTTTCGTCAAATCGATCACTTCCATTATAAAGGAGCTAAGTATCAATAACTTTTGCTTATTTGATTTTCCTTGTTTTTGATTATTGCACCCAACAATCTTAAGATATTAGAATTTGTAATAATCATGGATGTTATTTGTGGAGTGAAAAACGAAAAACAAATTTTTGGTCAGTTCTAAAAGGAATTTCGTTGATACCTTTCGACATGATGTAGAAGACATCCTGAAAGTTAACCACACAAAATTTCGGAATTTTTGGAGTTGTAAAAATATTTTTTTGATATTTTACAAAACAGAGAAACGTTTCTGAAAAATTCTGACGAGCAGAAATTTGTTGTTGACTAAATTAGTTTTTGCGGGGTAACCATGAGTTTTTTTTTAAAACGGTGATTCAAACGAAGTTTTTATATCTAGATGTTATCTTCAAAACACATATTGTAATTTCTGATTTGGAATTGTGATTTGTGAATAAAGGTGTCATCTTCAAGGGACATGGCTAATAGGCGCATGTGGTTGGAAACAAATCTTCCAAAGCTGGCAAAGGTGAGAACATCGAATGCAACTCTAAGCGTGGTCTTCATAAGAAAGGTATGTTTCGTAAACCTGAATCTAGCATTACTTTAATTAAGGGTGATTTTTTATGTTTATAAATTCCTGGCCATATGACAGTAAATTGTAGACAACGTAAAAACCTTAATAAGTAGAAAGTTAATGCCAATTTAGTTGAAACAAACTAGAACGAGTTCAGTGGCATGATTTCGGAAGTTATTTTAATAACCAATGTGAGAGATTTGTAGGTGGACTCTGAAGCCACCAAGCATGTTTGTTGAAACAGAGACCTGGTCACCTTCTATCAGAGGATAGAGGATGTCGAGAAATTCTATATGAGTAACTCATCTGCAACAGAGGTTGCATAAAAGGAAAGGGTCGAGCAGAAGCTCATATATGTAATAGTCTCACATTGAATGAAGTTTTCATGTTCCGGGAATATGCAAGAATCTTGTATCTTATTCTGTTATAGATGGTAAAAGATTTAAGATTTTAATTGAATCTGGAAAACTTGTTGTAACTAGAAAATGATTATTTAGGCAAGAGTTATAGGAATTTGGGTCTATATATGCTTAACGCAAAAAATGACGAAGTAGTTGATTCTTGTGTTTTCCTTTGTGTGATTGAATGTTTTGCATGGTAGACATGGAACCTTAAACTTTGAGTCAATGCATAAACTTGCTAGCGTGGGATGCGTACCCAAATTTAGTTTGGATATTGAACACAAAAGTTAAATCTTTGCAGAATCAGAATATGCTATAAAATATTTTAGCAAAATTGTTCAGACTAATCCTAATCCCTTAGAATTAATTCATTTAGACCTAGTTGACATGAGTTCAACCCAAAACCACTATGGTAAGAGATGGTTTATAACTTTCATAGATGATTGTACGAGGTATGATCTTGTATACTTGCTTAGGGATAAGGATGATGCCTTAGAAGCCTTAAGATGTGTAAACTTTAAGTTGAAAACCAACTAGAAGCCTTAAACATAATAACCATATCCTTAAGGAGATGATATTTTCCATGTCGATTAGTTCTGGATTACTTACGGCCTTGTGGGAGGAGGCAGTCCTCTTAACTAGTATATCCTGAATAGAGTACCCTTTTAAGGATCAGATAAACTCCATATGAATTATGGAAAGGTAGATGACCTTCTTATGAATGCGTCAAAATGTGGGGGTGTTTGACTAAGATTTTCATTCATCTTCTTAAAAGAGGTAGATAGAAACAAAAAATGTTGATTGTGTCTTCATATAGGGTATGCTGATGGTGGACCCGGGAAAGCGTATAAAATTGAAGTGAAATGAAACGGGCCTACAGTAATACCGCAAGTGCACGGTCGTCGGTTGTAGCTCGTGCAAGTACGGGTCGATCCACAGAGACTGGGTGTGTTTGGAGTTCTCTAGCTATTTTGGGCTCTAATTTGTTGTTGGTTAACTATGAAGCCTTTTGGGCTTTGGGCTTAGGGTACCTTTGGATTATAGGCTTGTTTGATAATGAAGTGAACTGAGCTTGGGCTCAGTTGGTCTTGAAGTGCACTAGGCTTGGCCCTTGAAGTGCACTGGGCTTTTAATTGAGTTTGGGTTTTGACCTTATTCCCTAAGAATGAACTGGGCTTTGAGTGTCAATGGGCTTTGAGTACCCTTGACAGAGAACTAGGCCTTTGGTGGACTGAACTTGAGTTTTGATTTAGCTAGGCCTTTGGGCTTAGCTGTGAACTGAACTGGGCTTGTGCTGTGTTTGGAGCAGTAGCAGCAAACAAGGCTGGGCCTGGCAGGAGCACAGCAAGGCTGGAGAAGTGAAGGCAACAGGAGATGGGAGCAGCAACAGGAGAAGAAGTAGCAGCAGCAGTAGCAAGAGGAAGGAAAGCAGCAGCAGCAGCAGGGTTGCAGGGCAGTGGCCAAGGCAGCTGAGTAGCAAGGCAAGGAGAAAAGAAGAGATGGCAGTGAAGTAATGGTGGAAAAGTGACAGTGAAACAAAGGTAACAAAGATGTAAACCAAGGCCTAAGCCAAGGGCAGGAGTGTGGAGATAAGCTGACAATGAAGTAAAGAAAGGAAAGAAAAAAAACAAAGCCAAGGCAATGGCTTTAGGCATTCATCTAGAGTGGGAAGAGAACCAGCTTGCTCACAGTCACTAGTGAGCACTAGTTTCTCCCCACTGCTCAATCAACTCGATGCTCTAAGGCTCTAACCTAGCATTGACACACAACAGTAAACTAATCATAACATTTGAGAAGCTAACAGTTGACAAAACAAGAGAGCCTAGGCATACAACTAGAGTGGGAAGAGAACCAGTTTTCTCACAGTCACTAGTGAGCACTAATTTCTCCCCACTGCTCAATCAATCCAATGCTTCAAAGGCTTTAGCCTAACATACACACAAAACAGTAAACATCACAGAGATAACATAGTAACATACACAAATCAGGAGCATTTACAGTGAAATTAAACAGTGCAACATTCTAATTAAACTATCCTAACATAGATTAAACAATGAAACATTAACAAAATTTACAAAATAAAATTAACAGTAACACAGACAATTAACAGCAAACACTAAGAATAAAATTGAAGCATGAAATTGGAATTGAAATGCAATGCAATGAACATGAAATTAACATAAGGTAAATTGAACTAACAACAAAAAAAAAATTGAAATTGAATTAAATTAAGAATCCTAAAATTTTAACAGTTGAAATTGAAATTGGAATTAAACCTAAAATTGAAATTAAACCTAATTGGTAACTTGGCTAGTCCAAGAACACCTTCTATTTGACACCCTTGTGTTCAATTTATACAAAAAGGGACCTATGAACCCTAAATTAAAAACCCTAATTTTACAGACCTAGGGTTTGATTTTTTTTTACCTAATTTGATTGACAGGTCTTCACCACATCGTCGACCCATGCTTTATCTCTCTGCTCTGATTCTTCTCACGCTCCTGCTTTGTGTCTAGCATGAATTACTTCATCAACTCCACACCCTAGGGTTCAGAGGCGTGAGTGTGGGTTTGATGAAACAATAAAGGCTAGGTGGATGGGTTTTTTTTTTGCAGATATGGGGGGTAGTTGGTGGCAGTTGGTGTAGGTGGTGGCGATGGCAGTGGAAGTAGCAGGTGGAGGTGATGGTGGCGGAATGGGTGTTTCTGCAGAGGAATGGGGGAGAAGAAGTCGATGGGAATGATGGAGGGTATGTTTGGTTAAGGTATAGGCATTAGGTACTAGAGTGTTGGTCGGGTGTAGCGGATTTCGATGTTGGCGAATCTGAGTCACTGGATGCGAAGCTGTAGGTGAATCGGATGGCTACCCCTGAAGAGGCTGGTAGCGACCGTCGGATGTCTTGATACAACAAAGTTAACGGCGAAGATCGAGGTTAGGTGTTGTAGTGTTAAGCAAAAGTATCGATATTTGATGCACAGGCAAAGAAGCGACCGTAGGATCTAAATGTGATCTAATCTGAAGGCTTGGAATTTAGGCACTATGGTGTTTTGCAGGGACTTCAGATTTTGATGAACGATGAAGAAGCGACCATTGGATGATGAGATGGATCCAATCTAACGGCTGAGAATGGAGGCGGGTATGGATATAGAAAATGGGTTTGGGTAAGGGTTTTGGGCCTTGGGTATGCCAAGCCCATATCTTCTTTAAGAACAATTCTTCCTTCTTGAGCCCATTCCTAGCTTTTTGGACGTGCGCTCCATTCTTTGCGGCTTCCTTGCGTAATTTATTCCGGCTTTTCACTACTTTTCTGCTCCGCAAATCATCCAGACTTTATTTGGTACCTAAAAATGCAAAATTAATTAAGAAAAATATTTATTCTTGAAAACAAGGAAAATACAGAATATTGGATAAAATGTAGAATTAATGCACAAAAGATGAGTTAAAATGCCAACAAAAAGGGATAAATATATACAATATTTGGCACTCATCAAATACCCCCAAACCTGAATTTTACTTGTCCTCAAGTAAAACAAAACTAAGGAAATCCTAACTATACCACTGTCGCTGGTCTCTCGAATGCATTTAGCGTATGCACTAAGCCTTTTAAACCACTAAGTGTCCCTAGTGGACGAGTTGAAGTCTCGTGAAGGTTTGCTTAGAACGTACCTACAAAGTTCTAGGACAAAATATAAGCTCAGATTCCATCAAATGTGACATGTGCAAGTCAGTTTAAGCTCACAGCAAAATGGAGATGTCAATCTAGCTATCAAAGGCACAATCCTAGCACTGATAACAAAAAAGGACATGTGATAAGAGTGTAAAGTGTATCTACACATGTGTAAAGAAATATCTGAAGTTATGACTACTAATCACCAAGAGATAGTTTCTCAGGCTAAGAACCAAGGTCGAAATCTAGCTAGCTGTCCGGACTTTACGAGAATTGTGAATGAGTTGGAGGTATTTCACAATTACTCGCGTTGTACATCAATACAATTACTCGCGTTGTACATCAATGGCATACACCCTCCTTGCTTATTACAATGAAACAACAAAATGACTATTTACATGACTCTTATTTACATTGACTATTCTCTTTTTATTTTTGGAACAAGAGATGATGGAATTGATAAATACTTGATTTTTTTGTATTTTTCTGATATCTTTTTTTTTTTTTCGAATAAGGAAACACTTTTGATACATATACAAAAGGAAACAAAAGATTACATGACACTTTGCAAGAGGTAGCCCTTTTTGATGCACCCAGTTAAATTCGATGGTTGTTTTTCTTAGTGTAACCTCCACCTTCTATCCCAACCAACCAAAAAACAAGATAGTCAAGTTTCGTTCAGTATTCTAAAGTGATTGGAAATCGTAACTTCCTATCAAACACCTTGAAGATCGAGGCCATACATGTATTGGTAGATCGTGCGCGTGCAAATTTCTTATCACTATGTGAATTGTGCTAGAATCAGGGTGCCTAAATATCTAGACTAAGACTCCTAATAATTACATATTTGCACAAGAGTCAACATTTCAAGGTAAATGAGCTCCATTTTTATGATTTTTTAATTTTTTAATTTTTTATTTTGATTTTTCAATTTTTTTGGAATTTTTCAATTTTTTCAAAAAGAAGAAGGAGTTCGTTTTCAATTATGGAAAATTATCAAAGTATCTACTTTTCACCCCCAAACCTAAACTAAACATTGTCCTCAATGTTTCAAAATATGAACAAAATTATAATACAACATATGAAGAGGATCATGTTGAGTAGAGAGAAAGGAAAGAGAATACCCGATTTCGGCGAAAGCAAGATTAGACTCCGTTATTCAAGGAAAAAAAATCCAACATATTTCACGCCGAGATCATATTGGATTAGCAAAATATACAAAAGGAACAAAAAGGTTTTTAAGAAATTTTATCTACTGGATTATATACAAAAATTCACCATACACTAACAATCTAAAGAGTTGAGGATCAACCCAAAAGACAAAGTGTAAAGGTTTCAACAGCTTCACACAATAATAATATGGTAGGCATGCAAGTGAAGTTGTGAAACAAAATGAGCTACCCCCAAACCTGGATTTTTCAACGGATAAAATTTTGGAAACAAAATCTCGCAGTTGTGGGGGTTCATCATGCACAAGGTCTAGCTCAAAGTGAACTGTGCTAGGGACGGGCAAACATGCTAATTCCAACTGTGGTTCCTCAAATGTATTATACTTAGAAGCGAAATAGTCCAAAAGGACTTGGGAAGAATACAGTTCCAATCCTAGATTAGGAATTTTCAGAAAAATCGGTTTGACAATATGGGTACAAACCAAATCTAGGTTGGGTGGAAGGCCATCAGATTGTGACTTAGGTAGAATAATAGGCATATCATTATCAATCAAATCAAAATCTCCTAACTCATCTACACATGTCACATCATGCTCACAATCATCAATCAAATTTGCAAGATCACAATCAGAATCATCAACATCATCAACAGATTTATTCTCGTGTATCGGCACATCAGGGGAAATCACATGGAATACTAGAAGAAATATCATGCATTAAGGTCGGGGCAGAGAAGCCTAATGTATTTGAACCCAAAGGTTCCATAACATTTTCAGTATAGACATGTTCTTCTAACATAACATCATAGTCATCATCATCATCATGATAGGGATTTTGCCATCTAGGATAATTTTCAATCCTAAGGTCGGAGCTATTACAAGAATAAAACTCTAATTCATGGGGGTGACTCATATCATGTGGTGTTGTTCCTGTTTCCCTAACGGATTCCCATTGATGGGTTTTTCTCTGCAATCTCAGCTAAAAATTTCCATGCATCATCCACAGATTTATCAAGAAATTTACCATTACACATAGACTCAACCATGGTTCGAGATTTAAAGTCTAGTCCCTCATAGAGGATGACGACAAGTCTCCACTTCTCAAATACATGGTGCGGACATTCGCTCAACAAATCATTAAAACGTTCAAAATAGTGAAAAACAGTTTCCTCATCCAATTGGACAAAACAATTGATACTTTGACGAATAGCGATGGTCCTATGATGTGGAAAGAATTTTTTGAAAAATAGATCTGTGAGTTGGTCCCAAGTGTTGATTGATTGTGGTCTCAAACCGTAAAACCATGTTTTGGCCCTTTCCTTTAAAGAAAATGTAAACAAACGCAATTTCAGAGAGTCTTCGGACATATGATCAGGTTGCATAGTCCGACAAATTTGTTCAAACTCTCTTCAATGAGTATAGGGGTTCTCAGAATTGAACCCTCGAAATATAGGAAGTATTTGTATCATGCTTGCATTTATTTTAAAAGGGTTATTGGTTTGAGGTAATACAATACATGATAATGGAATTTTTATTGTCGGATACATGTATTCATGGAGAGCACGAGGTTGGCCCATATTGAAAAGATACAAAGCCCACTATTTGGTTTTAATGGGTTTGGATTTTTGGAAAAATGTTTGGTTTTAATGGGTTTGGATTTTTGGGAAAATTTTGGTTTTTGAAATAAGGAGCAAAATTTTGGTTTTTTTTTTTTTTTTAAGAACAATAAAATGAAGAAAATAAAATTTGGTTTTTTGAAATGGGAGCACGCCCACTGTTGGTTTTGTGTTTGCGGCTCAGCTGGTTTGAAAACGTTTGGTGAAACTGAGTCCAAAATCTCGGCCTAGAATTTGGGTACTCGGCCCACTAACGAGTTAACCTAGCGTGATCGATCACAAGCTCAGCTGGGTTTAAACCCAGAATACAAGATACAAGTCCAATTTAAACAAGCCCACAAAAATTAAATACACAAGCCCATAATCAATGTAAACAAACAAGCCCACAAATAAATTATTACAAACCCAACAGAAAATAAAAAGCCCAAAAATTGGCTTTAATATTACAAGCCCACAATTAAAAATTGGAAGCCCACAATTCGGGTTCTCTTAAATGGGTTACCTTTTAAGCACAGCCCAGCTGCTCTGATATTGTTGCAAAAACCCAGTTAGGCTTTGGTTCTTTTCCTTGGTGGCGTCCCAGCAGAGGAAAAACAGGTTCAGAATAGCAGGTCCAACAGCAAATGAAGTGAAGCAGATGCAGATGCAAATGCTATGCAGTGAAATGCAAAATAGCCAAGAAAAATTCAACACAACACAACCAAGTCCCCGGCAGCGGCGCCAAAAACTTGGTGGACCCGGGAAAGCGTATAAAATTGAAGTGAAATGAAATGGGCCTACAGTAATACCGCAAGTGCACGGTCGTCGGTTGTAGCTCGTGCAAGTACGGGTCGATCCACAGAGACTGGGTGTGTTTGGAGTTCTCTAGCTATTTTGGGCTCTAATTTGTTGTTGGTTAACTATGAAGCCTTTTGGGCTTTGGGCTTAGGGTACCTTTGGATTATAGGCTTGTTTGATAATGAAGTGAACTGAGCTTGGGCTCAGTTGGTCTTGAAGTGCACTAGGCTTGGCCCTTGAAGTGCACTGGGCTTTTAATTGAGTTTGGGTTTTGACCTTATTCCCTAAGAATGAACTGGGCTTTGAGTGTCAATGGGCTTTGAGTACCCTTGACAGAGAACTAGGCCTTTGGTGGACTGAACTTGAGTTTTGATTTAGCTAGGCCTTTGGGCTTAGCTGTGAACTGAACTGGGCTTGTGCTGTGTTTGGAGCAGTAGCAGCAAACAAGGCTGGGCCTGGCAGGAGCACAGCAAGGCTGGAGAAGTGAAGGCAACAGGAGCTGGGAGCGGCAACAGGAGAAGAATTAGCAGCAGCAGTAGCAAGAGGAAGGAAAGCAGCAGCAGCAGGGTTGCAGGGCAGTGGCCAAGGCAGCTGAGTAGCAAGGCAAGGAGAAAAGAAGAGATGGCAGTGAAGTAATGGTGGAAAAGTGACAGTGAAACAAAGGTAACAAAGATGTAAACCAAGGCCTAAGCCAAGGGCAGGAGTGTGGAGATAAGCTGACAATGAAGTAAAGAAAGGAAAGAAAAAAAACAAAGCCAAGGCAATGGCTTTAGGCATTCATCTAGAGTGGGAAGAGAACCAGCTTGCTCACAGTCACTAGTGAGCACTAGTTTCTCCCCACTACTCAATCAAATCGATGCTCTAAGGCTCTAACCTAGCATTGACACACAACAGTAAACTAATCATAACATTTGAGAAGCTAACAGTTGACAAAACAAGAGAGCCTAGGCATACAACTAGAGTAGGAAGAGAACCAGTTTTCTCACAGTCACTAGTGAGCACTAATTTCTCCCCACTGCTCAATCAATCCAATGCTTCAAAGGCTTTAGCCTAACATACACACAAAACAGTAAACATCACAGAGATAACATAGTAACATACACAAATCAGGAGCATTTACAGTGAAATTAAACAGTGCAACATTCTAATTAAACTATCCTAACATAGATTAAACAATGAAACATTAACAAAATTTACAAAATAAAATTAACAGTAACACAGACAATTAACAGCAAACACTAAGAATAAAATTGAAGCATGAAATTGGAATTGAAATGCAATGCAATGAACATGAAATTAACATAAGGTAAATTGAACTAACAGCAAAAAAAAAATTGAAATTGAATTAAATTAAGAACCCTAAAATTTTAACAGTTGAAATTGAAATTGGAATTAAACCTAAAATTGAAATTAAACCTAATTGGTAACTTGGCTAGTCCAAGTACACCTTCTATTCGACACCCTTG
Organism: Papaver somniferum; assembly: GCF_003573695.1. Classification (NCBI taxonomy): domain Eukaryota; kingdom Viridiplantae; phylum Streptophyta; class Magnoliopsida; order Ranunculales; family Papaveraceae; genus Papaver; species Papaver somniferum. Next base: position 173,258,466 of record NC_039365.1, on the reverse strand, counting down.
TGTTCAATTTATACAAAAAGGGACCTATGAACCCTAAATTAAAAACCCTAATTTTACAGACCTAGGGTTTGATTTTTTTTTACCTAATTTGATTGACAGGTCTTCACCACATCGTCGACCCATGCTTTATCTCTCTGCTCTGATTCTTCTCACGCTCCTGCTTTGTGTCTAGCATGAATTACTTCATCAACTCCACACCCTAGGGTTCAGAGGCGTGAGTGTGGGTTTGATGAAACAATAAAGGCTAGGTGGATGGGTTTTTTTTTTACAGATATGGGTAGTTGGTGGCAGTTGGTGTAGGTGGTGGCGATGGCAGTGGAAGTAGCAGGTGGAGGTGATGGTGGCGGAATGGGTGTTTCTGCGCAGAGGAATGGGGGAGAAGAAGTCGATGGGAATGATGGAGGGTATGTTTGGTTAAGGTATAGGCATTAGGTACTAGAGTGTTGGTCGGGTGTAGCGGATTTCGATGTTGGCGAATCTGAGTCACTGGATGCGAAGCTGTAGGTGAATCGGATGGCTACCCCTGAAGAGGCTGGTAGCGACCGTCGGATGTCTTGATACAACAAAGTTAACGGCGAAGATCGAGGTTAGGTGTTGTAGTGTTAAGCGAAAGTATCGATATTTGATGCACAGGCAAAGAAGCGACCGTAGGATCTAAATGTGATCTAATCTGAAGGCTTGGAATTTAGGCACTATGGTGTTTTGCAGGGACTTCAGATTTTGATGAACGATGAAGAAGCGACCATTGGATGATGAGATGGATCCGATCTAACGGCTGAGAATGGAGGCGGGTATGGATATAGAAAATGGTTTGGGTAAGGGTTTTGGGCCTTGGGTATGCCAAGCCCATATCTTCTTCAAGAACAATTCTTCCTTCTTGAGCCCATTCCTAGCTTTTTGGACGTGCGCTCCATTCTTTGCGGCTTCCTTGCGTAATTTCTTCCGGCTTTTCACCACTCTTCAGCTCTTTTCCGCTCCGCAAGTTATCCAGACTTTATTTATTACCTAAAAATGCAAAATTAAGTAAGAAAAATATTTATTCTTGAAAACAATGAAAATACAGAATATGGGATAAAATGTAGAATTACTGCACAAAAGATGAGTTAAATGCCAACAAAAAGGGATAAATATATACAATATTTGGCACTCATCAAATACCCCCAAACCTGAATTTTACTTGTCCTCAAGTAAAACAAAACTAAGGAAATCCTAACTATACCACTGTCGCTGGTCTCTCGAATGCATTTAGCGTATGCACTAAGCCTTTTAAACCACTAAGTGTCCCTAGTGGACGAGTTGAAGTCTCGTGAAGGTTTGCTTAGAACGTACCTACAAAGTTCTAGGACAAAATATAAGCTCAGATTCCATCAAATGTGACATGTGCAAGTCAGTTTAAGCTCACAGCAAAATGGAGATGTCAATCTAGCTATCAAAGGCACAATCCTAGCACTGATAACAAAAAAGGACATGTGATAAGAGTGTAAAGTGTATCTACACATGTGTAAAGAAAGATCTGAAGTTATGACTACTAATCACCAAGAGATAGTTTCTCAGGCTAAGAACCAAGGTCGAAATCTAGCTAGCTGTCCGGACTTTACGAGAATTGTGAATGAGTTGGAGGTATTTCACAATTACTCGCGTTGTACATCAATGGCATACACCCTCCTTGATTATTACAATGAAACAACAAAATGACTATTTACATGACTCTTATTTACATTGACTATTCTCTTTTTATTTTTGGAACAAGAGATGATGGAATTGATAAATACTTGATTTTTTTGTATTTTTCTGATATCTTTTTTTTTTTTTTTTCGAATAAGGAAACACTTTTGATACATATACAAAAGGAAACAAAAGATTACATGACACTTTGCAAGAGGTAGCCCTTTTTGATGCACCCAGTTAAATTCGATGGTTGTTTTTCTTAGTGTAACCTCCACCTTCTATCCCAACCAACCAAAAAACAAGCTAGTCAAGTTTCGTTCAGTATTCTAAAGTGATTGGCAATCGTAACTTCCTATCAAACACCTTGAAGATCGAGGCCATACATGTATTGGTAGATCGTGCGCGTGCAAATTTCTTATCACTATGTGAATTGTGCTAGAATCAGGGTGCCTAAATATCTAGACTAAGACTCCTAATAATTACATATTTGCACAAGAGTCAACATTTCAAGGTAAATGAGCTCCATTTTTATGATTTTTTAATTTTTTAATTTTTTATTTTGATTTTTCAATTTTTTTGGAATTTTTCAATTTTTTCAAAAAGAAGAAGGAGTTCGTTTTCAATTATGGAAAATTATCAAAGTATCTACTTTTCACCCCCAAACCTAAACTAAACATTGTCCTCAATGTTTCAAAATATGAACAAAATTATAATACAACATATGAAGAGGATCATGTTGAGTAGAGAGAAAGGAAAGAGAATACCCGATTTCGGCGAAAGCAAGATTAGACTCCGTTATTCAAGGAAAAAAAATCCAACATATTTCAGCCGAGATCATATTGGATTAGCAAAATATATACAAAAGGAACAAAAAGGTTTTTAAGAAATTTTATCTACTGGATTATGTACAAAAATTCACCATACACTAACAATCTAAAGAGTTGAGGATCAACCCAAAAGACAAAGTGTAAAGGTTTCAACAGCTTCACACAATAATAATATGGTAGGCATGCAAGTGAAGTTGTGAAACAAAATGAGCTACCCCCAAACCTGGATTTTTCAACGGATAAAATTTTGGAAACAAAATCTCGCAGTTGTGGGGGTTCATCATGCACAAGGTCTAGCTCAAAGTGAACTGTGCTAGGGACGGGCAAACATGCTAATTCCAACTGTGGTTCCTCAAATGTATTATACTTAGAAGCGAAATAGTCCAAAAGGACTTGGGAAGAATACAGTTCCAATCCTAGATTAGGAATTTTCAGAAAAATCGGTTTGACAATATGGGTACAAACCAAATCTAGGTTGGGTGGAAGGCCATCAGATTGTGACTTAGGTAGAATAATAGGCATATCATTATCAATCAAATCAAAATCTCCTAACTCATCTACACATGTCACATCATGCTCACAATCATCAATCAAATTTGCAAGATCACAATCAGAATCATCAACATCATCAACAGATTTATTCTCGTGTATCGGCACATCAGGGGAAACATCACATGGAATACTAAAAGAAATATCATGCATTAAGGTCGGGGCAGAGAAGCCTAATGTATTTGAACCCAAAGGTTCCATAACATTTTCAGTATAGACATGTTCTTCTAACATAACATCATAGTCATCATCATCATCATGATAGGGATTTTGCCATCTAGGATAATTTTCAATCCTAAGGTCGGAGCTATTACAAGAATAAAACTCTAATTCATGGGGGTGACTCATATCATGTGGTGTTGTTCCTGTTTCCCTAACGGATTCCCATTGATGGGTTTTCTATGCAATCTCAGCTAAAAATTTCCATGCATCATCCACAGATTTATCAAGAAATTTACCATTACACATAGACTCAACCATGGTTCGAGATTTAAAGTCTAGTCCCTCATAGAGGATGACGACAAGTCTCCACTTCTCAAATACATGGTGCGGACATTCGCTCAACAAATCATTAAAACGTTCAAAATAGTGAAAAACAGTTTCCTCATCCAATTGGACAAAACAATTGATACTTTGACGAATAGCGATGGTCCTATGATGTGGAAAGAATTTTTTGAAAAATAGATCTGTGAGTTGGTCCCAAGTGTTGATTGATTGTGGTCTCAAACCGTAAAACCATGTTTTGGCCCTTTCCTTTAAAGAAAATGTAAACAAACGCAATTTCAGAGAGTCTTCGGACATATGATCAGGTTGCATAGTCCGACAAATTTGTTCAAACTCTCTTCAATGAGTATAGGGGTTCTCAGAATTGAACCCTCGAAATATAGGAAGTATTTGTATCATGCTTGCATTTATTTTAAAAGGGTTATTGGTTTGAGGTAATACAATACATGATAATGGAATTTTTATTGTCGGATACATGTATTCATGGAGAGCACGAGGTTGGCCCATATTGAAAAGATACAAAGCCCACTATTTGGTTTTAATGGGTTTGGATTTTTGGAAAAATGTTTGGTTTTAATGGGTTTGGATTTTTGGGAAAATTTTGGTTTTTGAAATAAGGAGCAAAATTTTGGTTTTTTTTTTTTTTTTAAGAACAATAAAATGAAGAAAATAAAATTTGGTTTTTGAATGGGAGCAAGCCCACTGTTTGTTTTGCGTTTGCTTTGGCTCCGCTTGGTTGAAAACTTTTGGTGGAACTGAGTCCAAAATCTCGGCCTAGAATTTGGGTACTCGGCCCACTAACGAGTTCAACTAGCGTGATCGGTTACGAGCTCAGCTGGGTTTAAACCCAGAGTCCAAAATACAAGTCCAATGAAAGAATTTAAACAAGCCCACAAATTAAACAAATACAAGCCCACAAATAAATTATTACAAACCCAACAGAAAATAAGAGAAGCCCAAAAATTGGCTTTAATATTACATGCCCACAATTAAAAAAAATTGGAGGCCCACAATTCGGGTTCTCTTAAATGGGTTACCTTTTAAGCACAGCCCAGCTGCTCTGATATTGTTGCAAAAACCCAGTTGGGCTTTGGTTCTTTTCCTTGGTGGCGTCCCAGCAGAGGAAAAACAGGTTCAGAACAGCAGGTCCAACAGCAAATGAAGTGAAGCAGATGCAGATGCAAATGCTATGCAGTGAAATGCAAAAATAGCTAATAAAACTACTAGAAAAACACAGCACCAGTCCCCGGCAGCGGCGCCAAAAACTTGGTGGGCCCGGGAAAGCGTATAAAATTGAAGCGAAATGAAACGGGCCTACAGTAATACCGCAAGTGCACGGTCGTCGGTTGTAGCTCGTGCAAGTACGGGTCGATCCACAGAGACTGGGTGTGTTTGGAGTTCTCTAGCTATTTTGGGCTCTAATTTGTTGTTGGTTAACTATGAAGCCTTTTGGGCTTTGGGCTTAGGGTACCTTTGGATTATAGGCTTGTTTGATAATGAAGTGAACTGAGCTTGGGCTCAGTTGGTCTTGAAGTGCACTAGGCTTGGCCCTTGAAGTGCACTGGGCTTTTAATTGAGTTTGGGTTTTGACCTTATTCCCTAAGAATGAACTGGGCTTTGAGTGTCAATGGGCTTTGAGTACCCTTGACAGAGAACTAGGCCTTTGGTGGACTGAACTTGAGTTTTGATTTAGCTAGGCCTTTGGGCTTAGCTGTGAACTGAACTGGGCTTGTGCTGTGTTTGGAGCAGTAGCAGCAAACAAGGCTGGGCCTGGCAGGAGCACAGCAAGGCTGGAGAAGTGAAGGCAACAGGAGCTGGGAGCGGCAACAGGAGAAGAATTAGCAGCAGCAGTAGCAAGAGGAAGGAAAGCAGCAGCAGCAGCAGGGTTGCAGGGCAGTGGCCAAGGCAGCTGAGTAGCAAGGCAAGGAGAAAAGAAGAGATGGCAGTGAAGTAATGGTGGAAAAGTGACAGTGAAACAAAGGTAACAAATATGTAAACCAAGGCCTAAGCCAAGGGCAGGAGTGTGGAGATAAGCTGACAATGAAGTAAAAAAAGGAAAGAAAAAAAACAAAGCCAAGGCAATGGCTTTAGGCATTCATCTAGAGTGGGAAGAGAACCAGCTTGCTCACAGTCACTAGTGAGCACTAGTTTCTCCCCACTGATCAATCAACTCAATGCTCTAAGGCTCTAACCTAGCATTGACACACAACAGTAAACTAATCCTAACATTTGAGAAGCTAACAGTTGACAAAACAAGAGAGCCTAGGCATACAACTAGAGTGGGAAGAGAACCAGTTTGCTCACAGTCACTAGTGAGCACTAATTTCTCCCCACTGCTCAATCAATCCAATGCTTCAAAGGCTTTATCCTAACATACACACAAAACAGTAAACATCACAGAGATAACATAGTAACATACACAAATCAGGAGCATTTACAGTGAAATTAAACAGTGCAACATTCTAATTAAAGTATCCTAACATAGATTAAACAATGAAACATTAACAAAATTTACAAAATAAAATTAACAGTAACACAGACAATTAACAGCAAACACTAAGAATAAAATTGAAGCATGAAATTGGAATTGAAATGCAATGCAATGAACATGAAATTAACATAAGGTAAATTGAAGTAACAACAAAAAAAAATTTGAAATTGAATTAAATTAAGAACCCTAAAATTTTAACAGTTGAAATTGAAATTGGAATTAAACCTAAAATTGAAATTAAACCTAATTGGTAACTTGGCTAGTCCAAGAACACCTTCTATTCGACACCCTTGTGTTCAATTTATACAAAAAGGGACCTATCAACCCTAAATTAAAAACCCTAATTTTACAGACCTGGGGTTTGATTTTTTTTTTACCTATTTTGATTGACAGGTCTTCACCACATCGTCGACCCATGCTTTATCTCTCTGCTCTGATTATTCTCACGCTCCTGCTTTGTGTCTAGCATGAATTACTTCATCAACTCCACACCCTAGGGTTCAGAGGCGTGAGTGTGGGTTTGATGAAACAATAAAGGCTAGGTGGATGGGTTTTTTTTTTGCAGATATGGGGGGTAGTTGGTGGCAGTTGGTGTAGGTGGTGGCGATGGCAGTGGAAGTAGCAGGTGGAGGTGATGGTGGCGGAATGGGTGTTTCTGCAGAGGAATGGGGGAGAAGAAGTCGATGGGAATGATGGAGGGTATGTTTGGTTAAGGTATAGGCATTAGGTACTAGAGTGTTGGTCGGGTGTAGCGGATTTCGATGTTGGCGAATCTGAGTCACTGGATGCGAAGTTGTAGGTGAATCGGATGGCTACCCCTGAAGAGGCTGGTAGCGACCGTCGGATGTCTTGATACAACAAAGTTAACGGCGAAGATCGAGGTTAGGTGTTGTAGTGTTAAGCGAAAGTATCGATATTTGATGCACAGGCAAAGAAGCGACCGTAGGATCTAAATGTGATCTAATCTGAAGGCTTGGAATTTAGGCACTATGGTGTTTTGCAGGGACTTCAGATTTTGATGAACGATGAAGAAGCGACCATTGGATGATGAGATGGATCCGATCTAACGGCTGAGAATGGAGGCGGGTATGGATATAGAAAATGGGTTTGGGTAAGGGTTTTGGGCCTTGGGTATGCCAAGCCCATATCTTCTTCAAGAACAATTCTTCCTTCTTGAGCCCATTCCTAGCTTTTTGGACGTGCGCTCCATTCTTTGCGGCTTCCTTGCGTAATTTCTTCCGGCTTTTCACCACTCTTCAGCTCTTTTCCGCTCCGCAAGTTATCCAGACTTTATTTATTACCTAAAAATGCAAAATTAAGTAAGAAAAATATTTATTCTTGAAAACAATGAAAATACAGAATATGGGATAAAATGTAGAATTACTGCAAAAAAGATGAGTTAAATGCCAACAAAAAGGGATAAATATATACAATATTTGGCACTCATCACTGAGTATACTTCTACATGTAGATTTTTGGTTGTGTGTTATTATTTTTCAGACTTTGATGTGATTTTTCTGACTTTGTTCTGAATATTATTACAAAATCTAGGGATGTTGAGTTCTTTGAACATGTTTATTCTTAAACAAGTACCTCATTAGAGATGTGTTGTTGATCCCCTTGATTTATTTTCAAATAGTCAGAACTTATCTTAAAGGAAGATAAAGTTAAGGTTGAGCCTAAGAGAAGTAAAACAATTAGACTTGAAACTTCTTATGAACCTGACTTCATAATATGCCTAGCTTAGTCTGAGCTCCAGACTTGTAAAGAATCCATAAAATTTTATGTAACCCCATTCTTGTAAGAAGCTTCATTTAATGAAATGGACTCAGTCCGTCTGAACCAGACTTGGGAGCTTTCTATTTTACCTCCAGGGAGTAAGTCCATATGATGTAAATGAGTCTTTAAGAGGAAACATAAGGTAGATAAAACTGTGGAAAAATATGAGGCTAGGTTGATAGCTTAAGGCTATAAACTAAAAGAAGGTGTGGACTTACTTGATTCTTATTCACCTGTGACGATAATTGCTTCCGTTGAGATGCTAATTGCTATTGCTTCCATAAACAATGTAGAGATACATCAGATGGATGTTAAGACAGCTTTTCTAAAACCGTGAATTAGATAAAGAAATTTACATAGACCAACCTGAGGAATTTGTAGTGAAAGGTTGTGAAGACAAAGTTTGTAAGTTGAACAAATCTTTGTATGGTTTTCAAATAAGCACGTAAACAGTGACACCGAAAATTTGATTATATGATAATGAGTAGTGGATTTAACTTAATGAATCTTACAAGTATATTTACAAGTAACTTGTTAAGTATGATTGTGTGATTGTATGCTTGTGTGTTGATGATATGTTTATACTTGATACAAACATAGATGTTATTAATTCCACTAAAAACATGCGATGAATGAGAACGTTGACTTGAAAGACTTAGGCCATGTTGATGTAATCTTAGGGATGAGGATTAGAATATAATCTAACATTCATAGTCTTAGTCGTTCTCATAATGTTGAATTTGTGCTTAAAAGATACGATCACTCTGATTATGCTTGTTTGTACCCGTACTATTCTTCTTGTGGACTCAAGAAAAATAAGGGTAATGGAATATCTTAACTTGAATACTCAAGAGTTATAGGATGTCTGATGAATTTAATGAACTGTAACAGTCCAGACATTACTTATATTGTGAGTAAGTTAAGTATATTTACTTGTAGTACAGAGCAAGAGCATTGGGATGCACTTAGTAGAGTATTACGGTACCTAAAATACTCTATTACCTTTTGTTTGATTTATGAAAGACATCTTGTTGTCCTTGAGGGACTTTGTGATGCAAACTGGATAGTTGACTCAGAGGAGTCTAAGTCTACGAGTGGATATGTTTTCACTCTAGAAAGAGGGTATGTTTTTGGAAGATTTTCTGACAAACATAATATTGCTCAATTCATTATAGAATATGAGAGTATTGCGTTAGATAAAGCAGGAGAGGGGGCCGAGTGCCTAAGATGCTTTTTAGTAGACATTCCTCTCTGGCATAGGCATGTGCCAGGTATATATATACATTGTGTTAGCCAAGCTATAATAGCTAAAGCTAAAATAACTAATCTCAATCGGCGTTATTTCCATTGATTGGATAAAGTCCAAGGAGAATATCGCAAAACCTTTGACGAAAGGTTTATCCAAAGAGATAGTTAGAAATGCATCGAGGGGGATGGGGCTTAAGCTCATAAATTAAACTTGCCATGAAGGATACTCAACCTTGCTGACTGAAGATCCCAAGATCAAGGTTTCGAATGAGAAAACTAATTTGTGGTGGGTAAAGATAAACACTATCATTCTCTGTCCCTTCCCTATGGTGTAGACGTGATAGTGCGACTGCATGTGAAGGATGACTTTTAAGAAGTCTTAATGAGTTCTATAGTTTCAATTTAAGATTGAAGTGGGGTGTAGCAGTAACACTCTTATGGAAACTCACTTATCTGAATGAGGAAGTGGGGCCGCTTCCTATGATAATATGAGATTTGATTCTCTAGAGCATTCTGAGAAACAGGATATGTCCAGGGCCAAATTGGACAAAACGGCACGAGCTTGGCAGCAACCTTGGAGATATCATCCGTGGTTGTTATCGCAAATTACATCAAACACTAGCAGTTCAAGACATACTTCACTGTCTCTAGAAAGTAATTCCGGTAATATCTCACTAATAAAAGGTTCAAGACCTCATGGACACCTCTGCCTAAAATGATATTTCCTGTGTCTTTTATGTGATTTTCGTTTTGACGGTTTTGGTATTACTAGAACTTAGGACCTAAGGGTCCTAAGGGTTAACTAGTTCATGCTTTTTCACTTTGGTGAAAGGAACCTTTAGTCTTACTTGTGAGGAACTAAAGATGAAAGCTCTCTATACTATATGATTTTTGCAATCCATAGTATGACCCTGGGTCAATACACTGTTGTGTGAAGGAGATGACGTTGGAATGGCTAGTATGACTTCAACGTGCACGATGTCTGTCTGTTCAGTCAGTTCGGGTCGTGAGATTGGGTTGTTGATTTACCAAGATCTATCTGTGTTTTCGTGTTTTTTTGAGTTTTCATTCATGTGGGGGATTGTTGGAAAACGATTAATAAAATATAATTTTTAAAGTTTTAATAAAAATTATAATTTATTGTTTTATTTTGTGAATGAAAAACTTATTAGTCTCACACCGTGGAGTTTCCACTTTTTTGTTGTTTTAAGAGACTATATAAGCTTTTTTAGTCCCACATCGGGGAGTTCATCTTTTTAAGTTGTGTTATTCCATTATATAAAGAAATTCACTAATTTTATAAAATCTATGGGAAAGGGGTTTCTCTATTTTTTAGAGAGACCCCCAAGGGAAATATTTTTATGTTGTTTTCTTAAGCATTCGTGGTTTTCCTTAAGGGTTTTTTCGGAGTTTCCAAGCTCAAGTTGAGCATCTACTACATATGCTAGTAGTAGGTGTAGTAGGGTGTTTTACCCTAGAGATATCCGTCTTGTGAGGTCTATAACATCAATCTTTAGTGTAGCCGGACGCTAATGTCTTAAGGATAGCGTGTTGAACAGGTGACTCACTCTGTTTTTCCTACGTTTTTCCTTGTTGCTGTTGCGGAGAATGGGGAGCTCGTCCTTTTCGTCAAATCGATCACTTCCATAATAAAGGAGTTAAGTATCAATAACTTTTGCTTATTTGATTTTTCTTGTTTTTAATTATTGCACCCAACAGGAACTCCAGCGAGAACACCTCGGCTTTAGTGTAATATTTTCAGCTTTTCCTTTTACTTATTATTGATTACTTTTCTATCTATTAATCTTGCACAATATAGAATCTCAATTTAATTTTAAGGGTATTTCAATGAACATGAGAGAAAAGGGGGGACGCGGTAAAGGAATCCATAGAGGCGAATGGAAGACTCTGAATCAATTGCAATTGTGGAAGACTATCACAGAGAGGAAAAACAGTACAAACTATTAGGAATCTCACGGTTGGTGGTGGAAGGGAGCTTCTTTAAATTCCGTAATATACCCTTTTGGTGATTTTTTTTTTTGTTACCTCAGGAATTTCATAAACTTAGAGCAACATAAGCTTTTGTGTATACTTAGTTGGGTACAGAAACTCTCTTAGTAGTGGCAGTAAGTATTACAACTTAAAATATTGATGCTTATGAAAACATTCGTAGCTCTATTAATCATCTGACCTCAATTCAACAATAAATAAGTTATATATATGACCGTTGCATAGCACGGGAACAAATCAAAATTAGCATTTTTAGTTTTGGTTTGGACACTTGGCAACGTAGGTTTAGAAATTACAAACTCAAAAGAAAAACTTAACTTATCGTGTTTGGAGTTATATGGAAGTCTAAATACAATTCGGAAGTTCAGTATCTACCATATCAGAACTCTTTTTCCGAGTTAATACATAAAGGGAAAATAAAAGGAAAAAAAAATAAAATCTGGCCATATTTTCTATCTTTTCTCTACCAATTTGATGTATTCGCGCTGCCACGCCAAATCAAAAATGCATCGCCACAGGACGGGTCCCGCGCACAATCAAAAGTGCATTTCCACGGGGGTGGCGCAAATCCCTATGTACACCAAGTTAAAAGAAGAAAAATACCCGGTGTGTAGCACGGGCACAAATCAAATATTTTTTTGATTGGTCGATAGGAATTAGAAATAAATCGTCCAAGGAATTTTAAACTCAAATTTTGAAATTTATGCCAGATGCTGAACGCCGACCTTGATGAAAGTTCATATTATGCGAACTATGGTATCCTGTTAATCTGTCAGGCCGGTTTCAAACTGTATTTAATAGAAAATAAAAAAAATGCACCGTTTGTACAGTTACATTCAAAATCTAGGATATCATTTAAGCACTTTGGAAAATGCTGTATAAAAACCGCCGTATGTTATTCTTCTGAATTTGAATGATGCAGTCTGTGCAGGTAGGATCAGCGGTTTTCAAGTGGCGGAAGGAGGTACAATAGTCTCACATTTACAGTTTGCAGATGACATTATAATTTTGTTAGATGCAAATAAACTGGAGGTAAGGAGATTATTTATTATCCTAATGATGTTTGAGGTGATGACTGGTTTGAAGCTAAACTTGGAGAAGAATGCTATGACTAGTATAGGTGCGGATGAACTTGTGAATGAGCTCTCTTTAGAATTGGGATGCAAAGTAGACAAGCTTCCAATAACTTACTTGGGCATGCCTATCGGTGCTACTAAAAGAAATGTAGATCTTTGTGAAGTTATCATTCAAAAGATGAAGAAAAAATTAGCATCTTGGAAGAGAATTAGCATCTCTTTAGAAAATTCTTAAACAAGGCAGAGAGAGTTACTTTAATGAAGAGCTCATTGGAGAGTGTGGCTGTGTATTTTATCTCTATTTACTATATGCCTATTGTGGTGGAGAAGCAGTTGAAGAGTATCATTAGAAAATTCTTGTGGGGGAGGAAGATAACAAGAACAAGATGAGTTGGGTAAACTTTAAGACTGTTTACAAGCCTAAAAGCAAATGAGGATTGAGAATACGCTGTTTGAGATTGGTGAATAGATCTCTTTTAGTTAAATGGAATGGAAGATGTTGCAAGGAGAAAGATGCTTTGTGGAGGAAGATCATATGTGAGAAAACTAAGACAGTAGAGGAGGGTTTGGTGCCTTTACAAACTAATGAACCAATTGGACGGAGATTGCTCAACAAAGGGATGGTACAAGGCAGTGACTAGTGCAGAAGAAGACTGGGAGTTTCGCAAGAATGTTGACTGCAAGCTGATCCCACCTAAGGTCTGTTTCATAATGTGGGATGCAATGCATTATGAAGTTCCAACTAGAGATATGTTAGTAAGGCGTGGTGTCACAATTTCGTCAAATATGTGCTTATTATGCGACTCAGAAGTGGAAAGCTTGGATCACTTGTTTCTTAAGTGCAGTTGGGCTAAACAACTTTGAACTTTCTTCATTAATTCTCTTCAAGTTTGTTGGGTTATGCCAAATGATTTTCGTACCCTGATGAAGAGCTGGAGTTTAGTTGACAGTAGGGAGAGAAGGAAAACAATCTGGCAGGTACTACCTTATGCAATTTTGTGGGAAATATGGATGGAGAGAAATAGCAGGCACCATGGTGACAGAAGTAAGACAGCAGAAGAACTAAGTCACGCCGTGATTTTGGATATTTACTTATGGAGTTTATCTACGGAGATTTTTAAGGGATACTCGATGAGCCAAATCATACAACACCGGGAAGATATGGTTATTTTGTAATTAGCTAGCCTTTTCACTTTTTTGGGAGTCTATTGACTCCTCTCTCTGTACATTTTTTTCTTTTCTCAATATAACCTTTTCTTCTCGAAAAAAAGAGCCAAAGAAGAAAATGTCAATGTTAAGTCATGGCCTCCATCAACGGCAAACAACTATTATCTACTGTTGGATTAACTTCAACATAGAAGTCACTAACAAGCTGGTTAGGACAAGATTAGGAAATTGATGTAATCCTAAGGGAATTAGAAGTCATCTATTTCTAAGAAAAGGAAAGACATGTAATAAGGTAATAGGACTAGGAAAAGGAATTCATAGTTAATATATATATATATATATATGATCACCAAAGTTGTGGTTTGATCATATGAGCAAGATTAGAGCTTGTGTTTAGTTTTGAGATATTTTCTAAACATCAATAAAGAGAGTTGTCTTTATATAAGCTAAGTTTCATCTTGCAATTGCCATTAATTGGTATCAGAGCTTGTTTCTGAGCCATGGAAAACGAAACCACCATTGTGGGTGCAAAACAGTTCACGCCACCATCAATACAAGTTCCAATCCTCAACGCCACAAACTACACAGTATGGGTCATGAGGATGAAGGTCTTGATGAAAATCTACAAAGTTTGGGAAATAATTGATCGTGGTACATTGTACCCATACAAAAAAAAATGTTGCCATTGGATTACTCTTTCAAGCAATACCAGAATGTCTTGTTCTACAAGTTGGTGAACATGAAACTTCAAAGAAAATTTGGGATGTAATAAAGGCACGTAATCTCGGAGCTGATCGAGTTAAAGAAGCCCGTCTGCAAACCTTAATGTCTGAATTTGAAAGAATGAAGATGAAAGACACTGATACTATTGATAGCTTTGCAGGAAAGCTATCAGAGATAGCCTCAAAAGCTGCGTCACTTGGACAATCCATTGATGAAGATAAACAGGTAAAGAAGTTTCTCAATATTTTACCAAGATCCAAGTATATTCATATCATAGCTTCTCTCGAACAAGTCTCAGATTTAAAGAAGACTAGCTATGAAGATATAATTGGAAGATTGAAAGCATATGAAGAGAGAATCCTTGATGAAGAAAACAATGGAGAAACTCAAGGAAAACTCTTGTACACAAACTCTTACCAACAAAACTCTGCGACAAGAGGAAGAGGTCGTGGAAGAGGTGGTAGAGTAAACAGAGGCCGAGGAAGGGGAGGAAGGTTTAACTCACAAGATAGAACAACAAGTCAGAATGATCAAAACCAAGGGAAAGAAAAGAAGGATAGAATTATTTGTTACAGATGTGATAAACCAGGACACTTCTCCTCTGTATGCCCTGAAAGAATACAAAAGATGGAAGAAGCAAACAAGAATGAAACAAGGAAAGCAGATACAGCTCATTTCATGCACGAAGTTGTATTCTTAAACGAAGGGAAACTAATACCAAAGAACTACGAATCAAAGGATGGAGAAGAAGGAATCTAGTATTTAGATAATGGATCCAGCAATCACATGACTGGTAAGAGACACTACTTTTTTGAACTCAATGAGAAAATCAAAGGACAAGTGAAGTTTGGGGATGGATCTTCTGTAGAAATTGAAGGGAAAGGATCAATTCTATTTCAGAGCAAGATCGGAGAACAGAAGCTTGTCACAAACATCTACTTCATCCCAAACTTACAAAGCAACATTCTAAGTTTAGGACAAGCTACAGAAGTTGGATGTGATGTTAGAATGCGACAAGATTATCTAACAGTTCATGACCCAAGTGGAAGACTTTTAGTTAGAGTGTCACGCTCACAGAATGGACTCTACAAGATAAGTCTCATGATTGGAAGGTCATTGTGTCTGAATATGAGACTGGAAGATCAGACATGGAAGTGGCACGCAAGGTTAGGACACATAAGTTTCAGAACCTTAAAAACTATGTCTCAGAACAAGATGGTTCGAGGGCTACCACAACAAAACGGAGTGGTGGAGAGGAGAAACAGGACTCTAATGGAGATGACAAGAAGTTCTTTAAAGGCTATGCAGGTACCTAATTATCTATGGGGAGAAGCTGTACGACACTCCACATACCTAATAAACAGGATACCTACGAAAGCTCTGAAAGACATGACTCTATATGAAAGTTTGCGAAAGAGAAAACCAAACATAGATCATTTAAGAGTGTTTGGTTGCAAAGCATACGCAAAAGTTGATTCTGCAACTCTTAAGAAACTGGATGATCGATCTCAGAATCTTGTGCATCTAGGAATTGAGCCTGGATCCAAAGCTTACAGATTATTCAAGGTGATTTTAATAAAGTGTCACACTTCCAATTTTCAGATCAAGAAAATGCCACCGTTTTTTTCAAAGTTTATTAAATGTCATACATTTGACATTTTCCATCCAAAAAAACTGTTGCCATCAGTTAGTGCATAGGTGGCAGTTATCCAGCTTAGTAAAAGACATATATACCCTCAAATCAGTTAGTACATGTACTCTTTCTGTTGTTCTTAATTCCTATTTTAATGACCACTTCAAAGTGGCAATTAAAGATACCAACAAAATTGCAGTTTTATCTCCACCTGCAGCTGCAGCACTTCATCTCAGTACCACTAGCAAACTCATCCAACAACCAATGAGGATAAGTTTAGACGATAAGTTTAAACTCATCCAGCAAACTCATCTCAGTACCACCAGCAAACTCATCCAACATCCAACAAAAAAATCATCTCAATTACTCAACCCACAGCAGCATATTTAGACGATAAGTTTCTTTTGCTTGAGATACGGGACCCTACAATGTATGACAGTATAAAATTTTATGTTGAAGAGCCTGTAAAGAAGGAGGAACAACCCTGCTAGTAACTGTGAAAATATTTCTTTGGGCATGCTTATGAAATCCAACACGATCACCAACTTAACTTGAAACTCGAATCACTTGAGTAGAAAATACAGTTGCTTTCATATAGGCTTCGTTACAGAGTGTCTCAAGACCAACACCCACTGACAAAAAATGAAGAATTGAAATCCCACCTCAAGAACAAAGAAAAGGTGATCTACTAAAACTTCAAAAAAGATAAGAAGAAGAAAATACATGTTGAGAAGTCTCCAGCCTCCTTAAATGTGGATAGGAATTGCTCCAGTGTACCAGAAGACCATAGGCATACAAAAATGCATAAGAGACCACAGTTCAGAAAGATTATTCTGAATGGGGGTTCCCGTAATCAATAACCTTCGTGGAATGAAAAAAAGTTGTTCAAATACATTGTATAAAAACTGCAAAAATTGACCAATTAGGCAGCTGCAAGTGTGTTGAACGCAAAGGTGAACTTTACCATCAGTACTCGTTCATTTACAAGAGTATAAAATTACAAACACTCCCTGCAGCTCCTGATGAAAGTAGTTTTGTAGGTGTAGGACTATCGAGATGAATGAAGAGTTAATTAAAAAAATTTGTACATACACTGGAAGGATTTTTAAGTCACTGTGCTTCATCAATTACAGCATAGTGCCATGGAATTTGAGAAAGAAATTCCCTTATCCATCAACACAATGTCATACGTAGTCAAAAGGACATCAAAAGGAAAGTCTGTGTTAGCCTATAAACATAACAAACAAACATTAGCTCAAAAATGATTTTGTGTAAAAGAGTATGACAATCAACTCGAATCAATGCTCCTTTCGAGAAACAAAACTCAGAACAGCATCAAGTTCATAAGATAACAAACCGTCAAAAGTCCCGTACAAGGAAAAATACTGCATTACCTGCTCAAAAGGTTTCCTGCGAAGATCGCGTCTGACTTCTTTGTCGCCAACATATCGTAGAACCCTCAATTTAGGACAAAACTTTGCTACCTATGATACCCAACCATCTGTCACACTGAGAGGGCATATTACCACTGAAAAAAACAAGAAATTCGTAAACAAACAACAACGAAATCCTCTAAAATCCGTAATCATATATAATCAACGATCAAATCACAAAAGTACTAGCAGAAACCAAAAGATTAACTCACAGAATGGCCCAGGTGATTTCAAATGGAACTTCAAATAGCTTAAGAAAGTAATGGCTTGCAAAGTCTTCCCAAGACCCATCTACACAAAACAGAACCTAAACCATTATAAAGTAGAATTTTATTACCAATTAATCCGTGGGAATTAGGCGTAAGCAAAGAAAATTCTCCTCTCCCCACTGGTAAGATGACTAGCAAGCTTTCCCTAATGGCCTAACTCATTGCAATTACACAGTGAGTAACAACAAAAATACTGATTTCAACAACTAATACTGAACTTGAAAAACTCGAAGGAAAGAAAAAAATAAAATCAAAGAGTTAGGGTTTTAGTAAGCAGTCCGAATTCCCAACCTCGTCTCCTGCAAAATAGATAACAAAAGATCAATTTAAGGGAAGAAATCAATGATATAGAGTAGAAACGGAATTCAGAGCTAGGGTTTTACTGACCAAGAATAAAATTGACACCAGTAAGATATCTTTGTATAAGCCATAAAATTCCTTGAATTTGATGAGGCTTCAGTGTAGCCTTTATGCCAATCTCATCATAGTTTAACGGGAGTACGTCACTTTGATGATGATCGCTAGAAATAACTAAATCTGCTGCTTCTTTTAGTCTCTCCTTGTAATTCATCGACATCTTCTCTCCTGAGTAGTTGAAGAATCAATCTACCAGAACATTTACCTCGATCGAAGAAAGTATGTGGAAATCAACCCTAAATTGAGAGAACCCGTCTTCTCTCAAGAACATCACAAACCCGTTTCTCTACTGTTTCTTCTCATCTCAAGAACATCACTAGTATACAGGGTTTTCAAGGGTAAATATGTAAATCGCGACAGATTATTTTGACCGAGTCAGCGAAAAAGACCAAGTGTGTGGGTCCTGACGGAAAAACTAACGGTTGTGGCATTTAATAAATTCTGAAAAAAACGGTGGCATTTTCTTGAATCGGGATTTGCAAGTGTGGCAATTTGTTAAAAATCCCATTATTCAGTCCAACAACGAAAAGAGTAATAGTGAGTCGAGATGTGGTATTCGATGAAAAAGCAAACTGGAACTGGAAAGAAACTAATGATGGACCAAGTAGGGATCCAGGAATTTTTCACATGAGATGGGGTCAAGTAATTGATGAAGGAGAAGGACCCATAATCATCAATACCAATGGAAACAATGATGTTAATCAAGAAGAAGAAGAGAATAATGAAAACACAGAGAATAACGAAGAAGTAGAAGAAGAAGAAGAAGAAGAAGAAAAAGAGGAGACCGATGAAATAACTCAACCCATTCCACTGCGAAAATCAACAAGACAGATACAAAAGCCACAGTATCTGGAGGATTATGTTCTTCAAGCAGCAGAGGAATGTGAGACATTATTGTTGTCCATTAATGACGAACCAAGAAACTTTAAGGAAGCAAAGCTTTCGCATAAATGGATACAAGCATGTAGAGAAGAAATTATTTCAATCAACAGAAACAAGACTTGGTTTCTAGTTGATAAGCCAGGTGGAGTAAAAGTGATTGGTATTAAGTGGATCTTCAAGGTTAAAAGAAATGCTGATGGAACTATTAACAAATATAAGGCAAGACTTGTAGCTAAGGGATACGTTCAAGAATCAGGCATAGACTTTGATGAAGTTTTCGCACCAGTTGCTAGACTAGAGACAATTCGTCTCTTAATAGCAGAAGCTGCATCAAACTCATGGGAAATTCACCACTTAGACGTTAAGACAGCATTCTTACATGGTGAATTGCGAGAAAATGTGTATGTTGAAAAACCAGAAGGTTTTGAAGTAAAAGGACAAGAGCATAAGGTTTATAAGTTATCAAAATCTCTATATGGTCTAAGACAAGCTCCTCGATCCTGGAATACAAAGTTAGATCAAATCTTAAGAGAAATCAGATTTGTTAAGTGCTTTAAAGAAACGTCAGTATACAAAAGAGAAGAAAGGGGAACGCTTCTTGTGATTGCAGTCTATGTAGATGATCTATGTTTGACTGGCAACTCCCTTAAGGTGATCAATGAGTTCAAGAGAGAAATGTCATCAAAGTTTGAGATGTCAGACCTCGGAAAACTCACTTATTACCTTAGCATAGAAGTCCATCAAGGAGTAGATGGTATTCAGATTAAACAAGAAGCTTATGCAAGGAGAATTCTCTGTGGCAGTAGCAAGCCGTTATATGAAGAGTCCACGCAAGTCTCATGGTGATGTAATAAAGCAGATATTGAGATATCTAAGAGGAACAATCAGCTGGGGATTGAAGTATGGTCGAGGAGGATCAAAAGGAATTGTTGGGTATAGTGACAGCAGTCATAATATTGACCAAGATGATGGAAAAGGTACAACTGGTCATATATTTTATCTAGGTGAAGCACCTATTACATGGTGTTCACAGAAGCAAGACACTGTAGCCCTCTCATCCTGTGAAGCTGAGTTTATGGCTGCAACAGAAGCAACTAAACAATCAATATGGCTTCAAGAAATGTTGGGTGAAATCAAAGGAAGAGAACCTTAAAAAGTTCTCATCAATATTGATAATAAGTCTGCAATTGCACTCACTAAAAATCCAGTGTTTCATGGGAAGACGAAACACATTCACAAAAGGTATCATTTCATACGAGAATGTATCGAGAAGGAGATCATCAACGTTGAACACATACCAGGAACTGAGCAGAAAGCAGATATATTGACAAAGGCATTAGCTCGGATCAAGTTTGAAGAAATGAGATAATTGATTGGAGTACAAGATATCTCACGGGTAAGGTTGAAGCTTAACGGGGAGAATGTTGGATTAACTTCAACATAGAAGTCACTAACAAGCTGGTTAGGACAAGATTAGGAAATTGATGTAATCCTAAGGAAATTAGAAGTCATCTAGTTCTAAGAAAAGGAAATACATGTAATAAGGTAATAGGACTAGGAAAAGGAATTCATAGTTCTATATATATATATGATCACCAAAGTTGTGGTTTGATCATATGAGCAAGATTAGAACTTGTGTTTAGTTTTGAGAGATTTTCTAAACATCAATAAAGAGAGTTGTCTTTATATAAGCTAAGTTTCATCTTGCAGTTGCCATTATCTACTCTAGTCTCGGGTCATGAAAGAATTGGCCCCAAGACTTCGTGCGCAACATAACTTTGCAGTTTGCACCCTTCTGAACCTTATTTTTCTCGAATCATGCATTTTCTTTTGATTAATTATCAGAAATATGCAATTTTATGAATACCAATTCCCTTCTAAAATTAAGAAAATAATTTAACTGGACATCTTCAAACAAAAGATATGGATCAAAACATAAAAATATCTAAAAAACTCTATGTAGTTGTTGACATGAATGAAGACATAAAATTGTTATCAGCTAACAACTAATATAAAAGCCAAATCCTGGTTCCTCCAAAACAAACATCCCAATAACTTCAATTCTCTACCGAGTTTAAGTTACTAATCAGTTCCAAAACACAGAAAGTTTTCATTTGTTTCGAGGGTTTGCTGGGAACATGGAGGGGAACAGGAAGGCTATTTTCTTAGCCTTAGTTCTATCTGTTATTGTTGCATTTGATCATAGCAGTCTTCAAGTTAATGGTCAAGCTCTTGCAAAGAGTATGATTATTTTATGGGGTAAAGAACGTGCCACCATTAGAGGTGCTAATCTTGAACTTGTACTTGTTGATAAAAATTCAGGTTCTGCAGCAAAGACTAAGGCAGCATTTCTCTTTGGAAGTATTGAAATGCTAATTAAACTAGTACCTGGAAATTCTGCAGGTGTTGTTACAACGTTTTATGTGAATAGTTATGCAAAGTATGAAATAAATATTTACATGTATATACTTTTACACAAACATAATTTTTCCATAATATTCAGTTTCAGAAATATAACGTAAAATATATACGTTTGACGTGCAGCTGTCATCTACTGGTGATAAACATGACGAAATAGACTTTGAGTTCTTAGGAAATGTAACGGGACAACCCTACACAATCCACACAAACGTCTACGCTCAAGGAAAGGGAAACAGGGAAGAACAGTTTGTTCCATGGTATGACCCGAGTGCTGCTTTCCACAACTATACCATCCACTGGAACCCATCAGAGATTGTGTAAGTACATATGTACTGTATATGTTGTTGTTCAATCGGCTTTTAATGTGATAGATGTTAGGTGTTGGGACTGATCAAACTAAATTTAGCGTGAAGTTTAAGACATGCGCATGTGTATGAGTGAAACCGTGGTCTCTGAATGATAGCTTTTAATATTTCTCGTGTTTCAGGTGGTATGTAGATAGAATACCAATCCCTGTCTACAGAAACTATGAAAGCGAAGGAGTTCCATACCCAAATAAACAAGGAATGAGAGCTTTAACAAGTCTATGGAATGCTGATGACTGGGCAACAAGAGGTGGTCGTGACAAGACTGACTGGACACAAGCTCCATTCAAGGCTCAATATAGGAGGTTCAGGGCTAGGGCTTGCAAGTGGAAGGGAGCAGTCAGTGTTACACAATGTGCCAGCAAGTCTTACTGGTTCACATCTCCAGTTTATAGCCAACTAACTACTGCTCAAAAAGGTCAAATGGATTCGATTAGAAACAATAATATGATCTATGCTTACTGCAATGATACTAAAAGATTCGGTGGAATTATTCCAAAAGAATGTTCGTTGCCCCAATTTTAGTTCATTTTTCATGAACAAATTGCCATTGCATACGAACCTGTGCAAGGGTCCAAACAATTTGGACAAATTTCTGTTTTATCTATTTATTCAAGTGCTGTTGTAAGAGTGTACTTACGCCCTAAAATGGCTTATTCAGTATTGATTTCCTTTTGCTGTTATGCTTATTTTCATTTTGTACTTCTTTGGAAACAAAATTATTGGCTTTTGTAAAGGGCAGTGCTATTCTCATTTCCTTTCTCCTCCCTATTCTCCTTCCTCGTTACAACCGTAAATCGTAACGTGAATCGTTTTTATATTTTGAGAATCGAATCGTATAATGGATCGTGAATCGTAAATTTATAGTCATTTTAATATGTCCTTAGAAATTAATAATACAGTTATAATAACACTAATTTTTATGAGACCCATAAATAAATTCCAACAGAAAATAATTATAAAGTAAAATATATATGAAATCCATGTGGTATAGTAGCTCAGGACTCTAACCACCGAAGAGCTATATAAGGTGCAGCCATCCATGCAACCTTAAATTGTGAATTTTTATCACACATTTAGTATTTGATGGTCCAATATGCACAAATTTTTAACGTAAGTCTTCAAAGTTATCGTCCCGTAGTAGATTTCTAAGACCTAGGTAGTTGATGGGGTCCAAGGGGACACATAAGTCAGTGGAAACATAATTATTTGATTGGTCAACTAAAAGAAAAAGTCAAAATCGTATGAATAATTACGATTCTCCACACTAGCGATGTGAATCGAATTCAAAATTTTTGACGCGAATCGCACGATTTGAATCGCAAATCGTGCGATTTTAAAAACCATGATCCCATGTGGCGTTCAAAACTATCAGCATGAAAAAAACACGTCATACATAGTAGTCACGTGGATTTGTTCTCTCTCTTTCTCTTTGTTAGTTGAGAGAAAATCATACACACTGATTTTGTTGGAATATTTTCAACGCCGCTAACCAAAGGGGGTCCTGGGGGCATCGCCCCTGGTGGGGGTTTCAAGGGGGCAACGCCCCCGGAAGAATTTTTTGAACTGAAGGTTTTATTTGGCCGATAAAAGCCTGTTCGAAAATTTCAAATCCAAAAGACACCATTGATGTCTGTTGATGAAGGAACCTGACGTTTCGTGAATAGAAACCTGTTGGCGAATAAAAAAAACCTATTCCCAACAGGTGCAAAACCCTTTATAAATAGCTTCTCCCAGTTTCGTTTAACATATAAGAAAAATCAATCTGTTTTCTCTGTTTCAAAAAGCATCATCAGAAATCAGAAATCTCTTTGTGTGTTCTTGATTGAATCAAGGGGTACAAACCTTGAATTCAGTTTTCGTTGCAGGGCTTTCATTGTATCCTGAAGGCAATATTTCGCATACCTGTTGTAATCGCCAATTGTTATTGGGAGGGTAGAAATATTTGTCTAAAAGAAATTTATACAAGCCTTGAAAGTTTTGGAGTGCAACACTTTCTTCTCTGTGTCATTCATCCTTTGTGAAACCCATTTTTTTCCAACAGATTTTGCTGTAAATTGAAATTTTAAATTATATATCTGCTATTTGAATGATACAAGTTCAGATGATGGTAAAGATCTGAAATAGATTCTGAATTCCATTTTGGTTCTTCAGCTCATAATGATATTTCTTTTCAAACAATGGGTGCTGGGTGATTGTATAAATAATTTGATTTTGATGTTCAAGTTTGAGTTGGTTGTATTGGGATTAATTCCGTAGATGTATCATTGTTGTATTGTACAGGGGTGATGGTAATGGCAGTGGTCGGTGAGGTTTAAGATAGCCAATATTGTAGAATAGAAGTCCATAAATAGTTCATATGTATTGTTCATGAATAGTCCATATATATTGTCGGGTCTATGTCAGAGTCCAATGTAAACCAAAACCTAATAAGCTCAATATATATGTTTGTCTCCATAGCCCTACAGGGGTAACAAGAGCTTATACAATTGTTCATGGTATCAGAGCCATAACGATCTCTTTGAAATCCTAGTTTCAAAACAATTTTCTTCTTTTTCTAAAACCCAAACTTAGCCTGCTCTCTTTATTGTTCATATTGTTCATGATACGTCCGGACATTATCTATGCAGTTAATCAGGTAGTCAATATATGCATCGGCTAACTCAAGCTCATTTACGGTTGCTAAAAGAATTCTTTGATATCTTAAGGGTACACTTGGTCATGGCATCTCTTTTTGGCGCAACAATTCTATGCAACTTACGGCTTTCTCTGATGCTGATTGGGGAGGTGATCCTGATTCCTCTCGTTCTACTTCAGGTCATTGCATATTCTTAGGTAAGAATCTTATTTCATGGGGTTCTAAGAAACAACCCATTGTTTCTACTAGTAGTACTGAAGCTGAATATCGTGCGTTGTCTTCCACCTCTGCTGAAATCACCTGGATTCAGTATTTGCTACATGATCTTGGTTCTTTCTTACAACAGCCACCCATCTTATACTGCGACAATATCAGTGAAACAAATCTGGCTATAAATCCTATTCAGCACTCATGTTCGAAGCATATTCAAAGTCATTATAACTTTTTCAGAGAACGTATTTCATAAGGTTGTCTACTCTGTTATATTAAGACTGAACATCAGCTTGCTGATTTATTTAGTAAAGGTCTCTCTACAACACGGTTTCATTTTCTATATGGCAAGCTTTCACGTTGTCTACCACCGCGTACAGCTTGAGGGGGGTGTAGAATAGAAGTCCATAAATAGTTCATATGTATTGTCCATGAATAATCCATGTATATTGTCGGGTCTATGTCAGAGTCCAATGTAAACCAAAACCTAATAAACTCAATATATATACTTGTCTCTATACCCCTACAGGGGTAACGAGAGCTTATACAATTGTTCAAATATAGACCATGAAATCATGATGTCCTGTTTTCAAATTCAGTACGAAAAAACCTTGTGGATCTGATATCTTCAATCTTTTTTCTTTACCGATAATCATGATCGAATTCCTTGATTTAGCTAAATACTAATAATGGGATGATTGAATGTTGAAATACTTGTTCTAGAATAACATTAAGAACCCAACAAACAATCATGATTTGTTCCTTTTAATTAACTTACTGACAGAAGAGAAAGAAATTAAAAGCCAAACCTACGTCTTTTAGGATTTGGCTGATTTGAACTGCCACGTATTTAGAACCATGTCATCCGGGAGGAGAGTAGGGAGGTGAACGGGTAAAGAATAGCAGGCGTTTTCGTTTTATAAATGTTGTTAATTTCGCCTTTTCTTTTTTAGGCCAAGCACTACGGAACGCCATTTCCCTTCCCTATCCCTTTGATGTAGAGAAATGCATAAAAATTTAAGTTCTGCGGTCTTCTATATCCCTTTGAATAAGAGATATCTCTTCCTAATTTAGAAGTGGATCATATCTGGTTCATCCTGTAGGAAAGAGTTTTCGTGTGAAAAAGTATTTTACGATTTTCAACGGATACTTAGTTTTCATTTGAGAATTTTTAGTTTTACCGTATTTTTTTCACTTTTTAACTCTTCTATTTCTAATAAAATTCTTTATTTCCTATTATATCTCCAGTTTTTTCTGTTCAAATTTTTTTACCCATAAATAATAATTATCTAAACTCGTGAAAATAAAATTTGGAAAGAAAAAAATGTAAATTCACTATTTATACTGAAATGTCCTAGACTATAGTGAGGTTGCCTTGTGACTCATATCCCCTCCCTATAATTAGAGATAGGGAAGGGATACCCCTTGCCATAATGCTTGGCCTTAAATAGTTTTTGACCATGTTATGCACTAGGGCTTCGTATAATATATAATAATGGTAAAAAAATATGGAAATAATAAATTTGAGGTGTGCCATAATTAAACAAAATTCTAACTTAGGGTTAATAAAAATTGTCTTAATGAAAATGGAAATTAATAAAGAAAAAGACAAATAAGAGTGGTAGTGGTTATAGTCAAGTTTAGTTTGACTTAAATATACAAAGGTAGCTTTAATCAAAATTAACTAGGAGTGTGTTTGGCACCGGTGGATTTGAGGGTGGAGTGGATTTAGGGGAGGTAGTTGGAGGAGATGGTTCAAATTACCCTTGTTTGGCATAACTTTTTGATGGTGGAATTGATTTTCTTGTCAACTTATTTTTCTTCAATCAATGGCAAAGAAGTTGACAACCTAACCCTGGGATTTCAAACTCCTCCCTTTTTTTTCTATCCTTTTCACTTTCTTCTCTATTTTGCGCTATTTTACTTTCCTGTTCAGCAACAGAAAACATAAGCTCACAGGATTAATGTGGGTAAGTCACACTATGTTCCCATGTTTTCATCATGGGTTATTGTTAAATTTTTGTTCTCTTCTTCTCATATACTTCTATCAATCATCTTTGGATGGAAATACCAAACCCTAGATTCTTTTTCAGAACCAAATAAATCTGGATTGTAAATCTAATCCATGGGAAAGAAGCTTTCATGATCGAAAGATGTTCTTCTTGTTTTCGTTTCAGTACGATAATGAACCCTAATCTACTTTTTTCCCCTCTAAATTCATGATTTTCGTATGTACGAACATGTTAGAAATCTAAATTGGTTTATCAGAAAATATCAGCACAAACGGATCCTGATTTCAAACGATTTACACTATCAGAAAGATCTTTGATTCTTCTTATCTTTTTTCATGAAACCTTACTTTCAGTAAGAACTATGTCTTAGCCTTATTTTCCATCTATTCATTTTTGATGTCAAACAGAAAATATTGCACGGAGGAAGTTGAATTTCTAGGTAGTTGGTTTTTTGGGATGTTGAACTACCTAGAAATTGAACTCCGCTGGTGCCAAACGAATCCTAGTGTTACTTTAGAAATTCCGAGAGAATGACAAATACTACATGAAACCAAAAGTTCAAGGATAGTTTTGTAAAATAATTCCACTTTTAAATTATGCGTCATATTCCCATTTAATTCACCACTTTTAGCAATTAAATTTGGTTTTAGACCAAGGTTATGGGGAATGGAATCCTACTTAGTGGATCAAAAAAACGTCAAATTTCCCCTAATATGGACTCAACAAACATGCAAAACGAGTGAACAAACAAACAAATCTATTGGTTTGTTCAGTGCGGGCAAACATTAGCCGCGATTTTAAAACACAACCGCGCAGACGCAGGAAACTCGCTGGCGGGTGTACTGAAATCTCGTGGATTGTGGAAACCCACCAACGGGTAATTATAAACCACCAGCGGGTAATCTTTACCCGCCAACGGCTAAATATGAACAGCTGGAAAATATGTTCATCCAACGTCCATAATTTTGAGTTCTATAAATCTCTTCATTTCAACTCTAAATTCACACATTCTACACAATCTAAATCTCTTTACTCACAAAAATGCTTCCTAGAGTGTCTACTAGAGTTCATGGTACTAGATACAGTCAAGAAGAGGATTTAGCTTTTTGTAGAGACTATGTTTTTTACACACAAGATGCTATCAATGGGAATGTAGCTGAATCGATGTTCATCCTCTGGGAGAAAGTTTTTATAAAGTTCTTCGCTGAAACGGGGAATACTTATTCACGAGTCGCCTCCAGATTATCGCATCATTTTAGTGTAATTAGTTGGGAAGTATCAGAATTCCTAAGTCAATTAGTTGATAATCACAAAGTAAAATGGACGGTGAAGGTGCAGGTGTGGATGTAGTGGAATCATGAATACTAGCGAGGTGGGAAGTATCTCACGGCAGTCCTTTCGCCTTCCAAGCTTGTTTTAACATTCTTAGGGTGCTCAACCGGTTCAACCCCTTCGGCATCATAGGAATTCCATAAGGCGGCTATTAAATGAGGAAAAAGTTAATCGAGTGTTATGTAGTAGTAGTGGCTTTAATGTAATGTATTTGCTTTAATATGATGTAGTTGGTTTAGTCCAATGCATAGTATGTTTTTATTTATAAAAACATTTAAATTAGTTATGATATTGATAGTGGAAATGTGAAGAAATTTTGGTTTAATTAGATAATCATAACACAACATAACACCAAACAAAAAAACATAATACCATAGTGAATCGATCAGTTCGCACAGTTTAATCATAAGAAAGGTTAATCAGCCCACTCCACCAAAAAACACCTAGGACATTTCCAGAAGTTCCTTCCGTATGTGTCTTATTCTGTAGAAGTGCACAAATGCATAAAAGTCCTGCAACCGGCCGGGCTTTGAACATCCACTAATTCTCTGTGACAATGTTTGTATTCGTGATCTCCATCTCCACAATGCTCGCAGTGTAACGACTTCTTCTTCAGTTTGGCTTTAAGTTTGAAGTTTCTACAGAGTGTTGCAAACTTTTCTTCTTCTTCTTTAACCTTCATAGAATCATCTAGTATACGTGGTTCCGCTGGATAATTGAGATCTTGACATTGCAAATACCTGAGCTTTTGTAGTTGTGATTCAATCACCATTCTGATGCGTGAACAACCTTCCCGGGGACACTTTGAATACATCCAAGGGCATTGCATCAAACTGTTATTATCCATGAAACATAATGGGCAAACCTCTTTTGCTTAGACACATAATATTTGCTTCTCTTTTCCTTTATAAAACATGGTGGATGTTGTTGGCTACAAAGAAATCTGTTGGTTTGGTTGAGAATCAAAGCTAGTGTTGTATTTATTAAAAAAAGAAAAAGACAGCCATTGGTAATTCAAATTGGTGGTCAAAGTAAAGCAGCCTGGTTTTATTTTGATTGCCAACGGTTACATTTCCAACGACTCTATTTTTCTAACCCTATAAATTCAACTCTTCCCATCATCAGATTCACATCTTCTTCTTTTTTTATAAATATCATCATCTCTTAATCTATAGAAAAATATCTTCTAGAATTCGTGGTCCTAAGTTTACTCAAGAGGGGGATTTAGTTATATGCAAAGACTACGTTTTTCATATTGGAGGAAAAAATATTATGCGCGATCAAGACATGTCAGACGCTTTTGTTTGGCAGAACATTTTCACAATGTTCGTCTCACAAAAAGGGAACTTCGGAAACCGAGTTGCTCGTACTTTGTATCTTCGTTTTCATTCAATTAATCGTGATGTCACGCCATTCTTTGATCGTGTAAAGGAAATTGATCGAGAAAAATTTGTCAGTGTAAATGAAGCTGAAGTGATCCAAATAGCTCTAGATAATTGGGAGGAAGCTCACAACAAACCTTTTCTTTACGAAGATTGTTTCAGCATTCTTAAAACGGTTCATCTCAATCACATCTTCACTACATCGTCAGGGCTCTCCGTTTCTTAACTATGGAAGAAGATGTTATGCTTGTTCGATGTTGGATACATTGTATAACGAGAAATATGAATAATGACCATTTCTGGGGAAGGGTTTTGCAAAAGTTTGTGGCATTGAGAAATGATTATATAAGAAACATCAAGAGCCTAGAATTAAGATTTTCATTCATCACTAGAAGTCAAATATTATACACAAGTTTTGTGGATGGTTCACTGTAGTAATTTTGGATTTTCCAACGAAGAACTGGTTAGTATATCTTAATACCTTTATCATCACTGATAATATCTTAACTAACTTGTTGTTTATCTGTTTTTGAGAAAAGCATCGTTCAGACCATGTTTAACGAAGAAAACAGAAGAGATTTTACGCATTTTGAATGTTATGAACTCTATAGAGATAATGTCGCTGGATTTGATGTAGTGTGATGATATTTTTGTCGTTATTATATATGCAAGTTTAAATTAATAAGTATCGCTTAATATGAAATGAAAATCAATTTATGATCTAAATATTTTCATTGATTAATAAAATTACTGCAACTTCTTTACAAGATATAAACTTAAACAATAATAAGAAGTAAACTAAAACTAATAACTTCGATAAAAATCAAGTACAATATTTGGCCTCCTTTTTATCTTTATTTGACTTATCTTCCATTCAACGCGCTCTTGAACTGTTTCCCATTTGTTTTTGAATTTTCTGTTGTGAACTTTCAGAACTGGAGCTTTTCTCTTCCTTTTAGCGGAACATTTTCTTGAAGCCACTTCTAAAACTTGCATTTCCTTTTTATAATTTTCAATATTTTTAATTCTTCCACATATCTTAGAAACAGCAGCTTCAAGTTTTGCATTGCAAAAAAGTGTTATGGCCTTTTCAGACATTTGAAATAAACTTAGAAGAGAAAACTTAAGAGAAGTGAATTTTTGTGTGAGTGGGTTGTTTGAAGATGGTGGTAATTAATAGTGATAAAAATATGACCGTTTTTACTTTTGAAAAACTGGTCGTTGGCAGTTTATGTCCACCCGCCAGCGAGTTTCATTCATCCACAAGGTTTTGGCTAAACCATCAGCGGGTTTATTTCACTCGCGCATTTGGTGATGAACCGCCCACAGCTTTTCCCACACTGCAAACTCACGTTTTCCCATCCACCTGGCTCAACAAGTAATTTTTTTTATTGATTGCCATAGGAATTGTCCTATGTGGATAAAGTTTTGCTGCTAGCGAAGAAAAAAGGTTAAATGGCTAAATATTTGTTGCTCGACCTATAAATCTTATTTTATATATGTACTGCAACTGTGGGGATTGCGAACCTGATTTGCTTTTTGATTTTAGAATAACATATTTTTATACTAACGGGTAAACCTTTGCCGCTTAGAATGTCTTTAACTAATTCTCATAGTGATAAAAATGTATCACTCTCTTCCTAACTCATTTTGAAAGGGATATCCCATAGCTCTTTCTCTTAATTTTTGAATTTTATTTTTCAAAATCAAATTAATAATGGTTTCTAAATTCATAAAATAATCTTTTAATTTTTTGGGATTTCAAATTTCAATAGGTAATTAAAGTTTTGATTTAGTTAGAGATTTCAGTGTTTAAGATTTAGAGGTTAATATTCACGATTTACAATCTTAGTTTCACAAATTATAATTAATCTCACAGGGTTAAAAGTTGTAATTAGGTAATTTAAGTATAAGGATCCATGATGGAAGACTTTTTTTTTGGGAAATTAAGGATCCAATAATATGGTTAAAATGACGTGATTTTGATATTATCACTCCATTTATATGGTACTCACGAAATACGACATGGTCATAATTAATAGGAAGGAAGGGAGCATTTAACAAGCGACACATATTTTGTCGCGAGCAAACATGTTGTTTCCCAATATGATAGCAAGAAAATTTCACGTGTTTCCACTACATCCAGGTTGTTGATATTAGTCTCACATTACTAATTCCCCTTTGATAAATGCTAAATATAATACGAAAGGGTCACTCTAATTATTGCCAATTGGTTTTGAGTTGGATGCTCGCAAATTTTAACTTGGTAACAGAGCTACGCCCGTATGCGAGTAAGCCCAATGACTACCTGAAAATGAGAGGGTACTAAGTACACCACCAACTTTTTCGTTCGGCAGCATATATGGACAAAACCTAATACAATTGTAAGTAGACCAACCTAATAATCCTTGAAAATATATATAGAGAGAGAGGGAGAGAGTTTATATTTCTAATTATTCTCAATTAGAAATTTTAGACACAAGATCATGTGAACCTAATTCTGAAGAAGAGTACATGGACATTCTCAAAAATCAATTACCAACATCAATCTAGTCGTGTCCAAACATTTAAATCGAAATTCTGCCAAATAAAACTTGTTATCTATATTTCTAGATACTAATTCTACGAGAATGAGTCTCTTTCTCGATCACAATTACGTACAACTTGTGCTATTCTTATTATAAAGATAAAAAATGTAATGCGAAAAAGGAAAACACACAAGACACCATAATTTTTGTTAACGAGGAAACCGTAACTACTACAGGAAAACCCCAGGACCTCGATCATCCATATTTTAACATCGAACTGTATTAAGCCGTCACAGACACTAGCTTACTACCAGACTTCGGGATGTAATGTAGTCCTCCTCCAAGCAATTCAGTTGCAGTCGTGCTCCTTGCATCTCTTGAACCTCGCAAGGGTCTAAGAAATTTATTCCCTTAGCTGATGTCATTTATATCCTAAGAGTTGCTTCAGCCTAAGTGAAAAATTTTGATACCAATATGCCTCTAACAGATAAACTTAACTAATATCCCTTTATATCAAATAAATTAAGGCTTGGAAATATGTTTGCAATAGACAAAAATAGCTAATTAACTTCACAAATCTGAACACTTACACCTAGTTAGCTGAGAAGCATTGATTCTTAACCACCTCTCAAGAACAATTGCGAACTAATCAATCTTAGATACCTATATTGAGAAGACTTCACTTTGCGAAATATATCTATCTCGTTCCTGAAAAAAATTACTAAAACATCGATAACAAAATGAACAAGATCAGGATACACGAATTATCAAGGTAAAGATAGTCGGACCTGGATTCACGAATCCATATAAGTGAGGT
Source organism: Papaver somniferum (assembly GCF_003573695.1). Lineage (NCBI taxonomy): Eukaryota > Viridiplantae > Streptophyta > Magnoliopsida > Ranunculales > Papaveraceae > Papaver > Papaver somniferum. The sequence continues at coordinate 173,226,085 of NC_039365.1, read as the reverse complement.
CTTTCAATCGTAGACGTAATTATGTTTCTTAGAGAAAACCTGGGTCAATAGAAGTTGAATCTAGCAATAAACTAGGACAAAAAAGTGTCAGGAATTAAATTTCCCAGTTGAATGAGTCTCTCTACTTGTATATTTTCAAAACCTGAGGGTTGCTTAGGATTCAATCTAAGATAACTTGTGAATCAAACAACACTTCTCTATTTAGATGGAACTCTAGTTAGGATTTTAAGTAAGCATGTGAGAAACTTGTGTTGAAATCACATAGAAGAATATACACTGTGGTCCGGGTTTTGGAATCGTGTAAAATGATAGTCCTTGGCAAAGTGCCTTTCGAACTTGTTAGAAATATTGTGTTCATTTAAACACGTAAGACTTAAATCATGTTACACATACACAAGGTGTATTAGTGATTATATATGTCTTAAAGGTATTTATGAGAGTCATAACAATGCTAAACATATTTATGAAAGTAGTCTTTCAGCATCTATTAACACGTACTGGGACTATTTGTGAAACTGTTCGTGAATCGTTAGCCAGTTCGTGAATTCAGGGCGCTATCCCCGAACTCGGATGTCTACGCGATTCATTAACTGGGTTCGTGAACCGTTGGCTATTTCACAAATTAATATCACCACGGTTCGTGAACTGTTTCATTCAGAACTCCACGGTTCGTGAACTGGGTTCGTGAAATTACATGTATTCCAGAACTTCAGATATCCATGGTTTGTGAGATGGTTCACCAACATATCCTGAGTTAATATTTTAACTGTTTTGTCTCTTTTTATGTTGAAATATTCTCATTTTCCATACATATAAAATAACATTGCTTGGGAAACTTTCAAATGATCCATATCATGACAGAACAATAGTTCTTGAATAGTAAATAGTTTCGAACTAAAACCTAACCGTAAAATATCCTGAACTACACCATCTTTCCAAGTTTTTTATTTCGATTTACGGTTGGGTTTTCCCAAAGAAAAAACAATTGTCACTAATTTAAAGTTAGTTTTTACCCAGTTACAGTTGGGTTCGACTAAGATCATAACTGTAAAACCAAAGAACCCAATTGTAACTGGTTTACAGTTGGATTTTTCCCAATTTTACCTAGTTACGCCGAAAAACCAATCGTAACTGGTTTAATACAATTGGGTTTCTCCAATTTTATCCAGTTATGGTTAGGAGTTCATCATCATCTAACTGTAAATTTGTTTTACGGTTGGCTCCAAAGGAAAAATTTAACCGTAAATCGCTCTTAAAGCTAAAAAATTCAATCTTTTTTAAGTACTTTCACCAGTTCTGAGAAATAAAAAACACATTGGTTGAGCGGGTCGAAATCTATGGCTTTAGTTTGAAAAAAAATATCCAAAATTTTTTCCTTTTTTTTAATACTTTTTCCTCCCACCAAAATAACACACTTAATATGATATTTTATCACTAATTATATAAAAAATACTCACTAATCTAATCATTATAAACACTAATTAATCTAAACATTAGCTAATTAGATTATTAACACCGACTAAACGAGGGATGCCTAGCCTTGATGATTATACTTTATTTTACGAGAAAAGAGTAAATTTAATTAAAAAACAAAAATGTTACTAAGAGTGATACCAAAGTTACAAAAAAAAGAAAGGAAAAAAAATAAAAAAAAAACAACGTGCCCACAAATGAGTAAAATCATCACACTCTCAAAGAAAAACTTCAAAGCTAAGCTCCACACAAGAATTTACAAAAGATACTTCAGAAACAAGAAACCCAAAAGATAGGGGTGCCAAAAGCTAATCTGATATGGGACGTATTTTGGAAAGTCTAGCATATTTCCAAAATTTGACTAAATCTTGGATATCTGTTAGTTTTAGTATTTTTATTATAAGGATAATTAGTTTCTTTATTGGATTTATCTTGTTTCATGAGAATAATATATTTTTTAAGAATGTTCTAGATTTCTAGATTTAATGTCTGGAGGCGATAAATAGTCATTTTCTTTATCATTGTAATTAGCTTGGTTTAGCTCACATTTATCTGATTAATGAAAACTCTTAAGTTGTTTGGTTTATACCATTGTTTATCGTTTTAACTCTTGGATTAGAGATTATTGTAGCTCCTGGATTTGAGTGAGTGTTACCGTTACTTTTGGATTAGAGTCATTATCTTCGTCTTTGCTCCTGGATTGGAGTTGTTTATCACTTTTGGTCCCTATTTACAGGAGTGGATTCTCCGCGTGTCAGTTTATTTTAAATCGTTTCCGCTGTGCCATATCAGGTGGTTACCAGAGCAGGTTTTTCTTGTGCTGTGCATCTGGGGGTTTTTCTAGAAGGATAGATCGAGGAGTCTCGTGATATCTAGGTTTCTATCAAAATACTTTATAAAAAAAAAAGAAAAAAAAAAAAAGAAAGTCGAGTAAAATTAAGAAAGAGAAACGGAGGTCGGAGGCAGTTGAAGTGTTGGGTTCTTTTTTCGTCATCAAATTTGTCTGTGCGTATCATCACCTTGCCTTACTTTGTTTTGGTAAGTGCCTTACTTAATTGTGAGACCCTAGTTTTTGTTATTAAAAGAAAACCCCAACTTTTGATTTTCTGCACAAGAGTTCTTTGTGACAAGTTGAAATCAAATACGGTTTAATAAAACCCAGCACATTAAAATTGTTTTCGGAATTGCTATTCCACTCACTTGTCACAGCACTAATTGCCACTCACCCACATCTAGACCCTTGATTTTGGGAGTTAAAAACCTTTTTGGTAAGCAGGTGGGTCATGGTTGAATAGCCTTGACCAGTATTATTGGGACACTTGAATTTGAGTGGTGAGTAGTGCTGTGGATGGAGTGCAGAATAGCATTTCCGAATTGTTTTCATCTTGTATATCAAGTCAAATTTGTCCCATCCCCGTCGTTCGCAAGTTCACTAGAGAACTTTACAAGTTGGCATACTTCATATATATCATCCGGCTTTAAGCCATTAACCAAGTTCCGCGTTTAAAACTTATTTGTCCCTAAACGTATTGGAGATTGCGACATGGAGAATTGTTCTCAAGGCAAGCTTTTTCGAAGTCGGTACATCATCGAAAATAAATTTTGGGATTTTATTACTGACGGTGGTTGTGAACAAAATTTGGTTTCTATTAAAACGGTGGAAGCTTTGGGTTATGAGATGGACTGGTATCCTTACCCGGATCAGATTAAATGGGTCAGAAACAACGAAGGGGTGATTACTTGCATGGTAGTTTGCAAAATTTCAATAGTCCTCGGTAAGTGTTATTCTGACACAATCTTTTGTGAAGTAGTTGATACTGACGTTTGTGATGTTGTGTTGGGTGGTCCCTGGTTGTTTGAGGTACGAGCAAGTTGTCGTGATAACATTTATGAATTCATATGGAGAGCAATCAAGATCAAGTTGATGCAGGGTAAAAGACCGCCTGAGAAATAGAAAGAGGTGGCTTTTAAAAGTGCACTTTACACAGATGGTGAGGCTGCGTTCAAAAAAAAACCTTGGTGAAGTTGAACAGAACATTAGTAATTATGACCAGGGAATTCATAAAGTGATTGGAGGCAATGAGATGCTTAAGGTTAGTCCTTCCCAGTTGGATATAGCTGTGGTGGTAGTTCCCGAAAGCAGCACTTCTGAAGACTGTTGGAAACAATAAAGAAAATTCACACAAAATAAATCTATAACAGCTGAGTCGCGGATTAGGTCGCTATCTTTAAGATATTTCGCGACTCTGCCTCTTGATTTTGCTGGCAGTCAAAAACTTGTCGAACACCTATGGGATAAAACAGCTGATTCTCTCTTGTTCGATTTCTCTGCACCTTGAGAAATCGAACCAACTCTTACTCTATCTTACACTTGCTCAGAACACAAATAGATGAAAAAACTCAGTTATTCATCTTCTCCAAAAACTGTCTTTTATAACTCAAAGGAAATCAATTCGGTTTAATGAGAATAAAATCAATAATAACTGCAAACTTAAAATCCTCCATAACAGTAATAAAACGGCTAGAATATAAAACCGAAATTAATGAATTTAATAGAGAATATTAAGTTGGCATAAAACCGTTATGGAAATCAGAAGTTAAATCTGCAAAAAATTAACTTTTAAATCAGTAGACCTCCCAAGTCCCCGCTCTCCCGGACTTTTTAAGTAATATAGATATATATAATATACCTAGTCAAATGCATGGGGTGAGACTTGAACCCAAGTCTATAGTGTGGGAGCCCAAAATAATACCACCACACTAATTCTATAAGTTTGATATAATATTACAAAACTATGTTTTTAAATATATATATATATCTCCCAACAAAGACTCATACGCATTTACCATGTTTCCTGATGGTACTTCCAACTCTTATGGATACCGAAGGGACAATGCTTGGAAGATGTCGTGGGAGCTTCTACATTGCAACGCTAGGAGCAAACGACATTGTGTGGCGGGTTTTTACATGCATAAAATGAAGAATGTAAAGTTGCGATTATTTTCTAAACGGTTAGTAATTCCGATGCATGATTCAAGATCGACTTGTTCCACCAGTGGGAGTGCCAAGGTCCTTTATTCGACTTTCCATTTTCAGTATAAACTCGAGATGAGTTTCGTCGCAGTAGGGGAACCTGATACGGGACATATTTTGGAAAGTCTAGCATATTTCCAAGATTTGACTAAATCTTAGATATCTGTTAGTTTAAGAATTTTTATTATTAGGATAATTAGTTTCTTTATTGGATTTATCCTGTTGTTGATGGTGGTTTTTAGCTTAGGGTTAAAATCGTAAAACCGTACAACTGACATGACGTCGCTATGACCATTAGCACATTTATTGAATCGACCAGCATGCCTACGTAAGAATTACCAGTGTACATTTTCTTTATGTGTCATGTTCCAAGGCAGAACCCTTAACATTGACCGACATCATCTATGCCAAACCCTAATTCTCATGATACCGCGCCAAGGCATGCCAACCATGCCAGCCACACCACTGTGCCAATGGAAAACCATCCCACCCACATCTCCGCGCCAAGGCATGCCAACAATGCCAGCCGCACCACTGTGCCAATGGAAAACCATGCCAGCCACATCTCCGCACCAAGGCATGCCAACCATGCCAGTCGCACCACTGTGCCAATGGAAAACCATGCCAGCCACGTCTACCGCGCCAAGGCATGCCAACCATGCTATCCGCACCATACGCCAATGGCATGCCAAACCGTTGGCCCCACCATGCCAAGCCAACCGTACCTTGCCTTGGCCCCAACCATGCTAGCCGTACCATGCTCCAATGGCATGCCAAACCCTTGGCCCCACCATGTCAAGCCAACCGCACCTTTCCTTGGCCCCACCATACCAAGACGTCCGTACCAAACCCTTGGCACCACTATGCCAAGCCATCCGCGTCATTGGCCTTGGCCCCACCATGCCGGCCTTCCCTATGCGGCTACCAAAACGAAGGCGTGCGACGATCAACGACCACCCTTCCATCCTAGATGCAAATCCTAGCCGTCCAAGGTCGCCAAACAACGCATGGTAACCTTTGTCCCAAAACCCTAGTTTTGGCCACGTCAAACCGCTCCAAGGCATGCCATGCCACATGTGCCAATGGCATGCCAACCACCTTGCCGCGCCATACCATGCCAGCCTTCCCTATGCGGCTACCAAAACGAAGGCGTGCGACAATCAACGGCCACCCTTCCATCCTAGATGCAAATCCTAGCCGTCCAAGGTCGCCAAACAACGTATGGTAATCTTTGCTCCAAAACCCTAGTTTTGGCCACGCCAAGGCATGCCATGCCACATGTGCCAATGGCATGCCAACCACCTTGCTGCGCCATACCATGCCAGCCTTCCCTATGCGGCTACCAAAACGAAGGTGTGCGACGATCAACGGCCACCCTTCCATCCTATATGCAAATCCTAGCCATCCAAGGTCGCCAAACAACGCAAGGTAACCTTTGGACCAAAACCCTAGTTTTAGCCACGCCAAACCGCGCCAAGGCATGCCATGCCACATGTGCCAATGGCATGCCAACCACCTTGCCACACCATACCATGCCGTCCTTCCCCATGCGGCTACCAAAACGAAGGCGTGCGAAGATCAACGACCACCCTTCCATCCTAGATGCAAATCCTAGCCGTCTTTATCCCAAAACCCTATTTTTGGCCACGCCAAACCGCGCCAAGGCATGCCATGCCATGCCAACCACCTTGTCGCGCCATACCATTCCGGCCTTCCCCATGCGGCTACCAAAACAAAGGAGTGCGACGATCAACGGCCACCCTTCCATCCTAGATGCAAATCCTAGCCGTCCAAGGTCGCCAAACAATGCATGGTAACCTTTGGCACAAAACCCTGTTTTTGGCCACGCCAAACCGCGCCAAGGCATGCCATGCCAACCACCTAGCCGCGCCATACCATGCCGTCCTTCCCCATGCGGCTACCAAATACGAAGGCGTTCGATGATCAACGACCACCCTTCCATCCTAGATGCAAATCCTAGCTGTCCAAGGTCGCCAAACAACGCATGGTAACCTTTGGCCCCAAACCCTAGTTTTGGCCACGCCAAACCGCGCCAAGGAATGCCATGCCACATGTGCCAATGGCATGCCAACCACCTTGTCGCGCCATACCATGTCGCCCTTCCATATGCGGCTACCAAAACGAAGGCCTGCAATAATCAACGACCACTTTTCATCTAAGATGCAGATCTTAGCCGTCCAAGGTTACCAGCTAACACATGGCAACCTTTGGCCCTAGTTTGGTCGCCCCTAAACAAAGCCAAAACCCTAAATTTTGGCCGCGCCTAAACTAGGCTATATTAAAGCCATACTGATCATACTTTCATGTCGGTGTTGGTGATAGACACATTTTTGTGTCTATATTGTTGGAACTCGATTTTTGTACTAATATTGTTTTTTTATGTATTTTTAGGTATTTTTGGAAAATAAATATTGTTGGAAAATTCGGCTCGAAAAGTTGCTCGGAACACCCCGGAGGACATTTGCTATACGGACCCCCATTTTTCCTAATTGTCACCCACGGCTATATGTATCCCATTTTTGTCCACATCACCCATTTTTGTCCACATCACCCATCTTCTTAAAATTCAAATATAAATTTTGGCGGGAAAATATTCACAGATTTTCAGTTCGTGATTTAGAGGGGTTATAGTGTGATTCAATGGCTGAAACTTCATGGGAAGACTTTATTTAGCTTAACAGGCGTGGTAGGGTCATTGTAATTGATCCAGTTTGGCTGCATAATCGTTGGGAAGAAAACAGAGGTGTGTTTGCAAAGAGAGGAGATATTCACGGGGTTGCGTGAGTTGGAGAGAGTTTGCGCATGCTGGGAAGACTCTAACAACTGTTGGAAGCGTGTACGAGGTAAGAAAGGAGAAGTTGACATCCACAGACGCGTGAAGGAATCAAGAATCGAAAGAAAATGTTCCAGAAAATATTTTCTTCACTTCCGGATATATGAAGATCATTTTGAGTTATTACGGAGGATTTTATTCACCTGTTGGATATAAATATGTTGCTGAGGTTGCGAGGAAGGGAGATAGAGAGTTTGGGAGAGTTACAGAGCATCACAGAGCCGAAAAATCGAGTTGCAGATAACACCATTTTTGCTGCTGCAGAACTGAAGAACACGAAGACAGTCGTTTATCAACAGTGATAACGACACAGAGGCGGGGATCGTAGAAGATGAACAGCGACAGTTGGCTTTTATCGTTTTATGTAACAGTGTTTTGCAACAATTAAAAACGTTGCAAACAACCGATTTTTAATAGTTCTTCTCCAATTGATCATTTATAAACACTTTGAGCAATGAGATCAACTTTTGAGCGCGTTTCCACAATGATGAGCTAAACCCAATCCTTGGGGCTATGGAGGAAGCCGTTGTTTCGGTAAAAGTGATATATTTCTATTAATTAATTACAACAACTCTATTATGATTTTTGCATTGAACTAAAAATCTTTTATATGATTTTGATTAGTTAGGTGTATTTTCTCTTGATAGAATATGCTTGCTTTAGGGTTTTGATATTCTATGCTTGGATTAACATCTATTCTTTTGGAAATCTACATCTCTAGGCAATACTATTAAAATCAATTTGAATGTTGAGTTGCATAATTATTGTTTTATTAAATCACTAATATCAACCAATGGTGGAATCCTAGCCTTATTCTCTCCATAATTTTCACAACATCTTTTTAGTTTAGTTCGCTATTTCTATTTATTAAAAAAATAATCTAAAAATCCGCTTTCACAAGTCTTGAACGAATCATATTACTTCAACAACTTTGAAACACCATCAAATTTTTGGCGCCGCCGACGCGGACTTGTCTTTAGGCTAGAGTTTTTAGATTTTTTTTTTTTAGGTTTTTATTTTATTTGTTCTTCTTTACGTTTTTGGGTTTTTGTCTTTTTCTTACAGAATTCGGAATTTGGAGCGAAATAAACTTTTGCCAAAGCTTTTGGTGAATACTTAAAGACTTCGAGTGAAAGGCAAAGCGAAAGGAGCGAAAGAAGAAGATTTTTTTTTAATTTTATAAAAAAAAGAGACATTTTTATTTTTGTAGATTTTTATTTTTTTAGACTTTCTTTTTCTTTTGCACTTTATATTTTTGGACTTTGGACTTTAAATTTTAGGACATTATTTTTAAACCCTACGGAAGGGTAGTTTAAATATAAATTGTTTGCAAAGAAGGACGGTGATTACGATATCACCTCGGCCCCTCGGGTTCGTACATGACATAGGAGTCGTGGCCCAAGTAGACTACAAAGGTTCATCCCCCATCTGGTACGGGAGGTAAGTTTGTCGAAACACTCGCGAATCCCCTGTCAGCGAGTTATTGTCTTCCTTCGTATGCATATATGTTGAGGACTTGAAAACGGCTGCTTTAATTTCCTAGTAAAGGGCAAGGACTGGCCATACAAGATAAGGGTTTGGATTTCATCACCGTTCCCTTCTTTCCCGCCTTAGGAAAATGATACCAAACGCGAACCTAAGCCTAAATTTTTTTACTAGAACGAGACTGATAGGGTAACGAGCTTAACAGGAAAGTCATTCGAAAAATATTGGTTACTCTTTTAAGCATACTTCGAAGTTCTTGACGGTTTCTGTAAGTTGAATGCGTGACTGCGCCGCCTTGTAATACCGGTGAGGCCTTGGGTATCAAAGCTCCACCGAGCTTCCCTAGCCTCTATTCAACTTACTTTAACTCGGATTGATTTCAGAGGGGTTTGCTTAAATTGTAACGAATTCCCTTTTGAAGAATTAGAAGCTGGTTTAGAAACAATCTAAGTGCAGCCATCATGCTTTTTGTTTGCTAGAAATCAGTAGGTTTGCTATGGTAGAGTCATCCTTGTCAGTGGGTTTATTTTGAGAATGTCAAACTGGTACAATAGCCAATACAACGAATATCCAATTGAAAAAAATGGACATTACTACTTTGACCATAGTGTGAATAGTGGTTGGGAACATCCACCTTTTGAAGGTTATGGGTCATACTATGATGAGGCTAATTACTATTCACACACCCACAGGTCATACGAGCAAAACGATCATTCTATTTCTCTAGAAGAGTCTCTCAAGAGTTTCAGTGAGTCAACACAGAAGTTTCACTTATTTATGAAAGAGACTTATAATATTCCGCTTCCAGAAGAGTCCGTAGAGCAGTCAATTAAGATGTCTCTAGAAGAGTCCCTCAAGCAGTTTAATGAGAGTACAAATAGGATTATGGAAAAAATTTCTTAAGATAGTCTTAACTTCCAATATAGTGTTCCCAATACCACCCTTGAAAATAAGGATAGTTTTTATTCACATAATCAAGACGACGAGGTTAGAATTAGTAACACTACTAGTTTAGATGAGGTTCAACCATTTTCATAGTGTTGATGAAGAATTAGACACATATAGGCACAGTGATCAGGAATTTGTTACTCCAATTGAGCTTTACAATAATAATATTATTTCTAGTTCAAATCCAAATAATTTTAGTAATTATTCACCTATTCAAAAGGACGATGATTTGACTAGAAGTATCCCCGTTTTAGACGATGTAGTATCTCCTTTTTGCGAAGCCAATAATGGTTTAGAGGAAAGAGTTTACCCTGAGAATATTGTTTTAGAGTCTAGCGAGTTAAAAACGCTAGTCTTAGAAGAAGATAAACTCGTAGAGGTAAGTGAGGATGCTGATTGTAACTTAGAAGAATCAATTGACTATTTTCAAGAATTTGATGATCTAGAAATTAGGGATATTGTGACTAGTCTATCTAGAGACACTTAAAACTCTAAGTTTGGGGGTGATTATCACTTTCCTAGTGCCTTACCTTTAACTCTCAGAAAGTCCCCTCACTTAGGACTTGATATATGTGCCTCAACCATTGTGCCAGAATACCTTCATACTAGATCTCCTGAACCTAATAATTTCCAGGAAGAAGTTCAGTTGTTAGAAACCCATCCTCTGGTTGATGTGGTTTACCCAGGCGATAGTACCCAAATTGACTTTGTTTTTCCACCAAATATTTTTCATCCAATTGTGGGAACGTATAAGTTTCAGATGTGTCAATTATTGAGTTTTGAGACTAAACCTAATTACTTTAGGAGATTAGGGTCGACACATTTGTTTAAGGAAGACCACCACGTTCATTATGGTAAGCTGTGTAAGTCAAATTTGATTGACTTAGAGGATCCCCAGTTATTCAGGTTACTTTTATGTGCTTCTAAATTCTTAGTTGAGTATTTCCAGACTCTATAAGATGACCTTCAGGATCCTGCCTTTGAGGAAGTCCAGCCGATGAAAACCTTTTATCTAGACCCAGTTGTAGAACCCCAACCTGAACCACAACTAGATTTTGTTATCTTAAAGTTAAGTAAGGGTATGTTCGGTATCTTCATGGTCTGTTGCGATTTTCTCTTCGCTTGGGTAACACTTTTTGATTCAGATGACCCGCAATTATTCCGACTGCTGCTATATGATTCTTTGTGGTGGCTAATCCTTTCTTAGTCTGGCTGAAGACTTTAAACTTAGCACTTCCTGGGAGGTAACCCATGCTCATGCAACACGGTAATATCTTTCCTTAACTCTTTTGCTTCAAGTGGTAACAATTTCTCCTTGTTCATGCTTTCAATTTTATCTTTAGAACATTGAGGAAAATGTTAGATTTAAGTTTGGGGGTGTGGGATAAACTTTTAGTTGCAATAAATAAACTCCAGAGCCTAGAAATTTATGCTTATTAAGGTTGGCACTAACCAATCTAAGTGGATGGGAACATCTTGGTTGTAGGAGTTGAGGAACCAATCTGATTAGATGGAAACATCTAAAGAGTCTATTCATAAAAGCACAGAGCTCAGGTGTTAGAATTAAAAAAAAAACATGGTAGTTTCGTCATATCTCGTTGAATCCTAATCCTTCTGTTTTTATTTTTTAAGTGATTTGGTGGGGCACATGATTCAAGTTGCTACCTTTTCTAGGATGGAATAGAGTGATTGAGATACCACAAAAAAAATGAAAAATGAAAAAAAAAAAAAAGACCAGACCATTAGACCAACCGGAATAAATTCAATAAAGTCGACCACTGGTGCCCTTGTATATGCCAGTTGTGTTGACCTAGAGTTAGGTTTATCGACCACTGGTCCCCTTGTATATGCCAGTTGTGTTGATATTAGTCAGACCGGTATCTCAGTCCATTAGGATAGGTTCACCTTGGCAGAGGCCTTCAGACAGATATGGGAAACACCGTTCTCTTTTAACCATCTCTTTATCCATCTTCTTAATCTTTCCATGTGATTGGTTGACTCCGGTTATGATGTCTAGAAACTATCTGAGTAGAGCTCTGTCACTTATATATGAATTATAGTATGCTGAGTGAAAACTCGTGTACAACAATTGGAAATTCGCATCAGGGTACTTCCTCCTATAGTCAATGTTTGTGTGCCAACCAAGGAGATTCTTTAGTGCCTTCCAAGGTTCTGCGTAGATAGCTAGGGTATGGAGTAATGGTTTTGTGGGTACACCTCTGGTAAACCCTCCAGAGAAAACACTTCGCCACTAGGGCCACCTAGCGGTTTAACGGCTTGCTGCACGTGCTAAGTGTAGTCATTTTTATTTTCTAGATTTGCTCGAGGACTAGCAAATAATAAGTTTAGGGGTATTTGATAGACACATTTTTGTGCCTAAATTGTCCTCAATGTCTATATTGTTGGAACTCGATTTTTGTACTAATATTGTTTTTTTATGTATTTTTAGGTATTTTTGGAAAATAAATATTGTTGGAAAATTCGGCTCGAAAAGTTGCTCAGAGCACCCCGGAGGACATTTGCTATACGGACCCCCATTTTTTCTAACTGTCCCCCACTGCTATATGTAGCCCATTTTTGTCCACATCACGCATTTTTGTCCACATCACCCATCTTCTTCAAATTCAAATATAAATTTTGGTGGGAAAATATTCACAGATTTTCAGTTCGTGATTGGGAGGGGTTATAGTGTGATTCAATGGCTGAAACTTCATGGGAAGACTTTATTTAGCTTAAAAGGCGTGGTAGGGTCGTTGGAATTGATGCAGTTTGGCTGGATAATCGTTGGGAAGAAAACAGAGGTGTATGTGCAAAGGGAGGAGATATTCACGGGATTTGCATGAGTTGGAGAGAGTTTTTGCATGCTGGGAAGACTCTAACAACTGTTGGAAGCGTGTACGAGGTAAAAAAGTAGAAGTTGACATCCACAGACGCGTGAAGGAATCAAGAATCGAAAAAAATATTCCAGAAAATATTTTCTTCACTGTCGGATATATGAAGATCATTTTGAGTTATTACGGAGGATTTTCTTCACCTGTTGGATATAAATATGTTGCTGAGGTTGCGAGGAAGGGAGATAAAGAGTTTGGGAGAGTTACAGAGCATCACAGAGCCGAAAAATCGAGTTGCAGAGAACACCATTTCTGCTGCTGCAGAACTGAAGAACACGAAGAACAGACTCAGGAAGACAGTCGTTTATCAACAGTGATAACGACACAGAGGCGGGGTAGAAGCTGAACAGAGACAGTTGGCTTGTAACGTTTTATGTAACAGTGTTTTGCAACAATTAAAAACGTTGCAAACACCCGATTTTTAATAGTTTTTCTTCAATTCTTCACTTGTAAACATTTTGAGCAATGAGATCAACTTTTGAGCGGGTTTCCACAATGATGAGCTAAACCCAATCCTTGGGGCTATGGAGGAAGCCGTTGTTTCGGTAAAAGTGATATATTTCTATTAATTAATTACAACAACTCTATTATGATTTTTGCATTGAACTAAAAATTGTTTATATGATTTTGATTAGTTAGGTGTATTTTCTCTTGATAGAATATGCTTGCTTTAGGGTTTTGATATTCTATGCTTGGATTAACATCTATTCTTTTGGAAATCTACATGTCTAGGCAATACTATTAGAATCAATTTGAATGTTGAGTTGCATAATTATTATTTTATTAAATCACTAATATCAACCAATGGTGGAATCCTAGCCCTATTCTCTCCATAATTTTCACAACATATTTTTAATTTAGTTCGCTTTTTCTATTTATTAAAAAAAAATCTAAAAATACGCTTTCACAAGTCTTGAACGAATCATATTACTACAACAACTTTGAAAACACATCAGTTGGGGCGGCAAGTCATGGCGCGGACGGCTTGGCATGGTGGGGCCAAGGCAATGGCGCAGTTTGGTGAGGCAAAGCATGCGCGGACGGCTTGGCATGACTTGCCGCACCAACACCGACAACTCGCCAAGCCAGGTTCAGGATGTTCCCTAACCCATCCAAGGTGATGCATAGCCAGACTACGGTCTACACCACGAATAGAATCTACGCAAGGCCGCCAAAAACGAGGATCATGGACTCTCCTTACCTCTCGAAAAGGTTAGTCGAACCTCCCTGACCATCTTTCCACGACTTGTCGTTTCGATTTTTGTCCTTGCCCGTCACCATCTTATGCTTACCTCACAACAATGCTCCTATTCCGAGCTAAGCAGGGGACTTAATGTTGATGGTGGTTTTTAGCTTAGGGTTAAAATCGTACAACCGTATAACTGATATGACGTCACTATGAGCATTAGCACATTTATTGAATCGATCATCATGCCTACGTAACAATTACCAGGGTACCTTTTTTCTATGTGTCATGTTCCACGGCAGGACTCTTAACATTGACCGACATCATCTATGCCAAACCCTAATTCTCATGCTACCGCGCCAAGGCATGCCAACCATGCCAGCCACACCACTGTGCCAATGGAAAACCATGCCACCCACATCTCCGCGCCAAGGCATGCCAACAACGTCAGCCGCACCACTGTGCCAATGGCAAACCATGCCAGCCACATCTCCGCGCCAAGGCATGCCAACCATGCCAGACGCACCAGTGTGCCAATGGAAAACCATGCCAGCCACATCTCAGCGCCAAGGCATGCCAACCATGCCAGTCGCACCACTGTGCCAATGGAAAACCATGCCAGCCACGTCTACCGCGCCAAGGCATGCCAACCATGCTAGCCGCACCATACGCCAATGGCATGCCAAACCCTTGGCCCCACCATGCCAAGCCAACCGTACCTTTCCTTGTCCCCAACCATGCTAGCCGTACCACGCGCCAATGGCATGCCAAACCCTTGGCCCCACCATGCCAAGCCAACCGCGCCAAGGCATGCCATGCCACATATGCCAATGGCATTCCAACCACCTTGTCGCGCCATACCATGCCGGCCTTCCCTATGAGGCTACCAAAACGAAGGCGTGCGACGATCAACGGCCACCCATCCATCCTAGATGCAAATCCTAGCCATCCAAGGTCGCCAAACAACGCAAGGTAACCTTTGGCCCAAAACCCTAGTTTTAGCCACGCCAAACCGCGCCAAGGCATGCCATGCCACATGTGCCAATGGCATGCCAACCACCTTGCCACACCATACCATGCCGGCCTTCCCCATGCGGCTACCAAAACGAAGGCGTGCGACGATCAACGGCCACCCTTCCATCCTAGATGCAAATCCTAGCCGTCCAAGGTTGCCAAACAACGCATGGTAACCTTTATCCCAAAACCCTAGTTTTGGCCACGCCAAACCGCGCCAAGGCATGTCATGCCACATGTGCCAATGGCATGCCAACCACCTTGCCGCGTCATTCCATGCCGGCCTTCCCCATGCGGCTACCAAAACAAAGGCGTGCGACGATTAACGGCCACCCTTCCATCCTAGATGCAAATCCTATCCGTCCAAGGTCGCCAAACAACGCATGGTAACCTTTGGCACAAAACCCTATTTTTGGCCACGCCAAACCGCGCCAAGGCATGCCATGCCACATGTGCCAATGGCATGCCAACCACCTTGCCGCGCCATACCATGTCGGCCTTCCCCATGCGGATACCAAAACGAAGGCATGCGACGATCAACGGCCACCCTTCCATCCTAGATGCAAATCCTAGCTGTCCAAGGTCGCCAAACAACGCATGGTAACCTTTGGCCCAAAACCCTAGTTCTGGCCATGCCAAACCGCGCCAAGGAATGCCATGCCACATGTGCCAATGGCATGCCAACCACCTTGCCGCGCCATACCATGTCGGCCTTCCATATGCGGCTACCAAAACGAAGGCCTGCAATAATCAACGACCATTTCTCATCTAAGATGCAGATCTTAGCCGTCCAAGGTTACCAGCTAACACATGGCAACCTTTGGCCCTAGTTTGGTCGCGCCTAAACAAAGCCAAAACCCTAACTTTTGGCCGCGCCTAAACTGGGCCATATTAAAGCCATACTGATCATACTTTCATGCCACTGGCTACCAAACGAAAGATTGCAATGATTAACGGCTACCTTCCTCTTAAGATGCAAAATCTCGACCGTTGAAGGTCACCACCGAGCCGGAAAGTCTCCCAAGCTCAACTTGCCAGACAACAGCAACATGCTACATGTTTTCCACGAAAACACTCGAGACATCAACACATGTCACAAACTGGGGGATGCTCATTGGGTATTGGTTTAGCGGTTTACAGCGTACGGCGTACACTACGTTCGTTATAAGAAAGTTTCAAAAGGATGAGGTGGTTAGTAAATACAGGGAGTAATGGTGAAACGCTTTCTTTTATGGAACATCAATCCCAAGCGTTACCGGTTACCACCTCCTCCCATTTACTCACCCGTTTTCCATTTCTTAATGAGACTAGAGTACGTTTCACTTCGAGTTGTATAAATAGGCATTACCTGTTTCCACTGAACGACAAGTTCAGGTCATGAGGATACAACACTCAGAAAACATTTGCTAGCTTTCCATCTATTAGCTTCACACTTTCTGATGCAAGTCGTGGAACAACTATTCTTCCAGAATCAACTATTCTGGTCTTAATACTTTCTTCGCTTCCCTCCCCAAAACCAACCCTTCTCCTTCACTTTGTGACCGAAGAAAGTCTGGAACGACCATTTCTTGGTTTAGGCCGGATTTGTACAGATTGATCTCTCGAATCTAAAGTACCCCCTTGCAGTACATTGTTTAGGGTTTAAATTCGTTTCTCACCCACGCACCCGAAATTACCAAAATCAGCAGAAACCGTTTTCACCCTCAAACACCTGTTTTATGAGAATAATATATTTCTTAGGAATGTTATAGATTTCTAGATTTAATGTTTGGAGGCTATAAATAGTCATTTCCTTTATCATTGTAATTAGCTTGGTTTAGCTCACATTTATCTGATTAATGAAAACTCTTAAGTTGTTTGATTTATACCATTCTTTATCGTTTTAACTCTTGGATTAGAGATTATTGTAGCTTCTGGATTGGAGTGACTGTTACCGTTTTAGGAGTGGATTCTCCACGTGTCGATTATTTTCAAATAGTTCCCGCTGTGCCATATCATAATCATCCTTCAAAATCCTCATTTTCATCTTGAAACGAGCAATTGACAACATCAATTTTCTCATCATTGTCGGTATCAGGGTAGAAATATCACAAATCATCATCATCTTCAAATAGAGGTGTTTCCATCTTTGATTGAGATTTTGAATTCTGCAATAGATTCTTACACGTAAATCTCATCAAAGGATGGTCATCTACTCATCAATTTTTTAAAAGTTATTTGAAATCTATTTCGACATCAGTAACAGAGACAGTAGCAGATTTTACTTGATGATCTTGAGTCAACTGCCTAAGAGAAAATATTTTTTTTTCTTCTTTTTCCAAACCGTAATCCAACTCATATCCCCTGGAAGAATCTCCTCTGAATTCTCCTTCACATTAGAATTAGAAGTCAAACTTGGAGTTGAAAACCCATTTCTTTCGTTGGAAACTAAATTTGGGCATTCCCCTCCTCTCGAATCTAGGGTCGCTTCCAAAAATATAACAACTGCGACCGAAATCATGATTATAGTTTAGATAAAAAAAATATGAAAATCACTAACAGGTGATCTGTTTTTATCCTATTAGTGGAACCCCTTTTTTGGAATGTAAGATAATAGTAAAGCCCCGGTTTCTTTCCAAAACAATACACGGGAACTTAATCAGTAGCCCGCACTACTCTTCAGTGTTCGGCACGATTTTTCAAATTATGACGCGTTAACAGCTTCGGTTTTAGAAGAAGTCTGTTTAGTTCGTTGCCAATCATTTCTAGTGCCACTTGTTGAAATTAATAAAACAAAAGGAGTTGGTGGGCCAGTTAATAGTATTACTAGGGAATTCAAAATTGCAAATAATCGGCCCCGAGACTTCGTGCCCAACATGACTTTGCAGTTTGCAGCCCACACAATCAACGGAAACGTAGCATTTCTTTTTTTTCTCAACGCATGCATTTTCTTCTGATGAATTACCTAAACTGAGAGTGGAGATCATCAAAGAAAGAAATGGGTCAAAAGACAATTTGTTGGCATGAATGAAGAACCTAAATTTGCTATCAGAAGATAACAACTTATATAAAAGCCAATCATGGCACCTTCAAAACAAACATCCCAATAACTTCAATTCTCTACAGAGTTGAAGTTATTAACACACAATTTTTGCACTTATATTCAGGGTTTGGTAGGGAACACATGGAAGGAAACATGAAGGCTATTTTCTTAGCTCTAGTTATATCTGTAATTGTTGCATTTGATCATAGCAGTCTTCAAGTTAATGGTCAAGAAGATCTTGCTAAGAGTATGGTCATAACATGGGGTAAAGATCGTGCTTCCATTAATGGTGACAATCTTGATCTTGTACTTCGTGATAAACATTCAGGTTCTGCAGCGAAGAGTACGGCAGCATTTCTGTTTGGAAGTATTGAAATGCAAATTAAATTAGTACCTGGAAATTCTGCCGGTGTCGTTACAACTTTTTATGTAAGTATAGTTATGCAAACTACTTAACATGTAAATATTTGATCACAGACTATATTTTTACGTATCAAGACCCAGACATATAATGTATGTACGTTTGAATGCATGCAGCTGTCATCTACTGGTTCAAAACATGACGAAATAGATTTCGAGTTCCTTGGAAATGTAACGGGACAACCTTACACAATCCACACGAATGTCTACTGTGAAGGAAAGGGAAACAGGGAAGAACAATTTGTCCCATGGTATGATCCAACTGCTGATTTTCACAACTACACCATCCACTGGAACCCATCAGAGATTGTGTAAGTACATATACATATATCAATAAAGTAGTTCTTTTTTCGACCAGTAATGGAGTTATGGACTTATTCTGTATAAGAAGATGTAATGCAAGGACTAACCAATCAACCCCTAGCGGCCTAGCCTATGTTGTGAAAGGCGCCCTAGGCGCACGAGTCGCCCAAGGGGCGCCTAAGCAATAAAGCGCCCTAGGCGCCAAGATGTGTACAGTTTTTTTCTGCTTTTTAATTTTTTTTCCACGGGCGCTCGCCCAGCGCCTAACACCTCCTAGCTAGTTTGGAGTTTTAGACATGTCTATATGCATGGGTTGAACTGTGGTCTTAATAACAACTTTTTGATACTTCTTCCATCTCTCAGGTGGTACCTAGATAGCAAACCAATCCGTGTCTACAGAAACTACGAAAGCCAAGGAGTTCCATACCCAAATAAACAAGGAATGGAAGTTTATACAAGTTTATGGAATGCTGATGACTGGGCAACAAGAGGAGGACGTGACAAGACCGACTGGACACACGCTCCATTCACTGCTCACTATCGCAGGTTTAGGGCTAGGGCTTGCAAATGGAACGGAACACCCAGTATTACTCAATGTGCCAGCAAGTCTAACTGGTATACATCTCCGGTTTTCAGCCAACTAACTCCTGCTCAAAAAGGTCAAATGGAGGGGATTCAAAACAAAAACAGGATCTATGCTTACTGCAAAGATACTAACAGATTCAAGGGAAATATGCCAAAAGAATGTTCATTACCCCAATTTTAGTTCATTTTGATGAACAAATTACCACAGTATATGAAACTGTGAGTGGTCCATATAGTTTGGACAAATTTATGTTTTATCTGTTGTTTTATTTATATTCATGGTGTTGTAAGAGCTGATGGTACTAAAGCCCTAAAACGGATTCAGTATTGTTTTCATTTATCTTTGTATTTATATTCATCGTGTTGTAAGAGCTGATGGTAACAGAACAATGAGTATGTTTGATTTGGAGACAATTTTGTTGGATTAACTTCAACATAGAAATCACTAACAAGCTGGTTAGGACAAGATTAGGAAATTGATGTAATCCTAAGGGAATTAGAAGTCATCTAGTTCTAAGAAAAGGAAAGACATGTAATAAGGTAATAGGACTAGGAAAAGGGATTCATAGTTTTATATATATATGATCACCAAAGTTGTGGTTGATCATATGAGCAAGATTAGAGCTTGTGTTTAGTTTTGAGAGATTTTCTAAACATCAATAAAGAGAGTTGTCTTTATATAAGCTAAGTTTCATCTTGCATTTGCCATTAATTGGTATCAGAGCTTGTCTACACCGAGCCATGGGAGACGAGAGCACCATCATACGTACAAGATTTTTCACAAGCACAGTTGAAGCTTAAGGGGGAGAATGTTGGATTAACTTCAACATAGAAGTCACTAACAAGCTGGTTAGGACAAGATTAGGAAATTGATGTAATCCTACGGGAATT
Organism: Papaver somniferum; assembly: GCF_003573695.1. Classification (NCBI taxonomy): domain Eukaryota; kingdom Viridiplantae; phylum Streptophyta; class Magnoliopsida; order Ranunculales; family Papaveraceae; genus Papaver; species Papaver somniferum. Next base: position 173,205,979 of record NC_039365.1, on the reverse strand, counting down.
AGAAGTCATCTAGTTCTAAGAAAAGGAAAGACATGTAACAAGGTAATAAGAATAGGAAAAGGAATTCATAGTTCTATATATATATGATCTCCAAAGTTGTGGTTGATCATATGAGCAAGATTAGAGCTTGTGTTTAGTTTTGAGAGATTTTCTAAACATCAATAAAGAGAGTTATCTTTATATAAGCTAAGTCTCATCTTGCAGTTGCCATTAAATTTTAGTGATTGATTAATGTGTATGGTTTAATTTTGCCAATGATGGAAATAATTAACTTGATTTTGTTTTGTTTTTATTACGACCAAGTCAACATGGAATCAAAAATTCAGTAAGTAAAATCATACTATTTTATCCGTGGTTGGATATAAGCTGAATTCAAATCAACCTGAACACAAATAATGTGTGGGGAATTGTCAAGTCAATTGTTGATTTGTGCATGAGATTGAAAGAGGGGGAAAATGTGCTTGTTAAGGATCCGTGAAAGCCATAGGTGAGGATTTACGGGTGATGCATTTGAGAATAAATCATGTGGAGGAGCCATTGCCGGAAGACGAACAAGTACGACATCCTACAGAGGAAGAGGCTAACGTTGAGGCACTAGCTGCTGCAAATGATGTGGAACTGGAAGATACAGTTGAGGATGTTGCGTTTAGAAGTGTACATCTCATTAGTGAAGATGATGGTGATAGTCATTTTGTTTGTTTTTGGTTTCAAAAGGGATTGAAGCTTATCTATTTGTTGTTGTTTTGATTGGGAAGAACACGGTCATCATCATCACCAGATTCACGGAAATATCTGTTACAGTTAGCGATTGAGAAGAATATATAAGACCAGACACGATGGAATGTTTAGTTGTTCCAACCTTTCCCCGACTCATTGTTACAACCTTTCCCCGACTCACCTTTCTACCTCAAGCCGACTCAAACGATTCAGGGGCTGCAATATCTTTTAACATGACTGATTTAAAGCCACCTCTCCTCTGATGTCCTCTAAGAGCATCTTGAACAGTGGGTGCTAAACATCCTACGTGAAAATTTTATTTAGATCCTTATTTATGGGGTTATATGTATGTGATAAAAATGGTAATGATATGCTTATGATTTATGAACTATCTCCAAGGGTGGTGGTCATAATTCTAGGATTTGTTATTTTGGATAATGATAAAATTGATTCTCTTTTTTTAATTGGTTTAGAAAATTTTATGTAAAGATAAAATTTAAAATATAATTTTAATTGATCATTCCCAAGGTCTAGTTAAGACTTTTCTAACACCTTCGTATTTATTTTGACACCCTTCCTAATTAATAGGACCCACTATTGGAGATGCATTTTATGTAAATGAAGATCTAAAATCCTATGTGTCATAAAAAAATAAAATTTTCATCCTCTATTGGAAATGCTCTAACGGTTGTTGACGATTTCTCCGAAAAAACTGGATGAAAAAGGTCAAAATATGGGAATTAAATATATCATGGAAAAAATGTAGGCATTTTATTAAATGCATTTCCCCCATGTACATTTTATTAAAAAACCCTACTTTCATCTCGTACATTCTTCCCAGAATTGGTTTTTTCTTTTCACACATTTTGTGTATTTGGTTATGGATTGCATATGACATGTGTATTTGGTTATGGATTGCATATGACATCAACAAGATCAACTAATACATGCAAGTTTTTCATCCTTATTAGCTGTGTTGCATCATTGTAACAGCAACGCGAGTTCATCACTAGTTTTTATGTACTGTTGACGTCCTTTAGTAACACTATGTGCTTATGTGCTTTAGTTTTTAACCATATGTGCTTTTTTATTGAAGCAGGCCTTATGTGCTGGACATGGTTATTTTCAATTTTTTTACAGACACCCTCAGGAAGCAAGAGCCAAGAAACAGACGTAAAATACTAACCAAATGACTACACATTGTGAATGCCATGGTCATATATTTACATTTTAGGAGATATAAAATGAAATCAAAATCAAAACAACTAACTCAGAAGAGGGCTCACGGTTAGACCATAGCCACGGTACTGCTAGCACAAAGTTGTACATCAACCATGAAAGTCGACTTAGACTAAATTTTTTCCAAGGTGACTTCCGTGACCACTTTTTCTTATCATAAGAATCATGCCATGGCATAGTAAAGTCAAGTAGCTTACCATCATATCAATTCACTATCTGGCTAATCGTTCAACATGAAGTAGTAGTTGGAGGGAAACTGTGAGATCTTACGGTTTTCTGAGATGCAGCCGCAAGTCAATTGCTACTTTGGAATACTATCCATAAGACTTGACCACCATTCTCCACTTCAAATTCTGACGTGACAGCAACTTTGGAAGATTAATTTTCCGTCTCACGAGAATGTTTTTACATTGTTACAACTTGGACGGTGGAAAACCCCGATTGTGATGGGCATAAGAGATCTACGTTCACTCATTAGAATTGAGCGCTCTCACCAAGAAAACTTGACCACCACCACCACTTGACAAAATCAAGTATAATGTATGGTCTCATTCCTTCAATATACAAACTATATTTCATTATCTAACACTGGGTGATACGTAGTGTATCGTTTCAACATTCTTGCTGTTATGGATAATATTTGTATACAGTGGTCTGAGGAATTGATCACTTGCCACTTTGGAATACTTATCTATAAGACTTGACCACCATTCTCCACTCCACTCCAAATTCTGACGTGACCGCGACTTTGGAAGGTGAATTTTCCGTCACATGGAACTTGTTATTACAGTGTTACAAGTTGTGTGGCGTATAAATCCGATCTGATGGCAAATAAACATAGGATATCTATGTTCACTAGTTAGGATTGAGCCCTCACGAAGAAAACTTGACCACCACCACCACCAAATCTATTGTATGGTGTCATGCGTTTTAATATACAAATCACATTTCATTTTCTAACACTACATGGTATACGTAGTGTATCGAAAGCGTTTCAACATTCTTGTTGTTATGAATAACATTTGTATACAGTGGTCTATAATGACTCAGCTATGATTGGGGCAATTTTCATCCACGTAGGAAGCACACTCAAGTCTTTTTTGGAGACTAAAAGCGCCTCCTCATGACCAAAGAGCCAAAGGCCGTCTATAGGAACCTGCCCTTTTACCTTTTTCCTTCCATGTAAACTATAATAATTAGTTTATCCCCACCCCCACTTGCCACTTCACTCTATATCGTTGTACTACCAAACTCTTTATATATGTTCATTTATGCGACTGTCCCTGTTAATTCGACCACTAAAAAGAAAAATAATGAAACAAATTAATAGGGAAAGATTTGATCATATCCTATATGCTTGGTGTTGATAAGATTTCAGAATAGAAACATGCATGGCGTGTGAAAAAGGGACATCGTTCTCGTTTAAAGTCTACTCCCATTGTTAAACAATATGTTTCCTGATCAGAAGCTGATAGTCCCTTATCCCCTCTAAGTGCCTGTGTAACAGATAAGTACAACCGGTGTAAGAGACTTAAAAACGCCAGATCGAACTTTTTGCAAATGTAGAAGAAAAAAATTTACTCTGGAAATAGTACTAATATACATCTACTGCTTTGAACACCGGTAAAATCATTATGTACCAATACTAATGACATGACATCATGGGCGGGGGCGGAGCTAGTAATTCTATTAAGAAAAAGCAAAATATTATTCGGGATGCAAGATAGTAAAAATATAGTAAAAATAGGCATAGCAGCTCAAAATTTGGGCAAATTTAGGCTTTGGAACCAGTTTGGCCGGGTATGTAAGTTTTAACTGCCTCTACCAGAGTCTACCATTGATAACATGTTCAAAATTCATGTCATCAGTGGTAATCTGGCGGATGCACTTAAAAGTTTAATCAATTAAAAAAAAATATCTAGATCATAGAAGAAAAAAATACAATTTTGGGGGGCCATGATAATTAATCCAAGATTAGCAAATTGGATGGGCCAGCATTGTTTCTATGCGTGTTCATATTATGGTCCCTTGTCTACATCGTGGAAGTATAAAGGATTAACGAAAACAGCTTTGATTTTGGTCTCTAAGAGCAACTGCAGTGGTGCGAGTATAACCAAAGACCAAAGAGGAAAAAAAAGACCAAATTTTGGGTTTAATCTGGTGTGTGACCCTACGGTGGAAAAACTAAATTTGGTCAGACGGACATTATACCAACGCCTGGTGTGGGGCGTAGAATATACCAACGCCTGGTGTGGGGCGGGGAGTATACGTTCGCCCGGTGTAGAAAAAAAAATAAAAAAAAAAAGAAAAAAAGTGGGGCGGAGGTATTATGCCCGCCCCATGCATTTGAAGTTTGTAAAGAGTGGGGCGGAGGTATTAAGCCCGCCCCACACAAAAGATTAAAAAAAAAAAAGACGGGCGTGCATTATACGTTCGCCTAGTGTGGGGCGTGGACTATACGTCCGCCTGGGATGGGACGTGGACTATACGTCCGCCTGGTTATGGGGCGTGGACAATATAAACGCCCGACTATATTTGGGTTTGGTCTTGGTCGCAGATCAAATTTGGTCTGGATTTTAGTCTTTGATCAAATTTTGATCGATGGTCCGTTCCACTACGCCTATCAACTGGACACTATATTTGGATTTAGTCGTCCATTGTGGACGCTCTAAAAGATCAATGGTCCTTTTACCGACAAAAAAGAAAACACCCAAGAGAAATGCATGGTGAAGTGTTTCTCAACAACAGCTTTGATTCAAGGGTTAAAACGTTTCACTTCTGTGAACAAACACTTTTTCCCTTCAAAGGACAAACACCTCCGTCCCATGTTCCCACCCCAACTACTAAATAAGCAAAAAGTGCCCACTTGACACTTGTCCAGTATAAATAAACGGAAAATAAGTAAACAAAATACAAGTATCATCTCTGTATTTTTTGTAATTTATAATAATCAACCATAAAGAACAGAAAGTGGTAGGAAATATACTCTGGTCTCTTAGCTATAAATACGCGCTGGAGTGGAGACAGTCAGACAGAAAACAAACACTCTTATTCAAAACCTTCTAATTTCCTCTTCTCTTCTTCTAAATCATTTGTTTCATTAAATGGAACCAGCCATGAAAAAGCAGACTAAAACAATCTCTATGTCAACATTAATTGGATTTGATCAGATCTCAACAAAATCCGATAAAATCTCATCTGAAGATGTCAAAATTCTCACTTCTAATGGACTTAGGATCTTTGCTAACTCTAATTCTTTAATTATTGCACTTTGTGTAAAAAAAAAATTGATTGATTTCAGATCAAGAAATGAAAATTAACAATAATTATAATCGGTTTTGCAGGGTTCAAGTTCTAAAGTATTGGAAAAAATCTTAGATCAGCCAAGTGGAAAACACCATAATTCAGTGAGAGTAATTCCAATTCTTGGAGTTCCATGTGATGCTGTAATTGCTTTCGTTCAATTTCTTTATTCGTCAAGATGCACAGAAGAAGAAATTGACAATTATGGAATACATTTACTAGCGTTATCACATGTTTTCGATGTCCAAAAACTGAAACAGAGATGTACAAAAGGATTATCAACAAGATTAATGGTGGAAAATGTTGTTGATGTTCTTCAACTTGCTAGGTTATGTGATGCACCTGATCTTTATTTGAAGTGTATGAGATTTTTATCGAAGGAATTTAAGGCTGTTAAGAGAACCGAAGGGTGGAAATTCTTAAGAGCTAATGATGCCGTTCTTGAACTCGAAATCTTACAATTCCTCGACGAAATCGAATCCGTAAGTCTCTTTAGATATATAGTTCACGCGTGTTTAAAATCTCATTTTGAGAGATTTTTTTTAATTATTATTTGTAATTCTAATTTTGAAATTTAAATAAATTTACAGAGAAATAAAAAGAGGAGTAGAAGCAAAGAAGAGCAAGCTATATATTTAGAGCTAAGTGAAGCAATGGAATGTCTAAAACATATTTGTACAGAAGGTTGTACAAACGTTGGACTGTATGATAGGGAGCTGCCACCAACTAAGAAAACTGGAGCATGCGAAAAATATTCTACTTGCCAAGGTCTACAAGGTTTGATTAAACATTTTGCAATGTGTAAGAAGAGAATGAACGGTGGATGTTGTAGGTGTAAGAGGATGGGGCAGCTTCTAAAACTTCATGCTTCAATTTGTGATCAAGATGATCATTGTTGCAAAGTCCCTTTCTGTAGACAATTCAAGTTGAAGAATCAACTAGAAAGGAAAGCAGATGACGGAAGATGGAGATTACTAGTAAAAAAAGTGGTTTGTGCAAAAACTGTATCTTCCTTGTCGTCACCAAAACTGATGATCTTGAGAAGGAAAGAAGAAGACAGGCAACAAAGGTGATGGTGGGAACAAATTTTGTGTAATGGGGATTTTGTTATTGAGAGATTGATTCCGGTTAGTGTTGGTAGGGAATTAGTAGTACTATAATGTCCAGAAGGAAGTAGATACGAAATAATAGTCGAGCTTTCTTTTTCTTTGTAGCAACCTGACGGAATTGGCCAAAGTGTGTAAATGGAGAGAAAATATGTAGGGCAAGGGAATGACCATGCGGGCCGAATGGCCCGGAGTATTTCATGTTGTATCAGGTTAATTTATTATGTCTCTTAGTTTCAATGCAGCCTACATTGTATTTTTATCTATGCTGCTCACCCGTAACTTGGACCTGAGTAGCCAAAGTACAATACAACGATCGCAGGAGTCGTGTTTATCCCCTGGAAAACACGGTTTATCGTCCATCCGTGAAAGGATATTTACAGACTCCAGTAACATTTTTTGATGTCAAAGTTTCTAGACAAACAACTAAAGAAAACAACAATACTCGTACAAACAACGACGGAAAAACAATGACCAAAACTGACCGATACAAAGTGGTGGGATACATGGGATCACCACGGGAGGATGGAGAGCGGTTGGTTTGCGGAATCCACATGAACCCATCCATACCCATATCGCGTATGTCGGTTTTCTTTTCCTCGGTTTTTCTTTTTCCTGTCTGCCAAACATTTTCGTGGAAAAACATCCCCGGGACCATACATTTGGACCATTTCACAAGGATGGAACACAGCCCACCCAAAATGACCCCTTGTTAACCTTAGGGAGGTATAAGTCTCATCCAAATGCAAGAGTTTTAAGGTGTGTTTTTTTTGGTTATTTGTATAAAATGACTTTTTTTACGTTATCTACGTCAACATCTTAAATTAATTCTTTGATTTTTTTGCTTTTTAAACCGTAATTGGCACATTATACCATATATACATAATAACCGCCATATATACATAACTGCTAGTCCACCACAGTTTGCAAACCCAACTACCGCTAATTTTGGGTAGCCCTTCCACCAAACGAATGGTCTTTGGAAAAAAAACTGTGTCAATTATGGACCAAATGCGTTTTCATTGTCCATTCAAATATTCTTCGAACAAGACTAAACCATGATGTAATAAGGATTTTTTTTTTCCTGCTTATGTTAACTTACAACTTTTCCCTGCTGATTGTGCTAAATTTAAACTTTAAAAGAAAAGATGATATTTTTTTGGAAACGAACAATACGCGTAAGTTCGCTAATAATTTAGCGACTTACTAAATAGGTCTTATACCGTCTATACATAACCACCAGTCTATCAAAGTTAGCCAACACAACTACCGCAAATTGTGGGCAACCCTTCCATCAACGAATGAGAAAGAAAAACTATGTCAATCATAGACCAAATGCGTTTTGCTTGTTCATACAAAGATTTTTCGAACAAGACTAGACCATAATGTAATAAGGACTTTTTTTTTTTTTTGCGTACGTCAACTTACACCTTTTCTCTACTGATTGTGTTAAAGTTTTTAAAATAATTTTTATTCTGAAACGAATAATATGCGTGAGTTCGCTAATAATTCGGCGACTTACAATCTAGGTTTTATACCATCTATACATAACCACCAATCCATGGTTAGCTAACAAACCTACTGCAAATTTTGGACAAGCATTCCGCCACGAATGGCTTTTAAAGAAATACTATGTCAATCATGGACCATATGCGTCTTGCTTGTTCATCCAAAGATTATTTGAACAAGAGTAGACCATGATGTAATAAGTACTTTTTTTCTTCTCCGCATGTCAACTTACACCTTTTCCTACTGATTGTGTTAAAATTTACTTTAAGGAAAAAAAATCTTATTTGGGTCTGGTCCGTGATTTGAATTTGATAGGTCTAAATCTGATGTCAGAATGTTTGTTTTTTCATTTTTCTGGTGTCTGACTCAACTTGTAACTCGGCTTATACATATGAATCATTGATTCAAAAAATAAATAAATATCAGTAACCATACTAGTTAATAATTATTGGGTCAGATTTAATTAAAGAATCAAATTTAAACATAATGAGTTGGATTCTGACCAATTAGTTGAGTCCGGAAGAAGAAGAAAAAAAGTACAAACTATAGTAAACCCCATACTATATGGGTTCAATATTAAGAAACCCCACAAAATGGATCCTTCATTATCTAACTCATGCTTTAAGATTTTGTTAGATTTCAGGGCTTATTAATTTAATAATACCAAGATTTCCCTTTAGTATTTATATAAATATATGAATATGGGTTTTCCAAATATACGTTGAATTGCATAAACCTAGCACCTGGTTCGAAATGAAATGATAATGAAATTGAGGGTTTTGAATAATGACATAATGCATGCACTAGACGTGAAAACCATTGTGAGCCATGATGCCACTCAACAGGTGCTTCTATATTTGAATCTGTAAAAAGTCAAGTAAGTCCATTAGTGCTGCACTTAAGGTCATCCAAGCAGGTGACCAACTAAAACTCGTCTTAATGACTATGCCATGGAAATCTAAACATCATGAAATGTCTAGATATGCAATAAGAATGGGACTTCACGAAGAGCAATGATGAAGTATGAAAAATTGCATCTGAAACTGAATAGGCATATTCTGTCAAGGGACGAGACGTTTAACCATACGTATGGTTAATCTACCCAACCTATAAGAAGGAGAAGAAAACATAATTTCACTATTAACTTTAATTATACTAAAAAAGAAAGAAATTCTCCAGAGATTAGAGATTTCAGAAATGGATGAACCAGGCGGTGATGGAAATAATTAAAATGTTGGGGGAACAAGTAATTGATTCACCAGACTTTGAGAGTGCGAAAAGATCAGTTAAGGCATTACTAAGCCATGAGATAGAGAGATTGGTACCATTTGTGAATCAAGCGTTAGAGAGGAAAAAAATCAAGAGGAGTTTGGTCGTTATAAAATTGAGAACAATGAGGAGTTTCAGTTGTCGGTAAAAAAAAAATGATGCAAGAGGTGCAAGAAAAGCAAGGGAAAGACAAGCAAGACAAGAGAATCGCGTAGTTTACTAGAGGAAAACAAAAATCGCAACAGAGAGTGATATTGAAGAAGAAAAATATGAAAATGTAATTGGAGATGAAGATGAAGGAAGCAGTAGTGGGTCATCAACTGTTCCAGAGGATGCAGCACAGAAAAGCGAAAGGCATGGGCGAATAGATGACATGATATATTCGTGTTATCTTTCCGAGAAGAGGCTTCCCGGATGTTTGCTCGTACCATGCCCGAAGCCCTAAATGTGGATGTTGTTTAGGAATGTTTTTTTTAGGAGAATGGGTATCAGGAGACGAATTTTGGTGTTGCTGGTAATGATCGGTCAGAGATGTACGTATGGTGGAAGTTTTTATGAAAGTCATGATGAAAATATATCTTTGCTTTATGTTTTTTCTGTTTAGAAAACTTCAATGATTTGATGAAACAATTTTTGAATGCTAGACTTGGTTAAGGGAATAAAAATAGGACTGAGAGTAGGGGTATGTTTTTTTGATTGAATAATACTGGATGTAAAAGTAATTGGTTTGTTAATAAAATTGAAGTTGTAGTTTCATGATTACTTTGATTCTTGACATTAAAATTATGAATAAATTGAAGGATGTGGTTTGTGATTTTTTTTAGACTGCTGAGAAATAAGGCTAATAGGAGATTGATTAAACTGTGGATGATATGAATTTGAGAAAAATTTATAACCCGAAAAATACAGATTTAAAAGGTGAAGAACAAAGACTTGCTTACGTGATAGTGGCAGAGCAGAGCTTTCTCCTGTCTTCTCTCTCTTATTTTCTCGACCATCAGTCATACCTTTTGTTATCTATGTTAATAATCTAAATTTCCAGGATCCGACAATCGGAAATAATCTAAATTTCCAGGATCTGACCATCAGAAATGAATTTTATTTAATTAGAGGTCTAAATTTCTAGATGTTAATAAAAATATTGTAATTATAGAGAAAACAAAATAAATACCAAAATTTATCTCCAAAGGCAACCATAGTCTAACCATCACGTATTTTTCATTTGAACATTGCCATAGGAATCGTCCTAGGCATTCTTTTTTTTTTTGGTAACAATTAATGAATTTCTGAAGGATACCCCTGAAAAATATATTAACTTCAATCCATCCTCAACATAGAAAATTTTGTGACTTTCATATCCCTTCCCTTTTAGGACTCGCTATCTGTTTTGTGTGAAGACAGACACACACTAGAAGTCTAGAAGAAGAAGAGTTGTTCGTCTGTTAGGTTAGGTTCTCACCGTCAATCAAAAACACCTCTTTTTTTTCTTCGTGTTTTTCATCTTCATCTTCTCTTTTATCTTTCAGAAATTTCTGAAACCCTAATTTAATCTATTTATTAAATTAGGATTTAGGGTTATTTATTGTTATTATGAGTATGGAAAGGATTGTAGGTGCAAAGTATAAGTTAGGAAGAAAGATCGGCAGTGGATCCTTTGGTGAAATCTACCTTGGTCAGTTTGTCTTCTCCGATTCGATTTGATTTTGATCAAAAATTGATTGATTTGTTCTGAGGATCCTGATTTTTTTTTGTTTGATGAATTTTACAGCAACACAGATTGATACAAATGAGATCTTTGCTGTTAAGATTGTAAGTATTGGTTAATTGATTTCTCAAATTTGTAACTATTTATGCTGAAATTTCACCTGAATTTGATTATGATATTTACTGTTTTCTTTTTTTTTTTACAGGAAAACACAAAGACAAAGCACCCACAGCTTCTATATGAAGCAAAATTGTATAATATTCTTCAAGGAGGAAGTATGTATTGTGTTATTACTAGTCATTAGTCTCTATACCTTTAACTAAAGTACTGAATTTTATGCTATTTTTGTCGAATTTGGGGATTTTTTAATGTTTTGATTTGATTAGGTGGTATTGCGGGGATAAAGTGGTTTGGGGTTGATGGGGAAGAGAATGTTTTGGTCATTGATTTGTTGGGACCGAGTTTAGAAGATCTTTTTGTATACTGTGGAAGGAAATTTTCTTTAAAAACAGTCTTAATGTTGGCTGATCAAATGGTAAGCAACAGTTGATGTAATTAGTTCGAAGTTATCTAAATTACTGAAGCAAGTCTACTGCTTACGGCTATCTTGGGTAACTGTAGTATACTGGTGTTGCTTAATGGAGTGAACTGTGTATTGACAGCTGATTGAATTTTTTTACTTGTTTTTAGATTACAAGAATTGAGTATATGCACTCTAAAGGATTTTTGCATCGGGACATCAAACCAGATAACTTCCTCATGGGTCTTGGTCGGAAAGCAAATCAAGTACTAAATTTCTTTCCTTGGTATACTTATTTGAGTTTTATGGAGCTGAAACCTTCTGCGGTTTTCTTCCTTCTACATAATATAAGATGTTCAGCTTCACATGAATAATAATGTTCTCTTTATGTTTATTTTTCAGGTCTATATCATTGATTTTGGACTTGCTAAAAGATATCGGGAGTCTACCACTAACCGCCACATTCCTTATAGGTATACATTTTTCGCTTGCTATGATTTTGGTGTAAAAGCGAGTGATTTCCTTTGTTTGGTCTTTTAGTTTAACCAACCTTAGGCAATATTTCTGGGGTAAGTATAAAATTATTGTCTGATCATTTGTGTCTGTTATCGAGTGTTGACATTCTCAACACTAAGATCAATTACATTAAGTATTTGCTGATCATCAATTATTAACAATTATCTTTCTGGTGGTTTATGCTTTGACGGTTTTGCTTTAACTAGGAATACTTGGTACAGTTTTATACATGGGAAAGTTCTATTATTGTTTATTATCTTCTTAACTCATCATCATCACCAAGACTTGAATTTTATAAACTTATTTTTCTTTCTATATTTCAGAGAGAACAAAAGTTTAACAGGGACTGCTCGATATGCGAGTTGCAATACTCACCTTGGCATTGGTATGCAAAAATTTGACATAGCTTTCTTTTTTGAATTAACTAGAAGTGAGTATTTCCACTACTCACAATGGTTTCCTTCTGCAGAACAAAGTCGGCGAGATGATTTGGAGTCTCTTGGTTATGTGCTTTTATACTTTTTAAGAGGAAGGTATGATCTTTCCCCTAATCCCAATTCTATGAAATACGACTATGACAAAATCTTTTGCAAAATCATTTTCGGCATAAATCGTAGAGCTCAACCCTGATTGGTGGTAGCCTTCTTCCACCTATTTGGATCTGGGTGCTCTTAAGTAATGATATTGCCATGTTCTGGTTATCCTAGCTTTGTCTATTTTCTGATGATGACACTTTTGTTTAAAGTCTTCCCTGGCAGGGTTTAAAAGCTGCTACAAAGAAGCAAAAATATGACAAGATATGTGAGAAGAAGCTATCCACTCCTATTGAAGTATGTGGTTTTAGCACAATATACACCCTTAAGTTTTATGGCTATGTTGAGTTGTGTTCATCTGATGTTCAATGTCCTATCTTTGCTCTGTCTTATGAAGGTTTTGTGCAAGTCCCATCCGGTGGAGTTTGCCTCGTACTTCCATTACTGCCATTCTTTGACGTTTGATCAACGACCAGATTATGGTTTCTTAAAACGCCTATTCCGTGATTTGTTTACTCGTGAAGGTATTGATGAAGTTTTCCCCACCATCTTAGTTGCCTGTTTTTAGTCTTACTTTGCAAAGATGTGTGAATTTATGTGAGTGATCATGAGTGCATGTTCAAAGCTTACATTAATATGGTTTGGTATTGCCTCGCAGGACATCAGTTCGATTACATATTTGACTGGACTATCCTAAAGTACCAGCAAGCACAAAAGACAAAAGTTCAGCCACGGGGGCCTGTTAGTATTCCGATTTTCTAATTCTTTTTTGTCAACCTGCTTAACTTCACTTAAAAGATGGGACTCTGCAGTAGGAAGTAGAGAAAATATTTTTCTAGCGATAATACTTCACTTTGAAAATGGAATTGTAGTGTTAAAAATTAACATATCAAATATTTTTATTCAGTAATAATATTTCGGAAGATGGAAGTTTTGGTAGCTAAATAATGAGCATAACAAACACTAATCGACTATACAAGGTTGAAGGTTGAAATAGGGACTGTACGAAGTATCTGAGTGCGAATTATGTTTTAGTCAAAATACTTCACAGTTTTTTTAGGCGGTCTTCCTTTAATGCTCTTAATGAATCTCGTATGGACGTATGGTGTACTGTCTCTGTTCTAACACATGTCAGTATCTATTTTTGCAGCCACCTCCTATAGCGACTGGAAGTCGAGCAATGCCAACAGATGCTAACAAGCATAGAGGTAACCTCTGACAATATGCACTTTCTGTATTGATACATTTTCTTTTCTCATGAAATTTAAAGAGTAGTCTCGACTCTCGAGGATTCACAGTTTTGACAGCTGAACTCAAAAATTTGAACGTAGTAACTCGTTGTTACCTTGGATGTGCAATTGTGTAGCATGAAAAAGTTTGTGATTCTTTTAAAATGATTTCCAAATGAGATTTTGAAATATGAAGGCCTGTATGGGTTTTAAATCTGATATTGTTTGAATAGATGCTTGTAATAACACCCATAATTTGTACCGTCACTTCAGTTTCAGGTGGAAATGGTGCTGCTTATTCGGCTGAGGTCACCGACCGCCTTGTGTCCACTGATGGTACTCGTCCTGGGATACGGATGCAATTTAAATCATCAACACAGAGGATTTCGAGTTCTAGTAGGCCTATGGAGAATTCTGTAAGTAATCATGTGGTGTATCTGAAATCTCTCCTCTTTGCTATTAGTGCTCAATAGTACTGCCATTCTTTAACCTGGTTCCGACTATAACTTCCTTGGATGATTGGTTTGTTATTTGTTGCAGAAAATGAGCAGCTTCGCTGAAAATGGGCATGCGACGTCTAGCACAGCTGCTATTGCTGGTTCCTCCAGTAGAATTGCTTCACAACCTATGGTGACAACTGAAACTTCAACCCTTGGGCATGCCTCAGGCAGCAGGAATGGTCATCCGAGTAGCTGGTTTCCATCGTTACAGCGAAATTCTTCTGCTAAATAATTGGTGAGAGAAACCGTATTTTATAAACCTTACCAGTATTAGTTTTTTTTTTCTTTTTCCTATCAAGTAGGGAGTTAATTGTATGCCATATAGGCTGAAATGAACTGTTTGCATCATATTCTCTGCTACTGGATGTATCACTGCGTGATTCTATTTTCTTCTTAATGATTGTTAATTGTTTCTTCAGCAAAAGGGCCAAACAAGAAGAATCAGTGAATCCATATTCAAGAGGCTGTGAAAGTGCAAGGCATTTTAAATTGCTCACGTCCCCTACAGCCTTCCAGATCACGAATAGCAGTTCCTCAAACGCAACAGCAGCAATCATTCTGTGGCAGCTGAAATGAAGTGATCAAGTGAGAAGTAGTTCATGCTGTTCTGCCAGCTGGAACTTATTACTCACGGGACTCTTCAAGCTTTACGATTGCATGTAAACATGAGTGAGAAGTGAAGCCTTTCGTCGTTCTTCTGTTGATAGTAGTTTATAAGGTTACAATTCTGCTGTTTGGTTGTCTTTTATTGATCTGGTAGCAAGATTCTCAGATCTCTGTGTATATGTTTACTTCTATACTTTGTTTTAATTGAAGTCTTGGTTGTTCACCTGAATCAGTTTTAACTATAGGTACTCAGAAAGTTCTCCGGCATCTAGTAGAACAGAGTCTAGAAAACAGGTGCTAAATCCTAACCCTTTGTTTTATTTGGTATTCTAGCTTCATAGTTTAGATCCTTGTATCTCATTAATGTGGTTCATACTCTCTCAGTGAATCACATGGCAACAAAGTTCAACATCTGGACCAATATGAAGTTTACAGCGCAAGCAAGAGAGATTCTTAATCTCGAGAATCACAGGTTTTGGTTGACAGAGAGCCATTAAAGAGGTATTCTGCGCTTATTCAGCTCGGTTGACCTTCCAAGTATCCTTCACAAAAATTCTTCTTTCCGGTTTTTGTACTCTATCACTTTATTTTTGCGTGGCAGCTAATTTTTGGTCGGGTCATCACAGAACCTGATAGGCTTGTAAATAGAAAGATATGAAAGCTACATAATCTGACAGAAGATCTAACAAAATTTATGACCTAAGATCTACCCTCCTATGAAAGAGAAGAACAAAAAAAAGAATCTAATAATCTAAATTTGCTAAAGAACCCACAAGTGTTCATGCACAAGCCACAAGGGCATCACCACCATTTCAAGCCGCGTTAATCTGTCAGCGGGCAAGTAGATTTTCCTCTGTCAGCGGGCAAGTAGATTTTCCTCAAAACCACACGGTGAAGTTGACTGCATACATTCACTCACCTCGACCACATAAGCTAAGGTATTTTGCCATTCATAAAAGGGTGACGGGTAAAATAATTTACTTAATCAAAAATTATATCTATGGTAAAATACCCTGGGTTATTATATGAATGGCAAAATTCCCGGGCTGGTTAAAGTTTTGGTTAATCAATTATTTTCGTAAGTAACCCTTTGTTGAGGTAGAAGAAAGTAACCCTTTGTTGAAGTAGAAACATAATATGGAAGAATAGAAGAAGGAAATTCTTATTGATTAGAGATACGTTACATAGGTTTAAAGGTTACGGGGTAAATCCTGGTTTTTCTTTTTGGTGGATATTTAAGAGCCGATTTTTTATTACCTTAGATTAACTAAACCATCAACCAAATCCTGATATTGTATTGATATGTAATGATACTGATTTGGGCTAATGATAATGAACCAACCAACCCGCCTATTTGGATTCATACGGGATAATGATAACTAAAGGGCAAAGAGGAAGTGACAAATGGGCTTCATAAAAAATAGGTTGGGGAGTCGACTTAGGTGTATGTAATGGCTATAAACCAATTGTTGTGTATGTTTTTCTAGAATCCGAATGTATATAAGATGAGAATGAAATAGTTGGTTTACACTATGGAAGAAACATATGTATATGTGATATTAGATATTGACTAGTTATATATGAACTATTCATAGATCTTATTTCCTTTACGATCCCACTATGAATTTAGATGAGGATTCCAATAGAAGTCCTTCCATTTCGTCTGTGACGAATGAATAAACACATGAAACCAAGAGCATATAGAAGAGAAAAATAACGAAGAATTGAAAGAATGCTTTGGAACTAAAGACTCGATGGATGGGAACAAAAAACGAGAAATCGAAGTAGTCCTGACGATTCAATTATATAATTACTTCAATTGAATATATCTTAGTAATGGAATCATAAGGCATTATTTATTGGTTTTGATTGTATCATTAACCATTTATTTATTTTGGTGCGAGGAGCTTACCATGAATCCACTGATTTCTGCCGCTTCCGTTATTGCTGCTGGATTGGCCGTAGGGCTTGCTTCTATTGGACCCGGAGTTGGTCAAGGTATTGCTGCGGGACAAGCCGTAGAAGGTATTGCGAGACAACCAGAGGCAGAGGGTAAAATACGAGGTACTTTATTGCTGAGTCTGGCTTTTATGGAAGCTTTAACAATTTATGGGTTGGTTGTGGCATTAGCACTTTTATTTGCGAATCCTTTTGTTTAATCCTAAGAATAGAAAGTTTTTTTTTTCTAAATTGTATTGCCCTGGATTTCCCACCTGCTTTTCTGAATTCTATTAAGATTTTACTCCTACAATCACTTTTTGATTGAGACAATATCCGTGGGAAGGACTGATTTGAGAATGAGGAATTAGCAGACCTACTCGCTTTCTTCCTTCCCGTTCTTAGTCCAATGAAACCCTTTTTTTAGAAAGCGTTGCAAAAGATGAGGTATTTCACGACTGACATGAGATCTGGACCTAATTCTATTAAGTGTGTTTTTGAGTGGGAACCTCAATTGAAATATCAAAAAAAATTCAAAATGGAAGAATAAAATCTATGTAAAAAAAAGGGAAAAAAAAGAATAAATCAAACAATAAAAAAAGGGACGAATTGATACAAACTCTGTTTGATTTTGTTGGTCCTATCTATAAGAGGAGATCATATGAAAAATGTAACCGATTCTTTCGTTTCTTTGGGTCACTGGCCATCCGCAGGGAGTTTCGGGTTTAATACCGATATTTTAGCAACAAATCCAATAAATCTAAGCGTAGTACTTGGTGTATTGATCTTTTTTGGAAAGGGAGTGTGTGCGGGTTGTTTATTTCAAGAATAGGCCGAATCTAACCAGCTGCACTTTCTTTTTTCTTTAGAACTAAACTAGGTAAATGAAGGGTGCAGGATCTCGCGAATTACTTCTGAATAAGTGAAGAAATCATATGTAAGAACCATAACATTTCGCGACTCATTGGTAAAGTAAATACACTTTGATTCTTTATGGTTGAGACCACAAGGAAAAATTACATTGCCATAAATTTACAAGATTCCATTTCCATTTATTCATCAAAAGAGTACTTCCCTTTGAAGCCAGAATTGATTTTCCTTGATATCTGACATAATGCATAAAAGGATCCTTGAACAACCATAGGAAGGTCTGAAAGTTATTACTAAACACTACTACAGGATGCTCCATTTTTCCATATAAATTTATTCGCTCAAGAAGGATTCTAAAAGATGTTGATCGTAAACGAAAAGATTGTTTACGGAGAAAAACTAATATGGATTCGCATTCATATACATGAGAATTATATAGGAAGAAGAAAAAGCGTTGATTCTCCTTTGAAAAAAAGGAAATTGCTTTATTTTGAGTAATAAGACTATAGCAATTACGATACTCATGGAGAAAGAATCGCAATAAATGCAAAGAGGGAACATCTTGTATCCAAGAGCGTAGAATTTGAACCAAGATTTCCAAATGGACAGGGTAGGGTATTAGTATATCTGACACATGAGTTAAATGTAATAATTTATCCTCTAAAAAAGGAAATTTTATTATGAATGGATCGTAAATTATGAGATTTTTTTATATCCTTTCCTTCTAGAAAAGAGACTAATCGTAGTGAAAATGGAATTTCTACTATGACTGAAAGCCCCTCGGATATCATTTGATAACAAACATTTGGGTTGTGCGCAACAAATTTTTTTTTTTTTAGCAACATTTGTCGAAATCATCAAATTAAAATGTTTATGTTGATACATTTGAGCAATTAAACGTTTCACAAGCAACGAACTTTATTTATTATCATAACCTACATTTTTCACGGATTCATATAGAATTGATCCATTTAAATCATGATCATGAGCAAGTGCATAAATATACTCCTGAAAGAGAAGTGGATATAGGAAGTCTTGTTGCCGAGATCTATTTATTTTTGAATATGCTTCTAATTCCTTCATTTAAAATTCGATTTGAAACAAAGGTAAAGGATTTCTTGGGTTCACAAATGATACATAGTGCGATACAGTCAAAACAAGGTATATAATAGTAAAAAACTAGACACCTCGGAGACAGATAGGATAATCAACGGATCCTACCTTTTTTAATCCAATTGATAATGGTTAGAAATCCTTTATTTTTGCAACCCGATCGCTCTTTTGATTTTGGAAATTTTTTATCTTTATCAATATACCCCTTCTTCTACACATTCGTCTCCCATCCATACTATAATGAAGATATAGTGAATAGTTAGGATTCATAAAAAAATAGATAATCCACGTGTAGGAGAACCTTTTACCGCGTTAGGCACTAATATATTTTTAACGTATAATTAGATCGGGTAATCATTCAAATTAAGAACAAATGCCTGTTGCTTTTTATTTCCCTATAATTGGAGCCGTATGGCTCTATCCATTTATTCACTCGACCCATCCGTGAATTTTTTTTCTCACGCTCCAAGAATTCAAACAATATCTTGTACCGCTCTGGTAAGGACGATAAATTCTCAGAGTTTTGCATTGATACGACATGCTATTTTTTCCATTCATTCCCTTTAAGGATCAGTCGTGGTCTTACAAACTTTACCAATGGTATGGACGAATCCGTTGCTTCATCCAAATGTGTAAAAGAATCTAGCCGCACTTAAAATCCGAGTACTCTACCGTTGAGTTAGCAACCCAAATAATATAATTATGATGTGTAGATACGATCGAAATAAAAAAAAGAAATAGATTAGATTGAACGGACACATCAAAGGATTAAACTTACAGCAAATCTAACGAACACTTTTTTATGAAGCAAAAAACAAAACTTATGGGACGTGGATAAATAGATTCATTTATCCACGATCCAATTATATTTGTTCAATACACTATTGTCAATATAAACGGTGAAAACATAAAGAAAAAAAGAAAAAACTCAAATATAACTAAAAGGACAATAAGCAAGCTTAACCCCCTTTTCTTGGTGTCATCCTAACAAAAACCATATCAAGAAAAAATATTTCATTTTTTTCTAGAATCGATAATTTGGGATTATATGAAAGCAACCTAATAGTAAATTCGTATAAATAGAACAATAAAAAGAGTGAAAAAAGAAGAAATTACGGGAAGTTAAGTTCACATTATGGAACCCCCACTTTCTTTTTCTTTATTCATTATTTAAAGTTCGTTTGATTAACGGGAAGTTCCTTAAACACCTCTGCCTTCTTTGAAATATCATGAGCGGTTCCTGTGGGTTGAGCGGCTTTTTCAAGGAAATAGAGAATAGCGGGAACGTTTGAATAAGTTTGATTCTTTATCGGATCGTAAAAACCCACTTTTCGAAGATCTCTTCCTTCTCTTCGGGATCGAACATCAATTGCAACGATTCGATAGATGGCTCATTGGGATAGATGTAGATGAACAACGATCCCCCTAGAAACGTATAGGAGGTTTTCTCCTCGTACGACTCGAGAAAGAATGATTTGAATTTATGTATATAGTTCCAAATAGATTGATAAAATCATCAAATACATTAGACATTTTTTGCATTCCTTTTTTTCTTCCATCTCGCAGAAAAGAAAAAACCATTCGTACTCATAACTCAAGTTGTATAATTGTCAAAGAGCTCAAAGGAAAATCCTTAAGCTTAGGCATTTTATTTATTGAGATGTCTCTAACCCCCTTGCTTTGTCTTGTTTAGAGTCCATTTTTTATTCCTCGCCCTGACCGAACCTATTGTTGAGACAACAGAAAATGGTGTTTTCTTGTTCCAAGATCCTTTATCGTTGCTTTGAATCATTGGGTTTAGACATTACTTCGGTGATCTTTAATCTTTCAAAACGGCAGCAACATACCTTTTGTGATTTTTTTTCTATCGAAGAATCAGATGAAGGATTGATTCCTATGCGATACACTTTTGTTTTGATCAAAAGAGTTTTTTGACAATTCCAAGAAAAGAATTTCCTTTTTTTGAAACGTTTGTTCGAATTGGATCCTTTCGATTTCTATATTGAAGATATACTTACGAAGTTGTTCCGACTTATTGATTGACACTAACCCTAGACCTTTTCCCCTGAGAAATGAATCAAGACTTTCTACTCGAGCTCCATCATGTACTATTTACAACCCAACAAAAAGGGATTGTTCTAGTGAAACAGAAAAAACTATGTCGAGCCAATAGCACCTTCATTCCTTTATAAAATGGTGGATGTAAGAATCCACAACCGATCATGTCCTTCAAGTCGCACGTTGCTTTCTTCCACATCATTTTAAACGAAGTTTTACCATAACTTTCCTCTAGTTTGGAGCCGGTATGGAATTGATTCAATATGGAATCATGAATAGTCATTGGTTCAATCGGCACATTGTAATCTATACTTTCATACTTTCTTTTTCTATATGGAAAGGTCCTTTTTTCTGTAGAAGTCTTCGCAAAGGATTCAATTTAATTAACCCCATCTTTTATTCTATGAGCAAAATAATTTATACAGAAAATGAAGAAAAAAACGCTTTTCTAATACCGGAACAAAATGAAAGATTCAACCTTTCTTGACCAACAAAGCTAAAAACACCTAACTAAAAAAGGGGAGGGTCTTTAATTAAATTTCTAATACCGGAACAAAATGAGTATTAATCATTAACCAAAGAAATGGTCCAATGAACTAGAAAGGCCATAAATGAGTCGATAGAATTAAAATTAACAAATCTCACATCTCTTCGAGAACCAAAGATCGATAAAACATCATTAAAAGTGTTTCGTTTTTAAAATTTTATATTTAAATATCAATAGAATCTTTCTTATTTGATCCTGAAATAAATTAAAAGATTTCGCAATCAGATAATAGCCGGTAGTTAAAAAAGTATAATAGATATCTTATTTCCGACTCAATCACCCATAGATTTTGAATGAACCATTATCTCGATGATGGAATGAAAATTTAAGTAGTCCCAAGATCCCCTTCTTGTTTAGTTTAGACTTCCAAGATCCCCAGAGAATCAATAACTAATAACTGGATTCCCCTATTTACTTTAGATATAGTGGAAGTAAGGTAGAGTTTTTTCGCATTTTCACTTTGAATGCGTTATTTTTTTTTATTCAAAGACCATAAAGTCTTTCTAAGCAACTAGGAATATCGACGGAATAGGCAGACACGGAAGAGCCCATCTAATTTTTGAATTCAACTATTGAGCTATTTCCTAGTCAGGTAGGATAGGAAATAGATTTTGCTCTATCGGCATGTCATTTGCCCTGGGTTGTTTTGCGAGAAAAAAGGGAAAGATATGATTCAGAAAAGAATCAGTAGAACTAAGTTAAGAAAAAAGGATTCGATTTTATTCAACATTACATTTTGAACCTAATTGGACTTCTCTGGGACGGAAGGATTCGAACGTCCGAGTCGCGGGACCAAAACCCGTTGCCTTACCACTTCACTTAATGATCAATAAATTAAGTGAAATTATACAACTATATGCATGAAATCTTAGCAACAATCTACTCTATTCCATAGAGATTCGGGTGGGAATTGACAAATAAACAATACGGATATTAATGTTTATTGGTGTCAAATATAAATATAAATGCAATTCATTTCATTGAATTTAAAGGAGAAGATTTATCATCTCTATGGGATTAGATCCCGAGTTATTGTGAAGTAAAAAACGATGGGATTATGGAAGTAAATATTCTCGCATTTATTGCTACTGCGCTGTTCGTTCTAGTTCCTACTGCTTTTTTACTTATCATCTACGTAAAAACAGTCAGTCAAAATAATTGATTTGAATGAAGCTTTACTTCTTTTTTCTTATCAATGATTGAAGAAATAAAAGGGATTGTCATTCCACGTCTTAAATGAAATGAGCGGACTAGAATCAGCAGTATATGAGATCTGATAGTATGGTAGAAAGAAATTTTCTATTATTGTATTGTCTAAAGTTGTACTGGTACTGTATAAAGAGGTATAGGCTTCATCTAGATTAATCTACAAGATGTATCTTGTATCTTCATATATGTACATATCTATAAATTTCATATATGTGATGTACATCATGTAACTAACACTCCAATTCTAGTTATTCCTTGCATCTATTTTCTTTGTTTGATTGAAAGATTCTTTTTAATATAGTCCATTACTGTAATCCAATATAATTTTGAAATGGATATTTAATATTTAAAATCCCTTTGCAGAACGATAGATGAAAAATGGCTACAGTTTGATTACTCAACTCAATTAGTAGTGCTTTTAGAGTCCACTTCTTCCCCATACTACAAGTGAAAGGGAAAATGTAAAGACTACTATTAAAGCGGCCCAAGCAAGACTTACTATATCCATGTGAATTATGTCCCCTATCTTTATGAATACGAAGAAATTCGTCCATTATTGATCACTAATAATAGTGGAATCTATGGTGCAGAGTCAAAAATGGATTATGACCAAATGCTATTGTTCAAACTATCCAAAAAAATCCACCCACAACAAGTTCCTATATGATTTCTGGTATAATAGGGAAGGATTAACCACAAGCAAGATACACAACACAGGGATTTTCTTTGTACTATCAAGGAAATCTTTTTTAATGGAAGATGTAGGAATAGTAAGGCCTATTGTTTAGTTTCTTTTGTTGCCCTTCATAAGCAAAAAGCATAAAATATACAATCCCAGCACTACCTACCCCATATCTCTCCAAAATATGGTTTTTACTTTTGGTTTCCTCTAGAATCTAGTGCTTCTGCTGAGCAAAAAAAG
This sequence comes from Papaver somniferum, assembly GCF_003573695.1. Classification (NCBI taxonomy): domain Eukaryota; kingdom Viridiplantae; phylum Streptophyta; class Magnoliopsida; order Ranunculales; family Papaveraceae; genus Papaver; species Papaver somniferum. The sequence goes on along the minus strand of NC_039365.1, from coordinate 173,182,570 downwards.
AAAGTCTTTCCCATTTTTTGTAGATGAGGCGGCACCCGGATTGGAACTGTGGTAAAAGGATTTGCAGCCCCCCGCCTGACCACTCGGCCATGCCGCCAAACAAACGGATATAAAATAGAGGGAACGCTCTCTTGTTTATTATTTCTTGAATCTCATTGTCTTTCTCCCTTTCCTAAACCCCCCAAAACCTTTTTTTTAACCCAGTTGATTCCCTTTGATGGATTATATGGTATCTCAAGTCTCAAAATAAACAACACCTAAAAACTTCCCCCTTTTTTATCTTTCAAAAGCAAATGTAAATGTGCATTTTCAGTTACAAAATGAAAAATGCAGGGCAAATTGGAACCATTAACTATTGACTTGAATCCACGAAGAGTTCTTGGACCTCAAATTTCGTTTCCTTAACAACGTCAACAAAATAACGTTGATATACAACTTATACTTATCAGTATCAATTCTTTTCAATAATCAATATTTTTCAATTAAATTTACATTATAACAACAATTATATATATATATATGTAAACCCCGGAACAGAGATTATTACAAAGATATCCTAATTAGGTATCTTAGCCATATATGTCTATAAGAAATTATCATGCTTCCCTTTTTTTGAATCAAAATAGAAATTATGATAGCACTTCCTGTGTTGCCCCGAGTATAGCTGGGATAGGAAATATCCGGATGGATAGGTTGCTATAGCTATAGGTAAAAGTGTCTCGCAAAAAAAAAGAAGAAATTCTATATTATTCCTGATTTTTCTGTTTTTCTCTCATTCATAGAGAACGGATCAAACCTTGAATCATTTCTTTTTGGGTACCCAACCGGATTGTAATATCATAATAATAGGTAGAAATTGGATTACTTTTGATATTTTATACAAGACTCTAAAAAAGTATAATCGGCATAATTATGATTCCAGGAATGTTTTATCCTGTTGCAAATTCGAATTTGAATAGAAAATTATTCTTATTGCTCTGCTCAATGGTATAAAGTTGGGTAAAATTTCATGTGATTCAGTAAACAGAATATACATTCCATCATTGCTAGATCGGTCCATATGGTTCGATGAAGAATGAGCCAATAATGGGATTAATTAATTTTCCTAATTCCATGTAATTTGCATGGAATTAATTCGAATTTTGGACAATCCTTGAATTAAATCAAATTAAATGGCAATCCATCGTTCTATAGAACATCATTTTTGTTTAATCACACATAAAAACTAGATAGCATAACAATTTGGATTCAAGTTATGAACCCTAATATAATTAGAATCTTGTAATTGAATGAACAAATAGAAGTGGCGGTATGACATCAATGCACCAAGAATCTTAGGAAAAAGATCTTTTAGATCTCTTTCCTTTATTTATAATTTTGAATTCCCGAATATCAATCAGAAAATCTAGTTAATGATGACCTTCCATGGATTCGCCTATATACGCCGCGGCTAAAGTTGCAAAAATAAGAGCTTGAATCCCGCTTGTAAATAATCCAAGGAACATGACAGGTATAGGAACCACTAAAGGTACTAAAGAAACAAGAAAAACAACTACTAATTCATCAGCCAATATATTCCCGAAAAGCCGAAAACTTAGTGATAAGGGTTTTGTGAAATCTTCTAGGATGTTAATTGATAAAAGGATTGGAGTTGGTTGAATGTATTTACCAAAATAACCCAATCTTTTTTGGGTAAGACCCGCATAGAAATATGCCACTGACGTGAGTAAATCTAAAGCAACGGTAGTGTTTATATCATTGATAGGTGCGGCTAACTCCCAATGAGGTAACTGTATTATTTTTCAAGGTAAAATAGCCCCTGACCAGTTAGAAACAAAAATAAATAGGAACATAGTTCCAATAAAGGGAACCCGAGGACCATACTCTTCTCCAACCTGAGTTTTTCTCAAGTCTCGAATGAATTCAAGGACATATTCGAAGAAATTCTGACCATTGGTCGGAATAGTTTGTGGGTTCCGAACAGCTATAGCAGCTGAACCTAATAAGATAGCAATTACGACCCATGACGTAATAAGGACTTGGGCATGGACTTGGAAACCACCTATTTGCCAATAGAAATGTTGGCCTACTTCCACACCGGATATATCGTATAGCCCTTTTAATGTGTTGACGGAACATGGTAGCACATTCATATTGTCCTCTGGCAGAAATAGAACTTAAAAAGGAATTATTTTGATTCCACTATCTCTTTCTCAACTCGTCTACTTGAATCATCTTTTTCGGATATCAAGTAATCACATAATATCCCCAGCTTTTTTATCTCTTTTTTGGTATTCAGAATATAGTAACCGATTCAAAAAATCTATGGAGTTCTCGAAGTAATTGACTTATCTTATTATTAATCAACGATTTGGGATATAGCTAGAACGGCCCTCACAAATAGCGAATACTAATTTGTTAAGGATTAATCGGATTGAAGCTATAGCGTCATCATTGGCTGGAATCGAAATATCTGCGAGATCCGGGTCACAATTTGTATCGATTAAACAAATCGTTGGAATTCCCAAAGTTACACATTCTCGAAGAGCCGTATATTCTTCTTGCTGATCAACGATGATTACAATATCGGGTAACCCCGTCATATATTTGATCCCACCCAGATATGTTTGCAAGTGATATAATTGTCTCTTCAACATTGCTGCATCTCGTTTTGGAAGGCGGTTGAGTCTTCCCTTCTTTTGTTCCGCTCTCAAATCCCTGAACTTATGAAGTCTCGTTTCTGTAGTGGACCAATTCGTTAACATACCACCGAGCCATTTTTTATTAACATAATGACACCGAGCCCTTATTGCAGCCGATGCTACTAAATCAACTGCTTTATTTTTGGTACCAACTATTAAGAATTGCTTTCCCTTACTTGCTGCATCAAAAACTAAATCACAAGCTTCTGATAAAAAGCGAGCAGTTCTAGTAAGATTTATAATATGAATACCTTTACGCTTTGCAGAGATGTAAGGTGCCATTCTAGGATTCCATTTCCTAGTACCATGACCAAAATGAACTCCTGCTTCCATCATCTCTTCCAAATTAATGTTCCAATATCTTCTTGTCATTTCTCCCCACGCTTCCCCGTTTTTTAAGAGATAAGATACCTTAAATACTAAATAAATAATTGTTCCGATGGAACCTTTTACCAGAGATTGACCCTTGATACACAGGCCAAGCCATAAATTCCTTTCTATTCACTATTATCTTTAGACCAGATAGTTTAAAGTTAAGGTAAAAGGATGAATCTGCTCTTAGGAATCATTAAATCCCGTAAATAATTGTTCTGATGGATCGTGGATATTCTTTGGGATGTAAGAATCAAATAATTCTTTGTGTTGGAACAAAATATCTCTAAACCCCCCTCGGAATAGGTTATTCTTTTTTATTTCAAAAGGGATTTTTGTGTTGGCCTTGAATGATACACTAATCCTTTGAATCCGGTACCAACAGGTATCATCCCCCCCAGAACAACGTTCTCCTTCAGACCTTTCAACCAATCGATACGACCTCGTAGAGCGGCTTTTGCTAAAACTCGAGCAGTTTCTTGAAAACTCGCCTCGGATATGAAACTTTGAGTATTCAGAGACGCCCTCGTTATTCCCAATAAGACGGCTCTATAACAGATCGCTTCTTCCAAAGCGCGTCCCGTTCGTTCCGCTCGCAATAATCCAATAAGTTCTCCGGGTAAAAATTAGACATTCCATCTTCCGAAACCAAAACTTTTGATGTTATTTGACGCACAATAATTTATATATGCCTATTGTGGATTTGCACCCCCTGGGATCGATAAACTTTTTGAATCTTATTAACCAAAGAGATACGACTTTGTGCTATGGTTAACTCTGCGCCAATCAAAAACCCCCAAGGAATTCCAAGAATTCTTGTTATACGTTCGTTCCAACCTTCAACCCGTTTTTCTAGGTTCATTGATATTGAATCAAGCGATCGCACTTCTAAAACCTGTTCCACTTTTGGAAGACCCTGCGTTATATCACCAGATCTCGATTTTTCATATATAAATGTAACTAATGTATCTCCTTCAGAAAGGGTTTCACCATAATGTCCATGGACGGTTGCTCCTGGCGTAGCCAAGTAGGGTTTGGCCGATCTTATTACTAAAGAGCCAACACGAATAATTAGAACCTGACCCGCTTTGAGGGGTGGTCCATATTTGGATATACATACATTTTCACAATTAAACTGTCCAAGGTTAATTATTGTCGCTCTCTCTTCGCAATAATAGTGTTGAAGAAAAAACCAATTCAAATTTGATGGATTCAAAATGATGTGACTTCCTAGATTGGGATTATAAATTCTCCCAGTTTCTTCCATTAAATAATATTTAAGTCCTTGGAAAGTGAAAGTCTGTTTTAAATTTTAAAGTAGCAAATATTTTTTTACCAAGATCTGATTATGAGTTATTAAATGATAAGAAAAAAAATTCACAAATTTAGGCACAATCCCTAAAGGGCCCAATGAATTTAGAATGGAAATTCGGAGATCCCTTTTCGTTGATTCTTTTGTCACACCGTCATTATATTTAACACTGTTGAATGGACCCATTTGAAAACAATTAGATGATGACAAAATGATCAAAGGTTGGGATTCCTTATTTCGATTTACCAACGCATGAATAGTTCCTTGATGCTGGGTAAATATTTGTTGAATCCTTACCTTGGAATAAAATGAATAGTTCCCCCCCCTCCCCCCATCATTTATTTTTCTGGTATACAAAATAGGGGACTTCACTAAGTCCATTCTTATGAAATATCGAATCAGATTGTTTACCATTACTTCAACAAAAGAAGCCTGAACCTCCTCTATAGACGAACCTTTTTTCTCTTGGTTCCAATTTAATACTAAACAAGTTCGAACTAATTGAATACTTGTGTGATAAATCCCTCGAATTGGTTTTCCATTTACATAAAGGATATAATTGACAACTCGAAGTTGCACATTATCCCTTTCCTGCAACAGGTCGTGGTGGAAAAGCGTTGCTAAATTTATCCCGTCCGCTATTTCATATGTGACTACGGGTCGAACAAAAAAAAAAGCTTTTTCTTTATAGGTGTGATCCGTTGGACATAGATCCAATTTTTCAATTTTTTTGAATCACCGACATTTTTTTTCCTGTTCCCGGTGGTATTAAGATGCCGCTATGCCAGGATATCTTATCTGTCTCTCCAGGAAAATGGATATCTCCAGAAAAGATTTTCAATTCAATTTTTTTTTTCTCTCCACTCGGACTAATCCCCTACGCGGCTTCTTATATTTAAGGTGATTCGTGTATCGATTCCAATAATACTATTATTCCATACCATTATGGAAGAAGATCCGGATAAGATATGCACTTCCTCAGGAATGAAAAAAAAGCGATCTACTTTCTTTTGGTATTTTTGCCTAAATTCTTTTGCTCTTCGATACTCAATAAAATCCTCTTTCTTTACAATAGAATGCATCTCTAGAGTCTCATATTTAGTAATTCCCGAACTGTTTCTTCTGTATCGGGGATCATCGAAATAAGCAAGAATACTATTTCTACGGAAAATACCATTTATGGGTATTTCAATTGAGATACCTGAACGGGGTATTCGTTCTTTATCTCGTTCTTGATTAGATTGAAATGGAATGATTAATCTATTTCTTCGCCTCTTTGCCAATAAATCAGAACTCTCGTGGAGAATGGGAGGATATATGAAATTACAATGACCGTTGCATATGATTCGATCAGGCCCTGAATAATCAAGAACCCCCCGCCCACCTGTACCAGAAGACTCCGAACTACAAAATTTCGGTTTCACTTGATCATTAGTCACTGAGAGGCTAGGCGTATATCTTTGTTTAGCAAACATAGAATGAACATTCATTTGATCTTGATCCTTGCGGTGAAAAAGGAACTATACTGGATCTGCACACACACCCCCCCACCCAGACAATATCCATAAATGACTTGTTTTTGGTAAAAGATGAATGTTACCATATGTATATTTGGGTGCATGATAGACATCGGTACTCCAATGCATTTCCCCCTCTAAGTCAGAATAAATATGTTTTCGAACCCTCTCTTTAAAATTAAAGGTGGATGTTCCCGCGCGAATCTTGGCAATTACTTGTTCTGATTCTACATATTGATCGTTTTGAACTAAAAAAAAACTTTTTGGTGGAATATTCACATTATGTATAATATCCTGACTCTCAATAGTTACAAACAGGTCTATATAACACAGAAAAGCAGGATGTCCATGACGTGTACGTGTGGGATGCACCAAATCTTCATTGAATTTTATTTTTCCGTTAGAAGGAGCTCTTATATGTTCTGCAGTACCGCCTGTGAAGACTCCACCGGTATGAAAAGTTCTTAACGTTAGCTGGGTCCCCGGTTCCCCAATAGATTGACCCGCAATAATACCTACTGCTTCTCCCAGTTCGACCAGATCACCATGAGTGGAACTCCGACCATAACATAATCGGAAGATCCAAGATGTACTCCTGCAAGTAAAGGGGGTTCGAATATATATTGGTTGTGCTCAAAAATTTATGAATCGGTTGACAAGTCCAATACCTATATCTTGATTTCGATGCAACGCGAACCCATATATATATCGTCTGCTAATACACGACCAATTAATGTTTGGATAAAAATACGTTCTGTCATCATCCCATTTCGAGGGCTCACAGAAATACCGCGGATGGTGCCACAATCTGTTCTCCGCACAACAATGTGTTGAACTACTTCAACAAGTCTGCGCGTGAGGTATCCAGCATCTGAAGTTCGTACAGAAGCATCCACAATGCCCTTGCGGGATCCGTAACAGGAAATTATATATTCCGTTAAAGAGAGCCCTTCGCGTAAATTGCTTTGAATGGGTAAATCAATCATTTGTCCTTGGGGATCCGACATTAATCCTCTCATACCTACTAATTGGTGTACTTGAGATGCATTTCCCCTAGCTCCCGAAAAAGACATTATATGGACTGGATTTAAAGGGTCAGCCATCATGAAATTAGGATTCATTTGTTGTCGCAAATATTCCCTTGTAGCATACCATATCTCAATGGATTGACGTAATTTTTCTTTCGCGTGTACATTTCCATAATTGTGGTGTTTTTCCAAAATCAAACTTTGTTGTTCCGCATCTTGGACTAGCCATCCCTTAGAAGGCATTGTTAAAAGATCATCAATTCCTATTGAAATGGTTGTAGCAGTGGCTTGATGGAAACCAAGAGTCTTTACTTGATCCAGGATGTGCGATGTATATGCCATTCCAAAGTGATCTATTAATCTGCTAATAAGTCGTTTTATGGCATCTGTCGCTTTATTGTGAATGACCAGATCGGCCCTTTCTACCATAAGTACCTCCATATTGTGCTGAGTGGGATTCGACAATAGGTTTGAGTCAGTGATTCGAAGACTTCCTTTCCTCGATCTTGCGTCTTGTATACATTCAGGAATTATGATACTAGTGGAATCGATTTATTAAGTGAAATTCTACAACTATATGATCATTTATTGATCATTAAGTGATGGTTGATGGTTGATTCCTGAATGTAAATACACAGAAAACCGCCTTTATATTGGGTGGTTTGGTGTTTTGATGATCCCTACCTTATTGATTGCAACTTCTGTATTTATTATCGCCTTCATTGCTGCTCCTCCAGTAGATATTGATGGTATTCGTGAACCTGTTTCTGGGTCTCTACTTTATGGAAAAAATATCATCTCTGGTGCCATTATTCCTACTTCTGCAGCTATCGGGTTGCATTTTTACCCGATCTGGGAAGCGGCTTATGTTGATGAATGATCAACAACAGTAAGGACCTCTGCACTTCTCGTCAACAGTCGAGCTTTTCTCGACTCCATCAAGTGACGTTATCTTCATTCTTATCCACAGCTTCTCGTCAGCATCACTGCCATGATGAATGAACCCATGGTAACAACATCACAGAATTCCACCCCTTCCTCATTGCTGGCAGCAGTTCACATAAAATCTCATTAACGATGGTTGCAATCCATCTTTCTCCAAGATCCTCTCGAGTAACAGCAGCAGCAGTTCACATCTTGAGCTCAACTTCTCCACAGCAACAGCAGGCCATTAGCACGAACCTCCCTGTCTTCTCAGTAACTTCGACATCATGGCAAACTCCATCCTCTCTGCAGTTCAAAACAACAACAGCTAATCCTTGAGCTTCAACTCCATCAAGAATAGCAGCATCCATCGTCTCAATGGGATGAGCTTATAATGATTTCCTGTCAACAGGCGAGCATTTTACCAACGCCTAGTCGGGCATACATTTTACTAACGCCTAATTGAAGCGTTCATTATATACACGCCTCACTAACGGCACGAGAAATATACCCCGTTTTAACTGAAACGTAACTTAAAAACTCGCCTATTAACAGACGACTTTTAAACTTCCCTCGACCAAATTTGGTTTTGGTCCGGATTCCAGACCAAATATCCTCTGATATTTGGTTTTAGTCTGGTTTTTGATCTTTAATCCATTCGACTGCGTGTGGTTTCTGGACAACAATTTTTGTCCGGGTTCTAGATCAAATATAGTCTGATATTTAGTTTTAGTCTGGTTTTTAATCTTTAATCCGTTCGACTGCGTGTGGTTTCTGGACCAAAATTTTGGTTTTAGTCGTCCTTTATGGATGCTCTTAATAGATCATATTTACTCTGTTGAATGAGTCGAGCATTCTTAATGAAACTTTTAGATTGCAATCGAGTACGTGTCTATAAGATTCGTAAGAGAGGTAAGTAAAATAAAGTAGATTTCTCGAAATATATCGATAAAGTAGAATACTTTTACCAATTTCGACCGAGAGTAGTGTTGGATATTTTCAAGGTTTGCCTCTACGTAGAGTTTACGGTGATCGACCTGACCGGCCAGGTCGTGGGGGTCTAGGGGAAAAGTCTACCAAACTCAGTGGTTTGAATAAAATGCAAAGAAATGGGACTAAGGTCTGTGAAGGAAGGTTGATCTCGCATAGCAGAAACCAAACCTATGTTTTGGAAAAGATAAACAAGGTTCAATGTGGTACCAAAAATATATGGCGGAGATTATGGAGAACTAATATAAAACTTCCCATTCTAATTAGTGCTGGATTCTCCAAGAAAAGGGATGGATGAAAATACTTAATAAGTCTAACTTTTATCACAAGGTGTCTCGCAGAAACACTTTCGAGACTTACCTATATGAGTATGGAAATCAGGCCGTTTCCTAAGAGAAGAAGACCGTTCTCTAATGAAGACTCATGAATCCAGGATATAAGCGCATGGCCATTAACGCGCTGAGCTACATAACACATGATTTTATGAAATCAATATGTGTGTAGATTCCGGTATTATCATAAGGGGTACTTGGTTCAAGACTGGTTTTACCATAGAACCTCGATAAGGCTTTGAATTTATTACACCAAGTGAAGGTTCAAATCCAAAAGATACCTATCATTTATGTATTATTTTCAACGATGATGCTCAGTCTCAATTTAGCTTGAACTACGTTGGCTTGATCCCACTCGGGTACGTAGGCAGTCACTTAGGGTGATGCATCCACTCTGATTTTAAAGTTTTTTTACTTTGATTTTTGTTCTTGAAAATAAGGGGAAAATGTTGGATATTTTCAAGGTTTGCCGCTACGCGGAGTTTACGATAATCGACCTGACCGGTCAAGTCGTGGGGGTCTAGGAGGCAACGCCCCCTAGCAGAGCCCGAGACAGCGTCTCGTGAATTTTTTTTCTGGTTTTAATTTGGAAAACCTAGAAGTTTCCATTCAAACTAAACAGACGCGTCTCTTCCCATAAGCCACCATTGATGTCTTTTGGAAGCGTCTGTTGGTGATGAAACGACACTGCCAACATGCATGAATATCCCTATAATTAGCGAAGATGTTCTTCCATTCTTATGAATTAATTTCAACCTGTTTTTCCTCTCTTTCTAAAGCATCATCAGAAACCTCTCTCGTGTGTTCTTGGTTGGGTCAAGGGGTACAAACCTTGAATCCAATTTTCTGTTGTAGGGCTTTCATTTTATCCTGAAGGTATTATTTCGCATACCTGTTTTAATCGTCAATTGATATTGGGAGGGTAGAAATAATCGTCTAAAAGAAATATATTCGAGCCTTGAAAGTCAAGAGTACAAAAAATTTTTTTGTGTTTATTTCATCCTCTGTTTGAACCCATTTTCCAACAGTTTTAGACGATTATTTTTCTGACAATGGAGGGTGAATCTTCAAATTCAAATGTTACTGCTCAATCTCTGCAAGTGATGAACCAAACTCTAACTCGATTAGGACGTTTTGATGGTGATAATTTTACTCGATGGAAAGAGACTGTGAAGTATTTCCTGATCACCATTAAGTTGTGGTACATACTTGAAGACGGTTTGGATGAAATTATTGCACCATCAGACAAAGATACATATGAATTTAAGGCCAAAAGGAAGAAGCGCCAGGAAGATGATTTTATGTGTCGTGGTCATATTTTGAATGCCTTGGGGACTAGTGCCTATAATTCCCATCGAAGTATTGCGACTGCCAAGGAATTATGGACTACGCTTGAGAACAAATACAAGATTTCTGAAGCAAGCAACAAGAAATTCCTGATTTGCACCTTCATGTGGACTTCAAAATGGTTGACAATAAGTCAATATTTTCCCAGGTCAGTGAACTGTTACTCCTTGTTAATCATCTTAAGGATGCTGGAATTGAACTTGTGCTTGCCTTTATTGTCGGAGTCATTATTTCTCGTCTCCCCCCTTCTTGGAATAGTTATGAGAATAAACTTAAGCATGCCGAAACTGACTATGATTTAGAAGGTTTACAACGTCATCTTCGTATTGAAGAAGACTCTCGTAAATGAGAAATTAAGGATAGTCAGCAAAATGAGGATCATTCTAAGGTTAACGGTGTAGAGTTTTCTATGACACCAAATCCTTTGAAACCTAATAATGATGCTTAGTTTAAGAAGCAACATCCCAACAAGAAGAGTAAGAAGAAGGGCAATTGCTACTTCCGTGATAAACCCGGCCATCTTGCTCGTGACTGTCATCTCAAAAAGAAACAACAACGACAGAAAAAGGAGGCAAATATGGTCGATGAAAAACTGGTTATTGTAGTGCAAGCCGCCAATGCCGTTTCAAATAATGAGGGTGGATGGTGGTACGACAATGGTTCAACTGTCCACATCTGTAAGGATAGACATCTTTACAAGACATATGAACCGGTCATTGGCAAAGGAAACAAAGTTGTCTCTGCAAACAACTTACACAGCAAAGTGATTGGAAAAGGCACTGTTAAACTCTCGTTTACTTCGGGAAAGACTGTTACTCTGACTAATATGTTACATGTCCCTGACATTATGAAAAACCTTGTTTCTGGAGACCTTGTAATGAGGTCCGGATTCAAGACGACTTATAAATCTAGTAAGTTTGTATTGCCCAAAAATGGTGTATTTGTTGGACAAGGATATGATTGTAATGGGATGATTAAGCTTAATTTAATAAATAATGGTTATGCTTATACTGTTGACTCCATTGATTTATGGCATGGTAGATTAGGACATGTGAACTATGGTTCCCTTAGAAACATGAGAAAATTAAGATTAATTTCTGATTGCAATTTTGATAATATCTCTAAATGTGAAATCTGTGTTCAAGCAAAAATACATAGAATTTCCTTTAAGTCTGTAGTAAGAATATCTCCCTTGTTTGAATTAGTACATAGTGATGTTGGTGATTTAAAAAATCATATGACCCGTGGTGGAAACAAATACTATGTTACTTTTATTGATGATTGCACTAGATATGCTTATACTTACTTGATGAAATCTAAGGATGATGTCTTTGATATGTTCAAAATATATAAAGCAGAAGTAGAGACACGATTAGGACAGGAAATTAAGATTTTACGTTCTGACCATGGTGGTGAGTATTTTCCTAATGAATTTAAATTGTTTTGCCAAGAGCATGGTTTAATTCATCAATTTACTGCACCTTACACACCTCGACAAAATGGTATTGTGGAAAAGAAAAATAGAACTTTGGTTGAGATGGTTAATGCTATGCTTATTAGTTCTAATTTGCCTAATTCATTGTGGGGTGAAGCTATGTTGTCTGCATGTTATATTTTGAATAAAATTCCTTTGAAAAAGAAGAATGTTTCTCCCCGTGAATTTTGGTTTAATAGGAAACCAAATTTGATAAGACTTAAAGTTTGGGGTTGCTTAGCATATGTTAGGAAGCCTTATCCTAAAAGACCTAAGTTAGGAAATAGGGCGTATAAATGTGCTTTTGTAGGTTATTCACTTAATAGTATTACTTACAGATTCTTAATCCTTGACACTTTGGAGATTATAGGATCTGTAGATGTGGAATTTTTTGAGAACTTGAATAGGAATAGTTCCCAAATGCAACCCATAGAAAACCCATTGTTACCTAGTTTAGAATCTGTAGAGACTAATAACAATGATGGACACTCTGCTCCTACTCGAGTCATAGAAGATACTTCTGAAGTTGTAGAAGATATTGAACCTATAAGAAGTAAGAGAGCAAGAAAAGCGACAAGCTTTGGTCCCGAATGGGTACAATATCTTGTAGAAGGTAGTAAGAATGAAATTCTTAGTGTTACTAAATATATTATGCATGTTGATGATGACCTTAAAACTCATGCTGAGGCTATGAGTTCCAGATATGCTAGTTTATTGAAAGAATCTATCAATGATGAAAAGAATTCACTTTTAACTAACGGTACTTGGATATATTGTGATTTACCTCCAGGCGTAAAGCCTATTGAATGTAAATGGATATTCAAAAGAAAGATGAATTCCGATGGTTCCATTGATAATTTTAAAGCCAGATTAGTTGCTAAGGGTTATAAGCACAAACATGGAATTGATTACTTTGATACATATGCTCATGTTGCTCGCATCTCATCTATTCGTTGTTTAATAGCACTTGCTTCTATTCACAAGTTTATTATTCATCAAATGGATGTCAAAACTGCTTTTCAAAATGGTGATTTAGAAGAAGAGATATATATGGAACAACCTGAAGGTTTCATATTTCCAGGTCAAGAAAAGAAGGTTTGCAAGTTAGTTAAATCTCTTTATGGCTTGAAGCAGGCTCCCATGCAATGGCATGAGAAGTTTGATAGAGTAGCTTTGTCATATGGTTTTGTTGTTAATGATGCGGATAAATGTATATATAGTAAGAAAGATAGTTCTGGATGTGTAATTCTTTGCTTGTATGTTGATGATATGCTTATCTTTGGATCTGACATGTATGTTGTGGAAGAAACAAAGAAGTTTCTTAGTTCTAACTTCGATATGAAGGATTTAGGAGAGGCTGATGTTATCTTAGGAATTAAGATCATAAGAAAGGGAAATGAGTTGGCCTTAACCCAATCTCATTATATTGAGAAATTTCTCAAGAAATATGGTCACTTTGATGACAATCCAGCACATACTCCTTTAGACCATACTATCAAGTTAATGAAGAACACTGGTCATACTCATGCACAACTTGAATATTCCAGTGTCATTGGAAGTCTTATGTATGCTATGAATTGCACAAGACCGGGCATATCCCAAGCCGTGGGTGTGTTATTTCGTTTCTCAATTAATCCAGGAGTTGAACACTTGAAAGCAGTTTCAAGAGTTATGGCTTACTTGAAAGGAACAATTAATTTGGTTTGCATTACCAAGGCTATCCCGCTGTATTGGAAGGATACAACGATGCTAACTGGAACAATGTAGAATCCAAATCCAAGTCGACGTCTGGATGTATTTTTACATTAGGGGGTGCTGCCGTGTCTTGGAGTTAGAAGCAGACTTGTATTTTTGATTCAACTATGTTTTCAGAATTGATAGCCTTAACTGATGGATGTAAGGAGGCAGAATGGCTAAGAAATATACTTATGGATATTTCATTTTGGAAGAAGCCATCTCTAGCGGTCTTGATTAATTGTGATAATCAAGAGACAATCTATAACGTCTCTAATAAGACTTATAATAGAAAGTCTAGACATGTAAGTCTTAGATATCAAATGGTTAGGCAACTACTCAAGAGAGGAGTAGTTACGGTTAACTTTATTGAATCAAAGAAAAATTTGGCAGACCCATTTACGAAAAGTCTACCAAACTCAGTGGTATCAATAAAATGCAAAGAAATAGGACTAAGGTCTGTGAAGGAAGGTTGATCTCCCATAACAGAAACCCAACCTATGTTTTGAAAAAGATAAAAAAGGTTTAATGTGGTACCAACAAGTTATGGCGGAGATTATGGAGCACTAATATAAAACTCCCCATTTCCAATTAGTGTTGGGTTCTGCAAGAAAAAGGATGGATGAAAATCCTTAATAAGTCTAACTTTTATCAGAAGGTGTCTCGCAGAAACACTTTCGAGACTTACCTATATGAGTATGGAAATCAGGCCGTTTCCTAAGAGAAGAGGACCGTTCTCTAAAGAAGACTCATGAATCCAGGATATAAACGCATGGCCATTAACGCGCTGAGCTACAAAACACATGATTTTTTGAAATAAATATGTGTGGAGATTCCGGTATTATCATAAGGGGTACTTGGTTCAAGACTGGTTTCACCATAGAACCTCGATAAGGCTTTGAATTTCTTACACTAAGTGAAGGTTCAAATACGAAAGATACCTATCATTTATGTATTGTTTTCAACGATGATGCTTAGTCTCAATTTAGCTTGAACTACGTTGGCTTGATCCCACTCGGGTACGTAGGCAGTCACTTAGGGTGATGCAGCCACTCTGATTTTAAAGTTTTTTTATTTTGATTTTTGTTCTTGAAAATAGGAGGGAGAATGTTGGATATTTTAAAGGTTTGCCGCTATGCAGAGTTTACGGTGATCGACCTGACCGGTGAGGTTGTGGGGGTCTAGGAGGCAACACCCCCTAGTAGAGTCCGAGACAGCGTCTCGTGAATTTTTTTTCTGGTTTTAATTTGGAAAACCTAGAAGTTTCCATTCAAACTAAACAGACGCATCTCTTCCCATAAGCCACCACTGATGGCTTTTGGAAGCGTCTATTGCTGATGAAACGACACTACCATCAAGCATGAATACTGTATAAGTAGCGAAGATGTTCTCCCATTCTTATCAATTAATTTCAACCTGTTTTTCCTCTTTTTCTAAAGCATCATCGGAAACCTCTCTCGTGTGTTCTTGGTTGGGTCAAGGGGACAAACCTTGAATCCAATTTTCTGCTGTATGGCTTTCATTATATCCTGAAGGAATTATTTCGCATACCTATTGTAATCGCCAATTGATATAGAGAGGGTAGAAATAATCGTCTAAAAGAAATCTATTCGAGCCTTGAAAGTCAAGAGTACAACAATTTCTTTTTTGTTTATTTCAGCGTCTGTTTAAACCCATTTTCCAACAAGTAGGACACTATTGGTAAAAGATCTTCCATAAAATAGTCGAATATCTAGAACAACATTGTACTTTTTTATGGAAATAGTGTTTTTGAAGACATTTTAACAAAAGCAATTCTTAATGAACCGTGGTTTTCAAATCATTTAAAAACCGAGATACTTACACACGGTGGGACACGCCCTTCAAAAGCAAGCAGGGAGGCCCTTATGGGGTGGATTGGGTCCTACCATATGTGAGTAGTAATTTTGGTGTGGTTCAATGACCACGGTTCACAAAGACTTTTTGTTTTAATAAACCCTTCTTGGGAGCATCATAATCGATTGAAAACACAAAAGTTTCAATAAGAATTCTCGGCTCATTTGGCTGACAAACAAGATCTAATGAAGGTACCCACAAATGCAAACACAAAATGAACTCACTGGCCGCTTTCAGAATCCATGTAAGAGATACAGGAGTTACTAAAGAAGATCTTTAACCAAATATATAATGTTTTGATTACATTTCTTTCATAAATTGAGACTGTCTTCTCTTCAATATCACTTTCAGAATCCATGGCTTTATTAAGCCCGTGCAAGACTTAAATATTCTTAATTTGCATGTATAGCCATGCATTGTTGTTTTATTCCATTTATTACAAAACAGCGTATTTTTAATTTATGGATCTTGTCTGGTAGACGGTGAGGTTTGTTTAGGGGTGTAAATAAAACCCGAAAATACTCGGCCTGCATGTACCTACCCGAGCCTGCCTATACGCGGAGTAGCCCAAAACCTATTATGGTCCGTCATGGACCATCCGGCCTGGCCTGGATTAATTTATTGGGCGGTTTCGGGCTTTGCAATTAACTATGATGCCCGGCCTGATACCCGACCTGAAAGCCTTTTATATGCCATCGATCATTTAATATCCTCTTAAAAAGACTTAAAAGTTACCATTTTATAATTATCAATTTTGTGTCAAGAAAAATAAAATATATAGTTGTTTTTACTTATCATTAACCTTTTCAAAACATTAATGGTAATATATTTTCTTATTAGAAAGTTTATTGTATTCTGATTAATTATTTATTATAGGCTAAAATTAAAATTTTGTCATTGTACTTTAAATATAAAATAATACTATCACTTACGGTATACAATGTTAGAAAGAAAAGGATATTGTATTAAAAATTAATATATTTAATACCATTTATTTGAAAATTTAAACTTAAAATAAAAAAGAAAAAAATTTCAAAATAGTGGCCTGTCCGACCCGATCTGGCCTGCCCGCATAAAAGCGGGCTTTGGGCGGTCTTTGGGTAGCAAATTATCCACTTGTACCCGGCCTGCCCGGCCTGAATTTTTTTACGGGCTCACAAATATTAAGCCGTGCCTGCCCGGCCTGTCTTAGTTTTTGAGCAGGGCGGCCTGACCTGCCCGAATTTACACCCTGTTTTCTATTTCGAATTCCGTTCATTTTTGCAGGAATGTAGAGTCTTATAAGAGGAACATATCAACCTAATACTACACTTAAATTCATTGTCGTTTGGATTTTACGGAGAAAATAATGTAAATCTTGTCTGACCTTGTCCATGGATCCTCCCTCTCGTTTAAAATCTATTAATATTATTAGTACTTAATAAAAACGCTAGCAATCAAAAATCCTCTGACGTTTTTTTAGCTAGATTTTGATAAAAGGAGTCTGCACACTGTCTGCAATAAGCTTGTAAGGGTGTCTTAATTTTCCATAGATGCTTTTGGATTGCTAGTTACTAGTTACTATTTTTGTCTTGAAAAATAGACTAGAAAAACTGTTTCTGTACATTTTGTCGACATGTAAAATCTGCTTTTACGAAGTCTTTGCTTTTTCTCTGAATGACCAAAACTGAATTTTCGCAGACACTTTGATCAGTTTGATCATTTGGACGCCACATATAATACCACAGAGGAAGCAGCAACAAATCCCACTATAAGAACTATAGGGCGACACACTTAAAATCGAGACCGACAAAAATACGGGTACAACAAATCTCAAATAATCAATAACTATTCTAACAATCGAGGAGATATCTCTAGTTAACCTGAATCATTCTTAACGTAAAAGAGATACATTTTATTTTGCGATTCATTTCGTTATTTTTAAGATGGAAACCTCGACAGCAAGAGATCGCATAGCTCTTTCTCCGTCATATTCTTCTTCTTCTTTACCTATTACATTCAAAATGCATCAATCGAGTCAGAAAAAATACAGCTGTTTTTTAAGCGAAATATTTTTTCGAGGAACTAGCTAGTTTTTTAAGCAAAATATTTTTTCGAGGAACTAGCTAGTTTTTTAAGCGAAATATCTTAGACAGGTATATATATATATATAAGCCGTGTCATACGACAAGATAGACGAACTAGCTAGGATACCGTCGAACCCCCATTCATCCCACAGTAGTTAGATGGACTATTAAGTTCATTCTGTACCATCATCCATGAGAAAAACATGTCAAAACTGTCTCTTATATGTTGCATGACTTATTATTATGTCAAATATATAGAGAGAAAGAGTTGTACCAGGATTTGTTTACTTTGACAAAAACTGTGGTTTGCATTTCGTCGGGATGGAGAAAGCTGGGGACAAGTATAGAGCTGCTCTTGACGTTTAAATCGCAGAATTCAATGGCTCGCTGGACTTCAGCTGCTGCTCCTGGCCCTAGTCTCTTCCATAAAATATTCACCACAAACTCCTTGTTACCTCCTATTTTCTCCGTCTCGACCTGCACAGATGTTTACCCTATGAATACCATGCCTTAACAATCATCCAAACGTACTTAATATCTCCATGAAATCAGTAGGCTTCTGTGAGGTGTATATGTACACAGTTTTGGAGCCATTAAAGCTCATGCTCAGAACATGAAATTTAAAAGAGACACAGTGCTAAGTAACTGTATAGAATTATACATATTTATTGCAAAAACTAAACAATTTGGTGCTAAATTGAAGAAAGCGACGTAGATTTTCGCTGAACTCTCCAATCAGAAAATAAAAAACTCTCTGAATGTTACAACGGTAATATGTGTACAACGAAAGAGACAGAAAGATACCCTTAGTATTTGGAGTCGGGTTGATGAGTTAGCAATACCTCTCTGGTTAAGGTTCTCAAGATGTTGTCTCGGCATTTCCTTTTCAAGTCTCTCCGTTTCCTCGTGAACTCGTCTCAAATAATCCCGAGTCTGTTCTAAGATGGATATCGGATCCGTCTACATTTTAGCACAGGCAAATATAAATCTAAGGGATACCTAAAATAGAACCACGTAGGAAAAAATTAAAGACTACATGTATGTTGACAAACAGACCTGTGCAACATCAGGAACCAGAGATAGTAAGGTGCGCAATTGTTCGTTTAGTTCCTCATCATTATCTGAGAAAGAATTGCTGCTGCAATTGTTGTTACTACTTTCTGATGCCATTTTTTTTCCCGACCTAGCTTGAGATGGCTAATGGTACCCAGGTACAGTCAAATACCTGCAACAGCAAACTCGTGCTCAGGAGACAGACCCATTGCTTGGCTACATATATAGAAGAACAATTGTATAAGATAAACAATCTGCCAACTCAACCTTCTTTACTCTTTAATGCTTTCGTATAGTTATACAAAGCCACGTGGTATGTCTTACACATGGAAGTGCCCTCATCCTCAGTCGGAATAATTGGATCTAATGACTGTTATATACAGTTATCTGATCCAATCTAAGCTCTGTTTTATTTAATCTAATGACTTGTTTAAGGAATGTCAAACCTCGTAAGCACAAAAAAAAAGACTATATTTAATTGGACCGTAAAGTCCATAGTTGTTGCAAGAAAACGTACGAGTCTAGGGGAGTTCACTGACCATTCAGTTACACCGAAGAAGCATCACGATCACGAATATGTTGATAGGTTTGAATGCGGTAGCTTACTTGACGTCATAATGTCGTGTACTCCGTCCTTATTCTTTCATTTTAGTTGATTAGGTAGAGTTTTGCACGCATATTAACAAAAAGATACAAGCTTAAAGAATTTCCATATGTACCTTTAGCCTGCAACTTTCTGTACCCGAAGGTGCACGTTCCTTGTCCTTCTATTTGCTGAAATTAAACCGACCTTCCATTTATAATGGAATACATATTAACTGAATAATAAGTTTAAGGTTTCTCTTTCCCAATTATTAAGTTTAATAAGGTTATCTTTTAATCTTACTAGCATAGATGCGCTTGCATCGGTTTGAAAACCTGAAAAATATACTGTTAGAATGATTCTAGGTTAACAGCCAAAAGAACCAGGAAAAATTCCGTGAAGGATCGGACGAATAAGGATAAAACCCTCTGGCATTGAGATTATTGATGATTTGTGTGCCACGGTAGAAATTTCGAGATTTTTTTTCCGGAATACAAAGCATTTTCGATATTGTTACTGTTGATATATTTTAGACTAACATTGATTAGACGTTTTTTTTTTCTTTTTTAATTACCTTAGAAGTCATGAGAACTTCTTACGATGTTCCTTGTCAATATTTCAACTCAATATCACACTTACACAGAACATGGGAATATTTACAGCATTTGCCGCTCGTATTATGGCTGTGATAAAGGGTATTAGACTGTTGAATGCCTGTATTGATGCATCAAACGGTCATTTAAATTCATTTTCTTTTTGGAGAGTGTTTCTTTTTAAATCAAAAGCTACTTGTGGCCTTCCGAAAAAAGAAACAAAATCAGTTGAATTATCTCATTCTAGACACGCAACACTCATCCAAGTAACCCTCGATAACTAAAATTTTAGAAGGAGATGATTTTTGGAGTGTGGGGATTCTTTTATGGTTTGCACTTATTATCTGGATTCTAGACCATTCAAATTAAAATTGGACCCTTACAAAAATAATAAAATAAATCTAATGATGGATTTAGATGCAGAATTTCAAAGATGGAATTTATGGGATTAGGGGATTAGTTGGAATTACAATTTTATTGGTATGTTTGATTGCATAAATCCTTGATTTCATGTTATTTTTTGGATTTATAATTCCACTAAATCCCCCGTTTTGAATACCACCTCCCCCGCTAAGATTTGCTGGAAAACTTAAAAGGGATTCATGGACCCACTTTATCTTAAGCTTAAAGGTCATATTTTCTCCCACTACCAAACACACGAGGAATTTGAATGATTTCGGGCAATTATAATCCCGTGAAACTATATATCTCTCGGGAATATGATTTCTGGAACCAAACACACCATGAGTTTTAAAGGAGTTCTACTAATTTGAAGTTAAAGAACCGTTTATCAGATCACACTTGACCAAGCCTTAGCCCTCACATAATAAATTTTTGATGGGGTTTTTTTTGATGGGGACATGTGAGACAAATCTGATGGTGACATATGTCTTAATAATTGTTTCAACAGATATTGTTTCCAAAAATATTAAAGATAAAATAAAATAAAATAAAATCAATTGACATAACCAATATCGTCTTCAAAAATATACTTCTTAGCTGTTTTTGGAAACAAAATCAGTTTGAATCAATTAAATCTTGCTGAAGTCTTTGATGAAGCGACGATAAAATCTAGCATGCCCAAGGAAAGATCTAACATATGTTATATTCTTAGGTGGTATTAATTTTGAAATTATTTCAACCTTGGCTTTATCAACTTCTATTCCCCTAGAGGACACCACATGTCCTAACATTATTCCACGTTTAACCATAAAATGACACTTTTTCCAATTAAGGACTAAGTTTTTTTTCTTTATAACTTTCTAGAACTAGTGTAAGGTGATGCAGGCATTCATCGAAAGAAGAGCCAAAAATCGAAAAATCATCCATGAAGACCTCGAGAAATTGCTTAACCATGTACGCAAAGATACTTAGCATGCAGCGTTGGAAAGTTACGAGTGCATTACACAACCCAAAAAGCATACGCCTATAAGCAAAAGTACCAAATATACATGTGAAGGTTGTTTTTTCTTGGTCTTCTGGCTATAGGATTTGGTTATAACCAGAATACCCATCTAGAAAACAATAATGGCTGCGGCCAGATAATCTTTCTAACATTTGGTCGTTGAATGATAGACGAAAGTGATCTTTCCTAGAGGCTGAGTTCAGGTTACGACAGTCTATACATACTCTCCACCACGTAATAACACGAGTAGGGATCAATTCATTGTTTTCATTCGCAGCTACTGTAATCTCAGACTTCTTTGGGACAACCTGGACATGACTGACCCATTTACTATCATAGATGGGGTACATGATACCCGCATCTAATAACTTGAGAAACTCAATGTGGAGAACTTCCTTCATACTAGGATTCAAACGTCTCTGCATTTCTCTTGAAGTTTTGGCACCTTTTTCTAGGTAGATTCGGTGCATACAATCAGCAAGGCTAATACCTTTCAAATTTTCTATAGTCCACCCAATTGCAGTATTGTGGTCACGGATAACACCAACTAGTCTACTTTCCTGATCAGGCTCTAAGTCAGAGGAAATTATGACAGAAAGAGTATTTTCACTACCGAGAAACACATATTTCAATGTGTCTGGTAGCGACTTTAATTCAAGGGTGGGGGATTTAATTTATGATGGGAGGAGTTTATCTATGATCGGCGGAAGAGGTTCTGGTTTACATTTCCATTTTTCATAATTCATTACTTTCACAGAAACTAATAACACATTAACCTCTTCAAAATGTCTATCCTCATCATAGTAAGCTCCAAAGTGGGCTAAGCGCGGCTCTAAAAGATCGATAACACTAGTAGAAGTAAAGGTATTCTAAACTAGTGAATCAATCATGCATATAGAATCATTGTGTCCAGGATCCGGTGAGGCTTGTAACGCCTTGAAAACGTTCATTGAGATTTTCTAATTCCCAAAGGAAAATTCTACTAGGACATTTTGACAGTGTATGACTGCATTCGCAGTAGCCAAAAAGAGACGACCTAGGATGATAGGGATATTGATATCTTGATTAGACACATGTTGGGTGTCTAAAATCACAAATTCAACAGGATAAATAAAATTTTCTATCTGAACCAAAATATCTTCAACAATTCCACTTGGAATTTTGACCGACCCATCGACTAACTGTAGTGTTATCATCGTTGGTTTCATCTCACCTAATCCAAGTTGTTCATATACCGAGAACGATAAAAGATTCACACTATCCACAAGATCTAATAGAGCATTCTCTATCTTCTGTTTACCTATGACACATGTGACAGTAGGAAAACGAGGATTTTAAATTTGTCTGGGTACTTTTGTGAGATTATGGAACTAAGTTGTTGGGTCAAAAATGCCTTTTTATGGACACTCATGTCTCTCTTGACGATGCACATCTATTTTAGGAACTTGGACATAGCCGGTACATGTTTAATTGCATCTAACAAGGGCATGTTGATCTTAACTTGTTTAAAGATGTCTAGGATTTCAACATATTTACTAGGTTTTTTCTTAGCGAGTCCCCGAGGAAATGGTGCAGGTGGTATGTACATTCTCTCTGGGATATTTTCCTCACTTGGACTCGTAGCACTATCAGGTCCATTAGGTTCTTTAGACGAAGTTTGGTCAACTTTAGTCTCTTTTTCATCTGAAATTTTGTCTTTAGGTGGTTCTACCGAGTTCTCTTTAGTGTTGTACGTACCACTCCTAGGGGTGATAACTGCTTTGACGTGTTTGTTATGGTTAGAACTATCTGACCCATTAACCTGGTTAACTCCTTTCGAATTTGGAGTTGGTTGTCTAGTAAATTTCCCATTCTCCCTATCATTTAACCGGTTCAAAGGTTGACTTATCTGAGTCTCTAAATTGATAATAGTTTAACTATTGTTCTCTCGGTAAAGTTGACTCGTTGATAGACACATTTTTGTGTCCGATTTGTCTCGATTCTATATATTGTTAGGGCTCATTTTTGTACTTAGTATGGTGTTTTATTTATTTGTAGGTATTTTTGGCTAATAAACATTTTTGGAAAAAATTGGCTCGAAAAGTTGTCGGAAAGCACCCGGAGGACATTTTCTATTCGGACTCTCACTTTGGATAAGGGGTAACCTAATTACTAAGGGGCATCCCATTTCCAGAAAGTTGTTAATCGCACCCCTACTATGGATAAGGGGCAACCATCTTCAACATTTTAAAAAACCATGTTTTTGGCGGGAAAAAAAGTGCAGTTAAAGAGCAGTTTTGGCAATCGTGATTTGGAGGAGTTTGAGGTTGATTAAACCTCTGATTTTCATAGGATAGACTCCTTATGGGTCTAGGAATCTGATATGGGTGTTTAAATCGATTAGACTGGGCTCAATCGACGGATTTTTTTCACAACAGAAAATATGGAAAGTCACGTGTGTGACCTGTTTTAGGGAATTTTAGAGAGATTAAAACGCTGTAAACCTTCCCAAAGATTTGTATCTATATAAGGAAGAGTTTAGAATAAAAAGGAAAGCTCAGAAACGCGTAGAAATCCTAAAACAAGAAATTGCCGCAACTTGGCCGTGAAGAGAAGGAAAGAGATTTTGGAAGATTTGGGAGAGATTTAATCCATATTTTTGATATAAATAGATGTCTTGGGTCATATAGAAGAGGTGTCGAGAGTTTGGGAACCTAAGGAGAGCCAGAGAAGAAGAAATCAGAGCTTTACCAAACTCTGTTTCTGCTGCTGCTGCTGCTGAAGAAGAAGAACGCGAAGAACATTGACGCTCGGTAAACAGTCGCAGAACAGTGTCGTTGTTTAACAGCTGAAGAACATTAAGATGTTCAAGGCAGTCCTATTTTAGGGTCTTAAAATCAGCGACAAAGCAACAGTTTTTCTGTAACAGTTCCATTGTAACAATTGTTTTGCAACACCAATAGACTGTTGCAAACAGTCTGTGTTATTAATTTCCACTCTTTTAATCATCTTTTGAGCAACAAACACACATTTTGAGATCATGATTAATATGAGGAGCTAAACCCCATTGCTGATGCGATAGAGAAAGTTATTTTTCCAACAAAAAGTGGTATATTATATTTTATCTTTTTATTTGCAATAATTATATGATTATTTGCCTTGAACTATTATTGAATATGATTTTTATTTGAGTGATTGTGATCTATTTTGATGGATTATGCTTAGTTTTAAAACTTTTGATGCTTCATACTTGGTATTTACAATTATTACTTTTGAAAATCTACTTGTTGCAATATTTTAGAATCAAATTAAACAAGAAAATTGCATAAATATAAGTATTGGTTTAATCACTTTGAACTTGGAAAATAGTGGAATCTTAGCCTCAGTGTTTATTTAGTATTGATATCATCTTTGATTGAGTTTGCTATAATTTTTAGTGAGTTTTCTATTTTAATATTAGAATTTAAGTCTAATTAATATCCTTCACAAGTCTGAGAATCGAACCACTTTTACCACTATCTACAAATCACATCAATTTTTGGCGCCGCTGCCGGGGACTTGTTTTTAGGGTTTTAGATTTATTTTTATTTTATTTTTATTATTTTTGTCTTTTTTTATGTTTTTGGGTGTTTATCTTGTGTCTACAGGTTCTGGATCATAAAGAAAATTGAGCCAAAGAGTTTGGTGATTTCATAAAGACTTGGAGCTAAAGATTAAAGCAACAAGAACAGAAAAGAAGAAAATTTTATTTTAGACAATTCTAGTTTAGGGTTTGTTTATTTTATTTTTAAGAGAAAAAAAAATTGTATTAGGGTTTATTATTTTTGTAATTTTTCTTTATTTTTTGGACTTTTGGACTTTTGGATTTTGGGACATTATTTGTTTTTATTACCCTACGGAAGGGTACTTTAAATATAAACTGTTTGCAGTGAAGGAGAAAAGTACGATATTGTCTCTGCACCTTGGGTTCTTACACTAGACATCGGAGTCAGTGGCCCGAGTCGACTACAACCGATTCATCCCCCGTCTGGAACGGGAGGTAAGATTCTAAACACTCGCGAATCCCCTGTCAGCGAGTTACTGGACTCCTTCGTATGCATATATGTTGAGGACTGAATACGGACATTTATTTTTCTAGTAAAGGGCAAGGCCTGGCCATACAAGATAAGGGTTCGGATTTCATCACCGTTCTCTTCTTGCCCGCTTTAGGAACACGTAACCTACGCGAACCTAAGCCTAAAATTTTGACTAGAACGAGACCGATAGGGTAACGAGCTTAACAGGAAAGTCATTCGAAAAATATTGGTTACTCTTTTAAGCATACTTCGAAGTTCTTGACGGTTTCTGTAAGTTGAATGCGTGACTGCGCCGCCTTGTAATACCGGTGAGGCCTTGGGTATCAAAGCTCCACCGAGCTTCCCTCGCCTCTATTCAACTTACGTTAACTCGGATTGATTCCAGAGGGGTTTGCTTAAATTGTAACGAATTCCCGTTCGAAGGATTAGAAGCTGGTCTAGAAACAATCTAAGTGGAGCCATCATGCTTTTTGTTTGCTAGAAATCAATAGGTTTGATTTGGTTGAGTCGGCCTTGATCTGTGTTTGCTTACCCTTCCAATTTAGAAAATTCTATTGTATGCCTGAACGTAAAAGAGACGCACTAGGTAGATTTGTTAAAGAGAAACCTAGTAGTTCGAAGCGTCTCGATTACCTTAATCTAGAAAGTCCGCTTTTGAAGAGTCTGTTTTTGAACGTTCTTTGACTGAGGAGAGAATCCTGTTGCTCCGATAGCGCCAGAAATGGCAACTTTGAAAGCTTTGTTGAATCCAACTAGGACTACTACCCGTCCTTCGTGTATTAAGTTAGCTGAAACGGAGGCACCCTATGAACTGAAACCTGGGACCTTACAGATGCTCCCAATCTTTTTAGGGAAAGAAAATGAAAACCCTTATTACCATGTTAGGGATTTTGAGGAAATTTGTAGTACTCTAAGAATTAGAGGCTTAGATGATGATGCTTTGAAACTTAGGTTATTCCCATTTTCCCTGAAAGATAAGGCCAAGTCGTGGCTGTATAGTTTGGACTCCGAGTCAATTGAGACATATGAACAACTTACATCTGCCTTTTTCAATAAGTTTTTCCCTAGGCACAAAACATCGTCTATTAGGACGCAAATATGCACATTTTCACAACAAGAGGGAGAATCTTTATATAGGTATTTGGAAAGGTTCAATGATTTATTATCCCAGTGTCCTCATCATGGTTTAGAAAAGGTTAGGCTAGTTCAGATCCTTTATGAGGGTTTAGATTATTCCACAACGACCATGGTTGAGTCTCTATGCACTGGTGGATTTGAAAACCAAACTGTTGATGCGGCGATGGAATTTTTTAATGAAATCGCCGAAAAAACCCAGCAATGGGAAAATAGTAGGGCACCCCAGAAAACAATTCTTTTAAGTAGAGGAAACGTTAATAGGGTAGAAGGAGGCTATGAATCAGATGCCAAAATTGCTGCTATAGCAAAAAGGTTAGAAGCCTTAGAAGTGGGCCAGACTAGTGGTAGAGTGGAGCCTTTTTGGGAAGGCCAGAATATTGAAGAGCAGGCCAATGCTCTTTATAATAACACTAGATTTGATAACCGTCAAAAGATTGACCCATATTCAGAAACCTATAATCCTGGTTGGAGAAACCATCCGAACCTTTCGTGGTCTAAGGGCCAAAGTCAAGGTCAGTTTAGTAATTCTAATGCTCCCCAGGTTTTGGCTATACTAAGAATCCTTCAGGACTAGCTCAGTTTCAGAATCAGTCAGATAAGAAAATCCTAAGTTTAGAGGAATCTCTCGCCTTGTTAACTCAGCAAACTGCAAAATTCCAGTTATCCGTAGAACAGAGTCTACAAGCTAGTAACAGGATAGGACAAGAAAATAGTCAGGCTATTTCCGAGTTAAAAACCCAGGTTGGTCTGATAAGTGATTCTTTGAGAGAAAAAGGTAAGTTTCCTAGTCAAACACAACCCAACCCTAGAGGAGTTCATGAATTAGGTGCAAAACCATCGAATCAATTGAATGTTGTTAGAACCCTTAGAAGTGGTAGAGTTGTAGACAATAAGGTAACCATGCCCGATAGTGAACATACTGTAGTTCACCCCTCAGGATCTCACCTCTCAGGACCAGTAGCTGAAGAGACTGATAAAGTTTCTGATGATGTGAATTCGGTTCCTGAAAGGTCTGATTTTAGGCCTAGAGCCCCATTTCCTCAGCTATTAGTACCAACAAAGAAGGAATCGAACTTTAATGACATAGTGGAGGTTTTTAAGCAAGTTACCATAAACCTTTTATTAGATGCAATTAGGCAAATTCCTGCTTATGCCAAGTTCCTTAAGGATATGTGTACGCGAAAGCGAAAACTTAGCGTCCATAAGAAAGCCTTTTTAGCTAGTCACGTAAGTTCAATCATTCAGAACACCACAACTCCAAAGTACAAAGACCCAGGTTCTCCTACCATTGCTTGCACAATAGGTAACTTCCGGGTAGAAAAAGCTTTACTTGACTTAGGAGCCAGTGTGAACTTACTGCCATTCCATGTATACTTACAGCTAGGACTTGGTGAAATGAAACCTACTCAGATGACACTGCAGTTAGCTGATAGGTCTGTTAAAATCCCTCGAGGTGTTATCGAGGATGTTCTTATTGAGGTCGACAAGTTTATTTATCCAGTGGATTTCGTGGTCCTAGATACCCAACCTGTCCCTGACCCAGAGAACCAGATACCTGTGATTTTAGGTCGCCCATTTTTAGCTACGTCTAATGCGATCATTAACTGTCGAAATGGTGTGATGAGTTTATCTTTTGGTAATATGACTATGGAGATGAACATTTTTAATGTCAGTAAGCAACCTCATGAGCTAGATGACACATGTGTTGAGGAGGTGAACATGATAGAAGCCTTAGTTCAGGAGTCATTACCAAACATCTTGTCTGAAGACCCATTAGAAAGTTGTCTATCCCATTTTGGTTTAGATTTTGACGACGATAGCACTATTGAACAGGTGAATGCTCTATTAGATTCTACCCCTGTGTTAGACACTGATAGATGGAAAGCTAGGTTCGAACCGTTACCAGTTTCTGAGACTACCCTAATTCCTTCTTTAGAAGAGCCCCCAAAGTTGGACCTTAAATCGCTACCCGATACTCTAAAGTATGTGTTTTTAGGCCCATCTGAGACTTTACCTGTGATTGTAGCTTCCAATTTGGATAGTGATCAGGAAAGTAGGCTAGTAAATGTACTTCAAGACAATAAGGAAGCTTTAGGGTGGACTATAGAAGACATTAAGGGCATAAGTCCTACTGTGTGTATACATCAGATTCATTTAGAGGAAGACTCCAAACCTTCTAGGGAGATGCAACGTCGACTTAACTCTAACATGAAAGAGGTAGTTCGAAAACAGGTGCTTAAGTTGTTAGATGCAGGTATTATTTACCCAATTTCAGACAGTAAGTGGGTCAGCCCTGTTCAGGTTGTCCCCAAGAAATCAGGTATCACTGTAGTCCAGAATGATAATAATGAATTAATACCAACCCGAGTGACCACGGGATGGCGTGTGTGTATTGACTATAGGAAATTGAACAAGGTCACAAGGAAGGATCACTTTCCCCTTCCTTTTATCGACCAAATGCTAGAGCGATTAGCTGGACATAGTCACTATTGCTTCTTAGATGGCTACTCCGGTTATAATCAGATCGTTATTTCCACAGAAGACCAAGAGAAAACCACTTTTACTTGTCCCTTTGATACCTTTGCGTATAGACGCATACCTTTCGGGCTATGTAATGCCCCTGCGACTTTTCAGCGTTGTATGATGAGCATATTTTCTGATATGGTAGAACGGTTCTTAGAGGTCTTTATGGATGATTTTTCAGTGTTTGGTTCATCTTTCGATGAGTGCTTGCATCATTTGACATTAGTGTTGACTAGGTGCAAGGAAAAAATTTTAGTGCTTAATTGGGAAAAATGCCATTTCATGGTTAAATCAGGAATTGTATTAGGGCACATCGTCTCTTCGAAGGGTATAGAGGTAGACAAAGCCAAAGTTGACCTTATTAAGACTTTACAGGTTCCAAAAACCGTAAAAGATATTAGATCATTCCTAGGGCATGCAGGTTTTTACCGTCAATTCATTAAGGATTTTAGCTTGATTGCTAGACCTCTTTGCAATTTGCTTGCAAAAGATGCTAAGTTTGTCTTTGATGATGCTTGTTTAGAGGCTTTTGAGAAGCTTAAAACTTTAATCACTACTGCCCCGATAGTACAGGCACCTAACTGGAACCTACCCTTTGAGATTATGTGTGATTCTTCAGATTATGCTATAGGCGTCGTTTTAGGACAACGAGAAAACAAATTACTTCATGTGATTTATTATGCTAGAAAAACTCTGAATGATGCCCAAATGAACTACACAACTACCGAGAAGGAACTTTTAGCCATCGTGTTTTCCTTGGATAAGTTTAGGTCCTACCTATTAGGTTATAAGATCATAATCTATACAGATCATGCTGCTTTGAAATACCTTTTATCTTAGAAGGATACCAAACTTAGATTGATCAGATGGATCCTATTGTGACAGGAATTTTCCCCAGACATTAGAGACAAAAAGGGTGCAGAAAATGTAATAGCAAATCACTTGTCTAGGCTAGTTGTTAGTTCCCCTAGTGATTCCCTTCTTATAAGGGATAGCTTTCCTGATGAAAAATTGTTCTCTGTTTCCCAATCACCCTGGTATGCAAATATAGTGAATTATCTTGTTACTGTTCGAACCCCTCAACATTGGGGTAAGCAAGATCGTTCTAGGTTTTTAGCCGAGGTTAAGCATTTCTTTTGAGACGATCCTTATCTGTTTAAGTATTGTCCGGACCAGATTATTAGGAGATGTGTATCTGAGAGTGACCAGTCTAGTATTATCTCCTTTTGTCATGAACATGCATGTAGGGGTCATTTTAGTGCTAAGAAGACTGCTCCTAATATTTTGCAGTGTGGATTTTACTTTCCTTCGTTGTTTAAAGATTCTCATAGTCATTGTGTTTCTTGTGAGCGTTGCCAGAAGTTAGGAACCATTTCCCGTAGAAATATGATGCCTTTGAACCCTATTTTAGTGATTGAGGTCTTTGATGTGTGGGCTATTGATTTTATGGGTCCATTTCCTATTTCGTTTGGTTATCTTTACATACTTGTCGCTAGAGACTATGTGTCTAAGTGGGTTGAGGCGGTTCCGTGTAGAACGAATGACCACAGGGTCGTAGTTGAGTTTTTGAAAGAGAATATACTTACACGTTTTGGTATGCGCGAGCTATAATTAGTGATGGAGGTTCAAACGTTTGTAATAGACCGTTTTCTCTTTTAATGAAACAATAAGGTATTACCCATAAAGTAGCAACCCAATATCACCCTCAGACTAGTGGTCAGGTAGAGGTTTCCAATAGGGAAATTAAACGTATTCTAGAGAAAATAGGAAAGACTGGTCGTCGAGGCTTACTGATGCCTTATGGGCTTACCGTACTGCGTTTAAGACACCCATTGGAATGTCACCTTATCGTTTAGTATTTGAAAAGGCATGTCACCTTCCTGTTGAGTTAGAGCATCGAGCCTATTGGGCTATTAAGAACTTAAACTTTTTACTTGACAAGGCAGGAGCTCAAAGAAAGATCCAACTCAATGAGTTGGACGAGATTCGTAGAGATGCATACGATAGTGCTAAGGAGTATAAGAACAAAATGAAACTTGTGCATGATAGGAATATTTTACGAAAGTCATTTTCTCCAAGTCAAAAAGTTCTTCTGTATGACACTCGTTTGCATATATTCCCCGGAAGTTGCGCTCTCGGTGGACCAGTCCTTTTGTGGTCCGTACTGTTTTTCCTCATGACGCTGTTGAGATTGAGACACCAGATGGTAGTATTTCTTCGAAGGTTAACGATCAGCGACTGAAGCCCTTTTTAGAGCCTTTTCATACAGGTGATATTGAGGAGGTCCCTATGGAGGACCCTGTTTATGTTGTATAATATTTTTGTAGGTTTTTGGTTACACTTCACCCAGGTACTATCTTTCCGACTTCTCTCTTTACTATTTTCTCATGTTACTTATATTTTTGGTACTGTTCTTTGATTATAAACATTGAGGAAAATGTTAGATTTGAGTTTGGGGGTGGGGTAGAACTTTTTGTTACCTTTTCGTTGCAATAAATAAACTCCAGAGCCTAGAAATTTATCCCTATTAAGGATGGCACTAACTTTGGTTGTAGGAGTTGAGGAACCAATCTGACTAGATGGCAACATCTAAAGAGTCTATTCATAAAAGCACATAGCTCAGGTGTTAGAATAACATGATAGTTTCACCATATCTCGTTGAGTCCTTTTCACTTCTGTTTTTTTTTTGTTTTGTTTTTAAACTATGTTTTTCTAAGTGATTAGGTGGGGCTCACGATTCAAGTTGTTACCAATGCTAGGGTGAACTAGAGTGATTGAGATAAAAAAGAATTAAAAAAAAAAACCAGACCATCAGACCAACTGGAATAAATTCAATAAAGTCGACCACTGGAACCCTTGTATATGCCAGTTGTGTTGACCTAGAGTTAGGATTATCAATCACTTGTTCCCTTGTATATGCCAGTGTGTTGATATTAGTCAGACTAGTATCTTAGTCCATTAGGATAGGTTCATTTTGGCGGAGGCCTTCAGACAGATATGAGAAACACCGTTCACCTAGTAAACATCAAAACCATCTATGTTTTTCTATATCCATCTTCTTGATCTATCCACGTGATTAGTTTTGACTCCGGATATTGATGTCCATAGTGCGACTATCTGAGTAGAGCTCTATCACTTCATATGAATTTTAGTATGCTTGAGTGCAAACTCGTGTACAACAATTGGAATTTCGCATCAGGGTACTTCCTCCTGTAGTCAATAAGTATGCCAACCAAGGAGAGTCTTTAGTGCCTTCCAAGGTTCTGTGTAGATATCTAGGGTCTGGAGTATAAAGGTTTTGTGGGTATACCTCTGGTAAGCCCTCCAGAGACAACACTCCGCCACTAGGGACACCTAGGGGTTTAAAAACTTATTGCATACGCTAAATGCAATGGATGATGCCTGCGACAGTGAGTTAGGATTTTATTTCTATTTTATTTTTGCTCGAGGACTAGCAAATAATAGGTTTGGGGGTATTTGATAGACACATTTTTGTGTCCGATTTTTCTCGATTCTATATATTGTTAGGGCTCATTTTTGTACTCATTATGGTGTTTTATTTATTTGTAGGTATTTTTGGCTAATAAACATTTTTGGAAAAAATTGGCTCGAAAAGTTGTCGGAAAGCACCCGGAGGACATTTGCTATTCGGACTCTCACTTTGGATAAGGGGTAACCTAATTACTAAGGGGCATCCCATTTCCAGGCAGTTGCTAATCGCACCCCTACTTTGGATAAGGGGAAACCATCTTCAACATTTCAAAAAACCAGGTTTTTGGCGGGAAAAAAAGTGCAGTTAAAGAGCAGTTTTGGCAATCGTGATTTGGAGGAGTTTGAGGTCGATTAAACCACTGATTTTCATAGGATAGACTACTTATGGGTCTAGGAATCTGATATGGGTGTTTAAATCGATTAGACTGGGCTCAATCGACGGATTTTTTTCACAACAGAAAATATGGAAAGTCACGTGTGTGACCTGTTTTAGGGAATTTTAGAGAGATTAAAACGCTGTAAACCTTCCCAAAGATTTGTATCTATCTAAGGAAGAGTTTAGAATAAAAAGTAAAGATCAGAAACACGTAGAAATCTTAAAACAAGAAATTGCCGCAACTTGACCGTGAAGAGAAGGAAAGAGATTTTGGAAGATTTTGGAGAAATTTAATCGGTATTTTTGATATAAATAAATTTCTTGGGTCATATAGAAGAGGTGTCGAGAGTTTGGGAACCTAAGGAGAGCCAGAGAAGAAGAAATCAGAGCTTTACCAAACTCTGTTTCTGCTGTTGCTGCTGCTGAAGAAGAAGAACGTGAAGAACATTGACGCTCGGTAAACAGTCGCAGAACAGTGCCGTTGTTTAACAGTTGAAGAACATTAAGTTGTTCAGGGCAGTCTTATTTTAGGGTCTTAAAATCAGCGACAAAGCAACAGTTTTTCTGTGACAGTTCCATTGTAACAGCTGTTTTGCAACACCAATACACTGTTGCAAACAGTCTGTGTTATTACTTTTCACTATTTTAATCATCTTTTGAGCAACAAACACACATTTTGAGATCATGATTAATATGAGGAGCTAAACCCTATTGCTGAGGCGATAGAGGAAGCTATTTTTCCAACAAAAAGTGGTATATTCTATTTTATCTTTTTATTTGCAATAATTATAAGATTATTTTCCTTGAACTATTATTGAATTTGATTTTTATTTGAGTGATTGTAATCTATTTTGATGGAGTATGCTTAGTTTCAAGACTTTTGATGCTTCATACTTGGTATTTACAATTATTACTTTTGAAAATCTACTTGTTGCAATATTTTAGAATCAAATTAAACAAGAAAATTGCATAAATATAAGTATTGGTTTAATCACTTTGAACTTGGAAAATAGTGGAATCTTAGCCTCAGTGTTTCTTTTAGTATTGATATCATCTTTGATTGAGTTTGCTATAATTTTTAGTGAGTTTTGTATTTTAATATTAAAATTTAAGTCTAATTAATATCCTTTACAAGTCTGAGAATCGAACCACTTTTACCACTATCTACAAATCACATCACTCGTCAATACAAAGTCACCGAACTTCTGACCTAAAAGATTGGTATTTTGGGTAATTTGGGCATTGTTTAAGGCACTACCTTCAATAAATATTCTTAGACTTTCCTCTATATATGACTTTTTTTTTATCAACTAGGCTCGGTTCTTGGACTTGAGGTGAGTTCCCATGAAAACCTGGTGGTGGGTTTGTAGATGGGCCACCCTGATGGTTACCTTTCGACCACAAAAAATTGGGGTTATGCCTCCAACCAGGGTTATATGTATTAGAATATGGGTCAAACTTGGGTCGAGCCTCATATTTAGATTTCATACTACCATGTAGGACACTAGATTGGTCACGAGTAGTTTCACTTGGGTAAAACATAAGGCACTAAGTCTTAATATAATCTTGGCCACCACAGATAGTACATGGGTAGGTTCTAGGCTCATTGTTACAGCTCATAGCCTGGTTTGACCCTTGGTTCATCTCTAAGGCCTCTAAACGCCTAAGGATATATGACCCATTATCGACTTTATTGACCCTATGTATAGGGTTGCTAATTATTTCGGGATCTCTCATTGAATCCCATTGTCTAGTTTTATCAGCTAACTCGATAAAATCGTCAAAATATGCATGCGGGTCCTGATGGGTAAATTCTCCACAACTCATTATTTCTACTTGCATTCGCGTTTCACTATCTAGGTCCTCGTATAAAATTTGGTGCATGCGGGCTTTCTCAAGGTCATGATGTTGACACTGGTATAACAATTCATTATACATATCTACATAATTGTGTAGGTGTTCACCTAATTTGTTCTTAAAGGTTGGAATAGACTTCCTAACAGTCGCCGCCATGGCTATGATGTGGTCGGGACACATTGTTTGAGTACGTGGCCCTTCTTTATCTATTTATACGTATGTTAAATTAGTTTTAAACAAAAAATATTTCTACTTTAAAAAAGAACATGAAAAGTTAGTTCCCTAAAAAGTAGCCCCCTCTAAATCCCCCGAAATAAAAATAAAACTAAGACTTTTCAAGACGTGTCAAACAAATAAGATGGGCCACATACTCAGACGATGTGTCCCGACCACATCGTAGCCTCTCCGCCTAACAACAACAATCTTAGGTTTGGGTAGAAGTTCTTAACAAAATCCTCGACAAGGCCATCCGAGATGGTGATTGTTTTAGAAGGAATAAAATGGTACCACTCATTGGCTCTCTCTCTTCAAGGGAAAAAGGAAACAAACGCAATCTAAGAACATCTTTAGAGACATTCGGGTAATTAATTGTGTTACAAATCATTTCAAAGTCTCTTACATGAGTATATGGGTTTCCATTCTCTATCCCCTAAATTTACAAAGCATGTCGATTGTCTCAGATTAAATGTCAAATTTGACATAAGTGGATGGTAAAACTGCCCCTAAGTCATGTACCACTCTAGAAGGGTTCATACAGTCTCTAAGGATTTTGTTTACTGGGACCTCATATTCATTAACCATTTCGACAAAGACATATGTACCACCTAAATCCATGTAACGGTTCGGACTCAAATTAAAAAGATCGTTTTTTTCAACTCTATCTCATACACATTTCCAACGGCGCATACACAAGCAAAAATACTAGTGCTTAGCAAAAAATTGTGTACATGCAAATGCTGGGATTCACTAATTTTGATAAGCTTTACCTCAGCAAAGTATACTTACAGTTAAAGGCTGGTCAAACTTACGGAGATGAGGTTCGTGGAATTTTGAATGATAACGCTCAAAGGGTTCAGAGTTACTCTTCCACAAGTTTTCCTAATAATCGATGCCAGATGAAAATACAATTGGTGTGCGCATGCGTGGTTTTTTCTTTTTATTAAAAAAATAAAATATATGTACAAAATAAAATCAAAAAGAATAAATACAATTGTTTTTAAAATCTAAAAATTAAAGAAATGATTTTTTTTTTTAAATTGGGTTTTTATTGTACGCACAATTGGGGGATATGGAAACTAATTGGGGGATATAGCTACATGACAAAATAGGGATCCAAATATCAAATATGGGTCACCCCTTATGTAATTAATTTTTTAATTCCTAATCTAACCCTCACTAATCAGGTTTAGTGGTTGATAATAATTAGTAAAATCTTAAGTATTTGGGGGATAGATTACTGTGTATTTTTATTTGAATTTGTGTGAGTGAGGTGAGAGTATAAGGAGGGAAAAAAAATTTGGGTAGAAATTTTTTTTGTGAATATGGAAGATGATTGTGAGGAGAGAATTGCAGCTGCTGAATCTTTAGCTCAACTACAACAACAATCATATCTTCAATCTTCGGTTAATGATAACAACTCACAATTGGAGTTATATGATGAACCAACACCTTTGGATCATGATTTTCGTGAACATCAAGTGTTTTTTGAAGAACCAACCCAAGAAAGTAAACATGTTCAACATACAAGCAACCCCAACACACAGGTAATGTTGTTAAGAGGTCGAAAATTTGAAATTTTTTTTTGAAACCGCCATTTCTTCTTTGAAAAAGCTTGGTGCCGGAATACACATAGTATGAATACTACGCCGGAACTAAGAAAACCGGCATGGTATTCATACTATTTGCATGCAGGCGCCTGTTATCCCTCATTTTGAAACAGTTTCCGGCGTGGTCTTCAACCCAAAAAACCATGCCGGAATGTAGTTAACTTTTTGCCTACCACCGAATATTCCATGGAATATTCAAACCTGCATGGTTTTCTCCTAACTTTCCATGCCGGTACCACAATAAAAACATCCAGGAGTTAATTGAATTTTGAACATAGGTATTGGCGTGGTATAAGAGTTATCGAGCACGCCGGCACTAAATCCCGGCATAGTTTGAAAATTAAGTACCATGCCGGAAAAGAATACCGGCTTGGGACCTTACATATTCCAGAATGCCGGTACCACTAAAAAAATCATCCAGAAATTAGTCACTTTAATAGTAGTTTTCCGATTTGGTGTTAAATTTATCGAGCATGCCGGTATTATATTTTCCGTCATTAATATTCATGAAAATACAACACCGGTAGTTTTTAAAATTAGGTCCTCTTTTTCAAGTTTATTTACGAAATGCCGGAACATCATTCTTGAAGGCCGACACTTGTTTCCGGCTTTGGTTATTTTGGCGGAAGGGTCGTCGAGAATGCCGGAATTAGTATAGTAATTTATTTTTTTTGTGAAATAATTAAATTTTCTTTTCATTCATTCCTTAGATTGTTCCCTACATTGATCCAACAAATTCCAAATCGCTTGGTCCGGATACGTCAGAATACTATAAAATACTTCCGGTATGACACCAAACAATACTTTTCACCTTGTCTTTAAAACTTTATGGGGGGATTGCTTGTAATGAACCTTATAATCTTCCATTGTTGTCCTCATGTAGAGAATAAAATATTCAGAGGAAGCAATTGCTTGGGAAAAAGAGATGGCACTTAAACACATGTGTGTGTTGGTGAGGAATACCCAGCGTTCAGATTATCGTTTTGAGATGGTTTGCGAGAGAAGGGGGAAATACAATAAGAAGGATAGCCATAAGAGAAAGGGTCATGTATATCCAAAGAAGACTAATAGGGTATACAAGACTCGTACGAGGAAGGATGATTGCCCCTTTAAGCTTGTATTCCATTTAAGAGACAATGAAACCAATGAAAAGGAATGGGATTGTACGGTGTGGTTTGGCCGTCATAACCACCGGGATCCGAATGATTTTGTTGGTCACTCCCTAGTTGCGAAGCTAAAACCCCATGAATTCGATGATGTAAAGAGAATGACCAAAGCATGTATCAAGCCACGAGTGATTCTCAGAGGCTTCAAGGAAAAGGATAAGACGAACGTTTTTTCTTCTCTAAGTACAAGCGCGCAAGCAACCATTAGAAGGGTGGAATGGGAAGGGAGGACAGTTATGCAAGAATTTGAGAAAATAGCTTGGGATCACAACTACACGCGTAATATTAAAAGAGGACCGGACAACAAGACACTTCAAATATTCATTGCGCATCCTTTGCTTTCACAATTGGCTCATACATGTTGTGGTGTTCTTATGATGGATTACACCTACAAGACAAACAAATACAACATGCCGTTTTTCAAAATCGTGGGGAAAACATCGGACGAGGTATCATTCACATTGGCTTGGTGTTTAATAGAAAACGAGAGGGATTACAATTATCATTGGGCATTACGACAACTGAAATTATTGTTCCGGGAAAATCAATTTCCGGGGGTCATCATAACCAATCAAGATGATGCACTAATGAATGATGTATCCGACGTATTTCCGGATGCACAATTTTTTTTATGTACGTATCATATAGGTCAAAATGTGACAAAACATTGTCATGCTTTGTTTGAACCCTCTAAGGCGGATATTAAGAAAAGAATGATTGCTCAACTAGAGGAAAATGTTCTCAAGAAGAAACTATCACCCGAACAAGAAGAAGATGAAAGAGGAAAGATTAAAGAGCGAGTGGACAAAGAACACGACGAAAATCATAAAAAAGTGGTTGGAATTTCTAAAGGATTGGGAGAAAGTTTATTGGTCTCTTACCGAGGATATATATGAAAACATATTGAACATGTTTAGTGCCAAATATAACGAAGTGTATCCAAGTGCCGTCTCGTACTGTCGGGATAAAGTGTTGGCTAAGTTCAAGAAAAGATTTGTACGTGCATGGACAAATCGGTATAGACACTACGGGAATGAAGCAACTAGTATTGTGGAGTCCGCTCATGGAAGATTTAAAGATCTCATCCAGTCCGTCAAAGGAAACGTGGTTACGGTCATCGAGGCTTTTGAGAAATACTTTAAGTCAGATATCGATAGGATCAAGAAGGCGTTTGAGAAAAGCTCAATGGAAAGGATGACATCACATCTTCTATATCGTAATTTTTTCCAAGCAATAGAATTCAACGTCTCGCAATGGGAAATAAAACATATGATTAAATAAATAGAAAAGGAGAGAAACTACGGCAGACCGGGTGATGTGTGTATTTGTCCCGACATGTCTTCATTGGGGCTTCCATGTCGTCATATGCTTGTGAAGTATGAAGAAGTTATACCTATTGAGGTTGTTGATACGTTTTGGAAGCAATTATCTTTCGACCCTCCCTCTACGGAAGATCTCGGACAATCACCATGTGATACTTCCGAAGCAAAGGAATTCTATGAATCTTAGTCACGTGGAAACTCGGCTAACCGACAAGTATTTTTGAGACAACTAAGTCTAATTACACGCACATGGATAACACAAAGTAAAGAGCCAACAAAGGGTGATCCGCCCGGTAGACCACAAATTAAAATGACAAGGAGAAAACAAAGGAAAGAATTGAAAACAATGAGTTAACGCGAATGTGAAGACGAGGCAAGTAAGAAACGAGACCCAAGCGGATGTGAGATTTTGGAAGCAAGGTTCGCAGAAGCACCGGTTCAAAAGAAAAGGGGTAGGCCGAGGAAGGAACTGCCATCAAGTCAACAACAAACGGGGAATTTCGTATCCACACCACAAGTCGATGAAGTGCCGGTTCCAAAGAAAAGGGGTAGGTCGAAGAAGTTACTGCTATCAAGTCAAGAAAAAATGACGGATTCCGTATCAACACCACAAGCCGATGAAGTGTCGGTTCCAAAGAAAAGGGGTAGGCCGACGAAGGTACCCGCATCGATGGAACAAGAACAACAAGCCGAGGAAGCGGATGTCACGCCTTGAGTCGATGTAGCGGAGGTTACAAAGAAAAGGGGTAGTCCTAGGAAGGTACCAACAATGATTGAACAAGGATAGCATTCCGAAGTCACACCCATAGTCTAAGGGGCGGCTTTGCATATCAAAAATGAAAGGCCGAATAAGGAACCTACATCAAGTAAAGTACATCAAGATGAAAAATCCGAAGTCACGCCAAAGATGAGTGATAGCAAAGGTAAGTGACCAATGCCTAGTCATCAACAACACGATGGTGAAGTAGTCCCTTTTAAAAAGCGAAGGGGTAGGCCAAGGAAGTATGGACTACCAACACATACCGAAGACATTGGAAGTGTAGAGATTGCATAGGATGGAATGGATATAATTAAGATGCAAATTGGTAATATGAAGATGTATAAGGATTCCAAAAAAGGTAAGACTTATAGACATTACTATACCAAAATAGAAGGTTATTTAGACCAACTTCCCGAGTTTATTCGCGAGTATATTGTATATACGGATGATGTCGATGGAGATGGAAATTGTGGATATCATGCCGTGACCAAACAATTAGGAATATTTGAGGGGGCGGTTAGTAAAGGGATGACACCATGCTGATACGCTAGAAAGAGGATGGCCGAGCAACTAATGAAAAAGAAGAGCTGTTACGAACAATTGGTAGATGATGACGAAGGGTTTGATAGTTTGCAGGATCGGGTGTTAGGGCCAGAGCACGAGATGAAGTTCCTTCCTACTAAATATTGGATGAAAATTCCGGTTTGTGGGCATCTTGTGGAGGATACATTTAATTGTGTTGTTCATTATTTTTCCCCCACCGAACAAACAACTTATACGCCAAAGTGGCGAAAGTGCGAAGGATCTCTTAATAAGAGAAGAGTTATCTTGGCGTTTGTGAACGAGAATCATTTCATTATTCTGAAGCTCAAGGAAAATTGTTCATTGCACCGGTTTGTCCATTGACTAAAAACAAGGATGTAGTCCCCAATCACTCGGTGGCATGGATGAAATTGTATGAGGAAACCACCAATTGTGGGATGCGTTGAAGCTATCAATTAACCCGGAGAAGGGAGAAATTCCTATTCATAAATTAGAAAGTGATGAAGAGTAATTTGGAAATGTGTGGTTCACTGCTACGCAACCTTTTTTTTTTTTGGAAGTTCGAATTGTAATCATTAAACCATATGCTATGACATGCCGACATGATTTAGTTCAAACTTTACAATGCCGGGAAATGATCCCGGCTTAGAAAGTCTTTTTTCTTTTATGCCGTAAAATCACCATAAGTACACAGAGTTATCAGGTTCAGTGCCGGCTTTGAAATTAACTTCCCAATAATGCCGGAATTCTACACATATCACTTATGTGTGAGGAAAAGAAAGAGTACCGGCATTGCCGAGAAAAGCGTATCAATGCCGTAATTCTAAATTCCTTTGGTCCGAAAAATAAATCAGTATACCGACATTGTTATTACAATTTCGACCATGCCGGTTCTGAAAAAAAAACACTAAAATTGCAATGTTCTACATAGATTTAACAATATAATATGTTCTAAGGAAAAAACAAATGAAATCAACATCTCCAAAGTTTAGCAAGATACACAAAATAACATAAGCAAATAATAGATTGTTTAACAAACCATACTTAAAGTTAAGATGTTCCAAACCGAAAACAAATGAACCAAAGATGTTCAAAGTTTAGCAAGACACGCAAAAAACATTAACCGGCAGTAGATTGTTCAAGGATATAACTAATACTATAAAAGAAACATTAACAAACATCTTAGATCACTCGGTCCTTGCCTTCTTGTGAACCCTCTTCTTCGTTTCCTTCCACAAGTCCTTTGCATCTGGATCTTCAACTTTGTCTATATTTTTCTCGACTGTCTTCATTTCTGCCGAGGTCAGCACCTCTCCTTCCTTGTTCTTGCATTTAAACCAGTTTCTCAATTTTCTTAGCCGCGAACGGTGTTGTCATATTATTCCATTAGTATGTTCACTTTTGTAAGTTTATAGATATAATTCTAATAATAGGAAGTGAACAAGAATTATGTACCACCAACGTGAGGGTCTTTAGAAGTACGGGTACAATAAGTTTTTCAGCAGTTTTGGAGGGAGGTCTTGCTCTTGAGCAATCAAAGAAAGCCTTTTCTGTAATTTCTGTTGAGCAATCGATTTTGATTTTGATTGGGCATCTAATTTCTTTCGTGGAGGCATTTTTATGGGTTGGGTTTAATCGACGAAGAAAATTTTGAATTAACGATTAATCGACGATGAAGAACGATGGTGTGGACGATGAAGAAGATGAAGAAAAAAAAATCGAAACCCTAACCTAATGAGTGCCGGAACTGATGGTGTAGAATGGGGGATAAATGATTTGGTTTTTGATTTTAAGTTTTAGTTGAAAGGGTGTAACAGTCTTTTCATAATATTTTTTAATTAATCTAAGGGTGTTTTAGTATTTTCGGCCCAAAAAACACCCCTTAGCAGACACCTTTGGTTGGGGGAAGTAATTCATATCCCCCAATTAGTTTTCATATCCCCCAATTGCGCGTTCTTTTTATTACTTACCTTTTTGGTATGGAAGTCCACAATAAATCCAGAAACTTACTTGCACAACAAAAACAAGAATATACCCAAGTAAAACCGAAGAAAATAAAATAGATTTACAAAAACTAATCCTAAATAAAAATCTAAAACCTAAACCAAAGGCAAACCCCGGCAGCGGCGCCAAAAATTGTTATAGTCTTTTACAGTGGTAAGAAAGAATTCGATTCTCGAATTATTTATTTTTTTGAAGATATGGTTTAAGATTAATAAAAGAAAATATATTCTTCAAAATAAATAAATAAAAGAAAATACTGAAGAAAAACTAAATTTTATTTCTGTTTACCATGGAGAGACAAATCTAGGATTTTGGATTCCATTACTTCTTATGGATGTAAACTCAAGAACGATAACTCTGATATAATACTCATAATATATTCAAGGAAGTTTCGAACCCAATCTCATTCCACATAAGATAAAGTGTTACAACTTTTTTTTATGACTTGTCGCTAATCTAAATCCTAATTTTCCTTCGCTTATAAAATATCAATAGTTTAAAACTATTCCGTACAATTAAAAGGAAGCATATAAAGAAAAGAAAATATTTAATAATTAAATTAAAAGCACATAAATGAAATAAATATGTCAAAGAAATTAATTATCGAAAAATATTAATTAAAAGTAGTGTCCTCCTCAACCCTAGAAAATAAATTAACTACTCATGAATTGATAATTGGATTAAACACTGTATTCAAAACGATTAAAAAATTGCTTACAAATGTTTTGTAGTCGTTAAAGGTCTTTAGCGACTGAATTCCAGCAGTTCAGCTACTAAAATGCACGGTGGCTGAAGGTCTCTCGCAACTGAAACTGAATGTCGTTTATTATACGACAGACTTGAAAACCTTTGTTCTTCGTGCTCTAGTCGCAACAGAAAGATATTTCTATAACTCTCAATTCTCTCGATTTTAAGCAACTATTCTTCTCCAAAATCTCCGCCCCCTCCTTCTACAGCTCCCAAGCACCCTAACTTTACACCACAGGGCCTTAAAAT
This sequence comes from Papaver somniferum, assembly GCF_003573695.1. Taxonomy (NCBI): domain Eukaryota; kingdom Viridiplantae; phylum Streptophyta; class Magnoliopsida; order Ranunculales; family Papaveraceae; genus Papaver; species Papaver somniferum. Next base: position 173,139,206 of record NC_039365.1, on the reverse strand, counting down.
CTCGCTGTTTAATGCGAATAATCCGCCATTTACTCCTCTGCAATATCACGGGATTTTATTTCCTTATTTATCTTTACACGCGTCTGATGTTGATTTTCTCGTGTCTTTTGTTGATTTTACACACTCCATCACGCTTATACATGTTTTATGAGGAGTTAAACACGCTGTAATCCTCTAAATATAGAAACAGAATATCTCGATATATCTCCTTCCCTGTTTTGGTTCATCAGATGATTCATCCCTAGTTGAACAAATCAGACCACTTTAGCATCCGTGTTTGGACTTAACAGGTCCCACTAGTATAATACTTTTACCATAAAGGTCCACCATATTTTCTTGTTCTAAGTCAAAATTGACAAAATTATATTGAAAAACAGTTTTTTGATATGCGAAACTCGGACCCAAAGTGAGAAAGCGGGGGTCTAAAAACCGCACGTAATAATTCGTTTGGCAATCTGAGAGGACTTACTCCAATATACTTTCAAGAGAATCAACTAGACAGTTAGACTCAATCTATAGGAAAGTATATCAAAGAGTTTATATCTCTATATCTCGATTCAATCCGCAATTAGCAAATAGGAATTTGCGAGCCTGGTTGAATATAAGTGAAGTAACTTGAACGGTACAAAAGAACAACGTTCAAGGATCAATCAATTTCAATCAATAAGCAAAGGTTGGATTTCCCAATTGATCGATTCAACGCACAACTTGTGATATTTCAATTATATAACAAAATATAATGCGGAAAAGAAATAACACATACATCATAATTTTGTTAACGAGGAAAACCGCAAATACAGAAAAACCACGGGACCTAGTCCAGCTTTGAACACTACACTGTATTAAGCCGCTACAAACACTATCCTACTACCAATGAACTTCAGACTGAACTGTAGTTGAAACCTAATCAATGTCACACTGATTCAAGGTACAGTTGCATTCCTTACATCTCTGATCCCAGTAGGATACTACACACTTGATTCCCTTTGCTGATCTCACCCACAACCAAGAGTTCCTACGACCCAAAGCCGAAGACTTTATAAACAAATTTATCTCATACAGAAAAGTCTATTGTAATAGAAAAATATGTCTCCCACAGAAATACCTATGAGTTTTGTTCCGTCTTTTGATAAATAAAGGTGAACATGAACCAATTGATAAACCGGACTTACAATCCCGAAGAAAATCCTAGTATTATCAATCACCTCACAATAATCTAAATCGTATGTGAAAAAGCAGGGGTACAACAACCACACCCAATATTTCGATTAGCAATCTATATGGACTAACTCCAATATACTTTCAAGAGAATCAACTAGACTCAATCTTAATAAAGTATATCAAAGAGTTATATCTCTCTTTCTCGATTCAATTCTTACTCAAGCAAATAGAAATCTGCGAGTCTAATTGAATACAAGAGAAATTACTTGAACAGTACCAAAGACCAATGTTCAAGTATCAATCAATGTAAATCAACAACCAAAGGTTGGATATGCTAATTGATTGATTCAAATGCAAAACCTGTGATATTTCAATTATATAACAAAATATAATGCGGAAAAGAAATAACACATACACCAGAATTTTGTTAACGAGGAAACCGCAAATGCAGAAAAACCGCGGGACCTAGTTCAGATTGAACACACAATGTATTAAGCCGCTACAGACACTAGCCTACTACAAACTAACTTCGGTTTGGACTATAGTTGAACCCCAATCAATCTCACACTGATCCAAGGTACAGTCGCGCTCCTTACGTCTCTAATTCCAGCAGGATACTACGCACTTGAATTCCTTAGCTGATCTCACCCACAACTAAGAGTTGCTATGACCCAAAGTCGAAGACTTTAATAAACAAATCTGTATCACACAGAAAAGTCTATGATAATAGATAAATCTGTCTCCCACAGAAATACCTACAAGTTTTTGTTCCGTCTTTTGATAAATCAAGGTGAACATGAACCAATTGATAACCCAGACTTATATTCCGAAGAACATCCTAGTATTATCAATCATCTCACAATAATTTTAATCTACGCAGCGAAAGAAGATATATGGAATCAAAAACGATGAGACGAAAATGTTTGTGATTACTTTTATATCTTGCCTATCGGAGATAACAATCTCAAGCCAATCGTTACGATTGTACTCAACAATATAGAATCATCAAGATCAGATCACATTACTACAAGAAAGTAGTATCGGTCTGGCTTTACAATACCAATGAAGTCTTCAAGTCGTTAACCTACAGGGTCTCGAGAAGAAACTTAAGGTTAAAGGAGAATCGACTATAGCTTATACAACTAGTATCACACAGGAGGTGTGGGGATTAGGTTTCCAGTTGCTAGAGTTCTCCCTTATATAGTCTTTCAAATTAGGGTTTGCAATCAATGTTAGCTTAGTAACAAAGCATTCAATATTCACCGTTAGATGAAAACCTGATTAAATTCAAGCTAATATCTTTCAACCGTTGGATCGAAAACTTAGCTTGTTACACACAAATGAAATGCACGATTTTAGGTTTGTGTAACCGTACCCAAACATGTACATTTGTTGGTTCAACAATAGTTAACCAAATGGTTAGCCATATGAGCACCTTCATATCAACCATATTCTTCTTCACCATAACTAGTTTCAATGACTCAAATGAACTAGTTAGAGAGTTGTTCAATTGTATAAATCTTATATAACTATACAAGATACAATCGAAGCAAAAATGATTTGATTCACTCGAATCAATTCATGAAATTTATAGCCACGGTTTGCAAATTGCATTCCTTATTTAATATAAATATAAGTTAATAAATAATCGTCTTTAGATATAACCAACTCAAGTACGCGGACTGAGTTCACAGCTCTTGTTCCGGTTTTCCTGATCAAGAAAGTACACATACTTTGGTTCAAGGAATAAAGACTTATACATATATGTGTTGCCACACAATGCTTATATCCAACAATGTTTATATAATCTAAACTCTCATTTCAATCATTGAAACATTCTTAGAGAACGTTATATAGTTGTTATTCACAAACCATTTTTTGTCAAAGCCATTTTCAAAGTGATTGAAACATAACATGACTTTCGTCACTAGGTAAAGATGAACTTGGACAAAGCGAAAGCTTACCAACACATATTTCGAGAAATAGATAAGCAAGATAAACTCGGCTCGAAATACAAAATGTGTATAATCAAAGTCTATATAGAAAAACGACTTTTGTCTCAAGATAGTAGATAGAGTAGATAGACTTTTGAGTGATAGATAAGTTCAAGTCTCCACATACCTTTTAGTCGATGAAGTTCCACCAGTTCCTTGAGTAGTTCTTCGTCTTGTATGATGATCGCCATGGAGTTCTTAAGCTCAACTACACTTTCTATCCTAGTCCGAGACTTATCTATAATAGACTAGAAATCAAGACTTATAGTTTTGATCACTAACATAGACAAACATGCTTGAGATAGCAACGCATGCGAGTTCGACCGAGCAATGCCCTAATAATATGGAAGCGAAACTAGATATTGTTGAATCACAAACGATGAGACGAAGATGTTTGTGACTACCTTTTATCTCGCCTACAGAGAAATAAATCTCGAAAAAATCTTAGAGAAGATAGTACTCAAACGATAAAATAAAGCAAGATCAGAACATGCAACTACAGAGAAAATAGTTGGGTCTGGATTCACAATCCCAATGAAGTATTCAAGTTGTTAACCTACAAGGTTTCGTGAAAAAACTAAGGTTAAAGGATAATCGACTCTAGCTTATGCAACTAGTATCATACAGAAGTGTGGGGATTAGGTTTCCCAGTTTCTAGAGTTCTCCTTTATATAGTTTTCAATCAGGGTTTGCAATCTAAGTTACCTTGGTAATAAAGCATTCAATATTCACCGTTAGATGAAAACCTGATTAAACCCAATCTAATATCTTTCAACAGTTAAATTGAACTTAGCTTGTTACACACAAATGAAATGTACCTTCATTTAGGTTTGAGTAACCGTACCTAAACGTGTATACCAAGTTGGCTCAACAATAGTTAACCGAAGTTAGGCATATGAACAATCTCATATATATCAACCTTGTTCATCTTAACCATAACTAGTTCAAAGGACTCAAATGAAATTATTTAAAGAGTTGTTCAATTGTTATATTCTCATAGAAGTATAAAAGAAAACAATTGAAGCAAAATAGGTTTGATTCCCTCGAATCAATTCATGAACATTATAGTCACGGTTTGCGAAGATTGCATTCCTTATTATATAAATGTATTAGTTCATGTACACAACCGGTTTTAGAACTTTAACCTTCACGTATGCAAACAGGTATGCATACTTGAAATACCCGAACCAAGATTTGGTTTCGCCAGTAAGCAAACGGGTACGCGTACTTCCAATCCCAGCAGAAAAACTCGGACATGAACCTCACGCCAGTATGCGTACGGGTATGCATACTTAGGTTCCCGGATTTCTCAAACCATCAGGTACGCCAACGGGTATACATACTATGGTTCCCGGACATGGATTACATATGTGCAAGAGTGCACAACATATCACAATCCAATAATGGTTAAGTGTTTTAAACTCTTTTTCAATCTTTGAAACTTTCTTAGAGGATGACAATAGATGTTTTCACACACTACTAGCATCAAAGAAATTTCAAGATATTGAAATAATCATAACGAAACATTTCAAGTCTACACCAAATGATTGTATCACACAAACCATGTAAGATGTTACTCGGAAATTTTTTACATGATCATCTTTTGAATTTCATCAAGAATATAAGATGAAATTGGTCGAAGCGAAATCTTACCAACACATATTTTGAGAAATATGTAAGCGAGTTAATCTCAGCTCGAAATATCAAATGTGCATAGTGGAAAACTATATATAACTAAGACTTATGTCTCAATATAGGAGATAGAGTAGAAATAGACTTTCAAAGTGATAGATGAGTTTAGTCTCCGCATACCTTTTGTTGATGAAGTTCCACAAGCTCGCCTTAGTAGTTCTTCGTCTTCAAATGATGAATGCCGTGAAGTCTAAAGTTCAACTACACAATCGATGTCCTAGTCCGAGACATATATAAGTAGACTAGAAATCAAGACTTATAGTTTTGATCACTAACATTGACAAACAATATTGATATAGAAATGCTTGCGAGTTCGACCGAGCAGTGCTCTAAAAGAAAGCCCTATCCAAACCTAGTTAATAGGATTGGCCTGGCAGCCGACCCGCCGAACCCAACTATACTTAGAACAAGATTTTTTTTTTGATATGCGAAAGACGGACCCAAAATTCTATCCGAACCCAATCATTAGGACTGGCCCCACTACCAGATTCAACCCCCCAAGATCAATTATACTAATACAAACCTTATGGTGGAGATTGAAACCCTAACTTCCTCCTTACTGAAGTATATGGGAAACCATAGCTTGGACCCAATTTAGAGCAACATTGTACTCGATGGATATGATATTTTTCAAGACATATTCTTATGAGCATCACAACCAATTACAGGGACAGATGTTTAATCTAACATTATTTTTTTACAGAAATATATTAATATTCGAAATGGATGCATAAGCTTTCAGGATATTTAATGAATCACTGACAACCGTGGAATGAAAAGATCTTGAGATATTATGGTGAATAATAAGTAAACCAAGCATAAACAACAATAATAATACGAGAAAGATAAATCAACTCACAAGACACAAGATTTATAATGGTTCGACCAATACATACAACGTGTATATATTGTCTACGTCCACTTTGAGCCACACCAATTCAAATCCAATATGAAGAAAAACGATTACAACGTCGTGTGAATCCAAGCAAACCCTTTGTTACACCGAAACAATTACCCGAGACGATAACCTTGTCTCTTGTTCCTCACCAATATACTTTCACAATGAAACCTCGCTTTTTACCCTAAAAGCTATACAAGAAAGAACTATATTTTGTCTCTAAACAATTTTCTTCACACTAATTCTACAAGGCCTAATTACCTATTTATAGAGGTTACAAACTTGGCCACCAATAATTATAGCCGTTTTATGAAACCCCTTTTCCAAAATAATCACGGCTAACGTAGGAAATAATTAATTAGTCTTCAATATGCTAACAATCTCCCACTTTGAAGACTTATTTATTGTTTTCCATTCTTCAACTTTGGATTGACGGTGCTAAAACATCTTCATGTCAGTGTGGTTCCCCTCCCAGATCCTCATTCTGAGAGACCAACTAAAGCCTTGCAGAGCTTTGCTTGTTTGATGTAACTCCCTTGGTTAACATGTCCGCCGGATTCTTCGAACCAAGAATCTTATCAAGATTCAACTCTTATTCTTCTAAGAGATCCCGAATGAAATGATAACAGATATCTATATGCTTCGTCCTAGCATGATAGGCTGAGTTCTTGGCTAGATGTATAACACTTAGACTGACAGTATACATAACACTATCCTTTTGTTCCTTGCCCAACTCAGCTAATATCCTTGTAACCAAATCATATCCTTGCTCGCTTCTGTCACCGCTACATACTCCGCTTCCGTAGTTGATAATGTCACCAACATCTGTAACTGTGAGTTCCAACTCACTGCAGCTGACCCCATAGTATAAACATAACCGGTCGTACTTCGTTTTTATCTACATCACCTGTGAAGTATGCATCCACATAACCCCTCAAGATAGAACCACCTTCCATAACACAATGGTACCTTTGTGTTACCTCTCAAATACATGAGAATCCACTTCACAGATTCCCAATGTTGTTTCCCTGGGTTGCTTGCATATTTACTCACTACTCCTAATGCATGTGCAATATCCGGTCTTGTGCACACCATAACATAGATTAAACTCCCAATGTCTGAAGAATATGGTACGTTTTCCATGTGCTCCTTTTATTCATCTGTCTTCACACACTGCATACTTGAAAGACGAATTTAACTTCCAAGTGGAGAACTAACTGGTTTAGCATTCTCCATATCGAACCTTTTCAGCACTCGTTCAATATATTCATCCTGACTAGGCATAATATTTCTCTTAGCTTTGTCCCTTATGATTCTCATACCAAGAATCTATTTTGCTTCACCAAGATCTTTCATATCAAACTCACTTGCTAATTGTTTCTTCAAATTCTCAACTTCTTGTAGAGATGTTCCGGAAACCAGCATATCATCCACATACAGTAATAATATAATGTAGTCAGAACCGCACCTTTTGAAGTAACAACAATGATCTGCATTACACCGTGAGTAACCACTTCTATACATGAAGTTATCAAACTTCTTGTACCACTGTCTCGGAGCTTTTTTCAAACCATACAAACTCTTCTTTAGCTTGCATACCATCTCTTCCTTGCCTTTTACTATGAATTCTTCTGGATGCTTCATGTAAATTTCTTTCATGTAGATCACCATGAAGAAAAGTTGTCTTTAAATCCAACTGTTCAAGGTAGAAATCTTCAGAAGCCACTAGGCTTAACACTACTCAAATAGTAGTCATCTTCACAACTGGAGAAAATATCTCGTTATAGTCAATACCGGTTTCTGCTGGAAACCTTTTACAACCAACCTCGGCTTGTAGAGAATTTCTCCATTTGCTTCAGATTTCATCCGATAAACCCACTTGTTATGCAACGCCTTCTTACTTCTAGGTAATTTTTCTAATACCCATGTGCCATTCTCCTCAAGTGAATTCATCTCATCTTCCATAGAAAGTTCCCACTTTCTTGAATCATCAACCTTTAGTGCTTCTTTAATATCTCCAGGTTCACCTCCATCCATAAGTAATAGATAATTCAAAGCATACCTTGGGTTTGGTTTCAGAGTTTTTGACGATCTTCATACTTCTTGTGGAACTGTAGGAGTAACTCATACTGTAATAGAAGTTTCTTCTCCTTGTACTTCTCCGTCATTATCAACATCGTGCTTTTCTTGTACCGCACTTTTTCCAGAAACATCATCAATATCGATATACAACTCCTTATCGAGGTTGCTTTATCCGACATCTTCAACTTGTGTTGCATTCATGTCCTTGTACATCTCATTCTCATTAAAAGTAACATCTCCACTTCTAATAACTTTGTGACCCTGATAGTCCCAAAGTTTATACCAAAAGCGTCATTTCCGTAACCAAGAAATATACACTTCTTTGCTTGAGCGCCTATCTTAGACCTCTCACTGGGACTAAGATGAGCATAACCAACACAACCAAAAACTTTCAAATAAGAAAGATTTATCTTTTTGACGGTCAAAACCTCCTCCGGTATCTTCATATCTAACGGACTGCTAGGTGTCATATTAATTAGATAAGCAGTCGCCTCCGTTGCATGTGCCCAGAAGTTCTCAGGAAAACTATACTGCAACCTCATGCACCTTGCACGTGCATTCAACGTCCAATTCATACTTTCTGCTACTCCATTCTCCCGTGGCGTCCTTGCAAACGTCCTATCCAAACGAATTCCATTCGTAGCACATACCTGTAAGAATTCTGTTTTGTCATACTCACCACCGTTGTCTGACCTTAAGCACTTCAACTTCAGACCAGTTTCTGTTTCAACCAAAGCTTTCCACTTATGAAACACTTCATACACCTCGAACTTATTTTTCATAAAGTAAAGTCACACCTTCCTTGAGTGATCATCAATAAAGGTGACATAATAATGTAACCCGCTGTAAGATGCAACATCAATTGGTCCCCATACATCCGTATGAATCAAATCAAGTTTCACACTTCTCATGTATCTTCCTCCTCTGTTGAAGCTAACCAGTTCTTGTTTTCCAAGAGCACAGTCTTCACAAAAACTCATATCAACATACTTCACCTTAGGTAGATATCCTCCCGAACATAGACTCTTCATGTTCTTCTCACTTATGTGTCCCAATATTCTATGCCATAAGTTAGTGTCTTCACTACTACTAGCCAATGCCAAAGTAGATCCATCTGAAGTACGGTAAAGAGTATTGACTCTAACTCCTCGAGCTAACACCATAACCCCTTTCTTCACTTTCCAATTGTGTTTTGAAAGCACAACTTCATAATCATCATCACAAACTTGACCCACAGACACTAAATTTTTCAAATTTGTAACATGTTGTACATCCTTCAATTTCCATGCCTAACCGTTGACTTTCAAGAGCACATCACCCAAACTGATGATGTCGCATGCTTCACCGTCACCTAAGAATACTTGGACACAATATCCTTCTTTATAAGAGATCATAATAATCTTATCACCAGTCGTATGGAAGGAAGCTCCCGATTCTATAATTCAAGACTCATCTTGCTTGTACTCAGAGAGTAGTAGAAAACCTTCCGTAATCACCTTCTAGCTTCTTATCCACAAGGATATTCACCGACTTCGCAGCTGCAACTACGTTGATCTCTTCTTGATTACCTTTGTTTCCACCATTATTAGCACATTTGTTTTCCGGACAATCGCGCTTGTAGTGTCCTATTTTCTTACACGTCCAACACTCAACAACACCTCTAGGCCGGGATTGAGATCTCCCCTAGACTTCCCTCTAGACTTCCATCTGGATTTATTGCTCCTATTTGAACTCCCGCCTCTATCTTCTTCATGCATACTTAAGGCCGAGCTTGAAGAATTAGAAACATAACCTTGTTCTATTATTCTCTCCTCTTCAGCAATTAACCTTTGCTGCACATCATCAAGCTTCAATTTCTCGCTCCCTACAGAGTTACTAATGGTTATTCTTGCAGTTTTCCAACTCTTTGGTAATGACGACAACAACCGTCAAGCTTGAACTTCATCATCAAAAGTAACACTAACTTTTGAAAGCTGAGAAATAATCGATTTAAACTTCCCAAGATGTGCTGAAATCGCTTCTCCTTCTTGCACCTTCAGATTGAATAGTTGTTCACACAACATAATCTTCCCTGAGGCTGATGACTTTTGATACAACTTTTCAAGTTTATCCATAAGATTCTTCGTACTAGTAACCACTTGTACTTTATTGTATACTTCCTCCGTTAGACATCTACAGATCACGGCTACACACTTCCGGTCAAGAGTTGACCATTCATCGTCTTTGAGTGCTCCTTTTTTTTTTTGCAGTTCCTCCTAATGGAACAATAAGGTCTTTCTCTTATAGGTGGTCTTCCATCCAAGCCTTCCAAAACGCAAAGTTTTTCACATTAAAAACTTTAACCCTATCTATCATACTTTCGTTATTATCACCCATAACTCTCACTCCAATCGTACTACGTACAAACCTATGCTAAGAGAAACCTGGAGCTTAACCTAAAGCTCTGATACCAATTTTCAGGATATTTAATGAATCATTGAAAACCGCGGAATAACAAGATCTTGAGATATTATGGTGATTAATAAGTAAACCAAGCACAAGTAACAATAATAATACGAGAAAGATAAATCAACTCACAAGACACAGGATTTACAGTGGTTCAACCAATACATACAACGTGTATATGTTGTCTACGTCCACTTTGAGCCGCACCAACTCAAACCCACTATGAAGAAAAACAATTACAACATCGTGTGAATCCCAGCAAACCCTTGGTTGCACCACAACAATTACCCGAGACGATAACCTTGTCTCTTGTTCCTCACCAATATGCTTTCACAACGAAACCCTAGATTTTTACCCTAAAACCTATACAAGAAAAAAAAAATTCTCTCTAAACAATTTTCCTCACACTAATTCTACAAGACATAATTACTTATTTATATAGGTTACAAACTTGGCCACCGAAAATTCTAACCGGTTTAATTAGGAAAACCCGTTTCCAAAATAATCACGTCTAACTTAGGAAATAATTAATTAGTCTTCAATATACTAGCATAAGCAATAAAAAATCCGCCATCATCATAGATTCACATGAGACGAATGGTTCAAATCTACGTGAATGTAAGGATTTTCATCTAGATCTGATCAAATGTAGTTCGCTGGAGAATAATATCTACAAGAAGTTTGTAAGGGTGTCATAATTTTCCAAAGATACCTTTAATTGCAATTGGTTACTGTTGTTATTGACAACTTAGCCTCGTGGTCTGATCACAATCCTACTTGGAGCATATTTACTTATTTTCTAAAACATAGCCTAGAAAATTGCTTCTCTACATTTTGTTGAGTTGTAAAATATGCTTTTACTAAATCTTTGCTTCTATAAATGACCAAAAATTGGATTTTGGTGGACACTTTGATCAGTTCGATCATTTTTTTTTGTTGATTGTGAAATGGAGATTATATCGAAGAAATAAGAATTGATTACAAGATAAAACTTAAACTTTTAAATGAAAGAGTAAGTATTAAAGAGACACCCAAGAGGACTAAATGAATCCCTTACAAACTGTAGGAAAACAAATCCCAAGAGATACAACCTCATCAAAGCCAAAGACCCATTACTAAAAATCACAATTACAGTAGACTAGAGATACCGAATGGGAACAGCCCATGGTAAAAATTAGATGTAAACCCTAAGTGAAACACCATCACTGCGGCGCCATTTGCAGTCCACCGTTGCATCAAGAACCCTTGCAGAAATCTCACTTGATTTTGTAGCATTGAGATATGATGTTCTCACTTGATTTTGATTTTGAAATATGAAACTCAACATAAACCACACCATGAACGACTGAAATTGGAAACATTTTCTTCTTAAGAAAATGAGAGATGGTTGAAAGGGATGTTGAAATCTTAAAATCAGCCGAAACAAACACCATGAAGAACTGGAAACAAAAACATTTTATTCTTTAAAAACCAACACCTTTGTTGGTTCAGAACTGAAAAGAAAATGAAGAGATGAGTGAAAGGTGTAGATGCGGAAAATCCTACTTCTACATCCAAGAAACATAAACACACACACACATGAAGTAAACAAGCAAGAGATGCAAAAGAACACAAGATATACGTGGTTCGGTATGATTACGTACGTCCACGGTGGTAAAGGGATGATCTTATTACTCAATTCAAGATTACAAAGTATGTATCTCACCAACGATCACTCTATTCTCACTCTTAAACTCTTAGTGCCCTCCTCTCTCTCACTGATTACTTGGTCCTTTAGCTTTCTACATAGCTCTCTATTTATAGCTACAAAGTATGATACATCCAAGTTACAGTGTGTGTCGCAGTATATCTTCCTTGATGTCGTTCTCAGGTGGATGGTGATGTCTCATCCGAGATGTAGGGCCGAACCTAGTGATATCTTCTCCCGATATCCATTCATCCGATATCGATTGCTTAGCGAGTGTAGACGATGCCTCCCTTGATGTTCTTATCCGAGTATTACTTTGACCAGATTCTCCTTATCTTCTCAACTACCTAGTCAGTGCATTTATTTCTCTTGTACTCAATGGCCGTCTCTTCCGTCACCTCCGACCTTTACACGTACTGTCTTCACGGGTTCTCTTGGTGTCTCTTTTATCGCGCCTAGGCCAGTTAAAATGACTCGGTGCTTCACACTTCATCCATTTCCGATGCTTTACTACTTAGGATTGCTCCACCTGGATCTGTGGATTATTCACACCTACATTTATGCCCCTTCTTTCACTCGTGTGATCGACACGAGGGAAAGAAACCGCTTCGGCTCCCACGTCCGCTGCCATGCCGTGTTTTACGCCATGTTGTTCCCCACTACACTCGTCTTTATGACCTGTTGACCTTCTTCGCCGGTTACAATCATTGGGACTGTAAATTCAAATCATAAACCCTTGGTCTTTTACTTTTACCTTTTTCAAAACTTGCACTCTCTTTCCTTAATTTTTTATTTCAACTGCTGCTCTGATATCCTTTCATCTTCTGATTATTTGAGAGATTCAATTATCCTATGATCCTTCCAATGTTTTCCCTTTCTGCTGTTGCGATTTTTACCGCCTGTTATTTTTTTTTGGTTCGAGGTTTCTTCCTAAAAGTTCTTCCATGACTTCTTCGACTCCCTCTATGACAGAGAAGAGGTGTGTCAGTTATACCTTTCCTGATGATGATGGTGTTTCCGTTGATTCTTTGTTTATTGTTGACATCCCTTTACACCATGATTATCGCGCCCTTAACTCTATCCTTTCTGACGGTTCTCCTTCGTTTTCATGTAGGAATGATAAGAGAGTTTCCAAGGATTTGACTGATGAACAGTTCATCAAGTAGTTAAAAGATGATTTTTATCTCCATGGTAATGACATCAACCTCTTATCAGTCCAAAAAGGTGTTTTGAAGAAAAGTGATGTCATGAAGTTTCCTCACTCATCCAGGGAGACCGTCATCACCAAGGGTCAGTTGGAGATTGTGCGGCGCTTCCCGCTGTACGATCCTAGCCGTCCCTTCATATATGAAGCTCTTTCAAAGATTCGTCCTTCTCGTGCATTAGCTCAATGGAATGGCAACACCTTTCATCTCCTAAACGAGCGGGAGAGGCGAGGGCGAGGAGAATGCACTCCCACTGCTTGGTCGACCTATGATCCTTCTAAGGCGGGCGACTACACCCCTGCCAGCTTTGTTTCCAACTATCGAAGTGGAACTTCCACTAATGGTGATCTTGCTGGTTTTTCTGCTAGTCCTCTTCGCCATAAGACTCTCCCCGATGGTGTCAAGAAGCTGTTGTTGGATGAGGATCCAGAGAGAGGAACTTCTAATAAGCTGTTTCCTGGGATCGGGTCCCTCTTGCTATTTATGGTCCTCTTCTAAGTATCCGATTTCCTCCTCCAGTCGAGACCTATCCGTTTTGGGTGGTTAACGTCGATCGGGTAAGTTGCTTCGTCTGTTTGACTTTGTCGGCCCAAGTATCTCGATATGTCATGTTTTGATCTATTCCTGTTTTGCAGCCTCGGTCTCAAAGTAGCCAATTTAAGGTTTCGGTTTCTAAGAAAATATATACAGGTCCTAGCACAGGAGTCGAGGGAGAGGCAGGGAAGGTAACAAATATACTGCTCTACCTACTGTACATGTACTTTCCTATATTTGTTGCCTTGAATAGATATAACGAATACTCATGTGCAGAAATCGAAGGCTGATAGGGGAAATGTGGAGAGTGTTTCGGCGACTGATGGTGAGGATCTCGATGATCGGCTTCCCTTGTCTCATTTTCTGGGGAAGTCGCCTCAGAAAGCTTCTGATGGTTCTTCTACCATTGTAGGTGGTAATCCAAGTGGAAAAGGTAAAGAACCGAAGGGTGATGAGTCTGCCCCAAAGGAGGTTATGCCCCAGCAGACCGCTGGTGAGGGTATCACCCTCGCTGATGCTGTTGTGCTTCTGTTGTCTGACGGTGATGATGATGATGATCTTTTTGACGAGGAGGACGGGGTCGGTGGTATGGGAGAGGAGGAGGAGCCGAAGCAGATACAAAAGTTTGTTAGTGGTGGAGATAATGTTGGTTCTGAGGGTGGAGAAAATGTTACTCCTGGGGAAGAGTTGTTGGAAACCATGCATCCTGTCACTTCTTCCCCGAGCTCAGGTGGGACTACCTTCTTCACTATCTCGGGTCCTATGTGTAACTCTCTGGGGGATCTTATTTCTCCCGACTTTAGTTCCTTGTCCAATGAAGAAATGATCAGTTCTGTGTCTTTGTGCTCTGCAGGTCTGAAGGGCAATTTTGATCAGATGGTGATATGTTTTGCTTATCTGTACATTTATGATGTGAGATGGTTGTTAATGTTCATAATGTTCTCAAGATGCCAATAAGGAGTTGTTGGAAGCTCCTCTTCGGCGGAGGGAAATAGCAGAAAAGGAAAGTCTTCGTCTCCAACTGCAGCGAGAGCAGGAGAGAACTCGAGAATTAGAGAAGCGAATGGCCAAGACCCAATGTATTTTCTCGAAACCTATACTTCCGATTAGGGATTTGCACGTTGATCTCCAGCGGATATTGAAATAGAAAGATACGTCGGAAGGTTCTAACCAAGAATTAAGGGAGAAACTTCGACAATTTGATCAGGTATCACAAAATTTTGAGTGAGTTCAAGATCAGTTATCGGGCATTTAGTTGGCACATGATCGGTAAAAGGATAGCTGGAGCGACCAAAAAAAATATTGCCCCACTAATGAGTTCAACGAACATCATTACAACGAGTTAACTTCTAAGATCTCGGCCCTTGAGTGTAGTTTTCTTAAGTCCGAGGAAACCGTTAAAGTAGGTTTTACCTTGCTTGAAGGTGTTGTTGCCTGCGTTGTGTTGTGTTTGTATTTTGATGTTATCATGTTGTTGCCCCTATTACTAATCGTCTTTTCTCATCTGCAGTTGAATAAGGAAAGGTGAAGTCTTTGGAGGAAGAGACTGTTCTGCTGAGGGCGAGGGAGACCCAACTACTTGGTCAGGTAGCTACTGTTGAGGAAGCATCGACTCAACTGACTCGGGATCTTGCTGCCGAGAAGGAGAGGTTCAATATCGAGCTTGTCGCCAAGGTGAAATAAGGTGTGAAGGCGGTTATGGAAAAGAAACAGGACGATGCTGCTGCTAAGAGGGAAGGTTCGGGATCGGTTCCGCCAAAGGCATAGGTAGGTCTTTTGTAGTACTGCGCCACTATTGTTCCTTATGTTGGGATGTAATCCGCTTGAACATCTTCATCTTTTCTGACAATTTTCTTTGATGGGGTGCTTGCAATTGGTTATTTTCTTGTTGCTCGACATTTTTTACTTGTGTTACTATGGTCATATGTTGGCTTTTATTTATGGTGAATTTATTATTTCCTACGATAAAATGTTTCAATGTGATTTATCATCAAATTTATTCATCCCAAGAGCAGTCCTTAATGTCTCCATCTTTCTCTCAACATCATAACAACACAGATCCATGCTCTATACAGCAACATTACAGCAACACAGATCCATGCTCTATGCTACAACACATATTATCAACTGCCAGGACCACCATTGTCGACCACCGCCAACCACCACCGACTAAAACGAGCAACATCGCCAACACCCGCCGACGACCACCACCACTGACCAAAAATTAGATGAAACCAATTTTGGTTTCATCATAAATACGATGAAACCGATTATGGTTTCATCATAAATAAGATGAAACCATAATTGGTTTCATCAGAATTCATCAGTAGCTGCACTTCATTTAAGCTTCATTTCTTCTCTAGTTTACAGCATCATCTGCTGTAACTCAGCTCTACTTTCATCCTCTGTCTATCCACAACAGCACCATCTGCTTCATTGACCATTTCAACTTAAAATCAGATCCCTATTTTTAACTCATCAGAGATCCTTCTAATTTTACTAAATCGTCTGTTGGTTAAGGTACATTAAATGATATCTTCATTAGTTAATCAAACTTAAGAAACTTCTGAAAGTCGTTCTTGAAAAATATAGACCTACAACTATTTTTCAGTCAGAGAAGAATAAAAAGAGATAAGCAGATACAAGATAACTTTGTTTGTGTTTTAAGGATATGCAAGTAACTGGCTCTATTCTAGAGTATCAATATTCGTAACATACTGCGGGTTCCATTGATGTGCACCTCAGATACTTGAAACCTATGCCAACGTACACTGAGAATGCTAAAACATCTACCATTCATTAACTTGCGTGACCTAGACAAAATAAGAATCCTACAGTTTCCTCATAACTAAGAAATTACGAGATCACCAATTCTATATACTCAAACAGATGGATTAAAATAAAAAAGCAGGTTATATATACCTCAGTTCTTTGGTCACGCATCATATTAATGGCAACAACCTCAATAATATTTGCTAGCTAAGCTCCTACCATCCCCTCTGCCATACTAGCGACGGCCATATAATCTACATCTTCAGCATTGTCTGTCATCCTCTTCTTATTAGATTTCCACTGCTCCAGTTGAAGTTTATAATGTGCTTGAATTTTATAATGTGCTTGAAGTTTAGATTTCCACTGCTCCAGCTGAACCATGGCAGCAACCACCATTTCCTTGTCATCTACAGCTCCACATTCCACCACTGCGACACATAGCTTCTTAACCCATTCACAGCTCCATAACCTCCACCTGCATCATTTCAGTTCACAAGCCAATGTCATTATCTTCTTTATCCTGCATACCAACCAACACAAGGCTTCAACTGGTTTAAATCCTACCAGCAATCCATGGCTTAACCTGCAATTCCACTCCTTGCGCTAGAGCTAACACCACCAGACAACTGCACCTACATCTCTGCCATCAGACCACAGTAACAACAGCAGCATCAATATTACATCTTCTTAAACACCAGTTCTCAACACAACTTGCACTTCTTATTCAATTCCTTCTCTTCACTTCCATGACCACCTCACTGAACTGTAGTTCCACCAATCCATCGTCACCTGCAATTTCAATAGCAGCTGGGGCATCAATTCAGTCAACACACAACACCAAAAACTCCATTCATCTTCTTCTCATTCTTTTCTCATTTGAATATTCCCAGGAACAACATATTGCGACTCCAGAACCCATCTCAAATCGAATCGTAGTTTTCCAAGTTCATTAATGCATCATTTCGATCATCTACAGTTCCATTTCCGCTTAACTGATTTCATTATCACCAGCAGTCACATCAGCTTATCTTCGATTTCTTCTCATCTCTGTTTCATAATTCCACCACCATCATTCTTCAGATCCATCCTCAACACCAGCGGACTCATTCATTTCTCGAATTGACAGAAAATACCTAATTTTTTCTTCAAGAGCACCAACACAAACCCTCAATTTCTCCAGATCCCCATTTCAGTTCATCCAAAACTCCACAACTGAATTCAACAGAAGCTAGCAGAACCCATCTTCACATCTTCTCAATCTAACTCAACTCTGAGTTTCAATTTCTGAATCAACCCCAGGCGAGATGCAGATCCAACTTCTTGCAGTCTCAGATTCAACCCATCTTGAATCTTACCAAAGTCCATCATCTCTATCTTACCCTTTTCTCATCTCCCAATTCTCGATCTATTTCTCGATCAACAACAACGATATTTACTCTCAATTTCAGGTGATAAAACAGCGGCAACTTCTGCTTCTTCTTTTCTCAGTTTTAGGGAAATGAATAAGAGAAAACGTCTCTCGAATTCTTCATCTCTCGAATCAGCGCCGTTCTTCTGGTGCAGTTCCATTGTTGCTGATGGTGATGATGGTGGTGGGAGAAGGAGACAGAAGAAAGAAGAAATCAGAGAAGAAGAAGAAAAGGTCGAAGGGTATGTTTGGCTTTTTTAAAAGTAACAAAAACTAAATTTACACATTATTATTTGGCTTGGGGTTTTTGTCCCAGTTTTGTTTGAAACGGTTTTTATTTATTAAAAATAATATGACCGGTTTTTTCTTATCACTAGTTTGTTCACCTAGGGGTTTTGTCACTAGTTTTGTTTTTTTAATCTAAAGACTTAAAGGCCTAGACAAATAAAAATCCCACATTGAACGGTGAGGAAATCCTCTCTTCTTGTTGGCCGTAATATGCCTTTTTTGAGTTTTGTGAAACGAGCATTTTGGTGAGAACACTTGGCAATGTATGATTGGTTTAAAAATAATAGGAAACAGATTAAAAAAAGAAAATCAAATTCAATTTGAAATCCATGGCCTGACAATATTTAGGTTTTACGCTTAGCAACGTATGATTGGTTTAAAAATTACAAACTTAGAAGGAAAATCTTTCGAAATTTTATGAAAGTTCACATTCGATTTGATTATGACTCTTTTTTCCAAATTAATATATATAGGGGAAAAATTCACATATGTTTTGGGAAAATATAAATAAAATCTGCACATATTCTCCACCTATTTAATGTATTTGCGCCGCAACACCACATCGAAAATACACCGTCACGGGGAGTGGAGAAGCCCCGCGTACACCAAATCAAAAATGCATCGACATGGAGCGGGGTGAAGCCCCGCGCACACCAAATCAAAAATACATTGTCATGGGGCAGGGCGAAGTCCCTGCACACCAAGTTAAAAGAAAAAGTAAATAAAATCTGCACATATTCTCCACCTGTTTAATGTATTTGCCCTGCCACACCAAATCAAAAATACATCGAAGCGAGGCGGTGCGAAGTCCGGTGCACACTAAATCAAAAATGCATGCCACGGGTGGGGCAAAGCCCCGTGCACACCAAATCAAAAATGCATTTCCAAGGGGCGGGGCAAATCCCCATGCACACCAAGTTAAAAGGAAAAAATAAATAAAATCTTCTCATACTCTCCACCTATCCAATGTATTTGCCCTTCCACATCAAATCAAAAATACATCGCCACGGGACGGGCGCACACCAAATCGATAATGTATAGTCCCGAGAAGGGGCGAATCCCACGCACACCAAATCAAAAATGCATGGTCACTGGGCAGGCCGCACACCCCAAGTTAAAAGAAATATATACCCGTATATCCCCTAGCACGGGCATAAATCTAGTTTTATATGAATTTAGGTATCTTCTTGATAAACGGATATCCCAATGAACAACCACGTATGTAATGGTGGCTCCTAGACTCACAAAAACTTCCTGCTAGACTAACCTAACCCGCTTTGGATTTTGAAGTTCACATTAACACCGGATTTTAAACTTTATATTGATAAGCTGTGCTCCAACCCAGGGATATGAATCCGTTGCCGATTTTTTTCTCTTTAATATGAATTCGCTGCTATTAGAGTTTTGCATCGGACTTTTTATTTTTCTTATGTACAAATTATGATTTTAGCTGCTATTAGAGTTTTGCATCGGACTTTTTATTTTTTTCTATGTAAGAATTATGATTTTATTTTTTTTTGTATAATTGTGATCTTAATCAGGCTATTGTTTTGTAGATCCCATTGGTTGTCATTTTTCATCGTTATCTGCCTGTACACTCGCTCCATAGAACTCATATTAAAATAACAATGAAACAAAACCCTGATGTAATACGAAATTATAAAACCGTGGGATACAGAAAATATAAGCGTCAATATAAGCGTCACAAAATTAAAAGATCTTGGTTAAAATTTAATCAGATAATTTTCGGTCGACCCCACTGATGCAATAGTATTCTAGTATAGATGATAACCCGGGCCATAGCCCTCCCTAATTTGTGCCCAATCTTTTTTTTACATGTAAATTTTCTAAATATTTTTGTTTTAGCCCACTGATACAAACAATTTTAGATCACTATATGTATTTTTAGCCCACGTACATCATTCTAACTTCAAAGTTCTGTTGTAAATTAGTTTCCGGTAGGAGTGAGTATTTGGCCCGTAATCCGCGGATTTAATCGGGACTAACCGTTCATTTACCGATGGATGCCCGGACCATTCATTAGTGGATTGGACACGGATGAAATTTTTGAAATCCAACGGATTACGGATGGGGTCCGGATGCAACTTTGAAAATCCGTTGGACATCCATATCCGTTAAATTAAGTGCATTTATATAATTCTAAAAAGTACTATGGATCATTTAGGAATTCTCAAGGTGTTTGCTTGGGGAGTTGTACATGGCATTTTTATCTTCCTATACATATATAGTATATGTAGGTTCTATGAGGAGTCATTTGTGTTGGCTTTATTTTCTTTATTATAAATTTTAACTAAAACAAATACATTGGATTATCCGTATCCAATCCGTCCATCCGTGTATCCATTGGATGCAAATCCGTTGGATGTGGATTGGATGCGAATGCCAAATTTGAAATACGTAATGTATTGGATTGGATGCGGATGAGGTGAAAACCGATCCATACCGGCCCATGCTCACTCCGAGTTTTCGGGACTAAATTGTTTATTTTTTGACCCACCTATAAGGTACTTTTAGCCTATTTGTTGTAGTTTTCATTTAAAAGCAGACAATTCTTCCTGTCAACGCAATTACCTCCCGTTTATGCCTCTCCCACTTTTTTTTTCGTAAATTATGAATTCATTTTCGTGATCACTTTTCGTCATTGGTTTTGTTCTTTTAACACTTATCTGTCTGTGTCTTTGATTCTATTTTGTGAACTTATATGATGTAGTACATCTTTTCTTTGTTAGTTTCCTAATTCTTATCAAACTCTTAATTGAGTATTTTTTGATTGTCAAGTCTTTACTTTTCTGGACTAGTTAGTATTTATTTTATTTGTCGTTCTTTGCTAGCCTATATATACAATTTGTGTCTTTTATTTTGGACAATTCAGATTATCATTCAATATAACTATCTTGTTTATCAACTCTTTTATGCTTGTTCTTAATCTACTTTCATCCAATTCGTATTTCTTTCATCTCTTCGTATCTCCAGCAATCTCCGAATTGCTTTCTTTCTATCAGTTCTACATTAGTCGGCTTCAGAGCCATAAGTTTTAGATTTTTTTATCTTAAAACCCGATCCTTAAAAGCTTCCGCAAACTCAAAACCTAATTTTTTTTTTCTTACTTCTCTTTTTCTATTCATTTCAATGGCAGAAAAACCTATCACCTTAGCTGATATTGAAAACCTATTCACAAAAAAATTGGAACCAATTGAAACAAACATCAAAACCCTTACATATAGTTTGAGAAGAAACTTGGAACTTTCGAAAAAAGGTTAGAGATTCAAGGCGAGTTCATAAACAAGTTATTGAATCACACAGGTCTAGAGGAGAAGGTATTCCAGATTTTACTGATGATACTGACGACAATACTAATGAAAAGAAACTGAATAAGAAAAGAAAACAGATGAAACAAAGAAAGTTAAACAAGGTTCTTTTTTTCAGAATACTTCTATTCCTGATAAAATTTCACAACTTCTTACGTTCAAAAAACAATTTGAGAGCTTCCTTAACCATCCTTATAAGAAACCAGTAACTGTTAATATTCACAGTGATGAAGATGATGACAAGGTTGAAGCAGAACAAGAAAAAAGGTGGGAAGATGAAAGAAGATTAAAATCTAACTCAAATCCATATGGGTCTTTACCAGAATATAAATTGAAAGCTGATATGCCTAACTTTCATGGTGGTTTACAAATAGAAGAATTATTAGATTGGTTTATGAAGTGGAGTCGTTTTTCAACTTCATGGATGTACCTGATTATTCTAAGGTGAAACTAGTTGCATATAAATTGAAAGGTGGTGCTGCATCATGATGGGATAAACTCTGTGATGATCGAAGTAAATATCATAATCCTCCTATACGTACTTAGAAAAGAATGAAAGACTTATTAAGAGACAAGTTTCTGCCTAAAGATTTTATGCAGCAGTTGTTTATCAGACTACAAAACTGCAGACAAGGTGTTAGACTTGTTGCAGAGTATGTAGCTGAATTTTATAGTTTGGTGGCATGTAATCAGTTGAATGAATCAGAAGAAGAGTTAGTAGCACGTTTCATTGAGGGTTTGAATAGACTTATACAACAAAGAATGACTCAATCCGTCTATACAATGGTTGAAGTTATTCAGCAAGACATTAAGATTGAGAGGCGAGTGCTTAGTAATTCTAACCCATCATATCCACGACAAAACCGTGTTCAAGGTTATTACAGAAATTTTAAGCCATCTTATTTTCCTCCGAGTAACCAAGATGGTTATTCGCATGCTCCTAAAAGAAGTTCTAGTCGACCTATTCAACAAATGCCAACACCAAATTTTTCATACAACCAAACACCTCTCACTGCTGAAAATTCACCATTGCTTGATATTACACCAGCAAAGTCACCTCAGATTTCAAGTCAAAGAGATACTACTTCAAATACTAGAGTTAGTAAATATCAACATCAATTTCCTCCACTACCAAAACCTCCTAATCCTTATTCTAAGTTTCGAGGAGACAAGTGTAATAAGTGCAATCAAGCTGGTCATACTTCTAGTGAATGTCGTAAGTTTCATGCATATATTAATGAAACTCAAGAAGAAACACAAGAAGAAGACGTCATTGAAGATGAAGAGAAAACTTATTTGCAAGCACATGAATCTTATGATGCAGATTTTCTAGGTGTAGTGCGTCCAAAACTGATCACAGAACCATGTCTTTCACAAAGACATAGTATTTTCAAGTCTCAGTGTTTTATTGATGACAAACTTTGTAGTATGCTCATTGATAGTGGGAGTACTGAAAATTATGTAGCTGCAAAGTTGGTTGAGAAATTGGGATTACCAGTAACTCTTCATACAAATCCGTACTTTGTAGGATGGATAAACAGTTCTTGTACACAAAAGATAACTCATCAGTGTTTGGTTAAATTTTCATTCCCTGGATATGAAGATTATTCTCTTTGTGACGTAATTAATATGAATGCTACAAGTCTACTTTTAGGAAGACTATGGCAGTATGATATCCGTGTTATTCATAACTGATATGAAAATACGTATACTTTCATTCATGATGGTTTCACTAAAGTACGTTGGCCTTTACAGTCTTCTACTTCAATAAGAGAACATTCTGAACTAGAGATAACTGCTCTAGTTGCTTCCATTACTCGTTCTTTACAACCAACTCATACTTTGAGTTCTCATGAGTCTACTAAGACGATTGTGGAGATTCCTTCTAAGGTACAAAATTTATTATCTTCTTTTGGTACTTTATTTCCTGATGAATTACCTAATACCTCACCTCCATTAAGAGATTTGCAACATCAAATAGATTTTATACCCGAAACTTCTCTTCCTAATCAAGCTCACTATAGATTGATTCCAACAGAACATGATATTTTACAAGGACAAGTTAATGATCTGTTACAAAAAGGATTGATTAGGTTAAGCAAAAATGCTTGTGCTAGTCCAGCATTTTTAGTAGACAAGAAAGATGGTGGTCATCGTATGTGTATAGATTGCAGAGCATTAAACATAATAACTATACCATATCGATTTCCAATACCTAGACTAGATGATATGATTGATATGCTTTCTGGTGCTAAGGTATTTACAAAACTTGATTTACGAAGTGGTTATCATCAAATACGCATTCGTATTGGGGATGAACGGAAGACTGCATTTAAAACTCGTGAAGGATTATATGAATGGCTTGTGATGCCATTTGGTTTGTCCAACGCTCCTAGCACGTTTATGCGTCTTATGAATCAAGTATTACAACCTTTTCTGGGAAAATTTGTCATCGTATACTTTGATGATATTTTGGTCTACAATCGCAATGAAGAAGAACATCTTGAACATTTGTATCGGGTATTTTCTGCACTACAAGAGAATGTGTTGTATGTGAATTTAAAGAAGTGCACTTTCCTTACAAATAAAGTGACATTTTTGGGTTGTGTGGTGTCAAGTAATGGTATTTCTGTTGATGATTCAAAGGTTAAAGCCATTATTGATTGGCCTACTCCTACTTCTATTCGTGAAGTGCGAAGCTTTCATGGTTTGGCTTCTTTTTATAGGAGATTTGTCAGGAATTTCAGCACTATTGCAGCTGGTCTTACAGATTTTTTGAAGCGTGACACTTTTATGTGGACTGAAGCAGCATATAAGAGTTTCAATTTGATCAAAGAAAATTATGTAATGCTCATTTCCTTACTATGCCAAATTTTGACAAACCATTTGAAATATATTGTGATGCTTCCATTGTTGGTATAGGAGTTGTACTTTCTCAAGAAGATCATCAGTTGCTTATTACAGTGAGAAGAATTCTGATACAAGGAAGAAATGGTCTACTTATGAACTTGAATTGATAGCACTTGTTCAAGCATTAAAATAGTGGCATCCTTATCTTATTCATAGTGAGTTCATCTTAAACTTTTGAAGACTTCAACAAAGGTTAATAGGATGCATGATAGATGGTTATCAACTATCAATCAGTATACATTCTCTATACGACATAAAAGTGGAAAACTAAATCTGGTAGCTGATGCTTTGAGTAAGAGAGCTCATCTTCTTATCACTCTCAAACATGAGAGTTTGGCTTTTTATTTTCTAAAAGACCTTTACAGTGAAGACAAAGATTTTCAGAATCTTTGGGAAAAGTGTGGTTCTTCAACAACAAGTATTGATGATTTTCTTATTCAAGATGGTTTTCTTTTTAAAGAAAATCGTTTATGTATTCCACAATGCTCTTTGCGTCTTCATCTAATCCTAGAATTGCATGGCAGTGGTCTTGGTGGACATTTTGGGCATGATAAAACCATTTCTTTGGTTGAAGAACGTTATTATTGGCCTTCACTTAAACGAGATGTTCAGAAATATATGAAAAAATGCATGGTTTGTCAGCAATCTAAGGGAACTATTCCAAACACAGGTTTGTATACTCCTCTTCCTGTTCCAGATGCTCCATGGGTGGATATTAGCATAGATTTTGTACTAAGATTACCACGTACTTCTAAAGGTAATTATTCTATTATGGTGGTGGAGGATCGCTATTCAAAAACATCTCATTTCATAGCTTGCAAGAAGACTATAGATGCTTCTCATATTGCTTATCTGTTTTTCAAAGAAGTGGTACGTTTACATGGAATTCCTAAGACAATTACTTCTGATCGAGACACTAAATTTCTGATTTACTTTTGGAAATCACTGTGGATGCATTTGGGAACTAAATTGCAATACAGCAGAACTGCTCATCCCCAAAATGACGGTCAAACTGAAGTTATAAATCGTTCTTTAAGGAATCTAATTAGAGCCAAGATTATTGGAGGTAAAGATAAACAATGGGACACTCTACTTCCGCATATGGATTTTTCCTTTAACACCTCAGTTAATCGTTCTACAGGTAAGACACCTTTTGAGATTGTTTATTCTAAAGTTCCTAACCATATTCTGGATTTGGTAGTACTTCCAAAGCTGCTTCAATCAAATGCTAAAGCAGATAACTTACTTGAGAGAGCTTCACTAATTCATCAAGAAGTGAAAGAAAAACTTACGGACTCCAACAACAAGTACAAGGAAGATGCAAATCAACATAAGAGATTTAAGAATTTTAGTGAAGGAGAATAAGTTATGATTCATCTACGGAAAGAACGTTTTCCTGCTGGAACTTACAATAAAACAAAAATGAAAAAGTATGGTCCATTCAAGGTACTGAAGAAAATCAGTGATAATGCTTATGTCATTGATCTTCCATCAGATTGGAGTATTTCTAATATCTTCAACGTACAAGAAATCTTGACGTTTCATGGAGATAATGAAGTTCTTTTTAATGCTTAACTCGAGGGAGAGTTTCTTTCAAGAGGGGGGACTGATGTAGTACATCTTTTCTTTGTTAGTTTCCTAATTCTTATCAAACTCTTAATTGAATATTTCTTGATTGTCAAGTATTTTACTTTCCTAGACTAGTTAGTATTCCTTTTATTTGTCGTTCTTTGCTAGCCTATATATACAGGCTGTGTCTTTTGTTTTGGTGTTGATGGTAGTTTTGAGCTTAGGGTTAAAATCGTAAAACCGCACATCTGACATGACGTCACTATAACCATTAGCACATTTATTGAATCGATCAGCATGCCTACGTAAGAATTACCAGGGTACCTTTTTTTTTATGTGTCATGTTCCACGGCAGAACCCTTAACATTGACAGACATCATCAATGCCAAACCCTAATTCTCATGCTACCGTGCCAAGGCATGCCAACCATGCCAGGCGCACCAATGTGCCAATGGCAAACCATGCCATACACATATCCGCGCCAAGGCATGCCAACCATGTCGGCCGCACCACTGTGCCAATGGAAAACCATGCCAGCCACATCTCCGGCCCAAGGCATGCCAACCATGCCAGCCGCACCACTGTACCAATGGCAAACCATGCCAGCCACATCTCCGCGCCAAGGCATGCCAACCATGCCAGCCGCACCACTGTGCCAATGGAAAACCATGCTAGTCGCACCATGCGCCAATGGCATTCCAAACCCTTGGCCCCACCATGCCAATCCAACCGCACCTTACCTTGGCCCCAACCATGCTAGCCGCACCATGCGCCAATGGCATGCCAAACCCTTGGCCCCACTATGCCAAGTAATCTGCGCCATTTGTCTTGGCCCCACCATGCTGGCGTTCCCTATGCGGATATCAAAACGAAGGCGCGCGACGATCAACGACCACCCTTCCATCCTAGATGCAAATCCTATCCGTCCAAGGTCGCCAAACAACGGATGGTAACCTTTGGACCAAAACCCTAGTTTTGGCCACGCCAAACCGCGCCAAGGCATGCCATTCCACATGTGCCAATGGCATGCCAACCACCTTGCCGCGCCATACCATGCCGGCCTTCCCTATGCGGCTACCAAAACGAAGGCGTGCGACGATCAACGACCACCCGTCCATCCTAGATGCAAATCCTAGCCGTCAAAGGTCGCCAAACCACGCATGGTAACCTTTGGCCCAAAACTCTAGTTTTGGCCACGCCAAACCGCGCCAAGGCATGTCATGCCACATGTGCCAATAACATGCCAACCACCTTGCCGCGTCATACCATGCCGGCCTTCCCTACGCGGATACCAAAACAAAGGCGTGCGACGATCAACGGCCACCCTCCATCCTAGATGCAAATCCTAGCCGTCCAAGGTCGCCGAACAACGCATGGTAACCTTTGGTCCAAAACCCTAGTTTTGGCCACGCCAAACCGCGTCAAGGCATACCATGCCATATGTGCCAATGGCATGCCAACCACCTTGCCGCGCCATACCATGTCGGCCTTCCCTACGCGGCTATCAAAACGAAGGCATGCGACGATCAACGACCACCCTTCCATCCTAGATGCAAATTCTCGCCGTCCAAGGTCGCCAAACCACGCATGGTAACCTTTAGCCCAAAACT
The DNA here is from genome assembly GCF_003573695.1 of Papaver somniferum. Lineage (NCBI taxonomy): Eukaryota > Viridiplantae > Streptophyta > Magnoliopsida > Ranunculales > Papaveraceae > Papaver > Papaver somniferum. The sequence continues at coordinate 173,111,622 of NC_039365.1, read as the reverse complement.
CTAGTTTTTGTCCACGCCAAACCGCGCCAAGGCATGCCATGCCACATGTGCCAATGGCATGCCAACCACCTTGCCGCGCCATACAATGCCGGCCTTCCCTATGCGGCTACCAAAACGAAGGCGTGCGACGATAAACGGCCTCCCTTCCATCCTAGATGCAATCCTAGCCGTCTAAGGTTTCCAAATAACGCATGGTAACCTTTGGCCCAAAACCCTAGTTTTGTCCACGCCATACCGGCCTTCCCTATTCTGCTACTAAAACGAAGGCCTGCAACAATCAACCGCCACTTTTTCATCTAAGGTGCAGGTCTTAGCTGTCCAAGGTTACCAGCTAACGCATGACAACATTTGGCCCTAGTTTGGTCGCGCCTAAACAAATCCAAAACCCTAACTTTTGGCCGTGCCTAAACTAGGCCATATTAAAGCCATACTGATCATGCTTTCATGCCACTGGCTACCAAACGATAGGTTGCAATAATCAACGACTACCTTTCCTCTTAAGATACAAAATCTCGACCGTCGAAGGTCACCACCGAGCCGGCAAGTCTCCCAAGCTCAACTTTCCATACAACAACAACGTGCTACATGTTTTCCACGAAAACACTCGAGACATCAACGCATGTCACAAACCGGGGGATGCTCATTGGGTAATGGTTTGGCGGTTTACAGCGTGCGGCGTACACTACACCCGTTATAAGAAAGTGTCATAAGGATGAGGCGATTAGTAAAATACAGGGAGTAATGGTGAAACGCTTTCTTTTATGGAACATCAATTCCATGCGTTACCGGTTACCACCTCCTCCCATTTACTCACCCGTTTTCCGTTTCTTAATGAGATAAGAGTACGTTTCACTTCGACTTGTATAAATAGGCATTACCTATTTCCACCGAAAACAAGTTTTGGTCAGGAGCATACAACACTCAGAAATCACCTGTTAGCTTTCCCATATGTTATCTTACGCTTTCTGATACAAGTCAAAACAAATACTCTTCCGGAATCAACTATTCTGGTCTCAACACTCTCTTCGCTTCCCTCCCCAAAACCAATCCTTCTCCTCCACTCTGTGACCGAAGCAAGTCTGGAACGACCATTTCTTGGTTTAGGCCGGACTTTTACAGATTGATCTCTCGAACCTCCCGTTTATGCCTCTCCCACTTTTTTTTCGTAAATTATGAATTCATTTTCGTGATCACTTTTCGTCGTTGGTTTTGTTCTTTTAACATTTATCTGTATGTATCTTTGATTCTATTTTGTGAACTTATATGATGTAGTACATCTTTTCTTTGTTAGTTTCCTAATTCTTATCAAACTCTTAATTGAGTATTTTTTGATTGTCAAGTCTTTTACTTTTCTGGACTAGTTAGTATTTCTTTTATTTGTCGTTCTTTGCTATCCTATATATACAATTTGTGTCTTTTATTTTGGACAATTCAGATTATCATTCAATATAACTATCTTGTTTATCAACTCTTTTATGCTTGTTCTTAATCTACTTTCATCCAATTCGTATCTCTTTCATCTCTTCGTATCTCCAACAATCTCCGAATTGCTTTCTTTCTATCAGTTGTACATTATTATATTAGCTATAGACAATGCCACTGTTTCAAAAAAAAAATTGCCACGACCTTCGGTCGCCTTGCAAATTAGTACCATTTCATCCCTACCCGATAAAAAATCATGGGTTCGTCTCTGATGATAGGGTAATGAATTGGGATATTGAAGCACCATTAGTACTTAAAAGGTTCAGAGATGAGGCTGAGGTGAGATTGGCAAAGAAATTGAAAAGAGATCCATGGCTACCATCTAACCCTCTGTAAGATACCCAACAATCTAATTTACATACCTGCTCAGATCCAGTCCCTTGGGACTAAATTTGAGCAGTCAAGGATGGAGGCACTAGGGTTTGAGCGAGGAGGAAATCATGGGTTTAAGAGAGGAGAGAGGAAAGAAGGGGTTCGATCATTAAGACGCCACATGATACCACAAAGGAAGCATCAACAAATCATTAAGAACTATAGTTCGACAAATTTTTAATCGACATTGACAAAATATGGCTATGACAAATCTCAAATAAACAATAACTACTCAAAACATTTAAAAAAACTTTTCATCTTCTTCTTCCTCTCTCTCCTCAGAAAAAAAGGAAAAAAACTCTAGAACTTCTTCTTCTTCTTGCTCAGATTTAGTCCTTTTGGGCTAGATCTGAGCAAGAATATTTAGTTTTTTTTTTATGAATAAAAGTAGTATATTTTGTAGTTTTAGGTTTTGTTTTTGTTGTTTTTGGTGTCTATGGACACATTTCTTCGCTATTTGGGCGATCTTTTCTTTGTCTTTAGGATGATTTTCTCTTAGCTCTAATAACGATTCTCTCAGATCTCCATGGTGTTTCTTGGCTTACTATTCTCGATTCATCAAGAACATCAATGATTCTGCTCGGATTCGCTTTGGATTCATCTTCCACGAGAGGGATTTAGGGCATCCAGATTCGTTTGGATCTATAAGATTTTGGGAAAATTAATCCATTTTAATTGGAGCATCTCTTATCGAAGAAGATAATTATTTCAAATGGTCGGAGTTGATTTTGGTTCACACCATCATTTGTCAATACTACTGGTACAAAAACTGGATATCTTTGCGGTGCGTGGCTCTTTCTCTTCGCAATGTATTTGTAATTGGTGTCATCATTTGTATTTGGGTTTTGATTATCTTGTATTTTGGTGTTTTTGATAATCTTGTAAGCAATCATGTAATCACTATTTTGGTTTGAATGAATTGAAATGTGATTTCCAAAAAATTAAATAAAAAAATAACTACTCAAACTATCAAGGAGGAATAATTTAAATTATCCAAAACATTTAACAGCTATTAAGTGGTTATCAATATTAGATATCTCTTGTTAACCTGAATCATCCTTGACATAGAAGGGATACATATTTATTTTGCGATTCATTTCGTCATTTTTAAAATGGAAACCTCGACAGTAAGAGATCGCATAGCTCTTTCTCCGTCATATTCTTTTCCTTCTTTACCTATTACATTCAAAATGCGTCAATCCAGTCAGAATATAAATAAGATGTTTTTTTATGCGAAATATCTTAGACCGGTATAAACTGTGTCATACAGCAAGATAGACGAACAAGCTCGGATACCGTCTTACCCTCATTCATCCCACAATAGTTAAATGGACTACTATGTTCATTATATACCATCATCCATCGGAAAAACATATTCTTGGATTTGATGATAATTCCCTTGGAGATTTATGTTCTCCAGGATCCATATATATAAAACTCCAATAATATCTTTTGTGTTTACAACCAAAGTAAAGGGAGATAATCTCCTAAATATAAATAAGGTAACAAGATAATATAAACTCTATTACACCCCCTTAGTCTGAGCGGGAGAGGAACAAACGCTGAGACTAGAAAGAAAACGAACAAATAATTGTCGAGGAAGCCCTTTGGTGAAGATGTCAGCATACTGGTTCTCAGAGGGGACGTGTAAGACTTGAATGGCACCAATACTAACTCGTTCACGAACAAAATGTATATCAATTTCCATATGTTTGGTGCGTTGATGTTGAACAGGATCTCCAGACATATATATCGCACTGACATTGTCACAGTAAACAATGGTAGCACGTCGTAGAGGTAGTCGGAGCTCTAGAAGAAGGTTGCGAAGCCATGTTGTCTCAGCAACCGCGTTTTCTACTCCACGGTATTCAGCTTCAGCACTGGATCTAGAGACTGTTTCTTGTCGCTTGGAGGACCAGGAGATGAGATTGTCACCAAGAAAGACACAAAAACCAGATGTCGATCGTCGAGAGTCAGGACAACCCTCCCAGTCAGCATCAGAGTATGCAGTTAGGCCAGAAATAGTGGAAACCGAGAGAAAGAGTTCGTGGTGGGTGGTGCCTTGTAGATAGCGAATGATTCGCTTGAGAGCATGCATGTGGGGCTCACGGGGGTCATGCATAAATAGACATACCTGCTGAACTGCGTATGCAATATCTGGCCGAGTAAAAGTTAGGTACTGCAAAGCACCTGCTAGGCTTCTGTATAAAGTGGGATCCGAAACAGCTGGGCCAGAGGTGGCACTGAGCTTGGAATCTGTGTCGACCGGAGTAGTCACTGGATTACATTTTGTCATAGAGGCACGCGCAATGATGTCCTGTGCATATAAAGATTGAGACAAAAATAATCCATAGGATGAATGAGTAACAGTGATGCCCAAAAAATGATGTAGAGGACCAAGGTCAGACATCGCAAATTCTCTCTTCATCAAATCAATGAAGCGGCATAGGAGAGCATCAGTATAGGCAGTCAAAATAATGTCATCAACGTATAAAAGTAGGTATGCTGTTTCGGACCCTGATTGATAAACAAAAAGTGATTGATCACATACACTGCCGCGGAAACCACAACTTATGATGAACTTGGCAAATCTCTGAAAACACGCCCGGGGAGCCTGCTTGAGGCCATAAAGTGATTTACGCAATTTACATACGTAGTCCGGGTGATCAGGGTCAACAAATCCCGGAGGCTGATGCATATATACTGTCTCGGTTAGATCTCCATGAAGAAAAGCATTCTTGACATCCAGCTGATGTATGGGCCAAGACCGTGATGTATCAATGGTGAGAACAGTATGAATAGTAGCAGGTTTGACAACCGGGCTAAACGTTTCAAAAAAGTCAACTCCAACTTGTTGAGATTTGCCATTGGCAACAAGACGAGCCTTGTGTCGCTGTAATGATCCATCATCATTATATTTATGACGAAACAACCACATGGAACGAATAACATGAGAATCACGTGGTCGTAGTACAAGTTCCCAGGTGTTAGTTTTCAACATAGCATGGTACTCGTCATGCATGGCAGGATTCCAGTTAACGTCCCTAAGGGCATACAAGTGAGAGCGAGGAAGAGGAGAGATAGAGGGAGAGGTTTGGATATGAAGGTTGAGACGATTTATAGGGCGGAAAATACCACGGGAGGCACGAGTGGTAGGTCTAGAAGGAGCTGTAGGGATGGTAGGGGCCGAAGGAGTTGTGGGTGATGGTGATACTGTATTGGTATCGGTAGTTGGAGTGGAGAGAGTGGGACGTTGTTCTGTAGAAGGGACCGAAGGACGCTGTGCTGTAGAAGAGGAATTTGGAGTGGAAGGAGTGGGACGCTGATCAGTGGAAGCAAGAGGTGGCAGAAGTGAAGGGGGACCAGTGGACGGAGTTGTTGGCAGAAGGGGAAGAGTTGCAGGAGGTTCAGTGGACGAAGTAATGTGTTCAGTGGGCGAAGGAGATAAAGAGGAAGTTGAAGGGGCAGAAGACAAACGCTGAGTTGTTGGGCCAGAGGGAAGGAGTTTAAGACGTCTGTGAGGTGGTGTGTAGGGATGTTGGGCCGGAGGGTAAGAGTTGTTGAGCTGTTGGGCCGGAGGGACGGAGTTGACAGTATGATTGTAGGAAATGTGAGGGGAATGAAGGGGAGAAGGAGAAGATTCATTTTCGGATACAAGTGGTGGAGGATCACTGAAGGGGAAGACATTCTCGTCAAAAGTTACATGACGGGAAATGATGATTTTGTTTGTGGTAAGATCAAGGCAGCGGTATCCACGTTGGTTGGGAGGAAAACCAAGGAAGACACATCTAGTGGATCGAGGGGCAAGTTTGTGAGGAGTTGTGGAGGAGAGATTTGGATAGCAAAGACAACCAAAGGTACGGAGATGGTCATAAGTTGGTTGGCGTTGATAGAGAATAGATACGGGAGATGAAAAATATAGGATTTTTGTGGGTAGAATGTTATGAAGATAGACAGCCATAAGAAGTGAATAGGCCCAAAATTTTGGTGGAATATATGCATGGGACATAAGGGTGCGGGTGATATCATTGACACGGCGTATCATGCGTTCGGCCTTGCCATTTTGAGAGGAATTGTGGGGGCAAGAGAAGCGAAAAACAAGACCATTATTACGAGCAAAGTTGTGAAAGGAAGAGTTGTCAAATTCACGTCCCATGTCGCATTGAAAACTTTTAATTTGACGCTCAAATTGGGTTTGAACAAGAGAGCGAAATTCCAAAAATTTGTCGTAGAATTGGGATTTGAATTTTAAAGGATAAACCCATAGATAGTTGGTGAAATCATCCAACAAGATAATAACGAAAACCGGTATCAACATGTAATGGAGATATCCATAAATCACTGTGAATGATATCAAAAGGAGCAAAAGTATGGGAATTGGATTCATAAAAAGGTAATCTAACATTTTTACTAACTTGACATGAATGACAAAGTTTAGAATGTTGATTTTTATTACAATGAATAGAATTATTGGTACGAAGAGCATCTAAAACAGCCTTGCCGGGGTGACCGAGACGGTTATGCCATATATCTGGCGAGCAAACAGCAAGAGAAATGGGAGAAGGCTGGGACGATATTTGTGTTGGTACGACAGAGTTGGTGATAGGGTAGAGCTCCCCGGAACTATTGCATCGAAGGATAACTTTCCTCGAACTCAGATCCTTCACAGAAAAACCAGAGGGATCAAACTCAACAGACACATGATTATCAGTGGTGAATTTATGAACGGAAACCAAGTTTTTGATAATGTCAGGAACAACAAGGGTATTTTTGAGTTGAAGAGTACGAGAAGGAAGAGTTATGAACTTAGTGCCACTAGCGGTAACTGGAATACTATTGCCATTTCCAACTAAAATAGACCGTACATTGGTAGAATTGAAAATTTTATGTAAAGTACCTGGATCAGCAGTGAGGTGCGAGGTAGCACCAGTGTCCATATAATAAGCATCATCCGGTGGTTGTAAATGCAGAGAGCTATATGCCTCAGAGATGTCTGTGGGCTGTAGAAGTTCCGTTGATGGAGTAATGTAGGCTTGGCCGTGATTACGTCCAGGAGAGCGCCCACGGTAGCTGGCCTGTCGCTGATTTACCATCGGAGGCCGTTGAGATGGCTGCCAGTAAGGTGTAGTTGGGTAGGGGCATGGAGGAATGGCCCAATAAGGTGGCCAGTATTGTGGGCCTGCTGGTGGAAAAACAAGGCGTGGGCCTGGTGGAGTTGGTAGCAAAGGTGGGCCTGAGGAGGTTCCATTGGTTGGGCCAGATCCTTGGTGGGCTTGGTTACGCCTGTTGTCATGCTGCTGTGAACGAGGATTACGTCTGCCATTGTTGGGCTGAGAGGAGCGCTGGAAATTGCGATCCTGGGATAGCAGCAGCAGCAAGTACAGTGGGTGCGGCGGCAAGAGATTGATGAGCACGCCTAATCTCCTCAGTTCGCAGTTGAGATCGAGCAGCATCGAACGTGGGCATGGACTGTTGGATGAAGGAAGCCACGGTGTTGTATTCCTCCGGAAGACCATTAACCAGTTGGATAACCAGTCATTTGTCATTCATCGGAAATTCAAGGTCACTCAATCGATCGGACAGTGATTTAAGTTTATCACAATAATCATCAACACTAGCACAATCAGAAAACTTGAGATTTACAAACTTACTTTCAAGATTTGCATCACGGCTTCCTTTGTTGTCTTGAAAAAGTGTTTTGAGATGGTCCCAAATCTCCTTTGCAGTTTTGCCTTTCTTGAGAACGGTAAGCATGAGATCCTTGGTCATGGTAGCAAACATCCATTGACGACAAAGAGCATCTAACTGTTTTTCCGTATCGGCATCAATATCCGTAGGTCGTGGTGAACCATCAATCAGAAATAGCAATCGGTGAGCTTGAAGATGAAGATCGAAGAGAAATACCCATGAGGAGTATTCATCTTGTTTGATATCTAAGATGACTGGAATCAGAGACTTGATGTTGTTGATGACAAACGCCGGGTGAACGGATTTCTTTTCACCTGCCATGGATTTTAATGGTTTAGAAGAGGTAGGATCGTGGAGGCTCTGATACCATCTTGGATTTGATGATAATTCCCTTGGAGATTTATGTTCTCCAGGATCCATATATATAAAACTCCAATAATATCTTTTGTGTTTACAACCAAAATAAAGGGAGATAGCTCCTAAAGATAAATAAGGTAACAAGATAATATAAACTCTATTACATATCAAAACTCTCTAATCTGTTGTATGTTATCTATATATTCTATAGAGAGGAAGAGTTGTATTAGAATTTATATTTACTTTGACAAAAGCCGTGGTTTGGATTTCGTCGGGATTGCGAAAGCTAGATACATCTATAGAGCTCCTCTTGACGTTTAAATCGCAAAACTCAATGGCTTGCTAGACTTCAGCTGCTGCTCCTGGCCCTAGTCTCTTCCATAAAATCTTCACCACAAACTCCCTCTTACCTCCTATTTTCTCCGTCTCAACCTGTACAGATGTATTAAAGCCTATGAATACCATGCATCAACCATCATCCAAATGCACTTAATATCTCCCTGAAACCAGTACGCTTATGTGAGGTATTCACGTGCACAGTTGTGGAGCCATCAAAGCTCATGCTAACATGAAATTTAAAAGAGACAATTGTGAGGTGTACATTATACACCTTTATTGCAAAATTTATATCATAGGTACGTCCTTGTGGTAGACCTTGCACTAGTTCTCGACATCAACCCGTCGTACCAATATAATTATTACTCCAATCAAAAACTAAATTTTGGTGCTAAATTGAAGGAAGAAGGCAACGTAGATTTTTCTCTGAATTCTCCAATCAAAATAAAAATAAAAAAATCTATGAATTTGACATTACGTACGATAATGTATACCATACTGCACGAGTCAAATATATTAGCACAATGATAGAGAGAGAAAAATACCCTTAGTATCTGGAGTCGTCTCTGGCTTGATGAGTTAGCAATAAATCTCTGGTTAAGGTTTTCAACATGTTGTGGTTGACTCGGCATTTCCTTTTCAAGTCTCTCCGTTTCTTCGTGAACTCGTCTCAAATAATCCCGAATCTGTTCTAAGATGGATATCGGATCCGTCTACATGTTTAACAATATATATCAAAGGGATATGTAAAACAGAACTAAGTAGGAAAAATTTAAAGACTGTATGTTGATAAACAGACCTGTGCAACACCAGGAACCAGAGATAGTAAGGTGCGCAATTGTTCGTTGAGTTCCTCGTCATTCTCTGTGCAGGAATTGCTGCTGCAATTATTATTACTACTTGCTGATGACATTGTTTTCCCCTAACCTAGCTTGAACTGGCTAAGTACAACCTCAAATACCTGCAACTGAAAACTGGTGCTTAGGAGACAGACCCATTGCTTGGCTATATATAAAATAAGAATCTCTTTCAACACAACCATCTTTATTACACTTCAATGCTTTTGCATGTGGTGTGCATGTTGTCCCATGGAAGTGCTCTCAGGTGGCTGATATATTAATGATAGGATTTAATGATTGTGGATTCAATCCAATTAAGGCTTTATTTTATTCATTTATTTAAGCAATATTTTACTTATTGCAACGCACGATCGGTGCATGTTCTCAGGTACCTGAGTTACACGTACTCCCCACTATCAAAACCTCTAATAAGTTTATTAACCATGTAGTTGAACCGAAGAAGCATCACGATGCACGGATGATAGTTTTTTAATGCCTAGCCAGCTTATAGACTGTTTCCTCGAATATTATATACCCCCCGAGAAAAAAACGAAAAGAAATTGTTTGTGTAACAGATTCCATGCTAGATTGCCAGTGTGCATGCGTAAGCACAAGAATACAGCGCGCATATGGAGGTTGTGCGCTAATGTGACTGTAATGTATACTACCTTTGGCATGAGTATAAAGTTATGTTTAATTACCTCCAGGTCTACGGACCGTCCTCTACACATCCATATATGAATGAGAGGCTATTGATGGACCAAAATAAATTTTGTAAACCCCACAGGCCATGTGCTATGATGAACGCTTAATACCTCCAACCACTTGATAACATAAATTCTAGGACCGGTTCATAGCCTAAACTTTTGGTTGCCTTTAGATTTTGATGACTAGCTTTTGCGTTCATAATTAAGTGTACGTAGTGCATATCTCTATTATTGAAAAAATATCTAAGCATTACATGAATCACCCTCAACTCAGAACTTAACACCTCTAGAACCGATCCAACTCCGCAAACTTCTCAAATAGGTGAATGTCACCCAGAGCATCAGCTGCTAGATTTGTTTCCCTATAGACATAACCAACTCCGACTCTACGAAGCCTCTTCTTAAGCTGGAAAATCTTTATCCAAAGGTGCATCACATCCCAATTAAAAACTGAGCCTAAGCAGTTCAACAAATTACGTTGGAGTTGTTTGAAAGACAATTCCAGATCTCATGTAAGTACACATTGATGGAAGTAGAATTGAAATCCTAGAGGATAAAATGATGAAGCACTCTACAATTACGATATTAGGCGGACACAGAGACACGATAATTTTAGTAAACAAATAAACTATGACGCGTGCACATTCCAATATCAACGATGGTTCCCACTAATACATACATTATAAATGTGACTTCTATGTAATACTAATAAATTGTCAATAAACAAAAAATATGTCAATGGATAAGTATCCTGATAAGTATATACTGATGTAATAACCTATATACCAAGCATTCGAGCTGTGTGACATATATATATATAATGCTGTTGATGTTTCCGATGCCAAGTCGTGCGCGTCCAAGCATCTGTTGCGTACACGATCAAAATAAAAGTCTTCATGCTACAGGTTTTGCTATCTCAACTAACTTGGTTGAAAAAATTTCAGAAACACCTTCAGCCCAAATCTATGGCAGTAAAAAGCTCAAGATGAAGAAAACCAATGTGGTAATTGAATTACGGGGAAACTTATTTCTAGTCCAAATAAAATTTTTCTTATATTACAAACCCATCATTTAGATACCATATATAGGTAATCCAAAAGATGACTTGATTACGAAAATAGTCTTTCATCTAAATAAGGAATTCGTTTTTCATTTCCTTTTATTTTTATAAAAAAATTGATTTGAAAAACGGTAATTCCTTAAAAAACTCCCAAAAATAGTTCTCTTAATTGACCATGTGGCAATTTCTGAGGAATCCGAGTTTGATTCCTCTCTCTTTCATAAACCCATCAATAAGATTGTATACATGTGTAGTCCAAAATACTAAGATGAACGGTTAAGATTAATAGTTTTAGATTATCACATTTACACATGGACTAATTTAACCTAAATTAGTTACATAGTATTAATAAAAAAAATTAGTAAGTTTCTGTTGATAATGATAATTATTCATGCACGTTTTTTGTGGGAGTTTATAATTGAAATAAATATTCACCATTTATACGGTCAATCAACTTCATACCGTTTTTTGTGGGAGTTTCCGATCATTGGTTAACTTTGAGATACTATTCCATTATTAGTTTGTTACCGTTAATTAGAAGATTCAGAGATTTATTCCATCACCTTCTCTCTCTTATAATTTTCTTATAATTTCAGTAGTTAGAGCATCTCCAATGGGAGGTTGTTAGGCTACTTTTTTTAAGGTTTGTGCTATGTTTTCCTAGAAATCATCTCCAATGGGAATGTGAAGACATATTGTGAAGATGATTTGGCAGGTAGTTAGATTAACATTCTCTATCGGAACCTTTGGTTTCAGAGGATCACCTAAAGGACGTGAAGATATCTTTCCAGATTTTTAAAAGGTAAAATTAGTTATTTGTTCCCTAAAACATATTTTTAAAATTAAAAGAATATAATGGTAGCCAATAAAATTGTTCCAACTAGATTCCCAAATAAAACTAGACTCTTATCGGTTGGAGATGATTTTCTTGAACTTTCTGTATCTAAGGAAGTTTTCGATACAAATCAGCAAAGGATGTTTACTTTATCCGTCCATATACGTAAGAAAAGGATGTGTCATTGGAGATGCTCTTAGCGTGTAGTTTTCACGTCCTTGCAGTCTTCACCGTTACTGTTTTCTTTCTCCCCTTATCAAATGGCTATTCTCTAATGCAAATTTAGTCTGAAATTTTTGTATCTCAACCTCATAGAGCTTGAAGATTTGTTGTTGATAAAGATAATTACTTTGAAGAGACTTCAAGGTATACGTTGAATGAATGGTGCATAGATGCATACTTACATATTTGGTCGGATTATGAGGATGATACAAATATAGTTGAGTTTATTAGGAATGAAAATTCACCTTCTAAAATCTCGTTGGCTACAAAGAAAAGAGGGTTCCATTGTTACGTTAGGTTAAATGTTTTCGAGAGAAAATACTTTATTTCTGGAATACATGTTTACTAGTATAATGACACTGGACGCAAGTATGTAGCCGAGTTATGCCATAACTCGGATTTCCTTCTTTTTCTTATATATACACTACACACAAGTAAAAGATATCAAAAACCCAATATATGCGGGTCACTTTGTCGATTGTTGATTTTCATTAAATTGTAAAAACAAGGATCTTGAGTTGCCGATGATTGAGATTTTCACAAAACATAAGTGGTTCCAACATGTGAAGATTATCACTAAATCTAAATATGAAAAATTGCAGTTATCATCGGACTCAAATATGAAAACTGTGATTATCATTAACTCAAATGTGAAAATTATCCTTTTTTGGTGGGTTAAATATGAAAATTATGATTATCACTAAACTGTGAAAATTTGTAAAAGTACAAGTTCAATGAAAATTCAAATTTTCACAGTTAAGTGATAATCATAATTTTCATATTTAACCCACCAAAAAAAGATAATTTCCACATTTGAGTTAATGATAATCACAATATTCATATTTGAGTCCGGTGATAACTGCAATTTTTCATATTTAGATTTAGTGATAATCTTCACATGTTGGAACCACTTATGTTTTGTGAAAATCTCAATCATCAACAACTCAAAATCCTTGTTTTTACAATTTAATGAAAATCAACAATCGACAAAGTGACCCACATATATTGCATTTTTGATATCTTTTACTTGTGTGTAGTGTATATATAAGAAGAAGAAGGAAATCCGAGTTATGGCATAACTCGTCTATATACTTGCGTCCAGTGTCATTATACTAGTAAACTTGTATTCCAAAAATAAAGTATTTTCTCTCGAAAAGATTTAACTCAACATAACAATGGAACCCTCTTTTCTTTAGTCCATGTGTAAATATGATAATCTAAAACTATTAATTCATCTTAGTATTTTGGGCTACACATATATAGAATCTTATTGATGGGTTTATGAAAGAGAGAGGAATCAAACTCGGGTTCCTCAGAAATTTCCACATTGGGGAATTATTGTCCCTAATTTTGATGGTCTATATAAATATCCTTATCACATACTCCCTCTGTCCTAAAATTTCTGTCCTCTATTCTATTTTCGTCTGTCCTAAAATTCTGTCCAGCTTCTGTTTATAGTCATATTTTTTGGTCAAACTCTCAAATATACCCTTAATTTTTATACTCACAAAATTATTTTTAAAATAACCAATTTAAGAAAATCTTAAATGAAATCTTTATAATAGGAAACAAATATTTTTAATATCAATCCTATTTATCTTCATTCTATTTTTAACCAAAAACTATTTAACAGGGATATACATATACATAAGAGAGGATCAAAATTTTTTATGACAAATCTAAAATTTCATGGTTAGTGTATATACGAAAAGGAAATAAACTAGATCTTCACTTTTAAATTAGTTTTCCCTCTCAAATGATTTTTTTTTTGTTTTTTCCTCTAAACTCGCCAGTGGTTTTGGTCTCTCAAGTGTCACGACGGGAAACTAAACTCAGTTGGAGGGAATTTTTTTTAACAATTCATCTTATAATTAATGCATACAGATTTTTATTTTTATCTTCTTTTATAACATATCTAAAAATAACAATATTACCAAACATGTATTTTTCTTACATGCTTCATATATTTATTTTTAATTTTAATAATAACGCATCATTTACTAGGGGTAATTTTGTATACTCCTTCGGTCTCCTTAAAATCTTGACTTAGTTAAAGAGGACTAAAATTTTAGGACGGAGGGAGTAATAATTATGTCCCTCTTTATCTATTAGCCCATCAGGGGCCCATCAACAATTTAGGGACTTCCAAATATACCTCATTTTTTAACCTTTATACCATATTGACTTCTGCTTCTTCTTATCTTCTTTGTTTCTCATCCGGAGAAAAACGATCGATCCCACCACCATCTTCATCTTTGTCGCCACCATAACAAACGCAACCAACACCAGCACGACAATCATCTCAATCGTCATCATCACCATCTTTAACCTTTCTCACTTCCTATAACTCGGAAAAATGGACCTTGATATAATTGAGTTGATATCAAGATCCAGATCGCATGATTTCTAGTATGTTAATAATTAATTCAGGTAGTGAGATATGATGATTTGATTTTTAGGTTTCGTTTGGGTAATTTCAAAGAGATTTGAGTGATGATGGATTTTTGGTAATTTTAGATTCAAACTTGTTCGTATTTGGGTATTTCTTTGCATGAACTGAATTGATTGTCGAAGGTGTTGCTGACTTGCATCTCCGAGATGCGTGAGAAAGTGAAAAAGCTTTTGAGATCTTGATTTGAAGAAAATAAGACAGGGGATCAGACTTATTGGTGGTCTAAATCGATGTCTCAATTGGGGATAATTAATCGGAGGCCTTCAATCAAAAATAAATGCAGTAACAATCAAGATTTGTTGGGGATAAATTGCACGGACTGAAGTTGGGTATAACCCATTTGTTGATGAAGACAAACTGATGTCGATTGCACTCTAACAGCTCGCAACTCTATCCACTGCATTTGTAGTACCACCGGCATGATGTTATTTTCAATTGAGTTGTAGTAATAGGTTCGTTGAGACTTGTGAAAGAAATAGATTTTAGACTTGTAAAACTTAAAAATAAAGAAAACTTAACGTAAAAAGTGATTTCAAGAATTAAAAATGGATTAAGGCTCCGGATTCCACTATTCCTTCTAGTTGATTGGTTTACAACGATATTTCTGAAATTATTATCAAGCTCTTTTTCTCGTTAGTTCACTATTAGTCCATAAGGTGTCCAAATGTTAAATTATAATCCCTAAGCATGAATTATCAAAGAATTGATTCTCAACATAACACATCGAATTGATTCACAACTAATTAAGAAAACCGATTTTATCTTTATGTTGATCCTAGTGAAGTAAATAAAATAAATAATTAAGCAAATTATAAAAGAAATTACCAATCAAGCATGAATGAATAGTTTCCTCATTTGCCTCAGTCACCGGGTAATTTAGCCGCTCATCATGGTGAAACTCTCTCAAATAATTTATTAATTCTCAAAAAATGGTTCACAAATGATGAAATGAGAGGAAAAATAATTAAATCCGGGTTTGTAACAATTATATTTGTTACAAACCAACAGTTGCAAAGAACGATAATAGCAAACTATCACTGACACTGTAGCTTATACGACTGTCAAACATGTGTCGCAATCACTGTAGAAATTACGACTGCTTCTTTTGGTCTTATGTTCTTCGTATGTTCTTTAATGGCAGCAATAATTCTCTCAAACTCACGTTTCTTTGCTCTGGTATCTCCCCAACCACTCCGTCCCTTTGTATCCTTCCAAGAATCCTATTGATATACCACCGAAACCTTACAATAACTCCCAAGAAATAACCATTCATGAAATATATCCTCGGGAATATTTTCTTTCCCCTTTCACCTTTTACGCATCTCATTTTGATTCTCCCTTGTATTTTGTTGCTTCTACACAATCCAACTCGCTTACAGATTGAGTCAAACTCGTGCGGGAACACACCAATCTTCCAAAGATAGCGTAGAAATCCCAAGAGTATCTTGGTTTAATATTCATGCCCTGTTTTATTGCAGATCAACGAAATCTCCCTTTTTTATGGAAATAACACAACTACCTGTTTGACTGAAACAGGTTATTACCGATCAGTATCGACGAAGAAATCAAATAATATCTCGTCCAAATCTTCTTCAGCAAATTACGCAGTTGAAAAGTATATTTTCCCGCCAAACTGAAATTCATTCAAAGAAGAAGCTTGCCCCTATCCATATTAGGGGTGCTGATAGCAGTTGGCGCCCTGGGATGTGTATAGTAAAGAAGGTGGCCCTATCGAAAGAGGTATCCCTTAGTAATTGAGTGCCCCTTATCCAAGAGTGAGGGTCCGAATAACACGTGTCCTCCGGGTGCCAAAATCTTTTCGAGCCGAATTTTCCAACAAAGGTTATTTCCCAAAAATACCTACAAACACATAAAACACCATAATAAGTATAAAATCGAGCACTAGCAATAGAGACACTGAGGACAACTCGACATAAAAATGTGTCTATCAAATACCCCCAAACTTATTATTTGCTAGTCATCGAGCAAAAATAATCTAGAAAATAAAATGACTACACTTAACACGTGCAGCAAGTCGTTAAACCGCTAGGTGGCCCTAGCGGCAGAGTGTTGTCTCCGGAGGGTTTACCAGAGGTGTACCCACAAAACCTTTACTCCAGACCCTATCTATCTACGCAGAACCTTGGAAGGCACTAAAGAATCTCCTTGGTTGGCATACTCTCATTGACTACAGGAGGAAGTACCCTGATGTGAAATTCCAATTGTTGTACACGAGTTTGCACTCAGCATACTAAAATTCATATATAAGTGACAGAGTTCTACTCAGATAGTTTCTGGACATCATAACCGGAGTCAACCAATCACATGGAAAGATTAAGAAGATGGATAAAGAGAAAAAATCGATGGTTTAAAGTGAACGGTGTTTCCCATATCTGTCTGAAGGCCTATGCCAAGATGAACCTATCCTAATGGACTGAGATACGGGTCTGACTAATATCAACACAACTGGCATATACAAGGGCACCAGTGGTCGACTTTATTGAATTTATTCAGGTTGGTCTGATGGTCTAGTCTCAATTTATTTTATTTATTTTTTGTATCTCAATCACTCTATTTCACCTAGCAATGGTAACCACTTGAATCGTGTGCCCCACCAAATCACTTAAGAAATAAAAACATAAGGGATTAGGATTCAACGAGATATGACAAAACTACCATGTTTTTTTTTATTCTAACACCTGAGCTCTGTGCTTTTATGAATAGACTCTTTAGATGTTTCCATCTAATCAGATTGGTTCCTCAACTCCTAAAACCAAGATGTTCACATCCACTTAGATTGGTTAGTGCCAACCTTAATAAGCATAAATTTCTAGGCTATGGAGTTTATTTATTGCAACTAAAAGCTAACAAAAAGTTTCTTCCCCACCCCCAAACTTAAATCTAACATTGCCCTCAATGTTTCTAATGAAAGAGCAATACCAAAAAGTAAAGTAACATGAGGAATCAGTAAAGAGAGAATTCGGAAAGATAGTACCTGGGTGAAGAGAGAAATCAAAAACTAATATACAACATACAATCGCCTCGATGGTCAATCAAGGGTAAACAGGGTCCTCCAGAGGGACCTCCTAAACATCACCTATAGGAAAGGGCTCTAAAAAAGGTTTCAATCTCTGACCGTTAACCTTCGAAGAACTACTACCATCCGGTGTCTCGATCTCAACAGCTCCATGAGGAAAGACAGTGCGAACAATAAAAGGACCCGTCCACCGAGAATGTAACTTCCCAGGGAAAAGATGCAAGCGGGTATCATACATAATAACTTTTTGACCTGGAGAAAATGACTTTCTTAAAATATACTCCTTAGCACTATCGTATGCATCTCTACGAATTTCTTCCAAATCATTGAGCTGGAGTTTCCTATGGGCTCATGCCCGAATGAAAAATTTAGCTCCTTAACAGCCCAATATGCTCTATGTTCTAACTAAACAGGTAAGTGACATGCCTTGCCATATACAAGACGATAAGGTGACATTCCAATAGGGGTCTTAAACGCAGTACGGTAAGTCCATAAGGCATCAGTAAGCCTAGACGACCAGTCTTTCCGATTAGGATTAAATGTTTTCTCTAATATACGTTTTATCTCCCTATTGGAAACCTCTACTTGACCACTAGTATGTGGATGATACAGGGTAGCTACCTTATGTGTAATACCATATTTCTTAATCAAAAGCCTAAAAGGTCCATTAAAAAAGTGCGACCCTCCATCACTAATTATGGCACGCGGTGTACCAAAACGTGTAATTATATTATCTTTCAAGAACTCAACCACAACCCTATGTTCATTGGTTTTGCACGCAACCGCCTCAATCCACTTAGATACATAGTCTACAGAGACAAGGATGTAAAGGTTACCAAAAGAATTAGGAAACGGACCCATAAAGTCAATAACCCACACATCAAAGACCTCAACAACTAAAATAGGGTTCAAGGGAATCATGTTCCTATGGGAAATGGTTCCTAATTTATGGCAACGCTCATAAGTAACACAGTGACTATGGGAGTCTTTAAACAACGAAGGCCAATAGAATCCACACTGCAATATCTTAGCAGCAGTCTTCTTAGCACTAAAGTGACCCTCACAACCATGATCATGACAAAAGGAAATAATACTGGACTGGTCACTCTCAGGTATACATATCCTAATAATCTGGTCTGGACAATACTTAAACAAATAAGGATCATCCCAAAAGAAGTGCTTCACCTCGGCGAAAAACCTAGAACGATCTTGTTTACCCCAATGTTGAGGCATTCGACAAGTAACAAGATAGTTCACTATATTTGCATACCAAGGTAATTAAGTAACAAAGAATAGTTGTTCATCAGGAAAGCCATCCCTTATAGGAAGGGAATCATCAGGGGAATCAACAACTAGCCTAGAAAAGTGGTCTGCTACTACATTTTCGGCACCCTTTTTGTCTCTAATGTCTGGAAAAAACTCTTGCAACAAAAGGATCCACCTAATCAATCTAGGTTTCGTATCCTTTTTAGGCAGAAGACATTTCAAAGCAGCATGATCAATATATATTACGATCTTAGAACCTAAGAGATAGGGTCTAAACTTGTCTAAGGAAAACACAATGGATAACAGTTCCTTCTCGGTAGTGGTATAATTCAACTGGGCATCATTCATAGTTTTGCTAGCATAGTAAATCACATGAAGTAAATTTTTTTCTCGCTGACCTAGCACAACACCAATAGCATAATCTGAAGCATCACACATGATCTCAAAGGGTAGTTCCAGTTGGGTTCCTGGACTATGGGGACGGTAGTGAGTAAAGTATTAAGCTTCTCAAAATACTCTAAACAAGCATCATCAAATACAAACTTAACATCTTTTGCAAGAAAATTGCAGAAAGGTCTAGAAATCAAGCTAAAATCCTTAATGAATCAACGATAAAAACCTGCATGCCCTAAGAATGACCTAATATCTCTTACAGTTTTTGGGACCTGTAAAGTTTTAATAAGGTCAATTTTGGCTCTATCTACCTCTATACCCTTCGAAGATACGATATGCCCTAGAACAATTCCTGAACGAACCATGAAGTGACATTTCTCCCAATTAAGCACTAAATTCTTTTCCTTACACCTAGTCAAAACTAATGAAAAATGATGCAAGCACTCATCGAAAGACGAACCAAGCACTGAAAAATCATCCATAAAGACCTCTAATAACCGTTCTACCATGTCAGAAAATATGTTCAGCATACAATGCTGAAAGGTCGCAGGGGCATTACTTAGCCCGAAAGGCATGCGTCTATACGCAAAGGTGACAAAGGGACGGGTAAAAGTGGTTTTCTCTTGGTCTTCTAGGGCTATGAAAACCTGATTATAACCGCAGTATCCATCTAAAAAGCAATAATAGATATGTCCAGCTAATCTCTTTAGAATTTAGTCGATGAAGAGAAGGGGAAAGTGGTACTTCCTAGTGACCTTGTTCAATTTCCTATAATCAATACAAACACGCCAACACATGGTCACCCGGGTTGGGATTAACTCAGTATTATCATTTTGTACTACAGTAATATCGGATTTCTTGGGAACAACCTGAACGGGGCTAACCCACTTACTGTCTGAAATGGGGTAGATAATGCATGCATCTAACAGCTTAAGAACCTCAGTTCGAACTACTTCTTTCATATTAGGGTTCAGTCGACGTTGCAACTCCCTATAAGGTTTGGTGTCACTCTCTAAATAGATATGATGCATACAATCAGTAGGACTTATACCCTTAATGTCTGCTATGGTCCACCCTAAAGATTCCTTGTTATTCTGAAGGAAGGTCACTAGCCTACTTTCCTGATCCCTATCCAAGTCGGATGCTATAATCACAGGTAAAGTTTCAGATGAGCCTAAAAACACATACTTCAGGGTATATAGTAATGGTTTAAGGTCCAACTTAGGAGGCTTTTCTAACGAAGGAACTAGGGTAGACTTAGAAACAGGTAGAGGTTCGAACTTAGGTTTCCAGCCATTACTGGTGTCTATCAAAGGGGTTGAATCTAACAAAGCATTCAACTCATTAATCACATCGTCATCATCAAAATCAATCCCAAAGTGGTCTAGGCATTTCTCTGATGGATCTTCTAACAAAGTGTTTGCTAATGACTCCTCGATTAATGTTCCTATCATGTTAACCTCTTCTATGCTTGAATCATCTAGTTTAGAGGGTATCTTACTAATATTAAAAATGTTCAGATCAATAGTCATATTACCAAAAGAAAAATTCATAATACCATTTCGACAATTGATGATCGCATTGGATGTAGCTAAAAATGGGCGACCTAAAATCACTGGTATTTGGTTCTCTGGGTCAGGGACAGGTTGGGTATGTAGGATAACAAAATCCACCGGATATATAAACTTTTCGACCTCAATAAGGACATCCTCGATCACCCCACGAGGAATTTTAACGGACCTATCAGCTAACTGAAGTGTTATCTGGGTAGGTTTCATCTCACCAAGTCCTAGCTTAAGGTACATATGGTATGGGAGTAAGTTCACACTGGCTCCTAAGTCAAGCAAAGCTTTCTCGACACGGTATTTACCTATTGTGCAAGAAATAGTAGGGGACCCTGGGTCTTTATACTTAGGAGTAGTGGTATTCTATATAATAGAACTCACATGACTAGCTATGAAGGCTTTCTTCTGGACACTAAGTTTTCACTTTCGCGTATACATATCCTTAAGAAACTTGGCATAAGCGGGAATCTTCTTAATCGCATCTAACAATGGGAGGTTGATAGTAACTTGCTTAAAAACCTCCAATATATCATTAAAGTTGGACTCCCTCTTAGTTGGAACTAGCAGCCGGGGGAACGGGGCTCTGGGAGCAAATCCGGGCTCAGCAGGACCCTCATTGGCCTCTTTGGAGACTCTATCAGTCTCCTCATTTTCTGGCTCAGAAAGGTGAACTACAACATGTTCACTATCAGGCATGAAAACCTTATTGTCAACTTTCTTTCCACTCCTAAGGGTTGTAATAGAATTCACATGATTGTACGATTTCTCTCCTTTAGGGTTAGAATCAGTTTGACTAGAGAACCTTCCATCTTCTCTTTCACTAAGAAACTTAGCTATTTGGCCGACTTGAAGTTCTAATTTAGCAAGAGACTGGGAATTATTCTTAAAATTCTGCCTGGTTTCTTCTTGAAAACCATAGTGGTTCTTTGATAACATCTCATGGTTCTTTGCTAACATAGTAAGGGTTTCTTCTAAGGTGGAGATCTTTTTCTCATTCTGAAACTGGGGTTGACCTGAAGAGTTATTAGCATAACCAAAACCTGGGGGGAGGCTGAGAATTACTAGACTGTCCTTGATTCTGACCCTTATACCAAGAAAAATTAGGATGGTTTCTCCAACCAGGGTTGTAAGTCTCTGAGTATGGGTCAAAGTTTTGACGGTTATCGAACCTAGCATTGTTATAGACAACATGGGCTTGTTCTTCACTAACTTGATTTTCCCAAAAAGAGTTATTGGGTTCTACTCCATAACTAGACACTTGAGAGGCTCTAAACCTATCATCAGGTTCAACAAGATACCTATGTTTAGGATGATTCAATTCTAAAGCTTCTAACCTTCTAGACAAAGCATAAAACTTAACATCTGAACCGAATATTGTATCTACCACATTGGTGCTACTTCTATTGACCAAGAGTCTTTTGGGGAGTTCAACACAAGACTCTCACTGTTGGGATTTTTCAGCGACATCTCCTAAGAAGGTAAAAGCATCATCAACACTTTTACTAGTGAATTCACCAGCGCACATAGACTTGACCATGGCTTTGGTTGAATAGTCTAAACCATCATAAATAATCTCTACGAGTTTCATCTTATCAAATCCATGGTGATGACACTGGGATAGGAGATCATTGAATCTCTCTAAAAACCTATAAAGAGACTCTCCCTCTTATTGCACACTAGAACTAATTTTCTGCCTAACAGCTGCAGTTTTATGCTTAGGGTAGAATTTCATATAGAAAGCAGTAATAAATTCCTGCCATGTTTCAATGGATTCATATGGTAGGTTGTTCAGCCAGGTCTTGGCTTTATCTCTCAAGGAAAATGGAAACATCTTAAGTTTCAAGACTTCATCAGTAAGTTCTTTTATTCTAATTGTCCCATAAATTTCCTCAAAGTCCCTAATATGAAAATAAGGTTTCTCATCATCTTTCCCCAATAATATAGGGATCATCTGAAGAATACTAGCTTTTATCTCGAAATTAGCCGTAGTGGCTGGAAATTTAATGCACGAGGCTCGGGTGGACCTAGTTGGGAACATGTAATCATTCAAAGTTGCCATCGCTGGCATAACTGAAATATTAGGGTATTTTCCTCACAAAGAGACAGATTCTCAAAACTGAAGTTTCCAAAAACAGGGCTCTTAAAAGAAGAGTCTTCGAGCTCCTTGCTTCCACAAGAAGAACTACTAGGTTTTTCACTAATCAATCGAACTAGATTATCTCTTTTCCAAGCCCGTTCTCTAATGACCTCGGGCATACACTAGAAAAAGAAATAAAAGAATCCTAAAGTAAGAGAGGTTCTAAGCAAACACAAAGCAGGATGACTCCACCAAAGCAAACCTAAATATTTCTAGCAAACAAAAAGCATGATGGATCCACTTAGATTCTTTCTAGACAAGCTTCTATTCTTTCGAAAAGGAACTCGTTACAATCTGAGAAAACCTCTCTGGAATCAATCCGAGTCAAAATAAGGCCTCACCGGCGTTACACGGCGGCGTATTCAACTCATAGAAACCATCATGAACTTCAAAGTATGCTCAAAAGAGTAACCAATATTTTTCGAACAACTTTCCTATTAAGCTTGTTACCATATAGGTCTCGTTCTAGTCAAAATTTTAGGCTTAGTTTCGCGTTTGGTTTCGTTTTCCTAAGGCGGGCAAGAAGAGAACGGTGATGAAATCTGAACCCTTATCTTGTATGGCCAGTCCTTTCCCTTTACTAGGAAATTAAAGCAGCCGTTTCAATTCCTCATCATATATGAAAACGAAGGAATACAGTAACCCGCTGACAGGGGATTCGCGGGTGTTTCCAAAAACTTACCTCCCGTACCAGACGGGCGAAGAACCGCTGAAGTCAACTCGGGCCACGACTCGTATGTCATGTACGAACCCGAGGGGCCGAGGAGATGTAGTAATCGCCGTCCTTCTCTGCAAACAGTTTATATTTAAACTATCCTTCCATAGGGTTTTAAAAAAAATAAACTCTCAAAGTCCACAGTCCGCAGTCCAAAAATATAGTGCAAAAGAAAAGGAAATTCTAAAAAAAAATAAAAATAACTCTAAAGAATAAAAACAAAATAAAATGTCTCTCTCTCTTTTTTTTTAATTAATTTTTCTTCTTCTTTTCTTTCGCTCATTTCGCTTTGCTTTTACTCCAAATCTTTAAGTATTCACCAAAAGCTTTGGCAAATTTTTCTTTCGCTCCAAATTCCAAAATATGTAAGGAAAAGAAAAAACCCAAAAACATAAAGAAGAAAAAATAAAAATCTAAAAACTCTAGCCTAAAGACAAGTCCGCATCGGCAGCGCCAAAAATTGATGTGATTTTCAATTGAATTATAGTAATAGGTTCGTTGAGACTTGTGAAAGAAATAGATTTTAGACTTGTAAAACTTAAAAATAAAGAAAACTTAATGTAAAAAGTGATTTCAAGAATTAAAAATGGACTAAGGCTCCGGATTCCACTATTCCTTCTAGTTGATTGGTTTACAACGATATTTCTGAAATTATTATCAATCTCTTTTTCTCGTTAATTCACTATTAGTCTATAAGGTGTCCAAATATTAAATTGTAATCCCTAATCATGAATTATCAACGAATTGATTCTAAGCATAACACATCGAATTGATTCACAACTAATTAAGAAAACCAATTTTATCTTTATGTTGATCTTAGTAAATTAAATAAAATTAATAATTTAGGAAATTATAACAGAAATTACCAATCAAGCGTGAATGAATAGTTTCCTCCTTTTCCCCAGTCACCGGGTAATTTAGCCGCTCATCATGGTGAAAACCCTCTCAAATAATGTATTAATGCTCAAAAAATGGTTCACAAATGATGAAATGGGAGGAAAAATAATTAAATCCTGGTTTGTAACAATTATATTTGTTACAAACCAACAGTTTCGAAGAACGATAATAGTAAACTATCACTGACACTGTAGCTTATACGACTGTCAAGCATGTGTCGCAACCACTGTAGCAATTACGACTGCTCCTTGTGGTCTTATGTTCTTCGTATGTTCTTTAATGGCAGCAGTAATTCTCTCAAACTCACGTTTCTTTGCTCTGGTATCTCCCCAATCACTCCGTCCCTTTGTATCCTTCCAAGAATCCTATTGATATACCACCGAAACCTTACAATAACTCCCAAGAAATAACCATTCATGAAATATATCCTCGGGAATATTTTCTTTCCCCTTTCACCTTTTACGCATCTCATTTTGATTCTCCCTTGTATTTTGTTGCTTCTACAAAATCCAAATCGCTTACAGATTGAGTCAAACTCGTGCGAGAACACATCAATCTGCCAAAGATAACGTAGAAATCCCAAGAGTATCTCGGTTTAATATTCATGCCCTGTTTTATTGCAGATCAACGAAATCTCCCTTTTTTATGGAAATAACACAACTACCTGTTTGACTGAAACAGGTTATTACCGATCAATATCGACGAAGAAATCAAATAATATCTCGTCCAAATCTTCTTCAGCAAATTACGCAGTTAAAAAGTATATTTTCCCGCTAAATTGAAATTCATTGAAAGAAGAAGCTTGCCCCCTATCCATATTAGGGGTGCTGATAGCAGTTGGCGCCCTGGGATGTGTATAGTAAAGAAGGTTGCCCTTATCGAAAGAGATGTCCCTTAGTAATTGAGTACCCCTTATCCAAGAGTGAGGGTCCGAATAACACGTGTCCTCCGGGTGCCAAAATCTTTTCGAGCCGAATTTTCCAACAAAGTTTATTTCCCAAAAATACCTACAAACACATAAAACACCATAATAAGTACAAAATCGAGCACTAACAATAGAGACACTGAGGACAATTCGACATAAAAATGTGTCTATCACGGCAATACCAATACGTGAAGAAGATGGAGAAAGGTTTCTAGTGGTTGTGTATGCCTGGGGCGTAGTTTCCAGTTCTTATAAACTCACTTGAGGTGCTGTAACGATATTGGTAAGGTTGAATGGGATTTGAGATTGTTTTGAAGATTTCATGCTAGCTGTGGCCGGATTTGAGAAGCAATTGGGATCAACTACTGTTATTGATCCCATTTATGGATCAATTCTTGTTGTTGACCCAATTTTTTATGGGATCAACTACTGTTGTTGATCCTATTTATGGATCAATTCTATTTGTTGACCTAATTTTTTATGGGATCAACTAATGTTGTTGATCCGAACTCTTGAACTTGTGGTGCAATGGTAGCATGACTGACTCCATGTCAGATGATGCGTGTTCGATTCACGCCAAGTTCACTCCATTTACATGGATCAACTTTCATTGTTGATCCAATTTAGTGGATCAACTACCATTGTTGATCCCCTAAATTGGATCAACTTCTACTGTTGATCCTTTTTTTTGGATCAACTACCGTCGTTGATACCCTAAATTGGATCAACTTGTACTATTGGTTCTATTTTTATTTGGATCAACTACTGTTGTTGATACACAAATATCTGAACGAGTAGCGACGACGACTGTGGCGGCGGTGGTGGTGGCGGCGACGGACTAGTGGTGGTGGCGGCGACGGACTAGTGGTGGTGGAAGACTGTTGGTGGTGGTTAATGAGTGGTGGTGGAATATTAGTGGTGGTGGTTGTTGAACGGTGGTGGTGGAATGGTAGTTGAATGTTGGTGTTGGTGGTGGTGGTACTGGTGGTGGTGGTGAAGCATTAGAGGAAGAAATTTTTTCCATTTTTTAAATAAAGAAAATATTATATGAACGAGGGTATTAAAATAATCTAATTTTAAATGGATAAGTTTATTAAAAAATAGGGACAAATTTATTGTTGTATAAAGATATATTTATTGGGTATCAAAAATAGGGACATATAAATAATGTAGCCCAGACCAATTTCCAAATTTCCACGTACAAAAACAAATAGGATCGGGAGACAGTGTTAAAGGGATAAAATCGGCCAACTTCTATGAACATTAGATTTGTATATCATGGACGACTAAATAGCCAGACTTACTAGATGACCCATACCCATATTATTTACCGGGCAAAACTTTAATGTCCATTTCATTTTTTTCATTCCACTCTGCCTCCGCATTTCTATCTCAAAAACTTTCTCTCGGTAGAAAACTTAGATTCGAATTCGATGAATGGATCGAATCTCTTCTATTCATGAAGACATTCTCTAGTGAAAAAATTAATAACCATTTTGATTCTTATTAGATTTGAAATGTATGGAATCTCTCATATCATCAATTCCTCAGAAAGATTATCAATTGTTCCTTTTTCCATCCTCTTTTGCTGCTGCTTATCCTTTTCTCCTTGATTAATTTTCAGTAAACATGATATTTTTCCTCCATCAATGAATGCTCCACTCCTGCTCAATCAGCTACATATAGATTTTTTTTTTGTTGATGGTCCACACAAATAGATTTTGGGTTCTTTTGATGTTTGTGGGAATGCCTAAGAGAATGTCAAGATAGAAATTCAGATTTTAAAAAATTTTAAATAGTAGATCTAAGTATGAATATAAACAAATCTTGATTCATCTTTCCTGAGGTTAAACACTTGTACACTTCGCAATGGAAGCTACTGAAAGAACCATAAACTCGAAATTATGCATCCAAAGTTCTATTATTATCAATAATATTGTACAAAATTCTGTCTTTGCTACTGTTTTCACAGGTTGGTTCATAAATTACATGCTTACAAGTACCCTTCTCACCCTTTGTTTCTAACAAAATTTTTTGAAGCCTTGGAGACTTCATATACATAAACTTCCTAACAGAGAGTCACCCGTGATAAAGCGTGAACATTTACAAGAAATCAGGCAATTACAAAAAGTTACAATCCGTTCAAAAATTGACCCAAGCCTGTTTGTAGTCCTTCTTAGTCATTCCCGTCTTATATACATATCATAAAGTACCTGAAAATCAGTGAAAGTTTTAGACATTGCTATTAAAATCAAACAAAAACAGGCATCAATCTAGTAAACTACCATTTCAATCATGTCACCACATACGTAAGGTAATAACAACACTCTGTTGCTCAGCTTTTTTCTTTGGACAATTGCCGCTGTCATGATTTTCTCCGCCGCATGTTTTGCATTTTTTAGGTTTTTTCTTCATTTCTATACCACTCTTGAGGTGAGAGTTGCATTCAATTATTTGTTTTTCCTTATCAGATTTTCTACCTTTCGTTGGGCATTTACGCGGATCACCTATCTTCTTTGCAGGTGAAAAAATCATCATTGACAACTACATATAAGAGTTGTAGTATCCCTATGACAACTCTATTTTATACATTGTGGGTTTGGTGGGGGATTGGGGGAGGGGTTGTAGAAAGTCCAAACTTTTCTACAATTTTTGACTAAGAGTTGTAAAGGGAGATGTGGTTCTTGTTTCGACAATCTTTTTCCCAGGTTGTGAATATCTTTCAAAATTATTTTGAAATCCTAACGCAACTCATGTTAAAGTTGTAGGACTATCTTAAATAACCAAGGATGTATATCGTAGAAATATGTAACACAATTCTTCCTGAAGTTGTAGGACAATATCTTGAACAACCTAGGTTGTGTATGGTTGAAATATGCAACACAACAATTATTAATTTTAGAGCATCACTCGGTCGAACTCGCAAGCGTTGCTATCTCAAGCTTGTTTGTCAAGTTTAGTTGCCAAAACTATAAGTCTTGATTTCTAGTCTACTTAAGCTAAGTCTCGGATTAGGATAAAAAGTGTAGTTAAGCTTTAGACTTCACGACATTCATCGATTGAAGACGAAGAACTACTAAGGGGAGTTTGTGGAACTTCATCAACAAAAGGTATGTGGAGACTTGAACTCATCTATCACTCAAAAGTATATCTTTAGAAACAACTAATTAATATTATGAAGAGAAATAATCCCTATCAACAAATATCTAAAAGCATCTAATAAATAAGGGAGACAAACATGCATCATTTATTTAGAAGGGGACAAGCATGTTTAAAAATTTCCATGTTATCAGGAGAGAAAAAAAGGGTTAAGATAAATACCTCTTTGGGAAATAAGTACTTGATGAAGAACCAATAAAGATGAAGAATTAAATTTCGTGTGAAGGATTTAACCTCAGTTGGTTATAGCAAAGTGTTGATAACGTGTAAAAAAGGGGACAAAACATAAAAGAGAAGAAGGATAATTATATGTAATGTAAAGATAAAAATGTAAGGGAATCAATGCATCTCTTTCATTTCCTTTAGTTCCTTTAAATATAAAAGAAAAAGTATTTGTATTAGTACACTTGCTGGGAAGGAGAAGAGAAAGAGTTACATGCATGTGTCTAGTAATTGAGAGTAGGAACGCATGCATCTTGACATGTGTGGAGTGTGGTCAGCCACTTCTCTACAAATTCTGCTTCAAATAACGCACATTTATTTATTTTTTGTTTTCGAGTGACGTACCGGGGGGTTTGGCTCTGCCGATCAGGTTGAAAATCAACCTGTTAGAGCGTAAATTTTCTTGGTCCGTGACAGTCACGGATTTGGCCGCTGCTGGACAAGGGCCCATGGTGCGATAGCTCACTTAGCCAATGTCTAAGAAGCCATGGAAAATCTCCCAAGAGAGTTGACTTAGCTGGCCTAGGAGAATTTAGGCACAACGTGTGAGCTACGGACTTGGCCAAGATCCGTCCGAGATGTACACGCATGGTAGGCTAGGCCACAAGATTGGTTGTAGCTTCCTAAGATGAGATAAGCGTCGCAAGCTGTGCTAGGAACTTTTCCAAGGTCATGCCAAGTTGTTTTAGGCGTGGCAAGACATGGCACAGAGCCGGCCAATGTCTATGCCAACTTAGGGTTTGCATCTTTGCCGTGATTCACGACTTGTGGGAGATAGTGGCTATGCCATAATTCTGGCCGTAGCTTTCTAAGTTGTGATTGGCTATGCCATGGACTTGGACGATTTCTTTGGGATGATTCCAACTATGCCATTAGTCTATTCTTATCTTAGCTGGAGCATTACAGGCTACGACAGCTGTGCTGTGACCTTGGTCGTAGTTGTCCAAGGTGCCATAGGAGATGCAATACATGCTACGGACTTGGCCAGGACTTGGCCATAGCTGGCCAAGGTGCTATGATATCTATGCCACAGATTATGACCTAATAATCAGTGGCTATAATTTAGTGTTTCATCTATGGCAATACTCCATACCAAAATTTGGAGTATAATATCATTCAAGTATAAATTGAATACAATAGCGCCAATATAGCATGTTCAAGGAACTCGGACGTGAGAGTTTGCGACTTGACACGATACTCGATATGGCTATGTATTAATATAATACTTTTAGTAGCATATATATTTTGTACAGGAAGAGACATTTGAAGGATAGTCATCACCAGCATAAGTGGCAACCCGAGGACAATATTGCTCTATACTAGCGGTCAATTCGTCTAGGAGCTGTCTAATTAATATGATGGAGTACCAATGATGAAATACTCCACTTATATATATGTTATGCGACAATTAAATCAGAGGTTGGATATGCATTACTGATTCTCTTCTAGAATATAAGTTGTACATACAAATTCTTAATCCTGATGTTGGGTCAGGAACATATTACACTTCCGCAACCAGGACAAAGAAATTTTACAATTTATGTCCTTGTCAAAAACTCACCATCAACATTGGTTCCCTAGTTAGCACGGAACAATAAGTGTTTCGGGGTAAACACTAGATGGTGACATAAATACTATAAAATTCATGAGAAAAGAGAGTGTTACTTATCTATATTGCCACGGTATAGCAGCATACTCTGGGAAGCATAGCACGTGTGTCCGCACTGTATTCATTTCCATCTCCATCTTGGCAAGGTGGATTTTGATCTTCATGCATCTACGGTAAGACCCGTCCGGTCCCACGGGCTTTGGCCGGCAATTCCTAGCCCGATAAGGAATCTTCCTTTTATATATATATATATGCTTGGATACGTGAATGGGAGCTAATACATCCATATTCTACGAGGCTTTTTCCAAGTGTTGAATCCCGTGGGGAAATCCTACCTTGCGTGTCATTCATTCCAGGAGGCATTGAGTCTTCATACGATGTCGGTTTCTGACGCTTGACACAAACTTTCGAAGCTAACAGATGAGACTATCATATGCAAAAAGAATCATCTGTGGAGTTTGTATGACCGGTCATCCATGCGTGGAAATTTTTAACTTGTAATCCCGTGTGATTTTTTTAGACTCCCCGGACTTCAGTGTAAGAGCCATATTCGCGAGAGCTGGTGATATAGGGAATGGTGCCTCGGAATTTTTATGATGGTTTGACAACAAGAATAAAATTGGGTTTTGATGTTTTCTGAACCGAGGTTCATTTTTTTGGCCGGAGTTGGGTAAAGTGGATTTTGTGTGTGTTTGTTGTGGTTACTTGGACAAGTTATGCAGCGAGTTTGTTATTCGAGTGGAGATGGAGATATATTCTAATTGAGTTGTGCTACCGGTGGAGGAAGGTTAGTGTGACGGACCGGAAAATTACGCTTTTGGTGCGTTTCCTCGCAGGTCGTAACTCCCCCGGTGCACCATGATGAAGCTTCATCTCAGGCCATGGCTCATCTTTTAGCATGAGCCATGCTAAAAAACACAGGTTGCTACACTCTTCACCCTTTTAAAGAATTTCGTCCCCGAAATTCAAAACCAAAAACTATTGTGGGCAATCTATTCGGTTTGGATTTCCTGAGCAAAAGTCTCATACCTCATGCTCAGAAATCACGAGTTTCTTCAAGTTATCGTGAACAACAATTTAGACCTTTTCTGAGAAACCGTCCCATACCGCCTGCTCAGGAATCCAAAAGTGCCCACAACAATACCAAGAATCGCAATTGGCCAGTGCAAAGAGGATATCTCGACCAGGTATCCTAGATGGCATCCCATACTACCACCAAGGAATCCCTAAGGTTCACAAGTTTAAATATGTCATCGAAATGACAATATTTTAGCACAGTACTGTGTGGAACAGTTTCCATTCGCCCACCGTCCTTGACGATCATCCAGATTGCCACTCGTAAGTGGGATGCTAGACGGGCTGACGACGCACACCCTTGGCCAGTTTCCAACGTGTGGGGATGATCAGTCCCATTGTCTACCCACCATCCCAGACGGTCTTCCGGATATCCACTCGTAAGTGGGGTGCCACTTATGCTAGGCACACTGACAGTACTTGAAAAATCTCAACTCGATTCCCATAGTAACTGGCGAAGCATTTACAAACTCTTTCTGCGCAAAAGTTGGCCTACTCTCCAACTTTAAGTAATACTCGCCAATGAGTCCACTCCGCACAAGTCCCTAGAGTTTTCTTGGAACTTGCTCTGATACCAACTGTGATGGACCGAAAAATTACGCCTTTGGCGCGTTGACCCGCAGGCTGTCACTCCACCGATGCGACATGATGAAGCTTCATCTAAGACCATGGAGCATCTTTTAGCATGCTCCATGCTAAAAAAAGCACAAGGTGTTGCAGTCAGGGTATTGAAATGATTAGAAGAGGACAGTGAAGAGCTCGATATGGAGAAGATGATGGCTATCACCAAGGATTAAGAGTTCCAGTCAGTGGTGGCCGTGAGAGGAATTAAATGTCTGAATACTCTAGTGTTTATTTTGATGTTCGGTGTGGTCCGAGCAGCTAAGAGACGTTGTCTACACCAACAGGGAGTTAGGAAAGAAGGTATTTGGATGGACAGAATCAAGCAGTGGCAGGACTTGGTAATGGCCTTAATTTGGCCTGAGTCTCGATGGTTATTGAAATGGGCTTGTTGGGCAATTTATTATTTTCTCCCATTCGAACCCTTAGGGGGGAGGGGGGGTGAATATAATTCTGAGAGAGACAGAAAGTGGAAGGGGAGCATGGCTACGGATCTGTGAATAGGAGAAGAAAAGGGTTTGCTGTTTCGATTTCTTTTTCTCCATGGTTTTCTAAGTTAACTATTAGGGTTTAAATAGAAGCAAATTTAATTACATAAACTCTACAATAATATTTTTAATAATAATTTGATTGACTAGTGATTTCTCTAGATATAACTTGGTCCTTAATCTGTTAGAGTACTGCTCGGTCGAAATCACATGCGTTGTTATCTCAAGCATGTTTGTCAAGTTTAGTTGTCAAAACTATATGTCTTGATTTCTAGACTACTTATAGCTAAGTCTCGGTTTAGGACAGATTAGTGTAGTTGAGCTCAAGACTCCATGGCGATCATCTTACGAAGACGAAGAACTACTCGAGGAACCAGTGGAACTTCATCCGACTAAAAGGTATGTGGAGTATTGAACTTATCTATCACTCAAAAGTCTATTTCTCTATCTCATACTCTTGAGACAAAGTCGTATAAGTATGATAGTTTTCATACATAAACATTTGCTATTTCGAGCCGAGTTTACTCGCCTATCTTTTTCTCAAAATACGTGTTTCGCTTTAACCACTTTTCATCTTTATCCGTGACGAAAGTCATGATGACATTTCAATCTTGAAAATATCTTTGATGACGATAGTTGTGAATAATGACTGTTATAACATTATAGAAGAATGTTTCAATGATTGAAATGTAGAGTTAAGATTATGTAACCAACTATGGATATAAACATATATAGTGTGTTCTCACATTAGTGTATAAATCCATGTACTGGAAACCAATTGGATGCACTTGTGCATACTACATTGGTAAAGGAGACAGGTTGCGTACGCATACTGGCGGAAGTTTTCTAACCGAAAATTTCTGCTGGAGTTTGTAGTTTACAAATCGGGAAACCAGTCACCTTAGGTACGCGTACTCATGGAAGTTTTCGAACCGAAAATTTCTGCTGAGTTTCCAAACTCAAATCCGGTAGCTAAGGTACACGTACCCGTACGCGTACCCTAGATGGTTATTTCTCAAATCGGAAGTTCATGAACTTAAAACAATAAATCAATAAGGAATGCAATCTTTGAAAACCGTGGATATATTGTTCATGAATTGATTCAAGCGAATCAGACCGATTTTGTTTCAATTGTGTCTATGAATAAAGACCTAAGCAATTGAACAGCTCTATCAACTAGTTCTTATGAGTCATTTGAACTAGTTATGAGAAAGACGAATATGGTTGATATGAGAGTACTCACATGGCTAACCTCGGTTAACTATTTGTGAACCAACCAAGTGTACACGTTCAGGTACGGTTACTCAAACTTAAATGAAACACGTTTCATTTGTGTATGACAAGTTAAGTTTCGATCTAACTGTTGAAATATATTAGCTTGGAGAAATCAAGTTTTTCATCTAACGGTGAATATTGAATGCTTTGTTACCAAGGTAACTTAGATTGCAAACCCTGATTTAAAAACTATATAAAGTAGACATCTAGAAACTTGAAAAACTAATCCCCACACCTTCTGTGTGATACTAGTTAGTTTGCTAGAGTCGATTCTCTTTTAACCTTAGGTTTCTTCCCGAGACCCTATAGGTTAACGACTGAAAGACTTCATTGGGATTGTGAAGCCAGACGAAACTACTTCTCTTGTAGTTGAGCGATCTGATCTTGTCATTTTCTATCGTACGATTTTAATTGAATAATTGACTTGAGATTATATCTCCGATAAGTCTAGATAAAAAGAAATCACAAACATCTTGGTCTCATCGTTTGTGATTCTGAAACATCTTGTTTCACTACCATACGATTAAGATTGTTATGAGGTGATTGATAATACTAGGATGTTCTTCGAGAACATAAGTCCGTATTATCAATTAGTTCCTGTTCACCTTGATTTATAAAAATACGGAACAAAAACTCTTAGGTCTATCTGTGGGAGACAGATTTACCTATCATAGACTTTTATGTGTGATACATATTTGTTTATTAAAGTCTTCGACTTTGGGTCTGTTTGAGGGTGAAAACAGTTTCTGCTGGTTTCGGTAATTTCGTGTGTTGTGGGTGAGAAACAAGTCTAAACCCTAAACAATAGACTGCAAGTGAGTACTTTAGATTCGAGAGATCAATCTGTATAAATTCCGCCTAAACCAAGAAATGGCCGTTCCAGACTTGCTTCGATCACAAAGTAAAGGAGAATGGTTGGTTTTGGGGAGGGAAGCGAAGAGAGTGTTGAGACCAGAATAGTTGATTCGGGAAGAGTAGTTGTTTTGACTTATATCAGAAAGCGTAAGCTAACAGATGGGAAAGCTAACATGTGATTTCTGAGTGTTGTATGCTCCTGACCAAAACTTGTTGTTCGGTGGTAATAGGTAAGACCTATTTATACAAGTCGAAGTGTAACGTACTCTGGTTTCGTAAGAAATGGAAACGAACGAGTAAATGGGAGGAGGTGGTAACTGGTAACGCCTGGAATTGAAGTTCCATAATGAAGGAAAGCGTTTCACCATTACTCCCTATATTTACTAAGCGTATCATTCTTATGATACTGTCTTGTAACTGGCGCAGTGTACGCCGCACGCTGTAAACCAATACTCTAATGAGCATCCCCCAGATTGTGACATGTGTTGATGTCTCGAGTGTTTTCGTGGAAAACATGTAGCATGTTTCTTCTGTTTGGTAAGTTGATCTTGGGAGACTTGCCGGCTCGGTGGTGACTCTCGACGGTCGAGATTGCATCTTGAGAGGAAGGGTAGCCGTTGACTATTGCAACCCTTCGTTTGGTAGCCAGCAGCATGAGAGCATGGTCGGCATGGCTTTGACATAGTTAGGTGTGGCCAATCTTGGATTTCGGCATAGTTTAGGCGCGACCAAGAACTAGGGTTTTGGCATAGTTTGGGCGCGGCCAAAATTAGGGCTTGGCGTTGAGCCAAAGGTTTCCACGCGTTAGCTGGTGACCTTGGACGGCTAAGATCTGCATCTTAAATGGAAGGGTGGCCATTGATTGTCGCAACCCTTCGTTTTGGCAGCCAACAGCGTGGAGGAAAGGCTGGCATGGTTTTGGCATGCTTTGGGCGCGGAGATGTGGCGCGGCATGCCATTGGAACATGCAGCATGGTTGGCATGCCTTGGCGCAGAAAGGTTGCACGGCATGCCATTGACACATGTGGAATGATTGGCATGCCTTGGCGTGGAGATGCGGCTGGCACGGCATGCCTTGGCGCGGAAAGGGACACTGCATGCCATTGGCACATGTGGTGCGGATGGCATGGTTGGCATGTCTTGTCGCGGCGATCTTGGACGGTTGAGATCTGTATCTCAGGTGGAAGGGTGGTCGTTGATTGTTGCAACCCTTCGTTTTGGCAGCCGTGTAGGAAAGGCCGATATGGCATGGTTTTGGCGTGCCCAAGCTAGGATTATGTCATAGTTTAGGCGCGGCCAAAAACTAGGGTTTTGGCATAGTTTGTGAGCGGCCAAAATTTGAGACAAAGGCTACCACGCGTTAGCTGGCGACCTTGGACGGCTAAGATTTGCATATCAGATGGAAGGTGGCCGTCGATTGTTGCAACCCTTCATTTTGGCAGACGTGAAGGAAAGGCCGGCATGGTTTAGGCGTGGATAAGCTAGGGTTTTGGCATAGTTTGGGCGCGGCCAAAATTTGGGCCAAAGGCTACCACGCGTTAGCTGGCAACCTTGGACGACTAAGATTTGCATCTCAGATGGAAGTGTGGTCGTTGATTGTTGCAACCCTTAGTTTTGGCAGCCAGCGGCGTGAAGGCATGGTCGGCATGGCTTTTACACGACTTGGCATGGAGACGTGGATGGCATGATTTGTCACTGGAACGGTGGCGCGGTTGGCATGCCTTGGCACAAAGACGTGGTTGGCATGGTTTGCCATTGGCACGGTGGCGCGGCTGGCATGGTTGGAATTCCTTGGCGCGGAGCCGTGGCTGGCATAGTTTGTCATTGGCACGGTGGTGTGGCTGGCATGGTTGGAATCCCTTGGCGCGGAGACGTGGCTGGCATGGTTGGCACGGTGGCACGGCAGGCATGGTTGGCATGCCTTGGCGCGGAGACGTGGTTGGCATGGTTTTCCATTGGCACGGTGGCGCGGCTGGCATGGTTGGAATTCCTTGGCGCGGAGACATGGATGGCATGGTTTGTCATTGGTACGGTGGCGTGGCTGGCATGGTTGGCATTCCTTGGCACGGAGACGTGGCTGGCATGGTTTGCCATTGGCACGGTGGCGCGGCTGGCGTGGTTGGCATACCTTGGCGCGGAGACGTGGATGGCATGGTTTGCCATTGGCACGGTGGCGCGGCTGGCATGGTTGGCATGCCTTGGCGCCGAGACGTGGATGTCACGGTATGACATTGGCACATGTGGTGCGGTTGGCATGCCTTGGTGTGGAGGTGTGGATGGTACGGCATGCCATTGGCACATGTAGTGCGGCTGGCACGGTTGGAATGCCTTGGCGCGGAGATGTGGCTGGCACGATATGCCATTGGCACATGTGGTCCAGCTGGCATGGTTAGCATGCCTTGGCGCGGAGGTGTGGCTGGCACGACATGCCATTGGCAAATGTGGTGCGGTTGGCATGGTTGGCATGCCTTGGATAGGAGGTGTAGCTGGCACGGCATGCCATTGGCACATGTGGTGCGGCTGGCATGGTTGGCATGCCTTGGCGCGGAGGTGTGGCTGGCACGGCATGCCATTGGCACATGTGGTGTGGCTGGCATGGTTGGCATGCCTTTGCGCGGAGGTGTGGCTGGCACGGCATGCCATTGGCACATGTGGTGTGGCTGTCCTGGTTGGAATTTTTTGGCGCGGAGATGTGGCTGGCACGGTATGCCATTGGCACGTGGTGCGTCTTGCATGGTTGGCATGCCTTAGCGCAGAGGTGTGGATGGCACGGCATGCCATTGGCACATGTAGTGTGGAAATTAGGGTTTGGCCTATCGAAACCCTAATTAGCATTAAAAAAAAGGTTCCCTAGTAATTTTCTCGTAGATATATTAAAGGGTTCAGTAAATGCGCTTGGTGGAGACATTATTACTCAGGTTCTGTGACGTCACTGTTTGACTAGAGTTTTACGATTTTAACCCTCAGCTAAAAACCACCATCAACATTAAGTTCCTTACTTAGCTCGGAACAGGGGCATTGTTGCGAGGTAAGCATGAGATGGTGACAGACAAGGATAGAAGCGAAACGTAAATTATGCAAGATGGTCAGGAAAATCCGTCTAACCTTTTTCGGGAAGTAAGAAGAATTCGTGATCCTCGTATTTGGCGGCTTCGCATGAATTTTGTTCGTGGTACTGCAAGTTAGGCTGGGACGGAGCCGCTAATGTAGATTTGATGTGAAGTAAAAGCCATTGGCATTGGATCATCTCGGGATTAGCCGTCAGCATTGGTCGGCTTGGACTTGGATCCGTTAGCACTGGATCAGCTTGGAATCGGAGCCGCGGGTATCATGCGACTTGGAAAGGAGCCGCAGGCGCTGTATTGGCTCAGACGTGGTTTAGAATTGGACGTTGGCTTGGGATCGGCGTGGCAGGGACTTGGCGTGGCGCGGACTGCTTGGTGCAGCGTTGGTTTGGCGTGGCGCGCATTGTTTGCGCCGTGCAGCTTTCTATTGTGGGCCCGGTTGCCTCTTTTCTTGTGTAGCTCAAATATGGTATCTTTCCCTTATTCAAATTCCGAAAGTGTTATGCCCATAAAAGGGGGAGTTATTCATTCTCCTCATGTTATGTTGCCGGTTTTGCTTTCGAGTCTCGGTGTTGGCGGTAGAGAAGCCACAACGCGGGCAAGTGTGTCTCAGACACGTACTTCCACGTTTTCCCACCAAACCCTAATTATAATAGGGTTTAGCTAAAAACATGATGTCACGCCTTAATTCACAGCTAGTAGAAGGATTTCCTTTTCGGGACTTCATCTCTCTGCTGGATATAATAGATGATCTTGAATCATTCGTTCGCACAGGTCGTCGTGAAATCGTGCTCATCCTCTTTACAGGTACCGTCTCGTGTTTTCTCCTGGTTTCCCATTTTGTCTTCTTTCTTATGTAGGTTGCTGGTGTGGACAGGGTGAAAACTTACCCCCTTAGTTTTATAACGCATAATGGAACTTCCTGTGACAGCCATACCTCTAACTCTTCAGAGAGAAGCTTTGGAATCGGCGAAAACCAGTTTTCTTCTCATTAGGAGGCATTAGATAGAATTGAATCTCTGTTCCGTGAAGCTGGCGAAATTATTCAGGACATAAC
This sequence comes from Papaver somniferum, assembly GCF_003573695.1. NCBI lineage: Eukaryota > Viridiplantae > Streptophyta > Magnoliopsida > Ranunculales > Papaveraceae > Papaver > Papaver somniferum. The sequence goes on along the minus strand of NC_039365.1, from coordinate 173,072,912 downwards.
TTCTACTTATCTAGGAGAAGTGCGGGTGCGTGTTCAGACCTTCTTGGCTTCGGTGAACATGGAGGAGAAGTGGGAAGATGACAAAGCACCCCAGTGCGTTGAGAGGCTTCAGTGCAACAAAACTTCTTTGCGGCCCAATGCTAGGGTGGAACTGTTCGCTTCTCGGTTGAAATGGCGGAAGACTGAGTTTGTGAAACTTTTAGGGGAAAGCCAACGTAACTTCCCTGTCCAAGACAGTGTCATTATCCTTGATTCTGATGCGGATGAATCGGTAAATCCTCCTCAAAAGGTCGCTGAGAAGACTTTCGAGGAAGATGACGCTGTGGTTGATGAAACTGAAATAGCTTTCGGAGTAGACAGAGAAACTGTTGTCGGTGACATTGGGGGAGTCATGGTGGAATATGTTGGGTCGGTTGTTGAAGCGGACATCGGGAAGGGGACAGATGTTATTGCTGCTGAGACGATTTCTGGGAGGGATGTTGAGGTTTCTACTGCTGACGCGGCTTGTGGATGGAACCTTTGTTTCCCAAGAGATTGTTTGGGAAAGTGCTTGAAAGAGCTCCGACAGAGGCGTAGGCAACTCGTGCATCACCAGTTTATCTTTTTTATTGTTTCTCTTTGTTGCATATTCATCTTGATGCTTTGCAGACTCATTTTTATCTTCTTTGAATTCATGGCGAAGTTAGGGTTTCGCCAAATTAGGATCCCGCTTGCGGCTTCACATCTTTGAATAAAACTTCTTATTTAAAAGACCCAATCTTCTATTAAAATAGGTTGTTCGACTTTCCATGTATGTACATCATTCCATGCAGAGTTTTGAATAATTGAAAAGGGTATTTATTGCACGGTTTTGGCTTTTCTGATCGTGACTTGCGGGTTAGTGGTTTCTTGATGATTTGGGATTTGGCATGTGTTTTTTTTTTCTTTTTCTGAGATTCGAAAAACTCGTTTGGAAGGAAAGGTATTCTTTAAATGAAACGGAACCCTAATGAAGAATACAAAACGGTACATTCATCTCAGAGGGGATACAAATATTGAGTGGAAAGATAAATTGCTGAAGAACATACTAAAGGAAGAGTGCTGGAAGATAAAGTTGTACAAGGCTCTAGGTATTGAAAGGCTTGAGACATCGCGAGTGAACTATCACGCCCTCCAGCTTGTCGGTGTTGATGAGCTTGCAATAACCACCAGAAGGACCCTGCCACCAAATATGGCTCGTCTTCTTTTCTTTAGGTGGATCGGTTCGAACAGCTATCTTTATCGTCATCTTTCCGACTTGAAACGAGGTCACTTTGACCACCATATCTCCGATTTGAAACGAGTTCGGGTGTTGTGTTACCGTTTGAATCTTGGTCACGTCAGTTTCGACTGCAGCTTTCAAATTCTTGGCGAAGCGCTTGAATGGCCCAGCGCCCCACTCACATCTCTTGACAACGTCCGTGTTAGTAATCGTACTGAGTCCCCATGACGGGATAAGAGAATAGATGACTGGTTGTAGAGAAGATTGTTCAACCAGACTTACTTGCGTTTGGAATCTATGAGTTAGCGCCAGCGGGCTTTCTCCGGGTGGTCTAGTTCCGTTGGTAAGTCGTTGACACGACAGCAGGTTGGACGGCTTGTTGAAGATTCTTTCGGGTGTCGGCATCGGTAGGGGGGATGTTCCCAGTTTTTCTTTGTTGACGAATACCCACGAGCGCCCCTAGATCATGTCATAACTTAGTTCTTTGACAATGTGGAAATTGTTATGCGTTATGGCGTCTCACATCTTAATCTCAAGGTTAACGTATCCGTACGCGTTCAGGGCTTCTCCCTCCGGGTTCTTGATTATAGACGGGGAATGGGTAGCCTCCTGCTTCAGAATTCCCGCAACTTTCAGAGTCTTGAAGGTAACGATGTTGAAGTCAGAGGCCGCGTCGATTAGTGTGTTGCCGAATTCAATTCCTCTTAAATAGGTCGTGGTCAGCAATCCCCAATTGCGCTTTTCAGTACCGCTTCCCGAGAGATCTTGGGCTCTTGGCACGGCTTCCGTAGTAGGAAAGAGACGCTTGCCTGACATGACACGATTGAGATCCGTGAAGATATCTTGACGCTGCGCCTTGGAAAGGTAGAGAATTTCGCATACATGATGCATCATGGATTGTACGGTCTCGTGCACGGAGTCCCCAGAGACCCCGCAATTTCTGACTGGAAGTGGATCTCTATGCACTCCCTCATTTCCCAGCTGAAGTTCCCATGCTTCTACCTTTTCCTTGAAGATATGCTTTAGTCTATTGCAATCACTGGTTGGGTGATGAACAAATCTGTGATAGTGGCCGTACTTGGGTTTTCTATCTCGGCCTCGGTCGGTGGGCGCCTGGGAGATGGTAGTCTGATAACATCATCTTGAATCCATGCCTCTAAGAGTTCGATCACCTCCTAGATGGGAAATGGAAAATCCAAAACACTTCCTTCAGCTTTGTGATGAGGCATGGGAGCTTTAGCGGCGGCCCTCCGTGGCGGAGCTATTTGTCGTGCTGGCGCCGCGCGTTTAGGCTGCTGGTCCGAAGCTGGGGCCTTCATTTTTCCTCCCTCATCTACTACGCTCACAGGGGAGGGACCGGTGTTGTACTTCTTTTTGACGAGACGTCTACTCCCGCGAGTTTCGCGTACGTCTTCGGCTCTGGTTGGTCTAGCTCTCTCTAATAATGCTGGTGTTGTCGTGGCTGATCGCTTGGAAGCTTTATGGAGTTCGGAGAATGTCTGGAAACGTAGGTTCTCTAGCAAGCGCGGTAAATGAAAGCCATACCGTTGATGCGGGAATTCACCAACTGCTGCTCGGTCACGTTGGGTTCATGACAGTCTAGTGCTTGAATCGTGAATCTTTTGACCAAATCATTTGGATGTTCGTTGTATCGTTGGTACATCCTTCTTATGTCCGAGAAGGTAACTTGCTCAGACATGAAGAAGTACTTCTTGTAAAATGCAGTAAACATGTCACCCCAGTTAGGGATGTTGTTTGGCGTGATGTTGTTGTACCACGTGTATGATCTTCCGGTAAGCGATTTCGAAAACTACCTTAGACAAAAAACGTGATTGTATTCGTGTTTTCCTAGGGACTCCAGGAATCGAGAGATATGCTCACGTGCATTTCCGGTGCCGTCGTATAGAGTGAATTGAGGAGAAGAGTATCCTCTTGGAATATAAATTCTTTGTATTTCAGGTGGGTAAGGGGGTTGGTGATGATGCATGTCTATTTCATCACTTTTGATTCGATTCGTTACCCCAAAATTACTTATGGTGGAAAATTGTTATACGATCTTTTCTTCAAGAGCGTGATTTTCAATCATGGGTATATGTTGTTAATGGCTATGATGCTCCCGTTGTTGAAGTAGGTAACGTTAATGTTCCAAAAAATATTGGTGAATACGATGCTGCTGAGATACTTGCTGCAAAGCAAAACTCCGACGGTTTGAATGCCATCATACATTCCATTACCCTAAATCTTCAGCACCATGTGTCAAACTGCACTAGGTCTAAAGATGCGTGGATATCTTAGAAATAGTGTTCGAAGGAAATACCAGTGAAAAGGAAGCCAGACTTCAAAACCTAAATTCCGATTGAGAAAACCTTCCTATGGCAGATGAAGATTCATTTGATGAGTTTAATCACAAAGTGTCTGAAATTGTTAATGCATCTTTTGCATTGGGTAAGACTATTCTTGAAAAGGACATTGTGATGAAAATTCTCAGATCGCTGCCATCTAGATACGATTCTAAGAAGCATGCCATCTTTTAGGGAAATAACCTGGATAATCTCTCCAAAAATAAGCCGGTTGGGAAGCTTAATATCTTTGATCACGAACACTCATACAAATCCAAGGATGTTGAGTTCAAAGCACTGAAAGACACAAAATTACTTGATAAAAATAAAAATGTGTACGTCTCTGAAGATGACCACTTTGAGACTCATTCATCAGATGAAGATCTTGACAAATCGGTCTCGATGATCACAAGAAAGTTTAGGGATCTTCTGTTGAAGAGAAGTAAACGGTTCTCCAGAGATAATCCAAAAGCATCAGTCAAACCTCATAATCGTATTCCTTCTAAAACAGGGACACAAATGAAACTGATGACGAGGATATTCCTTAGTGCTTTAAGTGTAAAGGGTTTGGTCATTTTAAAAACGAGTGTCCAAATCGTAGAAAATACACTGGGAACAAAGGTCTTGTTGTAACACTTGATTAGATGTCTGACAATTATGATTATAATGAAGACATGAAATCAAGTGTTTCTCTTCTATGTGAAAACATTGATTTTGATAAGTGTAGCAATACATATATCAATCTTGATGGCTTTTTAGAAGAAAACCCAATCAAGATGGAAGAATCAATTGACCTTTCTTTTGGAAACTCTCTGTTTAATGCTTCAGGATCTACTTTGTGCCTAGAAGCTCGCACTTCACAGGTGCCCGAATCATCTTATGCGTTAACATGATCCTATTGTTCTCTCAAGGGTCATGAGTTTTCAAAGTGTTTCAAGTACAAACACAAGATGAGATATGTCAACAAGCTTTAACGAAGAGCAGATCGGTTAGCTACCAAGCTTAAATTAGCGGAGAAAATAGCTAAGGTATGTAAGATCTAATCTTCATCGAAGAAATTAGTTTCCAAAGATATATTTAGACTACTAGAGAAAAAAACATGGTCTAAACATAAGGAAAGGCAGGGTTCCATGAATTCCAACCAAAAGGGTCATGGTGGACAAATTGTTGTTCACCACAGCACAACTTGATTGTGTTGTCATGTGCATCTTGTCTCATGTGCATGTTCAAAAGAGACAACATCTTGCACACCTCATGCTTTAAAAAATAATTTTTTTTTTTAGATTTATGTTGATTGGTTTTTGGAACTTCTCCATATGACTGTTGATTTTGGAAGAGACTGTTTCGCGAAAAGAAGAGGGTTGTTATCGACAAAGATTATGTCTATTATGAGTCATTATGCAAATAGTGATGAAGATAGAATGAATCTTTGTATATTCCGCAGTATTGATCTTTCCATGATCCATATTTTATGTGTATACTGTGCGTCTCCATAAGTATTCTTGTGTGAGCATTTACAACTAAACTAATCAAAGATTCGTTTGTGGTTATTTTGGTTGTGTATTGCGATTAAATTAATCATGGGTTTCTTGTGTTTAGTTTAATTGAGAATTTTTGGAAAACAAAATCATTTTGTGGTTTTTGGTGTCCAAAAAAATCCTTATTTTCTTGTAGAAGTAAGGTCGCTCTTGTTGTTCTTTCAGGAATGACATCAAATGGGGGAGAGTTCTTTTGAACTTGCGCTTAATTTCCATATCTTTGTGGGGAGTGCGGTTGTGGAATTTTGAGGAGTTATCTTGTATCTATATAAACTCCGTGATGAATGCATTTAGCTTCGGCTATATGATTGCATATAAACAAGTTGATATGTGCTTTTCTTTGGTCTTGAAGTGTCTCCATGAAAATTTCATTAGGATCCCGTTTTCATACCTTTGCCAATTTTATTGACAAAAAGAGGGAGAATTAATATGTAGTTCACACTACAAATACATATGGTTTTCGGATCATTATGTAAGGGGGAGTGGTTTTCGTGTTGAGACGAAGTATTGACTAAGGGGGATTGATACATATCACCATAGTATTGTTGTCGAAGTTGTGATATAAGAACTTTGATACTGTGTAATAATACTATGACATTGTATAGCAATGATCGAGAGCTTTTGTTTTCTCATTTATGGCTATGGAACTTCAACAACTATGATGCTGAATTGAAAATCTATGGAATCATGGGAGTACTTGGAAAAGATGAAGCTTTTAAGTAATGTTGAAGCACCAAGGATATCAAGCATGTGGACGAGAAGATACAAAGTTTTATTTATTTTGTAATCCATATGTATTGATAGTTTTGCCACTAAAATTGACAAAGGGGGAGATTGTTAGAGCACTGCTCGGTCGAACTCGCATGCGTTGCTATCTCAAGCATGTTTGTCAAGTCTAGTTGTCAAAACCATATGTCTTGATTTCTAGACTACTTATAGCTAAGTATCGGTTTAGGAAAGATTAGTGTAGTTGAGCTCCAGACTCCATGGGGATCATCTTACGAAGACGAAGAACTACTCGAGGAACTAGTGTAACTTCATCCGACTAAAAGGTATGTGGAGACTTAAACTTATCTATCACTCAAAAGTCTATCTCTCTATCTCCTACTCTTGAGACAAAGTCGTATAAGTATGATAGTTTTCATACATACACATTTTTTATTTCGAGCCGAGTTTACTCGCCTATCTTTCTCTCGAAATACGTGTTGGTAATCTTTCGCTTTAACCACTTTTCATCTTTATCCGTGACGAAAGTCATGATGACGATAGTCATGAATAACTACTGTTATAACATTATAGAAGAATGTTTCAATGATTGGAATGTAGAGTTAAGATTATGTAACCAACTATGGATATAAGCATATATAGTGTGTTCTCATATTAGTGTATAAATACATGTGCCGGAAACCAATTATGTGCACTTGAGCATACGATATTGGTAAAGGAGACAGGTTGGGTACGTGTACTGGCGGAAGTTTTCTAACCGAAAATTTCTGCTGGAGTTTATAGTTTCCAAATCGGATAACCAGTCACCTTAGGTACGCGTACTCACGGAAGTTTTCGAACCGAAAATTTCTGTTGAGTTTCTAAACTCAAATCCGGTAGCTAAGGTACACGTACCCGTACGCGTACCCGTAAAGCGTACCCTAGCTGGTTGTTTCTCAAATCAGAAGTTCATGAACTTAAAACAATAAATCAATAAGGAAAGCAATCTTTGCAAACCTATATTGTTCATGAATTGGTTCAAGTGAATCAAACCGATTTTGTTTCAATTGTGTCTATGAATAAAGACCTAAGAAATTGAACAACTCTATCAACTAGTTCTTATGAGTCATTTGAACTAGTTATGAGAAAGAAGAATATGGTTGATATGAAAGTATTCATATAGCTAACCTCAGTTAACTATTTCTGAACTAACCAAGTGTACACGTTTAGGTACGGTTACTCAAACCCAAATGAAACACATTTCATTTGTTTATGACAAACTAAGTTTCGATCTAACGTTTGAAAGATATTAGCTTGGAGAAATCAGGTTTTTCATCTAACGGCGAATATTGAATGCTTTGTTACCAAGGTAACTTAGATTGCAAACCCTGATTTGAAAATTATATAAAGGAGATATATAGCAAATGGAAAAACTAATCCTCACACCTCTTGTGTGATACTAGTTAGTTTGCTAGAGTCGATTCTCCCTTAACCTTAGGTTTCTTCCCGAGACCCTATAGGTTAACGACTGAAAGACTTCATTGGGATTGTGAAGCCAGACGAAACTACTTCTCTTGTAGTTGAGTGATCTGATCTTGACATTTCCTATTGTACGAGTTCAATTAAATAACTGACTTGAGATTATATCTCCCATAGGGTAAGATAAAAAAAAAATCACAAACATCTTCGGCTCATCGTTTGTGATTCCGCAACATCTTGTTTCGCTACCATACTGAAAAAGCGGGGGTACAACAACCACACCCAATATTTCGCTTAGCAATATGTATGGACTAACTCCAATATACTTTCTAGAGAATCAACTAGACAGTCAGAATCAATCTAGATAAAAGTATATCAAAGAGTTAACATCTCAATCTCTCGATTTGATCTATACTCAAGCAAATAGAAATCTGCGAGTATTTACCAAATACTAGAGAGATAACTTGGATGGTACCAAAGACCAATATACAAATGTCAATCAATATAAATGAACAACCTAAAGTTGGATATTCTAATTGATTGAACTAACACACAACCTATGATATTTCAATTATATAACAAAATATAATGCGGAATAGAAATAACACAGACACCAGAATTTTGTTTACGAGGAAACCACAAATGCATAAAAACCCCGGGACCTAGTCCAGATTGAACACACACTGTATTAAGCCTCTACAGACACTAGCCTACTATAAACTATCTTCGGTCTAGACTGTAGTTGAACCCCAATCAATCTCACACTGATCCAAGGTACAGTTGCTCTCCTTACGTCTCTTATCCTAGAAGGATAGTACGTACTTGATTCCCTAAGCTGATCTCATCCATAACTAAGAGTTGCTACGACCAAAGTCGAAGACTTTAATAAACAAATCCGTGTCACACAGAAAAGTATATGGTAATAGATAAATCCGTCTCCCACAGAAATACCTATGAGTTTTGTTCCGTCTTTTGATAAATCAAGGTGAACAGGAACCAATTGATAACCCCAACTTATATTCCCGAAGAACAACCTAGTATTATCAATCACCTCACAGTAATATTAATCGACGCGGCGAAAGAAGATATTGTGGAATCACAAACGATGAGACGAATATGTTTGTGACTACTTTTATATCTTGCCTATCGGAGGTATCAATCTCAAGACAATATTTGCGATTGTACTGGTACGATAGAAATAGCAAGATCAGATCACACAACTACAAGAAAGTAGTATCGGTCTGGCTTCACAATCCCAATGAAGTTTTTAACTCGTTAAACTGGTATCGACTCTAGCTTAAACAACTAGTATCACACGTAAGGTGTGGGGATTAGGTTTCCCAATTGCTAGAGTTCTCCCTTATGTAGTCTTTCAAATCAGGGTTTGGAAACAATGTTAGCTTGGTAACAAAGCATTCAATATTCACCGTTAGATGAAAACCTGATTAGATTTGAAAAGGCGAGGGTACCTAAATATACCTCAACCTAAAACTTTTCCTACCTATAAGTCCTTTCTCCGAAAGTGATTTTTTATGGTCTGAGTCGAGACAAAACAACTAATCGATTCACACTTCGTGTGATTTTCTATGGATACGAGATCGAGACAATACAACAACGAAGTATGTTTACTTGATACAAAGGTTCGGACTTAACCAAACACAATTGGATTGCTTATCAAGTAAATAGGTTTTAATGTTTGTGTAATTTACTTTAATTATAATAGAAAAATTATAATGCGGAATATAAAAGTAAATGACACAGCAAGATTTTGTTAACGAGGAAACCGCAAATGCACAAAAACCGCGGGACCTAGTCCAGAATTGAATACTCTCGGGATTAATCCGCTACACAAAATTATTCTAACTTCGTATAGTTGAGACCAAGTAACTAACCATATAGTTCACCTAGTTCCTTCTGTATTCCCACGCCTCCAACTTATAAATAAGTCACGCACTTGGAACAATTCATTTGGTTCGTATTCCAAACAGTAAAGGAACAAAAACTTTGTTTGGTATCAACTTTATTCAACCAAGTGATATGAGTCGGACAAAGGCTCTTCCGTTTATCTCAACATAAACTCCTTCATCAGGTCCTTAGATCTATCTTATATTCAATCACCCAAAGGTAATCGTTTAAGATTAAGCCAACAACATCTTTAATCCAAAGAATCATGTTGATGTCGATCTACTAAATTAATCAATCCAATCTACCACAAGGATAAACCAATTATTAATTGGATCCTTTTTTACCGAAACAAGTATTGTGCACACCAAAGATTATAAAACCCAAGTCATATATTCAATATCTTCTTTGTCTTCAAATCTTCTTAAATCTTCAATAAAAACCTGCACACAATCACTTGAATCTCTTGTGATCAATCACGCACAGACGGAGTCTGCTAACAATGGATTATCACAAGATCGTCTTTAGAACTAACAACAGTGTAAAGAGCCCTGTCGAAACTCTGAACTAGTTTGAGTGAATCTTATATCATAAGAGAAGATTCTCAAGAATAAACAAACTAGGTGTAATCAGATTTTAACCACGTTAGTCAATCAAATCAATCGAAAGCAAAAGATAAACCGAAATTAGCTAGTTTCCCACCAACGGTACACGCTAGAGATTCTCAATCCCAAAGAAGACTTTAAACTGTGCGTCCATATGAGATTTCGCCTAATTAGGTTACTCTCCTCTCCGAATAGGCGGCTACACCAGTAACAATAACAAAAGAGTAAATCTGTTGTTACGAATGATTAGTTTGCTAAAAAGGCAAACTTCGAGTATTTATAGACAATGAAGTTTGGACACCAAGGAATTTCCAAAAACGAAAATATTCTCAAGATATTCATTAAAGCACAGATTCGGTTTTCATAATTCCTGGAAATGCTCTGTCCAAAAATAATGATTGACATCTCTCAGAAAATCTAATTAGTAAATGCACATTACTAATTCTGTAATTTCCCTACAAAATGAAATTAATAACCTTAATTAAAATATTCTTAACTTACTTATTTTCGATCATGGGATTCTCTTCCCTTAGCCGTTAAGGAATATCTTTGAACAATTAAGGAAATAAACATTCACAGCACGTGTTCAAAGTTTGTCGACATCTTAACTTTGTAAGTTCTCTTTCACACTTACAACCTTGAAACCGATTTTCCACACTTCTAAACAAGTTTAGAATTGGTTCATCTGACTTTCAATAACTAGGTGATTGAACAAACCAACATTCAATCACAATCATGGGTTTACGGTTCTACCAAAACAAGTTCCGGTTCTACCTCCATGTGAGTACTGTGCATAGTCACACTAGATTTTCAAAAAATTCGGTTGACTAGGTACTAGGATCGGTTCCCCACATATATATGGTATCGAAGTTATCTGTATTGCACATGTCCATAGGATCGGTTCCCCTTTGCCTAAAAACGTGTTGCACATGTCCATAGGACCAATTCCCCTTTCTGCTATAAACCCTGATGCACCCCATACAAGGATCGGTTCCCTTTGATGTAATGCACCCCTTACAAGGATCGGTTCCCATTTCCTTTTAATTGGTCATACATACAAAATCCGATCATACCACAGGTGATTACTTAAGATCTGTTTTACTAATAAAAGTTATACCAATACATAAGTCAGGACTTTGTGAATAGTTCTACCAAGAACACAACAAGTTGTGAGCGGTTATACTCTATCACACATATTGGTTGTTCATAAGATATCAATGAATAACAAAACCAATAACACCTGTCAATTTCCTTTTCGGTCCACAAACAAGTTTATGAACTTACTTCCTTAGAACACATGTAAACATTGTTCCCTAGGATGAAATCCTCACCTCATACCCATACATAATCACAATAGCATTCAAATGATTATGGCGGTGTATTATCTACAAAGTTTAATGGTTAAGCAATAAATTTCGTATTGTATTCCTTAATACTATGTCTATCTAGAGTTGAAATATGCTTCGCGGTTATGTTTTCAATATGCACGATTTGAAAGATATGTTAAGGAATGAAACAGTTCAAGTCAAATATCACTAACCTCAAGTGGAAGGATGATTGTTGTCATTGTTGCTCCTTGCTTATTCACATCTTCAAGACTTCGCAATACTTGTAATGTCTCATATCCTAATACTTTCAAGCTAACCTATATGAAGTTGACTCTAGTACATAATCAAGCGACTCTTAACATGAGTTTTGATTCACTAAAATATGATAACGAAACTTGACATACCAACGCTTGGTGGGTTCAACCGAGCAATTCTCAAATAATATTCCCCTTTGTCAATTTTAGTGACAAAACTCTTACATCATATGGATAAACAAATTACAAGAATTCATTACAATCCGCTTGATTCCCGATTCAACAGCACAGTAAAACTGCTTACATTCAATCCTTGAAAATGCCGTTGTTGACATTATAATAACAAAGCTATAATACTCCTCCTAAGGAAGATAAGTAGATATTCAATCCGCACATCTTTGTTATACCAATTAGTCTGTGCTTTCACTCTTTCGTTAGATAAAACATTCAAGTACCGATGTTTTTTTCCCTAGCGATGCCAATCAATATAAAATAAATGCCAGCATCACCTGTTTACTCCATATATTTCTCCCCCTTTTTGTCACAAAAATGACAAAAAAATGAAAAAATAAAGGACAACACGAAAAGAATCTTACAAATCTCAGAATAGACTTGCAAACCTGTAGAGTTAGGAACGAGGGTTTCACACATCACGTTCTGATAACCAATATCAGAAACGAAACTACAAGTAGTCTTATTTTGATACGTTACCAAGGAAACAATTGTCCGAAAAAATTGTCCGAAACAATTTTTCCAATTTAGTTTAGCAAACAAAAAACAACTAAGCACATTAGTCCCTTTGCTAAACCAATTGTTCAAAAACAACCGTTTAATTCGATAAGACCAAAATAAAGATAAACTCCATTTTTCTCATCAGGTTCTAATTATCCATAAACTTAGACCTTTCAATTTTAAACAAGACAAGTACTAGGTTAGTTAACTAGCATTCCTTGTTTAGGCATTCGATTATACTTGAACCTCACTTTGATAAGACAAACTAGGATCAGAATTACTTAGTTTCTTATCCGGAATCGAATTGGACTAAACAACTCATCCCGTACACAAATTATTTCGTTAAGCCATAAATAATTCATACAAACCAAAATAAATCAACTTGCATAATTATTCACCTTAACCGGAAGCAATTAAAACAACATAGACATTAAAAACACTGTGATTGCACCGTAATTTTGTAAGCCTAAACAATGGATACCATACAAAAGCAAGATAACAATGGTTTTTCTTAACCGAAGCCAATTGAATCACACATACATCAATTGTACTGAAATTTTGTAAGCCTAAACAATTGATACCACACAATAAAGCAAGATAACAATAGTTTTTCTTAACTGGAACCAACTAAATCACACATCCACACACACATCATGGAATAAATATCAATTGAACCGAAGTTTGTTAAGCAAAATCAACAAATATATATAATATAAACTCATGATTTTCTTAAACAGGAAAACAATTAACTAACAAGATTGTTACCTCAAATTTTGCATCAACTTCTCCAGTATGATACCATCTTCGTCCAGGGAGAATTAATATCGAAATATCACCACATTGTCATCCTTATGAATAAACAAAATAATAACAACACACCTCAAACTTTTGCAGAGAAAGTTTGAAAACCGGTTTCAACAATTGCAAGCAAAAGTTGAAAACCGTCGAAACACATATGCTTTTATGCTAAACCAAAATCGATTCAACATATTGTGACTTTTTCACATATTGTTTATATCAGAACCCCTCATTATTCTTTGATAAAGCCTACCTACTAGGGCTAGAACTTAATCCCGCTAAATCAAAAATTCACCCAAACCATAAGGGTTCACAATCTATGAGATCGAATATCAAGGTAGTAAAACCGAGATCAAACATCCCATAAACCAATTTGCAATACACCATAAATATTCAACATGAAATCAAGTATTTCAATTACCTCTATCTTGTAGGGAATTAAATTTCTAAATTAACACAAAAAAAATGAGGTCATTTCGAGTTCGGGCGAAGAAGTTATGGGTAAAACAATTTTTCACTTCTTCCCTATAGTTAAAACCGTGTTGCACATGTGCATAGGATCTCTTCCCCCAATAACAAAACTTTCTGCACATGTGCATAAGATCTCTTACCCTTTTTCACCTATCACTAGGATTGGTACCCCCAAGTGTTACTTGTGATGGATCACAACAGTAAACTGTTTTTGACATAATTTTTGCATACTATGTCCGAATTCAGTGATTTTTGGCTCGTTTTAACCGTAAAAAGAAAAGATACACATATATGATCAATAGATATCAACATAATAAACTCACAGTTACTGTTTCTATCAAAACCTCAAATATAGAAAGAGAAAGTATGAGTATAGAAGAAAAGAAATCTCCTAAAGATGTTAATTAGTCATATAATAACCGATTGATCATGTGCTCAGTTTTTCATGTGCTTCCACACCTTAAAAAAAATTGATCACCAAGGTGAGCATGCACATTCCAACACAACTAGGTTGTGTTTAGTTGATCCTTGTCTTGTACATCACGAGTGACTAAGACTGAATCATCATTCTTGACTTCTTGCTTGGTTTGTTTTCTCTTGTTCCATCTCTTGTTTTTCTTCTTTGACTTGTGATGAAGAGTGTCATTATCACAATCTTTACTAGTACAATAGATTTCAGACATAATGTCTTTCTTTAGTCTTTCAATAAGACTCTTGTAATTATTGTCACCAACAATTAGCAGCTGAGAGTCATTCGTGTTACTAACTTTTCGTCCCTTCTTGGCTATGGAGGATTTTGGGACCCATTTAGAGTTGGGTTTCGCAGGAGAAGATTTCTCCTTCATAATACCATTATAATCATTGTCCTTTTGAATATTTTGTGAAACACCCTTTTTCCAATTTGGAACATCAGATCTTGTCTTTGCATTTACAAAGTTATCTCTCTTTGTATATTCGGGTCTTTTATGAGATGACCTTGTCGAGGGATATGGAAAATTCGAACTATCATTATAATAATTTTTTTGCCTAAACTTAGGACAATACCGATTTGAGTTCTTAAGAGGAGAAAACTTAGCCAATTCGTTTGATACAATGGAAAGCGCATCTTGCATCTTACGAACTTTGCATCCCCATTGCAAGTGTCCTTTATTACCATAATAATAACAATGATTAGTATAAATATACGAAGTATGAGTTTTAGTGTTAGATTTTTGTGGGTCCTCTTGCATTGAATCTCGACGAGTGTTATTCTTCTTCTTCTTATCAGAAGTGCTTTCTTTGATTACTGCTGGTTGAACACTATTCTTAGGCTTGACAGAATTTTCTTCTTTACAAGAGATATGAGCATCTTTATCATCAGTGGAAGCCTCTGAATAGAGAAGAATTTATAGCTTTAACAAATTTTACCTCTTTGCTAATATTTAAAGCATCTATTCCCTTATAGCCCAATCCTCGTGTATCACGATGATTTCTACTTGCTTCTAACATTGAGGTTAACTTATTTGAGCTTTCATTGGATTTTTTCAGTTCCAAATTTTCTTCTTCCAACATCTTGATTTTATCAAGAGCACTGGCTAGATCAGCCTCAAGGCGTTTTTCTCGTGAGAGATATACACCTTCTTTCTCTTCAAAACTCTTTTGTTGAGAGTTAATCCTTGCATCAGATTCAAGAAGTTTCTCTTCCAACAAATGAACTTTTTCAAGAGCAGCATCACGCTCCTCTTTTAACAGTTCTGCTTGAGAGAGACTAGCGTTTTATTTTTCTTCAAGACCCTGAATTTGTTGAGAAGTATCTTCCCTCAATTTTTAGTAGTCTAGACGATGCCTTTCACATTCAATAGTCTTTAATTTTAAAGTAACCTGAAGTTCCTTTATTTGCTCATTAGACACACTTAAGAGAGTTTTTTTAGACAACAATTTCTCATGAAACTTTTCCAACATAGAGTCTGTGACTTCTGATTCTGAAGATGGTTTAAAAACCGGTTTCAACAATTGTAAGCAAAAGTTGAAAACCGTCGAAACACATATGCTTTTATGCTAAACCAAAATCGATTCAACATATTGTGACTTTTTCAGATATTGTTTATATCAGAACCCCTCATGATCCTTTGATAAAGCCTACCTACTAGGGATAGAATTTAATCCCGCTAAATCAAAAAGTCACCCAAACCATAAGGGTTCACAATCTATGAGATCGAATATCAAGGTAGTAAAACCGAGATCAAACATCCCATAAACCAATTTGTAATACACCATAAATATTAAACATGAAATCAAGTATTTCAATTACCTCTATCTTGTAGGGAATTAAATTGCATAATTAACGCAAGAAAAATGAGGTCATTTCGAGTTCGGGCGAAGAAGTTATGGGAAAAACAGTTTTTCACTTCTTCCCTATAGTTAAAACCGTGCTGCACATGTGCATAGGATCTGTTCCCCAAATAACAAAACTTGCTGCACATGTGCATAAGATCTCTTACCCTTTTTCACCTATCACTAGTATTGGTACCCCCAAGTGTTACTTGTGATGGATCACAACAGTAAACTATTTTTGAGATAACTTTTGCATACTATGTCCGAATTCAGTGATTTTTGGCTCGTTTTAACCGTAAAAAAAAAGAGATACACATATATGATCAATAGATATCAACATAATAAACTCAAAATTACCATTTCTATCAAAACCTCAAATATATAAAGAGAAAGTATGAGTATAGAAGAAAAGAAATCTCCTAAAGATGTTAATTAGTCATATAATAACCGATTGATCATGTGCTAAGTTTTTCATGTGCTTCCTCACCTTAAAAATTGAGCACCAAGGTGAGCATGCACATTCTAACACAACTAGGTTGTGTTCAGTTGATCCTTGTCTTGTACGTCACGAGTGACTAAGACCGAATCATCATTCTTGACCTCTTGCTTGGTTTGTTTTCTCTTGTTCCATATCTTGTTTTTCTTCTTTGATTTGTGATGAAGAGTGTCATTATCACAATCTTTACTAGTACAAGATATTTCAGACATAATGTCTTTCTTTACTCTTTCAATAAGACTCTTGTAATTATTGTCACCAACAATTAGCAGCTGAGAGTCATTCTTGTTACTAACTTTTGGTCCCTTCTTGGATATGGAGGATTTTGGGACCTATTTAGAGTTGGGTTTCGTAGAAGCAGCTTTCTCCTTCATAATACCATTATAATCATTGTCCTTTTGAATATTTTGTGAAACACCTTTTATCCAATTTGGAACATCAGATCTTGTCTTTGCGTTTACAAAGTTATCTCTCTTTGTATATTCGGGTCTTTTATGAGATGACCTTGTCGAGGGATATGGAAAATTCGAACTATCATTATAATAATTATTTTGCCTAAACTTAGGACAATACCAATCTGAGTTCTTAAGAGGAGAAAATTAGCCAATTCGTTTGATACAATGGAAAGCGCATCTTGCATCTTACGAACTTTGCATCCCCATTGCAAGTGTCCTTTATTACCATAATAATAACAATGATTAGTATAAATATACGAAGTATAAGTTTTAGTGTTACCTTTTTGTGGGTCCTCTTGCATTGAATCTCGACGAGTGTTATTCTTCTTCTTCTTAGCAGAAGTGCTCTCTTTGATTACTGCTGGTTGAACACTATTCTTAGGCTTGATAGACTTTTCTTCTTTACAAGAGATATGAGCATCTTTATCATCAGTGGAAGCCTCTGATAGAGAAGAATTTATAACTTTAACAAATTTTACCTCTTTGCTAATATTTGAAGCATCTATTCCCTTATAGCCCAATCCTCGTGTATCACGATGATTTCTACTTGCTTCTAACATTGAGGTTAACTTATTTGAGCTTTCATTGGATTTTTTCAGTTCCAAATTTTCTTCTTCCAACATCTTGATTTTATCAAGAGCACTGGCTAGATCAGCCTCAAGGCGTTTTTCTCGTGACAGATATACACCTTCTTTCTCTTCAAAACTCTTTTGTTGAGAGTTAATTCTTGCATCAGATTCAACAAGTTTCTCTTCCAACAAATGAACTTTTTCAAGAGCAGCATCACGATCCTCTTTTAACAGTTATGCTTGAGAGAGACTAGCGTTTTCTTTTTCTTCAAGACCCTGAATTTGTTGAGAAGTATCTTCCCTAAATTTTTCGTAGTCTAGACGAAGCCTTTAACATTCAATATTCTTTAATTGTAAAGTAACCTGAAGTTCCTTTATTTGCTCATTAGACACACTTAAGAGAATTTCATTAGACAAAAATTTCTCACGAAACTTTTCCAACATAGAGTCTATGACCTCTGATTCTGAAGATGGTTTAAAAACCTCTTGCGATACGTTAACTGAGTCTTTAAATAATTTTCGCTTTCTCTTAATCTTACTTTGACCCATTTATTATAGGTTGGATCGCACCAAAAACAAATTGTTATATCTTTTTGTGTTTTCCTTTTCTGATACCAATTGAAAAGCCGAGGATACCCAAATATACCTCAAGCTAAAACTTTTCCTACATATAAGTCCTTTCTCCGAAAGTGATTGTCTATGGACTGAGTCGAGACAATACAACTAATCGATTCACACTTAGTGTGATTGTCTATGGATACGAGATCGAGAAAATACAACAACGAAGTATGTTTACTTGATACAAAGGTTCGGACTTAACCAAACACAATAGGATTGCTTATCAAGTAAATACGAAATGACGTCTGTGTAATTTACTTTAATTATAATAAGACAATTATAATGCGGAACATAAAAGTAAATGACACAGCAAGATTTTGTTAACGAGGAAACCGAAAATGCAGAAAAACCACGAGACCTAGTCCAGAATTGAATACTCTCAGGATTAAGCCGCTACACAAAATTACACTAACTTTGTATAGTTGAGACCAAGTAACAAAGCCTATATTTCACCTAGTTCCTTCTGTATTCCCACGCCTCCAACTTATAAACAAGTCACGTACTTAGAACAATTTCTTTGGTTCGTATTCCAAACAGTAAATGAACAAAAAATCTGTTTGGTATCAACTCTATTCAATCAAGTGTTATGAGTCGGACAAAGTCTCTTCCATTCATATCAACATAAACTCCTTCGTCATGTCCTTAGATCTATCTTATATTCAATCACCCAATGGTAATCGTTTAAGATTAAGCTAACAACACCTTTAATCCGAAGAATCATGTTGATGCCGATCTACTCAATTAATCAATCCAATCTACCACAAGGATAAACCGATTATTAATTGGATCCTATTTTACCGAAACAAGTATTGTGCACACCATAGATTATAAAACCCAAGTCAGATATTCTATATCTTCTTTGTATTCAAATCTTCTTAAATCTTCAATGAAGACCTGCACACAATCACTTGAATCTCTTGTGATCAATCGCGCACATAACGGAGTATGTTAACAATGGATTATCACAAGCTCGTCTTTAGAACTAACAACAGTCTAAAGATCCCTATTGAAACTCTGAACTAGTTTGAGTGAATCTTATATCAGAATAGAAGATTCTCAAGAATAAAAAAACTAGGTGCAATCAGATTTCAACCACCGTTAGTCAATCGAAAACAAAAGATAAACCGCAATTATCTAGTTTACCACCAACGGTACACGCTAGAGCTTCTCAATCCCAAAGAAGACTTTAAACTGAGCGGACGTAAGAGATTTCTCCTAATTAGGTTACTCTCCTCTCTGAATAGGCGGCTACACCAGTAACAACAACAAAAGAGTAAATCCGTTGTTACGAAGGATTAGTTTGCTAGAAAGGCAAAATTCGAGTATTTATATACAAGGAAGTTTGGACACCAAGGAATTTCCAAAACCGAAAATATTCTCAAGATATTCATTAAAACACAGATTCGGTTTTCATAATTCCTGGAAATGCTCTGTCCAAAAATAATGATCGAAATCTCTCGGAAAATCTAATTGGTGAATGCACATTACTAATTCTGTAATTTCCCTACAAAATGAAATTAATAACCTTAATTAAAAGATTCTTTACTTACTTATGTTTTGATCATGGGATTCTCTTCCCTTAGCCGTTAAGGAATATCTTTGAACAATTAGAGAAATAAACATTCACAGCACGTGTTCAAAGTTTGTCGACATCTTAACTTTGTAAGTTCTCTTTCACACTTACAACATTGAAACCGATTTTCCACACGTATTGTGCATTGTCACACTAGTTTTCCAAAAATTCGGTTGACTAGGTACTAGGATCGGTTCCCCACATATATATGGTATCTAACTTATATGTGTTTCACATGTCCATAGTAACTGTTCCCCTTTGCCTAAAAACGTGTTGCACATGTCCATAGGATTGGTTCCCCTTTCTGCTATAAAACTTATGCACCCCATACAAGGATCGGTTCCCTTTGATGTACTGCACCGCTTAAAAGGATTGATTTCCCTTTCCTTTTAATTGGTCAAACATACAAAATCCGATCATACCACATGTGATTACTTAAGATCGGTTTTACTAATAAAAGTTATACCAATGCATAAGTCAGGCCTTTGTGAATAGTTCTACCAAGAACACAACAAGTTGTGAGCGGTTATACTCTATCAAACATATTGGTTGTTCATAATATATGCAATGAATAACAAAACCAATAACACCTGGCAATTTCCTTTTCGGTCCACAAACAAGTTTATGAACTTACTTCCTTAGAACACATGTAAACATTGTTCCCTAGGATGAAATCCTCACCTCATACCCATACATAATCACAATAGCATTCAAATGATTATGGAGATGTCTTATCTACAAAATTTAATGGTTAAGAAATAAATCTCGTATTGTATTCCTTAATACTATGTTTATCTAGAAGTTATGTTTTCAATATGCACGACTTGAAAGATACGTTAGGGAATGAAACCGTTCAAGTCAAATATCACTAACCTCAAGTGGAAGGATGATTGTTGTCAATGTAGCTCCTTGATTCTTCACATCTTCAAGACTTCGCAATACTTGTAATGTCTCATATCCTAATACTTTCAAGCTAACCTATACGAAGTTGAATCTAGTACATAATCAATTGACTCTTAACATGAGTTTTCATTCACTAAACTATGACAACCAAACTTGACATATCAATGCTTGGTGGGTTCAACCGAGCAATGCTCTAACAAGATTCAAGTTAATATTTTTCAACCTTTAGATCGAAAACCTAGCTTGTTACACACAAATGAAATGCACGTTTTTAGGTTTGTGTAACCGTACCCAAACATGTACATTTGTTGGTTCAACAACAGTTAACCAAATGGTTAGCCATATGAGCACTATCATATCAGCTATATTCTTCTTCACCATAACTAGTTCAAATGACTCAAATGAACTAGTTAGAGAGTTGTTCAATTGCAAGGAAATCATATGTAACTACATAAGACACAATTGAAGGAAAAACGATTTGATTCACTCGAATTGGTTCATGAACTTTATAGCCACGGTTTGCAATTAACATTTCTTAGTTTATATAAACATGAGTTCACAAACAATCGTCTTTAGATATAACCAACTCAAGTTCGCGGACTTAAGTTCCCGGAAGGAGTTTTCAAACTCCAGCAGATTTTCTCGGGTCGAGAACTTCCGCCAGTTCGCGGACTGGGTTCGCGGACTGAGTTCGCGGAATGAGTTCACGACTCTTGTTTCGGTTTTCTTTATCAACAAAGTTTGCAAACTTTGGTTAATGGAATAAGGACTTATACATATATGTGTTTGCACAACAATGCTTGTATCCAACAATGGTTACATAATCTAAACTCTCATTTCAATCATTGAAACATTCTTAGAGGACGTTATATAGTTGTTATTCACAAACCATTTTTCGTCAAAGAAATTTTCAAAGTGATTGAAACATAACATGACTTTCGTCACTAGGTAAAGATGAACTTGGCCAAAGTGAAAGCTTACCAACACATATTTCGAGAAATAGATAGGCGAGATAAACTCGACTCGAAATAGAAAATGTGTATAATCAAAGTCTATATAGAAAAACGACTTTTGTCTCAAGATAGGAGATAGACTTTTGAGTGATAGATAAGTTCAAGTCTCCACATACCTTTTTGTCGATGAAGTTTCACCAGTTCCTTGAGTAGTTCTTCGTCTTGTATGATGATCCTCCATGGAGTTCTTGAGCTCAACTACACTTTCTATCCTAGTCCGAGACTTATCTATAGTAGACTAGAAATCAAGACTTATAGTTTTGATCACTAACATTGACAAACATTCTTGAGATAGCAACGCATGCGAGTTCGACCGAGCAATGCTCTAATACATACAATTAAGATTGTTGTGAGGTGATTGATAATGCTAGGTTGTTCTTCGAGAATATAAGTACGGATTATCAATTAGTTCATGTTCAACCTGATTTATCAAAAGACGGAAGAAAAACTCTTAGGTCTATCTGTGGGAGACATATTTACCTATCATAGACTTTTCCGTGTGATACAAATTTGTTTATTAAAGTCTTCAACTTTGGGTCGTAGAAACTCTTGGTTGTGGGTGAGATCAGCTAAGGGAATCAAGTGCGTAGTATCCTGCTGGAATCAGAGACGTAAGGACTGCAACTGTACTTTTGATCAGTTTGAGATTGATTAGGGTTCAACTACAGTCCAGGCCGAAGTTAGTTTGTAGTAGGCTAGTGTCTGTAGCGGCTTAATACAGTGTGGTGTTCAATCTGGACTAGGTCCTGGGGTATTTATGCATTTGCGCTTTCCTCGTTAACAAAATTTCTGATGTCTGTGTTATTTCTATTCCGCATTATATTTTATTATATAATTTAAATATCACAGGTTGTGCGTTAAGATCAATCAATTAGAATATTTAACCTTTGGTTGTTGATTTACATTGATTCACACTTGGATATTGGTCTTTGGTACCATCCAAGTTATTATCCTTGTATTTGATAAAGACTCGCAGATTTCTATTTGCTTGAATAAAGATCAAGTCAAGTGAGAGAGATATTAACTCCTCGATATACTTTTCTCTAGATTGAGTCTGACTGTCTAGTTGATTCTCTAGAAAGTATATTGGAGTTAGTCCATACAGATTGCTAATCGAAATATTGGGTGTGGTTGTTATACCCCCGCTTTTTCATAATCGATTATGTGATTTTCTTTATTATTTATGATTTTTAATTGATATTTCGTGTTTTGGTTAAATCCCTTGACGTGATATTCTCTAGGATTGGTATGTAATGCTTTAGAACCACTAGCTACCCATGAAGCGAAGGAAGTTACAGCAAAGAAACTCTATTTTAGATTTGACATACCATCTTCCAAGACATGAGATTGATTTCGAAATTTTTCTTGAGTAATAAATAAATATTAGTAGAGTTTTATATGATTGAATTGATGGAAATTGAAAAAATTAATAACCCACTCCCATTCTTTTTATTATTAAAATTATTTATTATTTCATTTTATTTCGAATTTCTGAAAACCGTTAAAACATCGTCTTGCTGATTAGTTATTTTTGATATTAGTTAGTAGTAGTATTTTCACACTCCTCGTGGGAACGATCTATACTTGTCATTGTCTACTAGTTAAACATTGTGCACTTGCAGTATTTTATTGTAGGTTTTCCAGCCTATCATCTAGGGCTTTTGATGATAAAAGAGATTAAATGGTAATTCTAATCATGTATGCAAGAACTTGTTTGAGATTGAAGATGAACTCCTTTACCAATATCTTTCTATTATTGATTATCTTTTACTATTTACTTTCCTTTCTGTTTAGTTTTATTACTAGATAAAATCAGAAAAATCTCCCCTTGGTTACCTTGGAAACTGAAATATTATAACAACAAAAGCCCCACGTGGAAAGAACTCTTTCTTACCACATACTTCATTTATATTTTGTTTAAGTGAGAAAGTGGCATTATTTTTGACGCATACGACAGCGATCAGCCGCAGAAACAGAGAAACCTTGGGCTATGTTTTTTGACAGATTTTCCTACGGAACCGGTGGAGGAGCGGGAGTAGTATTCGAATCCCCACAAAGAGACCTACTATCTTACTCATTCAAGATGGATTTCCCATGAAGCAACAACGTACCCAAGTACAAAGCATTAATATTGGGGCTAAGAATGGCCAAGGAACTCAACCTCGGGAGCACGGAAGTGAAAGAAGATTCCAAACTAGTGACAAGTCAAGTAAACGTGGATTTTCATGTCAAACTAGTGGGCACATACATGACATCATCCAGATGAACTGACTACAACTAATATCAAGTACAATATTACTTGTTTTCTCAATAGGTAACATTGTGTCATCTCCTACGATAACATTATTTGTCCCATCATACACTTTTGTACTGCCTAAAAGGTGAATATCCTTGGTCAAGCGACTTGTGGAAATTAAATCAGGTAACCAATTAAAGCATATGTAGGAATATGAGTTAGTTATTGTTGCAGAATGTACTTGAATTGTAGCAAATGCTTGTTGAAGGGTGTTTGAAGAAGCACCACCCCAGAGGAATCTTAATTTGCATCATTAATAAGATGAACTCCAAGAAGTATAAGTGAAAAAGCGTGGGTCTAACAACCACACCCAATATTTGACTTAGCAATCTTTATGGACTAACTCCAATATACTTTCAAGAGAATCAACTAGACAGTCAGACTCAATCTCAAGAAAAGTATATCAAAGAGTTATATCTCAATTTCTCAATTCAATCTGCAATCAAACAAATAGGAATTTGTGAGCCCGATTGAATATAAGAAATAACTTGGACGGTATCAAAAACCAATATCCAAGTGTCAATCAATTTTGAATCCAATCAATTTTGGTTGTTGATTAAATTGATTGAACTTATGCACAACCTATGATATTTCAATTATATAAACAAATATAACGCGGAAAATAATATAAACAAATATAACGCGGAAAAGAAATAACAGAGACACCAGAAGTTTTGTTAACGAGGAAACCGCAAATGTCTAAAAACCTCGGGACCTAGTCCAGATTTGAACACCACACTGTATTAAGACGCTACAGACACTAGCCTACTCCAAGTTAAATTCGGACTGAAATGTAGTTGAGCCCCAACCAATCTCACACTGATCAAGATACAGTTGCACTCCTTGCGTCTCTGAATCCCAGCAGGACTCTACGCACTTGATTCCCTTATATGATCTCACCCAAAACTAAGAGTTGCTATGACCCAAAGTCGAAAACTTGATAAACCAATCTGTCTCACACAGAAAAGTCTATTGAGTAGATAAATTTTTCTCCCATAGATAAACCTATGAGTTTTGTTTCGTCTTTTGATAAATCAAGGTGAACAGGAACCAATTGATATACCGGGCTTATATTCCCGAAGAACAGCCTAGAAATATCAATCACCTCACAATAATCTTAATTGTATGGTAGCGAAACAAGATATTGTGGAATCACAAACGAAGAGACGAAGATGTTTGTGACTACTTTTTATCTTGCCTATCGGAGATTAAATCTCGAGAAAATCTTGGAGAAAATAATACTTAATCACGATAGAAAAAAGAAAGATCAGAACACGCAACTACAAAGAAAATAGTTGGGTCTGGCTTCACAATCCAATGAAGTCTTCAAGTCGTTAACCAACCCTCTAATTAGGTAAAGCCTTGAGGAAATCTTGAGCATGACTAGCTTTGTTACATTGCAAAGGGCACTGTCACGCATAAACATGGCATATTTGGATGGTATCTCCTTCATGACAACGTCAAAATATTTAACCGCCAAAATATTAAAATTAGAAATATAATTTATTATAATAAAATTGTATTTAAAACTAATTTTTGAAATATGTTTATTTTCGTCATTAACTACATATCCAACACTTTGAAATATCAGTTTACCAAACAAAATTTACAATTTGTTAATTACACAGTACTTTTCAAATTAATAGTTTACCAAACTTCAATGTCGGTTTATTTCCACAGTGCAGCACAACAACGTATAACACATCACAACAAAAAAATACTTTTCTAAGATTCACAACAATAACAAATTAGCCTTAAGCCTAAGTATTATCTTCCAATAACTTGCTGCACTCTATAATAAACCAAAATGCAATTACAATGTGTTTTAGCCATAACCAAACTAAAACAACTAAAACGCTTTTAAAGCCTATATACTTTGTGGTTTTGAAGGATTTACAAATGGATGTTAATCATGCAGAAGATGAACACCAAATTTTTTAACATGTGGA
The DNA here is from genome assembly GCF_003573695.1 of Papaver somniferum. Taxonomy (NCBI): domain Eukaryota; kingdom Viridiplantae; phylum Streptophyta; class Magnoliopsida; order Ranunculales; family Papaveraceae; genus Papaver; species Papaver somniferum. Next base: position 173,047,336 of record NC_039365.1, on the reverse strand, counting down.
AGATGATCACCAAAGTTTTAATCATTCAGAAGATGATCACCAAACTTAACCAATACAAAAATAGATAGTAAGCTTGTATTACTAATTTATGTTTTTATTTAATGTACTTCATTTTTTCATTGGGGAAAGATGAACAACTGTGGAAGAAAAAAAGAACAAGAAGATGTTGGTTAGTAAGAATTTGTTGTTAACATAAGTTGTGAAGAATTTTATATACTCCCTCCGTTACTGGAGAAAAAGTTATTTTCACTTTTCCAATTTGACCTATTTTTAGACTAAAATGGAAAAGTGAAAGTATCTCTTTTCCAAAAACAGAGGAAGCATTTACTTGTTATGATTATATCAAAGTAGAAGTATATTACCTGTTTGGTAAAATGATTAACAGAAATGAAGGAGCTTATTGGCAGTCGTGTATATCGTTATGCTGAAGGATGTTGCTGCTAAATTACTGCCGACATTTTTGCTAAATCCTGCAAGCAACTAAGAATCCGCTATCATCGTAGGTTAATATGTTGATTTATCATATACTATATGATAGTTTCCAGCCAGATTTGATAAATGGGGTTTGCTAGAGCACAATGTCTATAAGAAGTTGGTAAGGGTCTTGATTTTCCAAAGATGCTTTTTGATTGCTCCTGGTTACTATTGTTATTGATAATTCAGCCTTGGACTTTCGAGGTCTGAGATCAATCCTAGTTAGAGCAAGACTACTCATTTCTTAAAAGATAGGCTAGCAAAATTGTTTCTCTACCTTTTGTTGAGATGTAAAATTTTGTTTTACGAAGTCTTTGCCTCTCTGAGTGACCAAAAGGTCCAAAACCGAATTCTGGCACACTTTGATCATTTGGAGGCCACATATAATATACCACAGAGGAAGTGTAATGCGACTAACTTTAAATGGACACCCATAAAATATGGCCACGAGGCCCACGACAAGTTTTTTTTTTTCTAATATCGTAGACTAGTGGTCCCTAGAATATGGCAAGTCTCAAATAATTAATAACCACTCAAAGAACCGGGAGCAATAATTTCAGTCCACTAAAACAAAAAATACTATTAAGTAGGAGGAGATACCCCTCACACTTTTAATATCACACTGTCTCACATATTAGATATCATTTTTGCGAATAAAAACCAAACCGTAACGGATTTGAAGATAATATTTGAGAGATATGTTCCTCTTACCAAGTTCTATATACCTATCAAAAATGAGCGTATTCCGAGACGTATAACATCACCATCTACTACTTTGAAAATAACCATTGAAAATCAACAGATTTCTACCCGTCGAAATCAAGACCGGTAGGTTGTGAGGTTTTATATTTCGGAATGTACTCATTTTTGGTAGGTATGTAGAACTTGATAAGAAGAACATGTCCTCAAAATATTAGCTCCGAATCCGTTGCGGTTTGGTTTTTATTTAAAAACATGACGTCCAACGTGTGAGATAGTGTGATAATAAAAGTGTGAAAAAATCCTTCCTCATTAACAATATCATATACTTGTTACGTACTTGCATAATTTATCTTAATTTTCCTACACCGTGAAGATGATTAAGAAAAAGAACCGATTGTTGTGGTCTCATTTGAGGGATACCAATACCTCCGACATCATTGAAGGGATACATCCAGTATCGTTGAAGCTTGAAGGGACACCAAACCTCCGGCATCACCAAAGGGACGCCATGACCTCTGTTAGAGAACTAACACTTCTCCATAAATTCATTCATAATCTTTTATTATTACATCAAATATATGTATTCATAATCTTTTACTAGAAGAGAGTACTTAATAGCTGCCAAATTCCATAACTACAAGAACTACACAAGTGCTTATCCAAGAATACACATAGCACACACCTGCATACACAATGTAAGAATACCTCTAGTAAATCTGAATCATCCTTAATTAATGTAGAAAAGGTATACATATTTTGTTTGGCGATCAATTTCGTTATTTTTAAGATGGAAATCTCGACAGCAAGAGATCGCGGAGCTTTTTCTCCGTCATATTCCTCCCCTTCTTTACCTATTACATTCGAATTATATCAATTGATCAGTCAGAATAAATACAGATGTTTTTTTATGCAAAATATCCCGACTATAGCTAGCTAGTCGGAATAAATACAGATGTTTAAATAAAGTGATTAAGATAAACGAACAAGCCAGGATACCGTCGAACCAATTCATCCCACAGTGGTTAGATGGACTATATAGTTATTTCTGTACAATCCATGGCATATTATCATTTTACACAGTATATATAGAGAAAGAGTTGTATTAGGATTCATTTACTTTGACATAAGCTGTGGTTTTCATTTCGTCGGGATTAAGAAAGCTGGGTACAAGTATAGAGCTGCTCTTGACGTTTAAAACGCACACCTCTATGGCTCGCTGGACTTCAGCTGCTGCTCCTGGCCCTAGTCTCTTCCATAAAATCCTCACCACGAACTCCCTCTCACCTCTAATATTGTCCGTCTCAACCTACAAAGATGTATTAAAGCCTATGAATACCATGCATTAACCATCATCCGTACGTACATAATATCTCTCCCTGAAACCTGTAGGCTTATGTGAGGTATTCATGTACCAAGTTGTGGAGCCATCAAAGCTCATGCTCAGAACATGAAACTTAAAAGAGACAGTGCCAAGTAACTGTATACAATTATACTACTTATTTATTGCAGAATTAAAATCATAGGTACGTACTTCCGATTCAACCCATCACTCTTATTTAGTACACTACTTGCAAAACTAAATAAATTTGGTGCTATGATGAAGGAATCCCTTCGCACTTTTATATTCACACTATTTCACATTTTGGGAGATATTTTTTCAAAAAAACTAAATGGTAAAGTATTTTGAAGATTAAATTTTGTGTACATGCTCCTCTAATAAAGCTCTACATACGCACAAAAAATGAACTTATTTCAACTACTAAACCTCACCATCTGCCGGTCTTTCTTTTAACTGTTGAGAATTCGTTGATCTTCGACGTTTGATTTTCGAAGTAGCAGAGGGTGAAGTTATACGATTCGGAATGTGTTCATTTTTTATGGGTATATAGAGCGTTGTAGGACGAACATATTCCCAGAATATTAACTTCAAATACGCTACCATTTAATTTTTGAAAAAAACATAGTATCCAAAATGTGAGATAGTGTAAAAATAAAAGGGTGCGAATGGATCGTCTCCCTTGTATATATTTTGCTGAATTCTCAATAAAAAAAATAAAAAAACGTCTGTCTTTGGTCTTCCAATAGCATACCGAGTCAGTGACTCATATTAACGGAATGAAAGAGATAAGAAGATACCCTTAGTATCTGGAGTGGTCTCTGGCTTGATGAGTTGGCAATCCTTCTCTGGTTAAGGTTCTCAAGATGATGGGGTTGACTCTCCATTTCCTTTTCAAGTCTCTCCGTCTCTTCGTGAATTCGTCTCAAATAATCCCGAGTCTGTTCTAAGATGGATATCGGATCCGTCTACAAGTATAGCACATGCAAGTAGATATGGAAGGTATATGTAAATCAGAACCACATGCATGGCAGAAAATTAAAGACTCCATATTGATCACATACAGACCTGTGTAACATTAGTAGGAAGCAGAGACAGTAAGCTCCGCAATTGTTCATTGAGTTCGTCCTCATCATCTGTGCAGGGATTGCTGCTGCAATTATCATTACTACTTGCTGATGAGATTTCCCTTGAGCTGGCCAAGACAAACAAGTGAAGTTCTCTAATATATGGTGCTGTTACGGTACCACCTAGAATACCTGCAACTCCAAACAAGTGAAGTTGTCTAATATCAGTTATGAGACCTGCTCAAAAAAAAATTACAGTACAGAATTTGCAGATTGAATATTTTTCACAGCCGGGATATATATAGAAAAAACAATCTGTTAACCTTTCTATACTTTTTTTAGGCTTTTGCTTATACAAAGCTCTGCCTCTACGTGGATGTGGTACTGTGCATGTTGTTCACATCCACATAGTCTCAGGCGGCTGATATTTCTATAATTCAATTGCATATAATATACCTCGCGTTATTAGGGGCGATTCTGAAAGAATTAGGGACGACAATTTTATTCCCAACCCATAGACAAGGTTATGAAATGTCTTAATTTCCGGAAATTACCCAATTTCCCTTCAATAATCGGTAGTAAATATAGGGATTTTAGCTACCGATTGTTAAAGTATACACTCAAACTGTGATTTGTGGCCCTGAGCAATCGGTAGATATGTTAAGTTCGTAAATGATTGGCGAAACTACCCATTGTTGTAATTCTCAAATTCGAAAAAGTTGAGATTTTGGAAAAAACAATATTTGGGACAACTTCATAATCGAAAGTTAGGTTAAATTATTAACCTATCGATTATGGTAGTTCCCAAATTCCAAAAACTAGAGGTTTCGGCAAAACAAAACTTGGGACAACTTCATAATCGAAGATTATGTAAAATTATTAACCTACCGATTATGGTAGTTCCCAAATTCGAAAAACTAAAGATTTCGGCAAAACAAAATTTAGGACAACTTCATAATCGGTTGTTAGGTGAAATTCTTAACTTACCGATTATGGTAGTTCCCAAATTCGAAAAACTAGAGATTTCGGCAAAACAAAATTTGGGACAACTTCATAATCAGTTGGTAGGTGAAATTCTTAACCTACCGATTATGGTAGTCGGCCATCAAAATATAGTGTCGTTGGTACTATAAACTATATAAGCATGGTATCCTTTCATCCTCTATGCAACACAAATACATTTTAACTCTATCCAACATCATCATCTTCTAGCTAATGACCCAACCATTCATTAATCCTACGGAGTTCGCGATAGAAGAAGAATTATTTTTATGTAGGCGCTATGTTGAATTCTATCCGAGAAGAGGAGAAGAACGTAGGCAAGGAGGCGTAATGAGTATGAGTTATTTGAGGAGAATTCACGAAAAATTCAGCGCCGACACCGGTAACCCAAATAACCGTCACTCTGCTGATCTTTTCTGCCGAGTTGGTTCAATACACAGATCACGTCAATGAATTCGTACATTTAACTTATCTTGTGAATCAATATCGATTGAGGGGTGAAACCAATGATGAGGTTATAGCACGATCCCTCACACAACCATTCTGAACTACCACGCACATCTTTCTCTTTAGCCTTGTTGTTAAGCCATTCCTTTGCCTCCTCCTTACTTCCAAATGTCTAAATTTGCATATACACAACAAACATCATAAACATGACCATTTAACATATATCATTTAAAGAAAAGAAAAGAGTAGTCATGAGTATACCAAATCGTTTGCATAGTGCTGAGAAGTATTAGGCCTCAAATAAAATTCATCATCCACCGATACAATAGCCTACAAACCACAATAAGTTAGGACACCATATTGGACGCACGGGTTAGCAATTTTCTACCGATTGTTCTATAATCGGAGGATAAAAAAGAAAAAATCCTTCCGATTAAATACTTTGAAAAGTCGGTGACTTCTGTATGAAAAAAATTTAATAATCAGTAGCTTTCGTATTTGTCATACACCCGATTTGGTAGAAATCGGTAGAGAAACTAATATAAACTGCCGATTACGAGATCTGAAGAATTCCAAAATTTTCAGTTTTGGGGGAATTTGATTTTGGGGTGACAACAATAATCGGAAGTTGGTAATTTTCCATATTCTACAGATTCTGAAATATGGAACAAACCAATAATTGAAGTTTTTGGAAAAATCGTATGTGGAGCGACTTTGACAATCGGTAGTTACGAAAATTTGTGAAACACCTGATTATTCAAAATTGAAATTTTCAATTTGGGATTTTCTAGATCGGTAGAAAGTTAAGTTCCCTAATCTACCGATTGATGATATATTATTACACAAGACTTAGTAATCGGTAGATATATAACAATATTATCTACCGATTCTGGGTAGGTCATGGCATTCAATGCATGCAAAAATCGAATTTTCTCATACAAAAACGCATACAAAGTGGGTTATGAGTTTCTTAACATAGTACCCGTGAGTTAGATGCATCGTAAGTTTCGATCTCGGGTGATTCTACGCTTTCTTCCATGAAAGCGTCGTCTAGGGTTTCCTCTCCACAAAAGTTTGGATCATTCAATATATACCCAAATCGTCTTCTCTAAACGGTAGTGAAGCTTCAACATTATGTTCTTCACCTTCTTCTTCTAACTCATCCATGTTTCTTGGTGATTTTAAGAAAAATGGTAAAATCTCACTTCTCCTTCTTTATCTTATTCTTCTCTCTCTCTCCCCCACCAAAACAAAATCCAAATAATGGGAAAAAGTTTCCTAAAACCAAGTTTATACACATAATCTGCCGAGTAGGTAATTAACCACCGATTGTGTACACCTGAACCACCGATTACCAAATTAGCTACCGATTGTTTACACCGACACAACCGATTATATATATGACTACCGATTATCGGGTTCCTAGATAAAAAATGAACTCGACCAAATAAACTAATTACCAATTGTTGAGGGCATGTTTGCCATTTAGAAGAATCACAGATAAAGGGATGACCTGAAATTAGGTTTGGTGACCTGAAATTAGATTTGGTGACCCTATTTTATCTTATATGTTATCCCTGGTTCTTTGAGGGTTGCCCAAATGACGCCGGGATAATATAAGTGGTGTACAGTTATAGTAAAATATGAATCAATCTAGGATTTTTCTTTCATCTGTTTAAGCAATATTTTACTTTATTCGACAGTACGTTCTGTCGGTCCCTGCCTAGAAAGAAAACGAATCTATTCAGTGGATGTTCTCTTGTTAACCCAATGTCAAAATTTCAAATACAAACCATTCAGTTGAATGTCTAGACTTTTTTTTTTTTTTTTTTTTTTTTTTTTGAATCAAGTTCATTACAAAGGCGATATGGTTTATTAGAGGGGCGGCATTCTAATAATATAAAAAGGATCATTACATGATCATTCAAGGTGTTTCTTATTAAAAAAAAAACTGGAAATGACAAATTAACCCTCATTATTGATAACCTAATTTAGTGATGATAATCAAGTTTAGTGTTAATGATTAATTTCACTTGTATTAAGTCAAAATCAAAACAAAATCAGATTTTTAGAGTTACACAAAAAAAAACAGTTCAGAGAAGAAGAAAAAGAAAAAAAATTGTGATATTTGTGAACCCCTAGATTTTGATTCACTCAACCAAAATAAGTGATTCCGTGACCCGGTATACTTCTAAATTAGTTCCCATTAGCTTTTTCTCACTCAAAATTATCTAAAGTACGTAACAAAATCAAAACTTTTAAATTTTCAGAAGAACTAACGGTTGCAATTTTGCTCATGCCCAACCGTAACTCTTAGTTACGGTCCGTAAGTTATCGAATACCAACCGTAACTGGTTAAATTTGGGGAAGATCCAATCATAAAAAGTTGGTAATTAAATTTGGACAACAACCGTAACTAAGTTACGGTTGGTAACTAATGAATCGAGGCCAACCATAACTACCCTACGGTTGGTGTGTCAACTTAATTTTTGAACCGCAAATCATTATTTGATAAATTCTTAAGACACAAAATTATTTACGATTGGTATGGTTGTTTAAGTAACAAACCGTAACTCAATTACGGTTGATAAATATGATACAAATACAAACCATAACTGAATATATTTCTCAAACTAAGAACTTACGGTTGGTATTTGAGTTAAAACCAGCCGTAACATCAACCCAACCTACAGTTACGGTTCGTATTTGAGTTATTACCAACCGTAACTCACATGCAACCAGAAATTTCAATTTCAATTTTCATACAAAATCCTAATTTTTGATACAAAATTAACGTAAATCCAACACGATAAACTAAACTCTAACTGGGTTTTTCCAAACATTTTTCAAATTGCCGATTAATCGGAGACGATGAAATTTTCAGTTTTAATGGAGGTTACGGTTGATGGAGGAGAAGAGAAGACGAAGAAGAAGATGAAAAAAAAATTGATTTGACTTTTTCTGATTCATTAGGTTTTAAAAAAATTGATTTGATTTAAGGTGAAAAGGGTAATCTAGTCAACTTACATCCCCTTTAGAACATCATCTAACCAACTAAAGGGACATTACTATCACAATGCCACCCCTCTGATAAACCATGCCGCCACTATAATAAACTTGTTTTGAATATCATCGTCCACACCAAAAAACCAAATTTTTTTTTTTTGTTTTGATGCATTTCATGCCAGATTGCCAGTGTGCAAGCAGAAGCACAAGAAATACAGCCGCCATACATGGGGCACCTTGAAGGTTACAGCTATGGGTGTTTGCTTCGGATGACATGATTCTTTGGGAAACTTATTTAAATACTAAACTTAGTAACTTTAGTCTTTTATGCATATGGAGATGGTGGATTGATGTGACCGCGCCCTACATAAGTGCGGGTAATCGGAATTTAAAGCAAATTAGGTACACATGTAAAGTTATATTTTACATCGGAAAAAGGAATGGGCGAAGGACAAAATAAAACCCCACAGGCCATGTGCTATGAACAGTTCGCGACCCTTCCTGTTTATAGATACGCGATCTTACTCCCTGGATAGAAATTTTGAAAACCGACTAGTTTATGGTTCAGTAGGTCAGACAATAGTCGAACAATGGGAAAACGGTCTGACCTAAAATTGCAGCACCATTGTGTTGGACAGCTTGGATGACTAGGAACTCCATTGAAGATGCGTCAGCAACAAATAATGCAATTGTATAAAGCAAGTGAAATTGCATATCTTCTTATGTGCAGAACCCCAGATATTTTTCAAGGTGCACTTTACACAGATGTGAGCCCACTAAAAAAGTGGATGGACACTACACAAAATCACGAAATTTGCAATAATGGTTTTGGAAGTGGTTATATTTCCTGGAAAGGCATATCACTGTTACAAAAATTTTAATAGTGATAAACGGTTGCAATAATGAGTATCTGCTATCGAGTTTTGGGAAGGTTGTGGATAATTAACTTGCTATCCTCAACTTAAAATGCCAAGTTACTTTCTTACCCTCTATTACTACTATCTCCGCCAATTTCTATTCCAGATCCGAAGGAATCCCACCATTCCAATAATTCGCATTCTTTTCTCCAACATATTGTATTTTCACATTATAACTCGTCATTGTAGTTACCAAAAATCTGAAAACAAAATCAAAATCGTTTGAAATAAGTTTTTCATTTCTTGTGTCTAAAAATTAGAAGAGAAAAAAAGATAATATGTTAAGAACAGCTGAAAGCTTGAGACATAACTTCATTTCTCATTTCATCTCATTCCTTCGATTTGAGCTTCAGAAAACTTTGAGATTCAACTTTGGAAAACTTCATAAACAAATATGATTAGTTATTAGTACTTATGTGGAACTTCGATTTAAGTGTAATCTATCTCTCATAGAAGTAGTGACACTAATTCATAATTTTTGAAATGCAAATCTAGGTTATCTTCATCTAAGATATTTCTGAAAATGCGGGGGTCTAACAACCTCACCCAATATTTCTATTAGCAATCTGTATGGACTAACTCCAATATACTTTTAAGAGAATCAACTAGACAGTCAGACTCAATCTGAATAAAAAGTATATCAAGGAGTTATTAGCTCGATCTCTTGATTTGATCTATACTCAAGCAAATAGAAATCCGCGGGTCTTTATAAAATACAAGAGAGATAACTTGGATGGTACCAAAGACCAATATCCAAGTGTCAATCAATTTAAATCAACAAGCAAAGGTTGGATATTCTAATTGATTGATCTTAACGCACAACCTGTGATATTTCAATTATATAACAAAATATAATGCGGAATAGAAATAACACAGACACCAGAAGTTTTGTTAGCGAGGAAACCGCGAATGCAGAAAAACCATGGGACCTAGTCCAGATTGAAAACCACATTGTATTAAGCCGCTACAGACACTAGCCTACTACAAACTAACTTCGGTCTAGGCTGTAGTTGAACCCTAATCAATCTCACACTGATTCAAGGTACAGTTGCGCTCCTTACATCTCTGATCCCAGCAGGATGCTACGCACTTGATTCCCTTAGCTGATCTCACCCACAACCAAGAGTTTCTACGACCCAAAGTCGAAGACTTTAATAAACAAATTTGTATCACACAGAAAAGTCTACGATAATAGATAAATCTGTCTCCCACAGATAAACCTAAGAGTTTTGTTCCGTCTTATGATAAAATCAAGGTGAACAAGAACCAATTGATAACCCGGCCTTATATTCTCGAAGAACAGCCTAGAATTATCAATCACCTCACAATAATTTAAATCGTATGGTAGCGAATCTAGTTATTGCGGAATCACAAACGATGACACGAAGATGTTTGTGATTTATTTTAGCGAAACTAGATATAATCTCAAGCCAATTATTCAATTGAACTCGTACGATAGAAAATGGAAAGATCTGATCGCTCAACTATAAGAAAAGTAGTTTCGTCTGGCTTCACAATCCCAATGAAGTCTTTCAGTCGTTAACCTACAAGGTCTTGAGAAGAAACCTAAGGTTAAAGGAGAACCGATTCTAGCAAAACCAACTAGTATCACACATGAGGTGTGGGAATTAGTTTTTCCAGTTGCTAGAGGTCCCCTTTATATAGTTTTCAAATCAGGGTTAGATGAAAAACCTGATTTAACCAAGCTAAACTCTTTCAACCGTTAGATCGAAACTTAGCTTGTCACACACAAATGAAATGTATTTCATTTAGGTTTGAGTAACCGTACCTAAACGTGTACACTTAGTTGGTTCACAAATAGTTAACCAATGGTTAGCCATATGAGCACTTTCATATTAACCGTGTTCATCTTCTTCACAACTAGTTCAAATGACTTCAAAAGAACTAGTTGAAGAGTTGTTCAATTGCTTAGGTCTTTATGCATAGACACAATTGAAACAAAATCGGTTTGATTCACTCGAATCAATTCATGAAAAATATATCCACGGTCTGCAAAGATTGCATTCCTTATTGATTTATTGTTTAAGTTCATGAACTTCCGATTTGAGAAATATAACCAGCTTGGGTACGCGTACGGGTACGTGTACCATAGATACCGGATTTGAGTTTACAAACTCAGCATAAATTTTCGGTTCAAAAAATTCCGCGGGTACGTGTACCCAACCTGTCTCCTTCACCAATACCGTATGCACACACTTGGTTTCCTGCACATGGATTTATACACTAATGTGCGAACATACTATATATGATTATATCCATAGATGGTTACGTAATCTCAACTCTACATTTCAATCATTGAAACAATCTTCTATAATGTTATAACAGTCGTTATTCACAACTATCTTCATCAAAGTTATTTTCAAGATTGAAACGTCATCATGACTTTCGTCACGGGTAAGATGAAAAGTGGTTAAAGCGAAAGCTTACCAACACATATTTCGAGAAAAATATATGCGAGTAAACTCGACTCGAAATAGCAAATGTGTATGTATGAAAACTATCATACTTATAAGACTTTGTCTCACGAATAAGAGATAGAGAGGTAGACTTTTGAGTGATAAATAAGTTCAAGTCTCCACATACCTTTTAGTCGGATGAAGTTCCACTGGTTCCTTGAGTATTTCTTCGTCTTCGTAAGATGATCGTCGTGGAGTCTGGAGCTCAACTACACTTAACTGTCCTAGTCCGAGACTTAGCTATAAGTAGTCTAGAAATAAAGACATATAGTTTTGACAACTAAACTTGACAAACATTGAGATAGCAACGCATGCGAGTTCGACCAAGCAATGCTCTGAATTGATTTTTTTTTTCAACATTTGAGGGTTTAGTAATTTTTCAAATTGGAGATTAGGAACTATTTTTAATGATGTAATTTCTGATGGAGAATATGAAATCACTATCTTTCAGGTCTATATGTGGCCGTAGATATTAGGTTTATAGTTTTTCTTTTATTGTAGATGTTGCATTACATTGTATTCTGTTTTGAAAATATCTTAGTGAAATTTGTAGGTTTAATTGATAACTAAACTGAGTCAGACATAGTATTTTATCTGTTTGTAGGATGTCAGCATTTGTTTTTAGATGGGTGAATCAATTTATTGTATATTGAAGCAGTATCTTTAATGACCCAACTAGTTCCTGATATTTTAATGAAAACCAAAGAAAAGCTAATGTTCATAATTTGTTCCTTTTGTCTATTCGGTTTTTGTAATTTGAATTCATTTCCTAATTTAAAATTACGTGTATATATACCTCCACCAAGTAGTTTTATGTATTTGTTGAATTATGTTGGTTGAATAAGGTTCAATCTTGTTATTATGGCATTGACATATGATCTAAAGCTTGTTATACCTTTTTGTTTGAGCATTGGTTGGTTGAACCCACTTGCGATGTCAATCTAGTTTTCAAATTTAGTTTCCAAAACACACTCTTGATTTAGTATACTATAGATAGTTTCAGACTAGATTAGGTCTAAGAAGAACTACTCTTAAGGATGAAGACTGAAGATTACAAGAAGACATCATCAAGGAATTCATCAACAAAGGTATGTGGTAATTGATTTTATTTGGATTCTTGTTCAATTCTACCTTTCTAAACTATCGAAAAAAATGCTCACTCTATGGAACAATTCCTCTGACGGTTAATATACATTTAAATATATACTTGAGGTTATTTGAGCCACGACTTTTGTGACAATAAATTTTATCCTTGGAAAGGTTCTCATATTATAGTGAATGATCTTACGAATTCAACGAGCCAAGAATCACTCAATTCCGAGTTATAACGATGGAGTTATGAGTGATTTATTAAAGTAACAGTTATAACTGTTGTTGTAACTGTTATAGTTCGTTAGTAGGAAACAATCCATGAACTGCTTGTAACGGTTCACGGACTTGGGCCCAATTACGTGACTAAAAAGGCATTTTTGGTCAAGTTGGTGATGTTTCCTTATCTAGGCAAGATGGCTATTAATCCAAACATATTTAATTACCGTATTAAAATGTTTGTGATAACTTTTAATTCCTGCCTAAGTTAAAATGTGATTTATTCACATAAATAGAATATTTGCTAATTAATTATTTATTTAATTATTTTGGAAAGAGTTTGTAACTTACGAAAGACTCCCAAAATTAGGAGAGTCTTGAAAAAGAAAAATAGCTTTGCTTTGCTTTTGAGCTACCTTTCACTATAAATAAACGGTTCGTGAGTGTTACACATTTTTTATCCCCTTTGGAAAATTGGTGTAAGCTCATAAGGTTGTTTTCCATGTCTTCTGTTCTTCGTGAACAAGAATGAGATAAAAGTCTTTGTATTGGGGATCACAAAGCCGAGTTGGATTAATCTTCGTTATTGATTATACAACTTGTAATCTACGTTTTTCACCTCTTGTCTATTCTAAGGTTTTCTCTTCTGATATAAAACCATTCAAGAGTTGTTGATCATAAAACCTAGGTTTTAATAGATTTCAGTTTCCGATCGTATACCAACACTTTTTAGTCGAAATCAGAGAATAGAAAGAAAACTTCGATTAAGGTATCTCGTAAAAATCCTTTAGAAGTTTTAAACAAGATATCTCTAGATTTATTCTAGTTGTTCTTGTTGTAAAATCATTAGGTTTCTCTTCCTTTATTGAAGAGTACAATAATCCTTAATCTACAAGATTGTTTGGATATTACGTTTACCTAGTAATTGTTTTTATCAAAATAAACACAAGATTTCCAAAACCTTTATTTACATCTAAAGGGAATCAAATCGGTGTTTTGTGCAAACAAAAATCGAATCGTATCAATCGTGTTGTTATATCTTCTAAACATAGCCTTGGGTTCTGCTAGAAGATTTACGAGAACAATTCCTAAAGATAATCGGTGTTTTTCTAGGAGTTTTTACTGAAGAAGGTATTACATCTAGTTTGAATAGTAGTAGGAAATTGGTGTAACAACTTATAATCAGTGTGTGTTTATTCTGGACTAGGTCCCAGGGGTTTTCTGCATTTGCGGTTTCCGCATTAACAAAATTTCTGGTGTCTGTGTTATTTCTTTTCTGCATTATATTTTTTATATAATTCAAATATCACAGGTTGTATGTAAGCTCAATCAATTGTGAATTCGACCTCTGAGTTGTTGATTAAATTGGTTGATACTTGGATATTGGTTTTTGATATGGTCCAAATTATTTCTTATATTCAATCGGGCTCGCAAATTCCTATTTGTTTGATTGCGGATTGAATTGAGAAATTGAGATATAACTTTTTGATATACTTTTATTAAGATTGAGTCTAACTGTCTAGTTGATTCTCTTGAAAGTATATTGGAGTTAGTCCATACAGATTTCCAAACGAGTTATTGGGTGTGGTTGTTGTACCCCCGTTTTTTCGATTGGTATCAGAGCAGACAAACACGCTAAGACCTCATAAGTCTGTGTTTGTAGCAATATGATTCTATGGATAGAAGTGTTATCTGTATAAACGTACCACCAGTCTTCGATGGCACAAACTATTTATGGTGGAAAATTGCTATGCGTTCTTTAATTCAAGTGCGAGATATTCAAGCATGGGTTCGTATAGTTAATGGATATAATCCTCAATTAGTTACAGTAGACGGTGTAACTGTTGAAAAGGATATTGGTGATTATGATGATCTTGAGATTCTTGCTGCAAAGCAAAATTGTGAAGGATTAAATGCCATCATCCATGCCATTACCCCAGATCCTCAGCACCATGTTACTACGTGTAATAAGTCTAAAGATGCTTGGGATATCTTAGAAACCGTATTCGAAGGGAATGCCGCAGAGAAAGAAGCAAGGCTTCAAAATATAGCTTCTGAATGGGAAAACCTTCACATGTCTGATGATGAAACCTTTGATGAGTTTAACCAAAGACTTTCTGAAAAAGTTAACTCCTCGTATTCATTAGTAAGAACTATTCCGGAGAAAGATATTGTATGTAAAACTCTCAGGTCTCTACCATCAAGATACGAGTGTAAGAAACATGCCATTGAAGAAGCAAATGATCTTTCTACATTCTCCAGAAATACCCTTGTTGGAAAGTTAAAGATCTTTGATAATGAACACGCATCTAGAAAAGAGGTGATTTCTCTTAAAGATGCAAACAATTCTGAATCCTCCAAGGATAAATCTGGTTCACCAGATACTAAGGATGTTACTCCACGACAATTTAGAAAATTCTTGAGAGACAGGAAAAAGCGTTTTTCTAAAGGTGCAACATATCCTAATGATGATGTAAAATGCTATAAATTTTGTGGTTTCGGGCACTTGTCTTCAGTATGTCCAAGCTGGAGCCATAGACAATCGGCGTATGCAGAAGCTTTGCCTACTCTTGATGATGGACCTGAATATTATAATCCCCAAGAGCTCGCAGGCGAGGTTGCATTAGCTTCTGGAATAATTATTCTGGATACTGATTCTGATTCTGACGAAGAAGTGTTCCATGTTGATCCAGTTACTAATAATCTTCTTAAAGAATATCATCGGAAACTTTCGGAAGCTGATAGCATCATTTTCAATGAGAAGGTTAAATATGATAGGCTTCCTAGTCGGAATAAAGACTTGCAATACCAACTTGATTCTAGTGGTGCAAGAGATTATCTCAACGAAATACGAAAGCTTAAATAAGAAATTTCCGAAGGTCGAGATCGGGAAATTACTCTTCAAGCAAGGCTAGATAACTTGGATAACATTGAGTTGAACTTGTTATTTGATTTGGAACGAGAAGATCTAAATGTTCAATATGAATCATCCAAGAATGATCTAGTTATTGCGCTTGAAAAGGTCAAAAGGTTGGAAGAAGAAAACTCGAGCTTAAAAGAGAGTTTGTCTAGAAATATCAGCTCAGATAAATTAACCTCAATATTGGGAGCATTTAGAATTCATCGTGATACACGAGGATTGGGCTATGAAGGAATAGACGCTCCTAGTATTTGCAAAGAGGTAAAATTTGTCAGAGCTAAAAATTCTTCTCAACCAAAACCTTCCACGATTGACAAAAGTGAAGTATCTCTACCAATTGCCGATGACAAAAAGAGGAAATTCTGTCAAATTCCAAAGCAAGCACATACACATTCAGGTAACACTAAACATAACTTTTTCCATTATACTAAACATTGTTTTTATTGTGGAAAACCAGGTCACTTGCAGAGAAATTGCAGATATCTTAAACGAGATAAAACCAGATCTGATTTTGTTAAGATGACAAGATCTGATGTTCCAAACTGGAGAAAACCTGAGTCTCATAATATCAGTTCTTCTAGTATTTCCTCCAAGAAATTTCATAATTATATTGGGGAGAAAAAGAAATACGTTGCTCCAAAAGCTACTCAGAAATGGGCACCAAAGAAAATCAATAAAGCATCGATTACTATTAATAAGGATCTCCCAGACAAGAGTTTGACAAGGGATAACATCTTAAAAATGTATAAAACCGTTATTGAAAGTTTCGAGGAAGTTTTTATATTCCTAGAGTCTGTGTATGATTTTGTTTCGAATACTTGCGGTGAGCAAGATTTTGTTCATCTCAACATAACCTGATTGTGTTGAAAGTGCATCCTCACCAAGAAGCCCTAGTAAATACGGTGAGGATTGCAAAAGAATTTGGGCGCACATGTTTTTTTGGGTAATTTTTGAATATGTGGAACAATTTATTGTTTCGAGCTGAGTCTAACTCGCTTACATATTTCTCTAAATATGTGTTGGCAAGATTTCGCTTTAGCCAAGTTCATCTTTACCTAGTGACGAAAGTCATGTCATGTTTCAATCACTTTGAAAATTGCTTTGACGAGAAATGGTTTGTGAATAACAACTATATAACATCCTCTAAGAATGTTTCAATGATTGCAATGAGGGTTTAGATTATATAACCAATGATGGATATAATCATTGTTTTGGAAACACATATATGTATAAGTCCTTATTCCTTGAATCGAAGTTTGCGAACTTTGTTGATCAAGAGAACCGGAACAAGAGTCGTGCATGAACTCAGTCCGCGAACTGGCGGAAGTTCTCGACCCGAGAAAATCTGCTGGAGTTTGAGAACTCCTTCCAGGAACTTAAGTCCGCGAACTTGAGTTAGTTATATCTAAAGACGATTGTTTGTGAACTTATATTTATATAAACTAAGGAATGCAAATTGCAAACCGTGGCTATAAAGTTCATGAATCGATTCGAGTGAATCAAATCGTTTTTGCTTCAATTGTGTCTATTATAAAGATCTAAGCAATTGAACAACTCTCTAACTAGTTCACTTGAGTCATTTGAACTAGTTATGGTTAAGATGAATATGGTTAAATACCACGTGTATGATTCTTAATTACCTAACTTGATTTGTGATTAAAAATTCTTAAGCATAACAGGTTAGAAGCAATAATCATAACCATTGGATGTTGGTTTTTATTGTAAAAGAATCCTTTTCATACTCTTATGGTAACCATTCTTGGTGTAAATCCTCATGGAAAAGGTTATTCTTCCTTCTAAGAACACCAATTCTTGTTTATACAAGTTTCTATCTTAGAAAATATGATCACAATACTTGATCTTCATGATTATATTATGTTATTACCATGAGATAGTTCTATTTTTTAGTAACACGATCTCATGAGAGACTTTCAATGATTGGTTCTTAGTTCGTATCTCCTTGTGGGGTTTCTAAAATCCAATATATAAATCCTTATCTCTGGAGTAAGGTCATTTTGTTGTTCTTTCGAGAATGACATCTTATGGGGGAAAGTTCTTAATTGAACTTGTGCTTAATTGCTATATATTTGAGCGGAGAAGCGGGTGTGGAACATGTAGGGTTTAACTTGTATATTAATAAACTCCTTGATGAATTCACTAAGTTTCGGCTCTGTGATATCATCTAAAGTAAAGTTGATATGTTTTTCTTTTGGTCAAGAAGTTCCTCTATGAAAATTTCATTAGGATCCCACCAGTCTTCGTACCTTTGCCAATTTATATTGACAAAAGGATGGAGAATTATTTTATAGTTCATACTACACATACATATGGTTTTCGGATCATTATGTAAGCGGGAGTGGTTTCCATGTGAGATGGAGTATTGACTAAAGGGGAGTGATGATAGACACATTTTTATGTCTAAGTTGTCCTAATTTTCTCTATGTTGGTACTCGATTTTGTACTTATTATGGTGTTTTGTGTGTTTGTAGGTATTTTTGGGAAATAAACATTTTTGGAAAATTCGGCTCGAAAAACTGTTAAAGGCACCCCGGAGGACATTTGCTATACGGACCCCAGATTTGTCTAAGGGGAACCCAAGGTTATGCGTAGCCCAAATTCATCCTCGGAACCCACGGCTATGTATAGCCCAAATTCATCCTTAGCACCCATCTTCTTCTTTTGAATTTCATTTTGGCGGGAAAATGAAGAACAGAACTGTGTGATTTTCGATCGAAGTTTGAAGGAGTTCTGGGTAGACTAAAGGGCTGCAATTTGTTGGGTAGTTGTGATATGTCCCAACAATACTATCATGAGTGATTTGATCGATTAAAATTGGCTGGATTCTCGCGTAGAAGTGAACAGAGCAACACTTTCTCGGGAAGAATATCTCACGGGTTTTGGAGAGTTTGAATATGTTCTGATGACTCGATCAACATTCTGGAACGTGTATTGACCTGTTCAGAGTATGCTGGCAGAGAATCAACGCGTGAGGAGGTAAAATAGGGAAGAAAATATTTTCGAGAATATTTTTTTCACTGGCGAGTTATGAAGAGATTTTCGGAGTTAATGCAGAGATTGGATGACCCTGGTGAGTATAAAATAGGTGCTCGGGCACCAGAGAGGTGGTACGGAGAGTTTGGGAGAGTTTTGAACACCATAGAGGCGAGAAATTGGAGTTGCAGAGAGTCACCATTTCTGCTGCTGTCCAAGAACACGGAGAACATAAGACCCACAGAGACAGTCGTTTTGCTGCAGTAACAACGACAGTTAGGTTTTATCGTTCCTTGTAACATTTCGGTTTGTAACAAATATAATTGTTAGAAACCCGGTTTTAATCATTTTCACCCATTTTCATCATTTGTAAACCCTTTGAGCAATAAAAATGATTTTTGAGCGTGTTTCCAACATGATGATTAGCTAATTCTCCCACAACCAAGGCAATGAGGAAGCTATATACGCATGAATAATTGGTAACTATTTTATTTTCTCTAATTTATAATTTATAATTCACTCAATCACTGCTTTTGCAGATTTTTAAATTATTTGCGTAATTTTCGTAATTAGTTGTGATTCAATCTGATAGGTTATACTTTGTTTAGTCAATTGATAATCTATGCTTAGGGAATACAATTAATATTTGAGAATTTTCCTGATTATTTGTGAGTTAAGAAATAAGGGACTTAAAAGATAATTAGAGTTTGTGGTTATTTACTACATTCATTCATGTGTAATAGTGGAATCAGTTTCTTGGTTATTTTTAATATCTTGAAATCAATTTTGCAATAAGTTCTCTTTATTTTTTAAGTTTTATAAGTCTAAAATCTATTGCTTTCACAAGTCTCAACGAACCTATTACTACAACAAATTAAAAATCACATCATTTTGGCGCCACCGACGCGGATTTATTTTTAGATTAATTTTTAGGTTTATTTTTTATTTTGTACAGTATTTTCAATTTATTCTAGATTTTTTTTCCTTTCTATGCGTTTCTTTTTGTATTTGTTTTCAGGGAATTTTTGAGGATGATGACTTCTTCTGAGGAGACGTCACCTAAGATGAAGCTGGCGGAATATAAACGTAGAAAGTCAAATTATCAGGAAACCTCATCTGAGATGATGCTTGCTGAATATAAGCGTAGGCAACAGTATGGAGTTTCTACTCCACATGTGGTAAGTGAAGAATCACCTTTAACAATATATGAGAAGTATTACAAACACACACCGCCTAGTTTGGAACAAAGATTGAGAGTTCTTGAATGTCAAAGACTATATGCTGATGATGGTGAATCTTGTAGTGACTCTCTGTTCCAAACAGAACATATAGATGACCCTGTGGATGATTTTCCTAATTCCGTAGATGAATCCATCCCACAAGATAATTCACCCAACTTAGAGGTTGTTTCTAGACCCCTAGACTTCCAAAAGTTGCCTAATTTAGGGTTAGAATTACGTGCTTCTAAAATGTTGTTGGAATACTTTGCATCTAATTACCCAGAGGATTTGCCTATTTCTGATACCGAGCATGATCCAAGTGAAAATTTCCCAGTCCCAATAATATCCCCATATTATTTTCTTTACACACTTCATTTTGTTGTAAAAACTTGGTTTGGAGGTAAGTCTCTATTTCTGATAGTTTCAGTGTCTCCGCATCGTGATAACATAAGTGTGAAGCTGTCATTTTTAAATGTTGTATTTTGGATTGATCCCCAAATTTTTAGGTTGTTAGTTTATGGGGATCCTTTTTGTATATTCCAGTAGGTGTATTTTTATTTTATTTTTTATATTTTCGTTACTAATTTTTGCATCTTATGAATTTCCCATCTTAAATTTTGCGTTGGATGACTCAATTACATTGAGGACAATGTAATGTTTAAGTGTGGGGGAGCGGTTAACTTTTTACTTTATTTTTTCAGGAAATTCCTTGCAAATCATGATCAGCTGTAAAAAAAAAAGACCAGCTGGGTAGCGGGTCTAAGAAAGAAAAAAAAAAAGACCAGTTGTGTAGCGGTTCTCTCTTTCTCTCTTATTATATGACCAGCTGTGTAGCGGGTCAGTTTTCTGTTTTGCTCGAGGACTAGCAAAATGTAAGTGTGGGGGAATTTGATGAGCACGAAGTGCGATGCATTTTCACCCATAAATACATTAGCTGGGACTCATTTTATCACTAATAAACTTGTTCGCAGGTGTTTTTGTGAAATAAGCTCTTATGGAGAAAGTTGCTCGAAAAGTGGTTTTTGTACCCCGGAGGACACATGTTATTAGGACTCTCTCTTTTGGATAAGGGGCACACCTGTTACCAAGGGGTACCTCAATTGATATGCACACCCAAGCATCTGGATAAGGGGAAACCCGTTCTTCATCATTTGAATTTTCATGTTTTGGCGGGAATGAAGTTTACAATGAGAACATCATTAGGGTTGGATTTTTGGGATTTCTCGAGAGTGATTCAATAGATGGAATCGGTTTCGATCAACCTGTTTTGGATTAACAGGCTTGGTATGTCTCTTTATTTCTACGGAAATTGGCTAGATGATCCAGTTAGATATTAAACAGTCTCTCGGGATTTTGGTTTGAAACATGGAAAGATATGGACGAGATTTAGTTGGATTCTTTCTTGGATTTGGATTGGGTTCAATTGATTTCGTATAAACAGGACTGGTAAGTCCTTTGGATTCGATATTTCAGGGACGGATCTGTAGATTTGAAGAGACAGCAAAGCACGGTAATATCTCGGATATTCTTCTGTCTCGTGTTTACTGTGTTACTTATGGAAGCTGGTGTGTGTTGACTGAATCAAGGGATGAGGTAGCACGTGTAGAAGATAAATAAGAAGATTCAAAAGTAACAGGAGCGCGTGAAAGAGAAATAAATAAAAATTATTTTCGTTTTTGGCATCAGAAAATAAGAAGTGATTAATGAAGATTATATGGAGTTATTGTCGAGTATTTTCGATTCTGAAGACAATATAAAGGGTTCTGAGGGTTTTGAGAAGGGGATCGAGAGTTTGGGGAGAAGAATCAAGAGTTGCAGAACAACTTCTCTGCTGCTGCAGAGAAGAAGAAGACGAAGAACAACAGATTACACTTCTGGTCTGTCGTTTATGAACTGTCGCATGTTCACAGCTTAGCGACAGTTTCCATTTATAGTTTTTCTGTATCAGCAGCTTCAGCAACAGTATTTGAATTACATTGTAATAGTGACTTCTGTAACGACTTTCCAGCGTTGCAGATTCATTGTATTATTAGTTCTTTAATAAAAACACCATTTGAGCTATGAGTTATATTTTTGAGTGTGTTTTTATCATGAGAATCTAGACCCCAACACTGGGTTGACGGAGGAAGCCGAACTTCATACATGGGTGAATTTATTTTATTTTCTATATGACTTTTTCACTAATTAAAATAGAATCATGATTTGAATTAATTAGTTATCATTTTATTTGATGGGTCATGCTTTGTTAGATGTTTGATGTACCATGCTTACGATTTATAACTAATATTTTGAGAATATACTTTGGCAAAACAAGAGTCGACGTTATTTTATTTATTGAGCGATAATTGTTGAGAATAAATAATTGAGCCTTATGATATGAATGTGGTGGAATCCTAGTCCCAGTAACTCTCTCTTTTATTTATTATTTTCATTAAAAATTTAAATTTAATCTTCACAAGTCTTAGAGTTCGAATCCTATTTACTACAACTCAATTAAAAATCACATCATTTTGGCGCTGCTGCCGTGGATGTCGCCTTATGGGCTTACCGTACTGCGTTTAAGACCCCCATTGGAATGTCGCCTTATCGGATTGTGTATGGCAAGGCATGTCATTTACCTGTTGAGTTATAACATAGAGCTTATTGGGTTGTTAAGAATCTAAATTTTTCACTTGACAAGGCAGGAGCCCATAGGAAACTCCATCTCAATGATTTGGAAGAAATTCGTAGAGATGCATACGGTAGTGCTAAGGAGTATGAGAACAAAATGAAACTTGTGCATGATAAGAATATTTTAAGAAAGTCATTTTCTCCAGGTCAAAAAGTTCTTCTGTGTGATACCCGCTTGCATCTTTTCCCTGGGAAGTTACGTTCTCGGTGGACGGGTCCTTTTACTGTTCGCACTGTCTTTCCTCATGGATCTGTTAAGATCGAGAAACTGGATGGTAGTAGTTCTTCGAAGGTTAACGGTCAGAGATTGAAACCCTTTTTAGAGCCCTTTTCTACAGGTGATGTTGAGGAGGTCCCTCTGGAGGACCGTGTTTACCCTTGATTGACCATCGAGGCGATTGTATGTTGTATATTAGTTTTTGATTTCTCTCTTCACCCAGGTACTATCTTTCCGACTTCTCTCTTTACTGATTCCTCATGTTACTTTACTTTTTGGTATTGCTATTTCATTAGAAACATTGAGTACAATGTTAGATTTAAGTTTGAGGGTGGGGAAGAAACTTTTTGTTAGCTTTTAGTTGTAATAAATAAACTCCAGAGCCTAGAAATTTATGTTTATTAAGGTTGGAACTAACCAATCTAAGTGGATGGGAACATCTTGGTTGTAGGAGTTGAGGAACCATTCTGATTAGATGGAAACATCTAAAGAGTCTATTCATAAAAGCACAGAGCTCAGGTGTTAGACTTAAAAAAAAAAACATGGTAGTTTCGCCATATCTCGTTGAATCCCAATCCCTTCTGTTTTTATTTCTTAAGTGATTTAGTGGGGCACACGATTCAAGTTGTTACCATTGCTAGGTGAATTAGAGTAATTGAGATCAAAAAAAATAAAAAAAATTGAGACCAGACCATCAGACCAACCGGAATAAATTCAATAAAATCGACCACTGGTGCCCTTGTATATGCCAGTTATGTTAACCTAGAATTAGGTTTATCGACCACTAGTGCCCTTGTATATGCCAGTTATGTTAACCTATAATTAGGTTTATCGACCACTGGTGCCCTTGTATATGCCAGTTGTGTTGATATTAGTCAGACCGGTATCTCAGTCCATTAGGATAGGTTCATCTTGGAAGAGGCCTTCATACAGATATGGGAACACCATTCACTTTAAACCATCATTTTTCTCTACATCCATCTTCTTAATCTTTCCATGTGATTGGTTGACTCCGGTTATGATGTACAGAAACTATCTGAGTAGAGCTCTGTCACTTATATATGAATTTTAGTATGCTTGAGTGCAAACTCATGTACAACAATTAGAATTTCGCATCAGGTTACTTCCTCCTGTAGTCAATGAGAGTATGCCAACCAAGGAGATTCTTTAGTGCCTTCCAAGGTTCTGCGTAGATAGCTAGGGTCTGGAGTAAAGGTTTTATGGGTACACCTCTGGTAAACCCTCCGGAGACAACACTCCGCCTCTAGATCCACCTAGCGGTTTAACGGCTTGCTGCACGTCCTAAGTGTAGTCGTTTTATTTTCTATATTAGTTTTGCTCGAGGACTAGCAAATAATAAGTTTGGGGTATTTGATAGACACATTTTTGTGTCTAAGTTGTCCTCAATTTTCTCTATGTTGGTACTCGATTTTGTACTTATTATGGTGTTTTCTGTGTTTGTAGGTATTTTTGGGAAATAAACATTTTTGGAAAATTCGGCTCGAAAAACTGCTAAGGCACCCCGGAGGACATTTGCTATACGGACCCCAGATTTGGATGAGGGGAACCCAAGGTAATGCGTATCCCAAATTCATCCTCAGCACCCACAGCTATGTATAGCCCTAATTCATCCTTAGCACCCATCTTCTTCTTTTGAATTTCATTTTGACGGGAAAATGAAGAACAAAAATGTGTGATTTTCGATCGAAGTTTGAAGGAGTTCTGGGTAGACTAAAGGGCTGAAATTTGTTGGGCAATTGTGATATGTCCCAACAAAACTATCATGAGTGATTTGATCGATTAAAATTGGCTGGATTCTAGCGTAGAAGTAAACAGAGCAACAATTTCTCGGGAAGAATATCTCACGGGTTTTGGAGAGTTTGAACATGTTTGGATGACTCGATCAACAATCTGGAACGTGTATTGACCTGTTCAGAGTGTGCTGGCAGAGAATCAATGTGTGAGGAGGTAAAATAGGGAAGAAAATATTCCCGAGAATATTTTTTCACTGGCGAGTTATGTAGAGATTTCCGGAGTTAATGAAGAGATTGGATGACCCTGTTGAGTATAAAATAGGTGCTCGGGTATCAGAGAGGGGGTACGGAGAGTTTGGGAGAGTTTTGAACACCACAGAGGCGAGAAATACCAACAGAAACAGTCGTTTTGCTACAGTAACAGCGACAGTTAGGTTTTATCGTTCCCTGTAACAGTTCGGTTTGTAACAAATATAATTGTTACAAACCTGGTTTTAATCATTTTCACCCATTTTCATCACTTGTAAACCTTTTGAGCAATAAAAATGATTTTTGAGCGTGTTTCCAACATGATGATGAGCTAATTCTCCCACAACCAAGGCAATGAGGAAGCTATTTATTTTCTCTAATTTATAATTTATAATTCACTCAATCACTGCTTTTGCAGAGTTTTAAATTGTTTGCGTAATTTTCGTAATTAGTTGTGATTCAATCTGATAGGTTATACTTTGTTTAGTCAATTGATAATCTATGCTTAGGGAATATAATTAATATTTGAGAATTTGCCTGATTATTTGTGAGTTAAGAAATAAGGGACTTAAAAGATAATTAGAGTTTGTGGTTATTTACCACATTCATTCATGTGTAATAGTGGAATGAGTGTCTTGGTTATTTTGAATATCTTGAAATCAATTTTGCAATGAGTTCTCTTTATTTTTTAAGTTTTATAAGTCTAAAATCTATTGCTTTCACAAGTCTCAACGAACATATTACTACAACGAATTAAAAATCACATCAAGTGACATATCACCATAGTATTTTTGTTAAAGCTATGATACAATTGAACTTTGATGTTGTGTAATAATACTATAATGGATCTTCAACAAGTACAGGATGAACACACGCATAGTTGAACAACCAAGGAAATCAAGCATGTTGGTTTTTGGAACTTAATCCTTTTATTTTTTTAAATCCATATGTAAAATGGTTTTGTCACTAAAATTGACAAAGGGGGAGATTGTCAGAGCATTGGTTGATTGAACCCACTAGCGTTGGTATGTCAAGCTAGTTGTCAACTTTAGTTGCCAAAACACATTCTTGATTTGGTATAATATAGATAGTTTCAGACTAGATTAGGTCTAAGAAGAACTACTCTTAAGGATGAAGACTGAAGATTACAAGAAGACATCATCAAGGACTTTATCAACAAAGGTATGTGGTAATTGATTTCATTTGGATTCTTGTTCAATTCTACCTTTCTAATGTATCGAAAAAAATGCTCACTGTATGGAACAATTCCTATGACGGTTAATATACATTTATGTATATATACTTGAGGTTATTTGAGCCACGACTTTTGTGACAATAACCTTTATCCTTGGAAAGGTTCTCATATTATAGTGAATGAGCTTACGAATTCAACGAGCCAAGAATCACTCAACTCCGAGTTATAACGATGGAGTTATGAGTGATTTATTAAAGTAACAGTTATAAGTGTTGATGTAACTGTTACAGTTCGTTAGTAGGAAACAATCCATGGACTGGTTGTAATGGTTCACGGACTTGGGTCCAATTACGTGACTAAAAGGCATTTTTGGTCAAGTTGGTGATGTTTCCTTATCTAGGCAAGATGGCTATTAATCCAAAAATATTTGATTACAGTATTAAAGTGTTTGTGATAACTTTTGATTCCTGCCTAAGTTAAAATGTAATTTATTCACATAAATATAATATTTGCTAATTAATTATTTATTTAATTATTTTGGAAAGAGTTTGTAACTTAGGAAAGACTCCCAAAATTAGAAGAGTCTTGAAAAAGGAAAATAGCTTTGCTTTGCTTTTGAGCTACCTTTCACTATAAATAAAGGGTTCATGAGTGCTACACGTTTTTTATCCCCTTTGAAAAATTGGTGTAAGCTCATAAGGTTGTTTTCCATGTCTTTTGTTCTTCGTGAACAAGAGTGAGATAAAAGTCTTTGTATTGTGGATCATAAAGCCGAGTTGGATTAATCTTCGTGATTGATTATACAACTTATAATCTAAGTTTTTCACCTCTTGTCTATTCTAAGGTTTTCTCTTCTGATATAAAACCATTCAAGAGTTGTTGATCATAAACCCTAGGTTTTGATAGATTTCAATTTTCGATCGTATACCAACACTTGTTAGTCGAAATCGGAGACTAGAAAGTAAACTTCGATTAAGGTATCTCGTAAAAATCCTTAAGAAGATTTAAACAAGATATCTCTAGATTTATTCTAGTTGTTCTAGTTGTAAAATCATTTTGTTTCTCTTCCTTTATTGAATAGTATAATAATCCCTAATCTACAAGTTCGTTTTGATATTACTTTTACCTAGTAATTGTTTTTATCAAAATAAACACAAGATTTCCAAAACCTTGATTTACATCTAAATGGAAATCAAATCGGTGTTTTCTGCAAACAAAAATCGAATCGTATCAATCGTGTTGTTGTATCTTCTAAAGAGAGCCTTGGGTTCTGCTAGAAGATTTACGAGAAGAATCAGTGTTGTGCTAGGAGTTTTTGCTGAAGTAGGTATTACATATAGTCCAAATAGTAGTGGGAAATTGGTGTAAAAACTTATAATCAGTGTGTGTTTATTCTGGACTAGGTCCCGGGGTTTTTTTCTGCATTTGCGGTTTCCTCGTTAAAAAAATTTCTGGTGTCTGTGTTATTTCTTTTCCGCGTTATATTTTTTATATAATTGAAATATCGCAGGTTGTACGTAAGTTCAATTAATTGTGAATCCGACCTTTGGGTTGTTTATTAAATTGATTGATACTTGGATATTGGTTTTTGATACCGTCCAAGTTATTTCTTATATTCAATTGGGCTCGCAAATTCCTATTTGTTTGATTGCGAATTGAATTGAGAAATTGAGATATAAATTTTTGATATACTTTTCTAAAGATTGAGTCTGACTGTCTAGTTGATTCTCTTGAAAGTATATTGGAGTTAGTCCATACAGATTGCCAAACGAATTATTGGATGTGGTTGTTGTACCCCCGTTTTTTCACTTTTAAGAATATTTTAGTTAAATTTTTAGTTTCCGTTGATAAACTTAGACTCAAACATAGTTTTGGGTGTAGGATGTCAGCATTAGTCAGTAAAGATTGTATTATGTTTTGAGAAGCAGTTTCTGCAATTTAGATAAAAAAAAACAAAGGGAATGAAGCAGTATTCGTAATATGCTCCCTTCGTTTTCAGTTCTTGATAGAATTCGGATAACACTTCAGTTTTCCTTCATGATTTCTACTCCTTGTCAGATTGTAGAAAAAAATTACATGTACATAAGCCTCCACCAAATAGTACTTGTGTTAATTCAGTTATATTCTGCATGTTTTCGGTTCATCATTGTAACTTGAGTCGGACTCAATCTCATAGATCATTTACTGCATTTCAACATACCATTGCTTCTTTCATTGGAAATCACAAATACATTTAAATTCCAACATTAAGATAAACATTAAATCTTGTTATTATCACTGCAAACACAAAAGTGAACTGTCATCCCTTCCTACAAATAGATACCACTATTCAAATCTCCACCATATTTAAACATCTGACAAAGTTGAAGTATATGAACATTGACTATCAAAATGAACTGTTGTATCTTCACAAAGTAGCACCTTAAATCTATAGAATTTGTATCAACATAAATTTTTTCCTCAAATTCACATTGAATCTGTGATGATGACCAAAAACCAAGATAACCATCTTCATCATCACTATTGTTAATTTCATTGCTATCAGGTAAAGATGGAGTCTCATAATCTCTTTTCCTTCCTCCATTTTCATCAGACGCATCACTCATGTATTCATTATTCTCATCATTTTCATATTCCAACTCCTCGGGTTCCTCTTAATTTTCCTTAGAATCATTGTTCAAACGCTCTCGCATTGCTCTTGCAAATATTGGTGGATTGGACTTTTCGGATAAGTATTGTTTGTAAAGTCTATCATATTCCACTTGCTCAGGCAGTTCATCTATTTCTTCATCAAAAGAAGTCCTCTTAGATGCTTAATCTTTTATTTGAATTCCTACATGTTTCATGTTGTCCTTGTAGGGGTTAAATATCGCACCCTTAGGTATCATGCGAAGGGATACTATTATAATGGGGCGAACGTACTCACACGTAGTACATTCCGGATGACGAAGATGATGACGTCATAAGGTCACGAGTAAAGTGTGAAGTCAGTGCGAAGTTCCAAGAGCATGTGCAAGAAGATCCAAATGTAAGCGTGCGAGGACGTCGCATGCCAAGCCCGAAAATAGGGGCTTTATTAGCTGTCCTCCACTATGTAAGACTCCTATATATAGGACCAACTACCCCTGTGTTGAGAGCGAGATATTTTTGAGAGTAGAGATAGAACTTTAGGAGAGAGAAAGTTGTTTGCTCCCCAAGTTAAGGGTTTTACTTTAAATCTTTGTATTGATTTCTAAACTTAATAAAATCCTTCTAAGTGTTCTTCATGATGTTTTCCTAGTTCATTGTATAGATTATCTAAGGGGTGTAGTAGTAGGATTTTATGCTACTACATTTTGGCCCTAGAATACAGTTCGAGAATGGTATTATACCTGTTTGTGAAAGTTTTAAGTTGATTTTTTGAAAAAATTCTTATTGTCCTTGTTTTTGTGAAAGAGTTCGATTATTTTCTCGGAATTTCGACGTTTGGATTCACTCATTTAAAACACAGTTTTCATTTAGGAATGAAGTTTTGGATTTGCATAAGCTTAGGATTTGTTATTTTGGCGAGACGAACATCTGCAGGAGAAAATGCAACACTAATTAGGAGGAGTGGAAGAATTGTGGGAAGAAGAAGAAGCGAAATTGCAGAGACATCAAGAATGGGAGAAATGAACAACAGACCTCAACCGATCAGATCTCAAATCCAGTAGGAACCAAGGGAGAACATCCAAATAAATCTTGATGAAGTAAGTTTTCACACTACGGATACAGATACCGCAGAAGAAAATGAAGAGGGAACATAACAGGAAGGAGAAGTAGGAGAAAATGAAGACAACATGACCATTGGAGAACTAAGGCAGCGATTGGCAGATGAAAGAAGAAGAGAAGAGGAACTACGTGCGAACTTGACGCGACAAAATGATGAGCTAAGAGTGGAAAATCAGCGATTACAAGAGAAAAGGTCACAATCACGATCCAGTACAACACGTGCGAGCTCGAGACCGTGAACAAGTAGGAGTACCACTAGGAGAAGTAGATATGAGCACGGAGATAATACACAGGGACAATTTATAGATAATCGCTTGAATGGAAATTTTCAGGTGAGCGAAAACTCGCAGGATGAACGCGAACGCAATCACATAGAAGATTGGTATTCCAAGAAGGTGAGGGTGAACACAGGCGAAGACATAGTAGAGAAGGTAGATTGGTGCGAAATGGAGAATACAACCGCATGCATGATGAAGAACATCGAGAGAACGAAGCAGAACATGCAAGGATAATACTTCATGAAAGAGAGATGCCGAGGCAACAAAATGAGAGGGAAAGAGATGCATAGGAGCACGCGAGAAATAAAAGGTAGAGGCGAAGAGAAAAAAGAGACGATGAAGAACGGCAAAAACTAGAAGAAGCCATACGACAAAGCAGACACGAAAACATATTGAGGCAAGCCTGGTTGAAAAGACCTAGACAACAACAAGAAGAAGACATATTCCCAAACAACGAAATTTTAAGAGAAATAGCAGATCTAAGAGAATTAGTAACAAAAGGGAAACATGGATGAAGGAGGCAGCTAAAAGAAGCAATAGAAGAAGCAGCAAGGACACCCTTCGCGCGGCGAATACAATCAGTAACAATACCAAGAAAGTGCACGCTACCCACGTTTCCTAGAATATATGATGGATATACATGTGCGGTCCAACATATTATTACGTACAGCTTAGCTTTATTACAGTATGAGGATAACGACGCGGTCCTATGCAAGTATTTTCCAGCAAGCCTCGCAGGAGAAGCCTTGAAGTGTTTCGATGGGTTTCCAGTAGGTTCAATAAAGTTATTAGAGAATTTGCAGAGTTTGTTCTTGGGACAATACATCGGCAGCAGTATGCTAAAGCCAGGAATTGAAAAAGCATTCAGCCTACGAAGGAGAACGAACGAAAGCCTGCGAGATATAACCAATAGATGGAGGACAATGAGCAGCGAAATGGAAGGGCGGGTGGATGAAAGAAATCTCATCTTAGCATTCATCAATGTGTTGTTTCCAACTGACTTGTTGTTCACACAAATTTTGAGAATAAAAGACAAAATAACGATGACGGAACCGCGCGAATACCAGGAAGAGTATATCGCTCTTGAAGAAAAGAAGAGAGATATGGAGTCCTAACCGGTTGCAGTCGCGAGCGAAAGAATAGGAAATGCAAGTTTATTACCAAGGATGTCAAACGCTTTTGCGAGCACTTCGCAGGGAAGCAAAGAGAAGTTAATCATAAAAGACCAGCAAAAGCAGGTAGCCATGTGTAGAAGAGACCAAGAAATGTATGAGCAAGAATACAGAGAGAGGTAATATAATAATCATGGAGGAAAAAACAAAGTCGCAAGATACGACAATCATAGAGATGGATATGGAGGAAATAGGAGGTATTACAATCAAGGCACGAACTACAGAGCCCATGAGGAGGTCAGGATGCCACCTCTTAATAAATCAGTGGACAAAATTTGGGAAGCTGTTATATTAATGGAGGAGATAACACCACCACCTAATCTAGGGAAAGAACCACCATCGGGAAGAAAAAGTAAAGAATTCTGCGCTTATCATCGTTTTCATGGCCATACAACGAATAATTGCAAGAACATACAACGAATCATATTAAGAACGATTGGGAAAGGAAAGCTTAACCACTTCCTAGATACACCACTACCTCCTCCACCAAAATAGCAACCAACAACAGGTGGGCAGACGTCAGGAGCGGACAAAGGAAAAAATACCTTTCTAATAGAAGTGGGAGCGAATGCCAAGAATCTACACTGTAACTCAATAATACACTCATTCAAAAGTATAGAAGACTTCCACGACAATGTGTTAAGCTGCGTATTTGCGAGAGATGCCGAAGGGAAGGAAATAATGAACCTAGCAAAGATACCAAAACTCAAAGAATGGCAGAAGCAATCAATCACATTTAGCGCAGATGAAGTATCTGGAGGAGGCGAACTCCATGAGAGTCCCTGGTGGTTAAGTTAGATATAATACCAAAAGAAAAGCCGGACAAGGAAGAATGTGAAGAGGATCTTACATGGGCAATAAACAGAATACTAATTGATTCTGGGAGCTCGGTGGATATTTTGTTTTATCATACATATAAGACAATGGGAGGAAAAGAAGAAGATTTTATCCCTTCAACTTATAAGATATACGGATTCAATGGATCAGCCAACAAGCCAAATTGAGAGATTACCATGCGAATCCCACTTAAGACAATCTCTACAGAAATAACCTTTTGATCGTGGACGTCGAATCTCCATACAATGCATTAATTGGAAGACCGTGGTTACATAACATTCTCGGTGTGGCTTCCACATATCATCAGTATATCAAGTTTATGTTAACACAAGGCGTTGGATTCATCAGAGGACATGTTAATGAAGCGAAAACATGCAATGAAATTGATGTTGAGAAAAGTGAAATGCGTGCGAATAAGAGAAGAAATTGGAAGCCTGACGCATAAGAGAATAAGCGGTGCGAAAGATTGATGGTGAATTTCATAGAAAAAGAAGGATAAGTTGATGAATATCATGGAGGTGAGGAATCATCAAAGAAAGAAGATGATGGGATCGAAAAAGAGAACAATGAAGGAACTAGTACATGACAAATTTAGATGAGGACGGTCAAGATAGTAAAAAAGCATGAATATGCGAAGAAAACTAACAGGGCAGAGTTCCAACCTGGAGAGTTAGTCATGAGCGAAGTACCACCATATCGTAGGAGAGAGAATAAGAATAAAGGAAAAGTAACATGGGCAGGACCTTATGTGGTGAAGAAATATGTTGGTAATGGGATGTACAAGCTAATGAAAAGAGATGAAAGAAATATGGAGAAAATTGAGAATATGCTTTATAACAAGAAACATCTGAAGCAGTTTTACAGTTAGGACGCACGACAAAAACAAATCAAAATACTACATACATGTGAAGTGGGTGAAGAAGTGAAAAGGGGTGAAGTATCTAATAGATTATTATAAAGATATTCCAGTTTGTGCGAATAAAGAAGAGAAAGGAAAATCAGAATTGTACGAGAAAAGATTATTAATAGAAAAATTCTAATTCTTCTACAACGAATACTCCTCGCATGCAAGCAAAAAACGAGGCAAAAATAAGACCTCCAAAATAAGACCTCACTGGGGGGTAACAAAATTTAAAACCTCCAACTAGGGAGGCTAGGTATCCAATTGCGGCGTGCACCCTAGTTTGCACTTGTGCAAGAGGCAATATCGATAAGCCCTAACGCGCGTCATAATTGGGGAAAACCTAGTAATGCATGGCTCAGGCAAAAGCCATACCAACCCTAGAACCTAAGTCATGGATATTGGGGGCGAAATAAAAGCCTATCCGGTAGGGACTCCTTATTCGAAAGACTAAGGTACTAAGTTATCTATCATGGAGTGTAGAAACTCGATCAGGGCGCCGCGGTACACGGTTGAGCCAAGAGTGTCGGGAGCGTCTGGAGCGTATCTCGCCGCTCTTGGAAAGTCATGGCTATGATAAACTCGGTCCTCAAGATACCCCACTTAGGGTGCGGTCTCGAAAGAGACCACTAAGACAACTGGTTGTTGCATCACTGGATGGGAGGAGCCCACCCAAACCCGGTAGGGGTACGTCTCCTTGAAAGGACAACCAGGGGGAAGATAAGGACGACACCCTCCATTAGGGAGATGAATTGTGTCAAAAGACATCAATATCATGGGACTATAACTCAAACAAGAGTATAGACTTGTCGTATTGGTACATAAAAAAATTCCTACAAAGGCAATAATATGAAAGATGATAAGACGAGATCAATGGGTCGCTGCGCGAAAGTGTAGAGACATCCTGCGATTTCGTCGCACAACCAAAATGAATACCCTGAGGCAAAGATAAGTCCTATTAACGGGGGAGGCTGATTAAGACCTATAATTAGAGAGGCTCAATAAGACCTCACGAACAAACACAAAAGACCGCACTGACGTTATTTTTGCAGGATGAAATAAAAGCAGAGGCAAAGATATGATCACACCATAAAATACAAAGGTATGATTTTGAATTAAAAAGGTAACATGCATAACTTAGGATTTAACAGAGGCAATTGCACTGCTGCGAATAACAGAGGCAAGAATGGGATTATAAACACAATATGAATATGTTATTCTCACTAGCATAACTGCCTCGTGTCAAATATGATAGCAATCGTATATTCACACACGTGATAAACTCATGCACATGTATTATTATATTCGTGCACATGATGGACTCACACACATAGGTTATTATATTTACTTCTATAAGATACCCTGAAACTAACACAAATTATTAGAAAGGAAAGCATCTTTCTTTTGATAAACAGACAGGAAAAGGAGGGAGAAGCATAAAGATGGTGAAATCTATTAAAAGATAGAAGATACTCAGTATATGTACAAAAAGGAAGGTATAATACAAAGAACATAAAAGAAGGAGAGAAGCAGACAACTACTTCTTGCCAACATTATCTTCATCAAACTCAGATTCATGATCTTCTTCATCAGAATCCTCATATTCAGCATCACTATCTGAGATTTCAGAAGTTTCTTCATTTTCTGAAGGAGCTTCAAACTCATAATGATATGGGAAAGGAATGTGATGTTCAGAACAAATCTCGCCTACTTCCTCTTTAATAGATCCGTCACGTATGTGAATAGCGTCCTTGGTTAAATTGGAAACGGTGGCTTTGAGATTTTTCTTGAGTCGACGGCACTTGGTGTCACGAGCTACAATTTTCGCTTCCAACCTTTCAATCTCAGCAGAAGATTTTTCCTGTAAGCTTTCAATATCTCTTTGATACTTCTGCTCCTTTTCAAGAAATTCCTTCTCAGCGGCTGCGAAGAGATAAGAACAAGGGTCAAAATCGCACATACATAACTCAAGAGATAAAGCAGGGAAGAAATTATTAACAAAGACAATGGGAGACCTTCTTTTTCGGAAATGATGCTTTTAACCAGGGATGCATGGTCAGATTCTAAACTAACATTTGTAGCCAACCCTAGCCTAGCATTATCAAGGACTCTAGCAGCCCATTCAAACTCAGCATCATTCCCTATCAGAAGACTCGAGCGAAGTTTATTTTCACGAGCGAGAAGAGCATCCCTCTCACTTATGGCACAATCCCTTTCTACCTGAATCTTGAGTTGAGCTTCGTGAAAGTGCTTCAAAGCTTTCGAACCATTAGTGGTTACCTGATCTTTCTCAGTTATAAGAGTATTCTTTTTGGCTTCTAAAAATCTAATTCTCTCTTTATCCTCACGGGCGCGACGTTGAAAGGTCTTATTAGAAATTAATAATGTTCTATGATCACAAACAAGGGATTCGTATTTTAGCCTCAATTCCTTCCAGATAAGGTTCTTTAGACCACGCATGGGGAAATTGTCCACCGAGGCGTTAAGAAGCTCTAAGAGGGCATCATTATCATCAGGAAGTCTATCCGCCTCTTCGGTTAAGTTATAAAGCTCTGCAGGTTTAAGTAATAGAAAAAATATGAAGATACGACTAAAATTCACAAGGTATGAGCAAGCGAAATAGAAACACACCTATTGTCAGGAGAGTATCTGCCTCCTGTGTTTTACTTAAAAGTTTCCCTTTAAGCTTCGCACATTCAACCTCCAAGGAGTGATTCTTCCTGTGAGAGTCAGAGGCAACCGCATGAGAAACTCGCGCCACCTGTAAAGATCAGAAGACGAAAGAATTCAAAATAATTAAAATACAAAAAGGAAGCATTAACTTAAATTCACCCCAGTCTACAAGAGAATGAGAAGACATACCATGGAAGCCATAAAAAATAAGAACTTTGGAGATATGGCTGAGGCACATCCTCAGAGATTCATGACTCAAAGTGGGAGCATCGCATATGGAAGAAATCATTTGGCAGGTGTGAACTAAGTTATCGTCACCAGCAGCTGCGAAGGATTCTTTGAAGATGAGAGATAATTGGGTCATGGGGGAAGCTGAAATAGATTCATCAGGGAACGGAAGCTCGTTTCCCTGAAAACGAGGAACTAAAGGACTAGGATACCAGGTAGTACAAGTAATCTTTATCTTCTTCTTGGGATTATCTTTATTGTTGACATTTCTCGAAGAAGACTTGGAAGCAACGACTTTTCCCTTAGACTTCGCACAGCTAGTAGGCTTCACGCGAGTAGAAGCCTCCTCCTCGCCCTCAGAAGAGCTTTCATCATCAGTGCCACCAATATCTATCCCCTCCACCTTCGCACACAGATAAAGATAATAAATAGAGGCAATAATATTGTTAAAGTAAAATTAAAAGTATTTACTACTTCATCAGTATTCGAACGTAGAGCTTCCGGTGTGCTTTTTTTCTTATGAGCATTATAGTCCTTTTTCATCTTGGTAATCTGGAGATGAAGAAACTAGTGAAACAGATAAAAAGAAAGAAAATTAAAATAAAGAAATATTAATGAAAGGGCGAAGGTTAAAAAGACGTACCACTTTATCCTCCTCAATCCAACTAAACTCCCAAAGAGAGCAGAGCGAATAACCCTCGGGAAGGGGATTTATAGACCTATTGTCATCATAACCAGTAATATATGGACCCTCAAGAATAACAGGATAAACATCCCAGCGATTTTCATTAGAGTTCCGTGCAGTGCGATTAGTCTTACCGTTAAAATCAACGTCTCGCATAATCCTTTGATTCTTTGCGAGGCCATCCTTCCTCGACATACGAACATCCCAGCGAGATGACTCAGACTTCATGATCACCACTTCGTAGTTAGCAAACAAGCTCTCTACAGTATAATCAGAAGGAATAATTTCTAAGTCAGCATACGTTTCATTCTTGTATTCTCTAGAATAAAGGGATCCTAATCCAGCCGCACGACGAGGGAACTCCACCATAATCCTTATAGCGTCCTCGCTCAACTGAAAAATCGCACGTTTAAATTTATCATGCGATGGGATTTTATAAAACAGAGGAATTCACGGATCCAAGAGAGGGATGGGTAGACCATCGAGAAGATGCCCTATAGAGATAATGATTTTCTGATCATTCCATTGATCAGTCTTGAACCATTTAGGGTTAAGCATCAAAATAGGCCCTGATGAAGAAGGAACGAATAATGTGAAACCTTTATCCCTGAGTTCGACCTGTAACTTATCAAACTGTTCTACCATTCTCCAACTTGGCTTGTGCCCCATCGTTGATCTTC
The DNA here is from genome assembly GCF_003573695.1 of Papaver somniferum. Lineage (NCBI taxonomy): Eukaryota > Viridiplantae > Streptophyta > Magnoliopsida > Ranunculales > Papaveraceae > Papaver > Papaver somniferum. The sequence continues at coordinate 173,010,180 of NC_039365.1, read as the reverse complement.
TAGAATGGTATTATTAATATCAAGGTAGTCAAGATAGCTAAGATGATCAAAGGGGCGAAATAATACGACAGACGGGAAACAGAAAAAACAGTTGGAACTAAGAAAGATCAAGAGCCAAGATCGAACAGAAAAATAGCTACGATAAGAAAAGAAAAGTTGCAGAGGTTGAAGGAAGAGAGTAAAAATAAAGGAATAAAAACGAGAAGAGGCCTTATAAAGGATTTCGTTTCCTCACCACAAAATTCACTTTTATGAATGCATTAATGAATGAAAGGACATGAAGCGACAGTTGCAGGGGTTAATCACAACGTGTCCAACAGTGAATCATAAGAACGACACGTGGAGAAGTTAAATTCCGAGATCTCGGAATAACGTCAGCTAAGAAATATGAAAAGTTGATGAGGTGCGACAAATCACATAAAAGGTGCGAAGAGGATTATAAGAGCAGTTTCTCTCATCGCTCTTTCCATAATAAAGATCGTTAACAGAAGCGGCAAAATGTAGGGGTTAAATATCGCAACCTTAGGTATCATGCGAAGGATACTATTATAATGGGGCGAATGTACTCCCACATAGTAAATTTTGGATGACGAAGCTGATGACGTCATAAGGTCACGAGTAAAGTGTGAAGTCAGTGCGAAGTTCCAAAAGCATGTGCGAGAAGATCCAAATGTAAGTGTGCGAGGACGTCGCACGCCAAACCCGAAAATATGGACTTTATTAGCTATCCTCCATTATGTAAAACTCCTATATATAGGACCAACTACCCCTATTTTGAGAGAGAGATCTTTTTTAGAGTATAGATAGAATTTTCGGAGAGATAAAGTTCTCCGAAAGTTGTTTGTTCCCCAAGTTAAGGGTTTTACTTTACTTCTTTGTATTGATTTCTAAACTTAATAAAATCTTTCTAAGTGTTCTTCATGATGATTTCCTAGTTGATTGTATAGATTATCTAAGGGGTATAGTAGTAGGATTTTCTGCTACTACAATCTTCGTCACAATCAGAATTCCTCCCTATTTCCCCCTCCCTTTCTCGACTTGCGTGCATCCCTCTTCAACTTCCATAATAGGGATTCATCACCATTTTCCTGTCTTTCCCGTTCATATTCTTCTCTCCTTATATATCTTTCTCTTGATCATCTGAGTTAAAAAAAATCCATCAACCTCTCAATTTGACCTCGAGGTAGAGTTTCTGCAAGGCGCTTTGCGTACTCATAATGACTAGAAGGTGCATTGTTTCCATTCGCATTCTTTCATTGATTTTCCATTTATATTGTGTGCACATATTTCATCATCAAACACGTGGATATAGGAACATACGTGGAGAGCATGCGGACAAAGTCATCAAAGCATGATGACACGCGCCCACAGCCAAGATGCCCATCCCGCCGACGTTGGATCTTTGCCCGAACAAATCTAAGGGCAGAAGTTAAAAATATGTACCGGTAACATGGTGTACTGCGGAGCACCAAATAACTCCCGAAGAGTTACTTTATCTCATCCCCAAAAGAAGCCAAGATCAACGGTGGAAAGAAGGTGAACTGACATGGATGTGACAGGGGCAGAAGACACTTGCCTGACATGAGCAGGCGCCTCAACTACCCGCATTAAACACTCTGAGCAGCATACGTGTCGATCAACCCGTGGAACGAACGAGGACGACTCTGCGTGATGAAGTAATGAACGAAGACCCCCGCGTGATGGACACAAAACACAAGAAGATAATGTTCCAACGACCCTCAGAGATGGGTCCCACACTCTAACCCTATAAATACCCCCTCTCCACCAAGAGTAAGGGGATCGGAAAATTGAGGAAGAGAATGAGAGAGAGATTGTGAGTGTAAGTTAGTCCTTTACAATATACAGACCTATGTAAACCCCAAAGTCATTCGACTATCTTTGTAACTATCAAGTATATAGTGAAACAACAACCTCGTGGATGTAGGCCTTAGTGCTGAACCACGTAAATCCCAGTCTTATTTACATTTCAGCACTTTATATTTGTCTAACACTCCATGAGGTTTACTTTAATGCTTCGTTTTCTTTATCTTCCCCTACGTAAACACCCCTCGCGATGTTATTAGATGAGGCTATGAATCAATGCCATTGTATTATCAGTGCGAGTCTGTACCTAGAGTGCGAACATTGTTTGTGAACATATAGATGTCTTTGTGATTTACGTGTTCACATATATTGGAAAATATCTTCTCTCATCACATTTTTTATTTCCTTTTGGTTTAAACTCTTGAGATTGTAGGCATATCTCTTTAATCTTATTTTATAATTTGCTTAAGGTAATCCTTAGACAGAAAACCTTTCGTTTCCATAGGAAAAATTACCAAAACTTTCGATCCCACAAATGCTAGACATATACCACTTATGTGTTGTAAAGGTATTGGTTTACGCCATTCAGAGAGGACGCCCGCAGTACTCAAGTGTTCACCATTGCAAATCTTAGGTTTCGATGCATGCCACATAAGGGTATAATTAGTAGGATATGGAACTTTTTCTCGTAACAAAAGAATAGCCAGTTGTAACTTGTTGGGTGAACCAAAGCAATAAGTGTGACCTAGCTAATTAGTTTGACATATTTAAACAAGATTAATAGAATTTGAAACCAAAGTAAATATGAACCTAGTTTTAGTTAAGGAAGTGACTAAATGCAACCCATCATTTGACTAGATGCAACCTTTATTTTGGAAACAAATTGTTAATAAACTCCATTAACATGCGTAATGAGCACCCACATAACCCACGGTAAGCCAGCACCATCGATCCTTGACAGAGAAAATGAGAAACGTCTCTGTTCAATATTTTCCCTTTGTTTAAAATTAGTAAGCATGCATCACCATAATTTAGATGAATATCGAATATCAATTTTTTCTTATATGCTTTACTAGTGTATGACCCGCGTCGTAACGGTCCGGGTTTTGAGTTATTTCTATTATCGATAAATGTGACTTTACTTTGCCGATGACTATCGTTGGTCACATATCAACATCATCCTATGGGGAGGTCTTATTAACACCTTTTCAGTAAATCATGGCTACAAGAAAAAAAATAAATAAATAAAAGATGATGCGGACTTAAGACCGAAGGTTATGGAGACAGCCTAATAAAGACTTTCTCCTTTACCCTCATTCAACCATGTCATTTTCTTTTTATGACCTTCGCATTTGTATTGGAGATGAAATTTTGGTGGAAAAGGATATAAATCTTGGGTGTCATATAATTTTAAGACCTTGACCGCTTACATTGGAGATTATCTAATGAGGCTGAGGTTCACCCGTTTTTGGTAGTACCATGTAGTCGCTCCTAAGTCCTTACGGATTCCATTAACATTAAATACATCATCTACCCACACATGGTTTATTATCATCAACAACACTTCTTGGTTTATCATGCTCTCTTTTTTTGTTTACACACAACACGTTTCTTATCAATGTCCACCCTCTTCCATGTAGTTTATCCAAACTTAAAATTCCAATTTGATCTTACAAAATTAGGTGTTAGTCTATGTTACACGTTTTGAAGGAAAACCTGTGGCATACAAAAATAAATTCACCCACATTTCAAAACCTCTTTAGATTCATCATTTTTTGCTTCAAGATATAGTTTGTTTTTCTTTTCTTAATGATGGAGCATCTCTAGACTGATTTGAAACCAAGTCGATCAAAGCACAATGAATAAATCCAGTGCCTATTCAGTGGCCATGACATCCTCTGTCGCATGTTTTTATAAAAGCCTAATTTAATTTTACCCAGTTAGTCGTTTGTAATTCATCCCGCAGCAATATTGTTTAATCAACGGTATTTACATTACCCCACTACACAATCATATTAGAACTAAAAACCAAATCAGTTCATTGGAAACACCAAGAGTCGGATTTAACCCAAATTTTTTCTAAAAAATGACAACTAATTACGAACGGTTATATTAACATAGAAAAATCTGTATACACGTTCTCTAGTATTGATGTTACTTTTAAAATATAATACAAAAATGTACATAATTAGTGTGTCATTTAAGTTACATTTTGGACAATACCTTATGGTTGATTCATCCACATTATCACCTTCAGAAGTGATCTTGAGTTTGTGTCATCTGCGGTAACAAAAAACCCGGTCTTAGAAGTTAGACCATAAAAAAGAAAAGAAGTTAGACCAACACAAAATTCAGTACATGGTCTTAGAAACATAGATTACGAATTCTAGGTACTATGGGTATCTGAAGTATGGAAAATGAAAATCAAGCTTCCGAAGTGGGCTAAGTTTTAAAAACGAAGTGGGCTAAGTTGGAGTGATTTTAAAAACAGCTGTGCATCTGAAACAATCCCCAGACCTCTAGTAGGCTTTGACAGAGAAATGCAAATGATAAACTCAGACTGAATTTTTGAACATAGAGCAGAGAGGTAATTCTTCTTAAGACAACAGTATAAGAGGAACAGATTCCACGGCAGAAAGCATTTCATAATTCATATAGGTTAAGGAACAGATGTTGGTTTCACTCAAATACACATGTATCATAAGGGTAGTGATCTTCTAGATGCCAATCTTGTTTTCTTATGTTGCATCTAAAATGATATTGGCACCATGCCATCAGAACTTTAACCGTGTTACAGTAGCACAATGGAGGAACAACATCTACAATATTTCAGTTACTATATATTCAGCGATTAGGAATTCTTGAATTACGGTTATTCAAGTTTCCTTGCCAGTAGGTTAGAGATACTATACATACATGTATATTTCTTTTCCAGCTTCAAGGTCATAATATAGGATATGGCAACTTCAAGTTCTTCTACTGTGACGGTGAAGAAGGCAGGAACATCAACCTTAGAAAACGGTATCGACCATTAACCATACCTAATAACGAAGATAATTTACTGTTGTACCAATAAAGGAACATGTGTCATGCGCTTGAGAAGCATCGTGCTCCCTTCCTCTGAGCGACACAAAAACTTCAGCTTTGACAGTAGTCAAGGATCTTTGTCTGCCTTTACCCGGTTTGGTAAAGCTGCAATACACGTCAACAGCCTTATTTCTCTGAAAATACTTGGAGAGCAAACTGTTTAAGCCCATTTGTGATAAAGTAATATTGGCTATCTAACACACGGAAACATTTGCATACCCATGACCAAGGCCACGATAAATAAATGGGAAGCAAATTTTTAGCTGAATCTACTTAAGATCTAAGCAAAGGATGAATAAAATATATACCTTTTCTTAATTAAAACGCAAATGATTATCTTCTCCCATTCTCTTCATAAAATCTTTTCCATCAGGCTCTACAGATTTCTCATAATCAAGATTTAAACAGTTAGATATATGAAGTAAGGCGTACCCAAAATCCTCGGGGAAGTAAAAATACAAATCGGTTCCAAACACAAATTCAACACGACAACCACAACAAAACCTAGATGAGCACCTGTGACAGAACCTTGAAAGTTGAAACTTATTAGCAAAAAAAACATGCATGCACAAAGATTTATTTTTTCTGGGAGAATATAGCCCAAAATATCAAATAATTAGAGGTTGGTATACCTAATAACAAATCCCTTTCTTAAATACTCATCAAGTATTACCCACTATACAGTAACAAAGCAACTCAAAATAGAGATTAAATGTTCCTCATCATAAACAGATGGAGGCAAATTTTAACAGAAACTCTCTAATTTTTTTTTTCTCCACCCTAGTTACCAATTCGTCTCATTTATCAACATAAGAGTAATCCTACATGTTTTCGTTTTTCTATTCTATCTGGTAGAATATGAATTATCTGTTAACTTTATATAGTTTACCCAAGAGTCCCAATTCATGAAAACAGATCACATACTCATAACTAAGATTATTAGCAAAAACAAAAAAAAAAGTACCACATTCCGTTCTAAAGTTCGTACCATACCAAATGGCAAAAGCTTTTGTATCTGTATATGATCCAAATTAACCAAAGTTTGAAATTTAGTCAGATATAAGCAAATTCACTTGTAAAACAAAACGATGAATCAACACAAACAAAAACAAAACTTATATGCAGTATCCATGTCATAATCTTAGTGTTGAGGTTACTTACCTGCTCACATGCCTCCTTCAACAATTCCAAAAGGTAAGTAGCAGTGGTTGGTTAGATAAAGTGCCTGATGATTCTAGTCTCCGGCTCTGCCTGTTTGCTGAATTTTTGTTAATTTCTTCATATTTCCCATCTGTACAACGAATTTATTTCTCATTCTTCGGTATCATTAACAGATTCTTAGTTGAAAAGGTTATCATTAAAGACTGGAATTTCCAATTTTATGCATACATAGTACAAACCTGAACCTCTTAAACCTATATGGCTGCAATATTGTAAAGCATCTACTGATATATTTACACACGGTAGTTTCCCCATTTCAAAATTATTAAGGTTTTCTTTTTAAAAATGATACTCATTATCTATGCTTAATTATAACCAAAAAATCCAAACAAAATGCAAACCCATTTCATATTAGTCATAAACTAAATGAGACGCTACTCATTCCTTACCCAATCTTGAATGCATCATGATCTGATCCACATGAACTATGCTAAGATAATAAAGACACAGAAGGGTAAGTAGTTTACATCTTTCCAGATGATATGCTAAGATCTTTAAACTGGGTAAGTAGTTTAATTCAAAGCATTGTGAATTTTTCTTTTAATTTGATTCTTGGGGATTTTAATAAAGTGTCACACTTCCAATTGCAGTTTAAGAAAATGCCACCGTTTTTTTCAGAGTTTATTTAATGCCACACGTTTGACCTTTTCCATCCAAAAAAAAACTGTTGCCATCAGTTAGTGCATAGGTAGCATTTATCCAGCTTAGTAAAAGACATATACACCCTCAAATCTGTCACCAACTCGCCATGTCCAGTTCAACAGCATCATACCCATCCATAATCCATCACCGATTCCTCCTTGTTCTTGGGTTCACTACACCTGCAACATCCACCATTAAAACTCTCCAGCATCAACACTGTCATGTCACGTGTCCTAGCATTCATCTAAGTCACCAAATACCCATGGAACTCTGTAGCAACACTTCAGATCCATGGCAATTCATCACCAACCATCGCAGTCATTTTCTCTTGCTTCATCTCAAGAGCCTACAACAACTCCCTACAGCTCCTGTGACATTAACCAAGCACAAACCACCTTGTACACAGGCTCAACTGGTAGAAACTGAGCTTGAAGAGGTGAAGAAAAAACCATTTAGGACTTTTATCGAACACATACTGTGCCATTCTCATCTTGGTGTAACATTGAAATTTCTAGCGCTTCTAAACTCACTGAAACACCTGCAAATTCAATTCACAACAAACCCATTGAATCTAATCCCATGACAGTTCTACCATTTTATAGCCATATATCCCCTGGAAAACCATCTTCAGTTTCATTCAACACCTATCAGAAAAAATGTCACCAAACCCATGGAACCAACATCATACATCTCCATTACCACCAACCAGTTCAGTCTCTGCAACTCCTTCTTCAACCTGCCATCACCTGCAACCATGGCCCAAGCCATGACATCACCACCAGTATCAGCCACCAATACTGCTTCATCACGACAACCATCATAATCAAAACAGTTTACAGTAAAAAACAATTAGAAACCCTAATTAACATACGAAACTGGAAAAAAAATGAAAATCAAGCTAAACCCTATTCTTAAAACAACCTGAATTCTATGAATTAAACATAATTTTGACGAACCCTAAAATTATTTCCCAAAACTTTAAGAAAGAATTTTGACAAATCCTATATGTAGGTTTCACAAAACTGATTTTGATACCATCTCATCATTGTTCTTGCTTCATCACAAAATTCTAACCAATTCTCGATTTGATTCAAACCCACAATCATCACAGCATCCATCAGATCAGTATCTTGATTTCTATCGGCAAATCAAACCCAATGTTCAATTTATTCTCAATTATCCACGACTGTATCTCAGTTCAATTTCATCATTGTACCCTATCAATTCTTCTTCATCTTCCATTTCTAGAGATCGACAACAACATCAACTCAAAATGTTCATCTGAATCACCAAGAACACCTCCAATTTTAAAACAAATCCTCAATTTGAACCTTCACAATCTTAACAGATCTAATTCTCAGACCCATCTTCATTTTCTACTCGATTTCATCTCTCAATTTCTCTGTTTTTTTCTCGACCTAGTTCTCGGCAATAATAGTAGCAGCTGCTGCTTTTCTCCTCTCTCAGATTATTTGTTCTGCTTTCTCCTAATTAGCGATTCACAAGTCTTTAAGGATTGTGAAGGGTAAATAGGGAATGATAACATATTTTCTTGACTTGTTCAACGCATATAGACCGGTTTGGTAGGCCCTGACGGAATATTTAACGGTTGTGGCATTTAATTAACTCTGAAAAAAACGGTGGCATTTTCTTGAATCGGGATTTGCAAGTGTGGCAGTTTGTTAAAATTCCCTTGATTTTTCCCACAGAGCGAAATCGTCTTATATTATGAAACTAATAATTCATATGATCAGGACAAAAGCGGGTCGTGTACCTTCTTTGATTTTGTCCTTTGAACATGAAGACACAGAATAAGGTGCTTATATGTTGGAAAGGACATGTCAGGAACACAATTGAAATCAAGGTCATGAACACAATTACCTAAGATGGAAGACAACTCTTTTCCGTAAACAACATTCGAAACCTGCAAACAATGAACTTAGAATCTTAAAGTTTCAAACAAAAAGTGAAAATAAATTAAGAAGAAAAAATGAGCAAAATCAAACTAAAATTGAAAAGAATTAAAATTACCTAAGATGGATGACACCTCTTTTCTGAAAACAACAACCTGCAAACCATGAACTTAGAAACTTAAATTTCAAAATTCAAAAAAAAAAAAATTAGAAAAGAAATTAAGAAAAAATGGGCAAAATCAAGCTAAAATTGAAAGAAAAAAAATGGCCATCAGAGTATGCGCCTGAGACATGGTAAGATGACGACCCATGTCGGTGTTTATGTAGGAGAACATTTGTAACGTATCAACAGCGTATATACGGGTCTTCAATGTCGCCAATACTTGAAGAGCGTATTTTCCCCTAATTTTAAAGCAGGTGAAAGAAAGAATGAGAAGAGAAAATCGGGAGAAGATGGTAACAGAAGATGATAATTAGGGCAAGGAGTTAGTAAAAAGATCTCCAAATTATATATATGGTAACGGAAGAGGATAATTAGAGGAAGAGAGACGCAGATATATGTAGTGGAGAGGCTAACAATGGTGGAACGGTTAATAATAATAATAATAATGGTGGAACGCTTGATAATGTGTAACAGAAGAAGAGGAAAATAATGGAGGAACAAATCTGAGCGGTTGGATCCTGGAGTAAAACATAGATTGAATTTCATCCATGATTTGTCTCTTAACTTTTTCAACTTTGAGGGAAAATGATGGCCGTGGATCACACTAAAGAACCCATCCACAATCATTGGATTTTGCAAAAACCATATGTTTTTGTAAGATAGATATTAAAAACCCATTCCAATATTTATGAATTGCAAACCCCAAAATTTAAATAATTTATAACAATCTTAATTGAGTCTGTTAGACTTAATGTTGGTTTAGCAACAAATCCTATTTTGTTTAAGCTAATCATGTTTTGTTTAATCTTGATTAGTGCTAACTAGGATTACATCCATCTGCTTAGTTGTCCTATGACTCACCTAGTGAGGTGTCAACCAACTAATGATGGACAGGTTGGTTGACACATAGGTTGTGACTAAGCTCTCTTTTAGCCTCTTATACATATGCTTTTTTTTTCTGATAAACCATCATTAAGAAATGAGAGGAAATAGAAGTAGAAGCTAAGTCACATATTTTGTTTTCATATTTTTTGTTTCCTTCTTTCTATTCATGTAAACTTATGTTATGTATCATGCTAATATGACGAGACCATGCTTATGTTGCTGTCAGTTTTTATACTCAGCTAATATTGGTAAAAATCCTTGTTCTGCATAGTTTTTCCTGCTGTTGTAGAGTGTGTTTAAACTAGGGTTAATGAATTTCAGTATATGGGTTATACATAATCATGTTTAAGTATAAAGTATAGTGATTATGAAGCTGAAATTCCAACATTTTACTTCTATTTCGCCTAGTTATTTTCATATTCTTCTACTAGTAACATGCAGAATCATGTTTTTCGATTAGTTGCACATAAAGTTACTCCTATGTATCCATGTAGTACTTACTCTATGATGAATAAAGGTTCTGAAGTTCAAAGAGCAGTTTACAGTTATTTTTGGTTTCATTGTGCATATACCATTTTCATCACGGTATGAAGCTTTTATACTGATCTTGCTTTGGAAAGATTTTGGTAAAAGGGAATCATAGTTAGAAAGATTGATCCAGTGTTTGAATATTGAATTTTAATAAAGGAAATAGTATTATCTTGATTATTAGGAGTCACGTCAGTGATGCTTGATATCATGTTATTTGTATGATAACATGCCTGTGATTTGTGGTTTCAGAAATAGGTTATACCACTAATACAAGTGATCTTCTATATCAACATATTAACAGTTGTGCTAGTTATTTTGGTTTCAACATGAGGATATGACTTTTGGGTTGATATTTATCTATTCTTAAATTTTTGAAACCATGCTTGGGTTATCATTGTTTGTCTGTTGCAAAGAAACTCTGAACATATGACAATGTTAAAGTTTCAACAAGTGTTCACCAACTGGCTAGCGAGTGATTCAGATTCAGAAATACATAGGGTTCGAACTGTTCTTTGAGTTCAAGGTTGTTGAAGTTTCAAAAGTAAAGGTGTACTCTTTACTAATTGAAGGAGGGCATGCAGAAAAGACCGACTTCAGGGGAACTTTCTTGGTTCATATGGTAGTAACAAAAGTTCTCTTTGTGCTCAGGAGTTCCTTGTGGTTTACGGCAATGGTTAGAATCTGGGCTCTAGTGGAGGTTCTTGCAGTGATATTGCTGTCTAGGGAATATATTCAAGCTATAGTGTTTTTCAGGTTCATATTATTGAGATGTTGTACGTGAGTGGGGCCGTAGTAGTAATATCGCTTGCCTTGGTGTCACTGTGAAGATCAGTGGGACACATGTTGGTTGTACAAATGTTATTCTCGCAAGTTTTAATCCACACAAGATGGATTCAAATTTGTTCTCAGATACCTGGAGCATGAGGTTGTAACTCAAAAATTCTTGGAAGGCAATTGATATGGTGATTGAGAGGTGGTCAGGCATAAGGCAAGAAGGATTAGGCCGTGCATTGTTACTTGTGCAAAATGGAAGGCTGTTTTCCTATGATGCATACACTATCTTCCTTAAGTTTTGAAATCAGTTTTGTGTGTGATGGCTTAGATGACTGGCTAGCTTGCAAGTGCAGTCAAGTTTTTGAGACTTACAGTTTGTAAAAGGTGATTTGATTGTCTGTAACTGCTTGTTTCTCTAGTTTTACCTTCCGTTGAACACAAAGGTGGGGTTGTTTATTTCAGCTACAAATCAAATTCAAGGAAAATTTTACCTCTAATATACAGATTTGGACTTTCATGTATGTAGTTTGATTTTTAGTTTCTGAAGGTTGTGATGGTAGATAATATGTTTTTTCATTATTCGACTAAGGATCTCCAAAGTGATGCTTTGAGAATAATGAAGGAGTTTTAATGAGAATACATACGTTTGTTGTGTTTTATATATGATTTATTTTGGAAGTTGCGAGTATGAATCAACCCAAAGGTAATTTATGCTTGCAAAGTCTTGAATAAATCTTATGTTGGTGAGTGACTTGTTTTTTATCATGTGTAAAGTTATGATTATAATCAAGTCTTGATATATTGTTAGAAGCTCGTGAATCTAATGTTGCATTCCTTGTTCCGATATGCAATACAGAAGAATCCGGTAGTTTGAGTCTAGAATTTGGAAATACAAGTCAAGGTGAGAATTCACAAGGTATTTTGTCATTTAAATTTTCTATTAGGCCCAAAAGTTTAATAGTCAAGTTTAAGGTATGTTTTTCCTTAAGGTGCAGACTTGGTTTTCAAAGTATACTAGTGCATTGCAGCTGTGTTGTTTGTTTTCCAATTTGTGAAAGTTGTGTCTGAATATTCTGCACTTCCTATTACTCGACTAAGTGTTGCCAAAGCGATACTTTGAGAGTATGAAAGGATTTTTCTAAGGAGAATGAAGTTTTTTTTCTGTGGTTTAGTTTTTTGGAGAGACTTATATGCTTGCTGAAGCACAAGAATGAGTCTTTGAGAAAATTATATTTTTAAGGTACATGTCTTGGTGTTTGTGATAAGGACAGGTAATTTGAATGGCTAGTCATGGTTTAAAAATAATCAAAGCTGAAAGTGTTGCGTTACAAGGCTGTGGATGCTTGTGGATAGGTTGAGAAAGAGATGACGATGCTTGTGGTTCAAGAGCAAAGGATATTTCATCAGTATTCGTTAAAGTAAGGTTTGTTTGTGATTTATTTTGGATGTTGCAAGTGTGAAGCTTCTCAAAGGTGATTCATACTAGTAATGTCTGAAATGGATCTTGTTTTATGCTTGGTTTAATTTTCCATATTTCTATTCAACCCAAAGGTTTAACGGAATTGTTACTTTGTTATGCATGAGATGTTGATCTTAAACTGGTTAGTTTAGACTCATGTATATTGCAATTCTGCTCAAAGGTGGTTTGCGATGATACCGAGTCTTGTTTTTGAGTTTAAGATGTTAATTACTTGGCAGTGTTTGAGATTCTGGCATCCTGGTTTACCCAAAGGTGAACCAGTAATGGTATTGAATCTGTTCTAATATTTCATTATGTGTAGATTAAAGAATATACAAAGTATAGTGACAGAGCTCTGGAAAATAGTGGGAGTATGATAACATTAGTTTTTAGTTATCATCATAACTATTTAACTTGTTTTGCTATCTGTGTTGTTTAAGGAACGGAAAATCAGTGGGAGATTAATACAGAAAGTCTTACTGGAAACATAGATCATAATGAGCATAGAACATGTCTCAAGTGAGACACAAATTATCTTTTCGTAGATTAATCCAATAAAGAGATGAATAAAGGTCTCGACGGAGACACGTTTTCATTTTAAGACAAAGGTCTCTTTGGAGATATATCTCTTATTGGGCCAGGTCTCTTCGGAGATGGATAATGTCTCGACGGAGACATATCTCATATTGAGAACATATAAGATCTATACAGAGATTAAGGGTGTTGAGTGAGACCCAGAAATGCTTTGCGGACATACCTTAACTAAGCCAGTTATTCTCTTCGGAGATGTTAAATGTCTTGACAGACATACTCAATTGAGTCAAATGAATCTCTTCGGAGATGTCTCTTCAGAGATGTTAATTGTCTCGAAAAATACACCTCAATTGAGCCAGTATAATCTCTTCGGAGATGTTCAATGTCTTGTATGACATATCTTGATTGAGCCAGATGTATACTTGTTATATGTTTTGACGGTAACATGCCTCTTAATTGAGCTAGATGTATACTTGTCTCGACAGAGATGTATCTAGAAAATATATTGATTGCGGTAAGATCATATAAAGCTGCAGTAAGAGTATATAAAATTGCATTGAGAGCTTATGAAGAAATCATTCAAGTTTAAGTTTTCTGGTTTAAAGTACAGTTTGTATGGCATGAGGTTAAGCCATTTAAAGCGTTTTTATTTGAGCATAAAAAACCCGTCAAGTTTTCTGATTATGGAAATGACATATGCATCTTCTAAATGGTGTACAGGTCTCTATGGTCGAATCCTGGCGTACCTTTTAGACTCGAGATAGATGTTTTCCGTAAAGTTTTGTTGCTAACCAAAGTGGGAGAATGTTAGACTTAATGTTAGTTTGTTTAATATAATCCTGTTTTGTTTAATCTTGATTTGTGCTAACTAAGATTACACTCAACTTCTTAGTTGTCCTATGACTCACCTAGTGAGGTGTCAACCAACTAATGATGGACAGGTTGGTTGACACAATGGTTATGACTAAGCTCTCTTCTAACCTCTTATACATATGCTTTTTTTTTCCATATAATCTATCATTAAGAAATGAGAGGAAATAGAAATAGAAGTTAAGTCACATAGTCTGTTTTCATATTTTTTGTTTCCTTCTTTCTATTCATGTAAACTTATGTTATGTATCATGCTAATATGATGAGACCATGCTTATGCTGCTGCCAGTTTTTATACTCAGCTAATATTGGCAGAAATCCTTATTTTGCATAGTTTTTTCTGCTGTTGTAGAGTGTCTTTAAACTAGGGTTAATGAATTTCAGTATATGGGTTATACATAATCATGTTTAAGTATAAAGTATAGTGATTATGAAGCTGAAATTCCACCAGAATCATCACGAATTAAATTGGGTTCATGATCTTAATTGATGTGAATAAGAAAATCTTAATTACAGTAGTACTTAGTAGATTATTTGATTATATTTAAGCAGACTAGACAAGATGACCTTAGTAGGATATACTTAAATCAAAAGGTTATGATTTAATTTTTTGTTTATTAATGAATGAATTTTATTTTTCAACTATACGATTGGAAGACACTTAAGATGAATATGATAGAAGGGAGTTGAAGAAGATGATGATAAATGGAAGTTTTGGTTACCCACACCAGATTTTTATGCGATCCGGCTAGGATGGGAACGGGCCGCATATTCCAATTATGCGCCCCCACTTCTCTATATGATCCGCCATCTTCATACAAGATTACGAGCATTGATATATATTGTTTGCGGAAAATTAGCCATTAACTACTTCTTTCTCTCTTATGGTTATACCCCTCATTCCCTTAATTCAAGTGATCACGTTTATATTCTTTCCATATTTTCCTCTCCATTTTCATCAATTTGGTTCCATGTACAAAACATAAATAAGTAAACTATGATTTTCCACTCCATTTTCATATTTGCACAGAACATAAATAAGTAAACTATGTTTAATAGTTCAAAATATATTCTATAGAATTAATCAAATCAATAAACTATACTAAAATCAGATGGTATAGTCGAAGGTAGGAAAATGTTTAAATCAGTTATAGGTGACTCATATTATGCTTGCCGCCAAGTTTAGTTCTTCTTTTCTCAAAAATGGAGTTCTTATAATCAAAAATGGTAAGCTAAAAAAGAGGATCAACAATTATATACAAGAGGAAAAAAAAGAAAGGAAAAAAGAACGATGTTTTGGAAGAACAAATCAAAGTAAGTCACGAGGTAATCTTATTTAGAAAAAAGAAATGTCAAGATTTATTTATTTTTCCCTAACGGAGAAAGAAGATTAAGAGAAAAATATCTGCAAAGAAGCACAAGGACTCAAGTAAATTAGCAGAGCAGCAAAATAAAAGAACATAATAGGTTCAGTTATAATTTAGGTAACCAAGGGCTATATAGTAATTGACAAAGAATTACGTAGTTAAGTTTTAATTTGCAAAACCGTTTTACATATCTAAATATCTAATGTTTGTTGGGGAGATCACGTGTCACATAGGGAAATGGGGACGCATACTTGGAATTTGCGGCCCATTCCCATTGTAGCCAGACCGATTTTTATGTGAAAATTGTATATATCTAACATAACTATAGGTTGTATTTGGTCATTTCCTTTGTTAAACATTTAGTATTCTGAAGTAACAAGAGGGACCCATACGGAGTTCTCAAACAAAATTTGCCTCATGCCAATCTCCGATTAATTGTCCGTTAATGTTAAACAAAATATGCCTTGGAATTTGTATACCGGAGGGTTTATTGTCTATGAATGTCAACAAAATATTCCTCATACCAAGTTCTTTTTGTTTTTTTTATGGTTTGGAACAGTGGTTTAGCCCTACATCCTTAACTTTTATAAGAAGTTAGTTTTTGCAATTACGGGGTTCGAACCCCTACCTCATGTCAAGTTCTGAAAAATAAAATCTACACCGGAAATCTAACATCGAATAATGTCAAACAAAATATACTCGGTTGCTGTTTGTTGCAGAAAATGAACAACTTCCCTAAAGGTAGGCGTATTGCTGGTTCCTCCTATAGATATGCTTCACAAACCATGGAAATAACTAAAACCTTGAGAATGCCTCAGGAAGCAGGAATGGTCATCCGAGTAGTTGGTTTCCATAGTTACAACAAAATTCTTCTGCTAAATAATTGGTAAGAGAAACCGTATTTGATAAATTCCACATGTAATTTTCTTTTCCTTCTGTATTACGCGCGTAGAAAGGTAATTGTATGCCACATAGACAGAAATGATCGAGGAAAAAAATGTTATTGTTAAGGAGATGGTGAATATATAAGTGATGTCAACCATAAGGCTTGGGATATCAGTTTCAAAAGAAGGCTGAAAGAAGATGAAATTGCAGAAGTATCACAACTATTGAATCTAATTGGCGAGCCAAATGAGTTAAGAAATGAAGAAGACAAGCGATAGTGGAAAAATGGCAGTACAAGCAACACCAAATTTTCTGTTGCAGCAGCATACGAGGCTCTTCATGACAATGGTGACGCAACAAGTGAAACGACCACCTTGCCTAATAAGTATGTATGGAACAAAAATATTCCCACCAAAATTTCTTTCATAGTGTGGGCAGCTGTTATTAATAGTTTTCCAACAATAGAAAATCTGAAAAGAGGATGAATGGAAATTGAGAATGGTAGATGTAGGTTTTGCGACAACAACGAGGATGTGTCAGTAAACCATCTTTTTATTAGTTGTTAGGTCGCAGCTGATTTATTGCAGCATTTTTTTGGTTTGCTTGACTCAACATGGTCTCCTCCCGGTACTCGATTGGAAGCTTAAATTTAGTTTTATACCGTCGATCTTCATCAAGTACTGCCTACCATTCGCGATATGATTTATTCTTTGGACCGAGCGCCCAAGTATTGTAGCTCTTGTACTTCTTGTTTTTCTGGTGCTTCCTCAATACTCATTGAATAAATTTTGCTATTTCGTTATGAGGTTATAATATTCATATATGGTTGTGTTTTATTGATATGGTGGCAAGATTCTCATATCTTATGTTTAATTTTATACTTAATGTCTTAATTTAAGTTGGAGTCTTGGTTGTTCGCATATATCAGTTTTAACAACAGGTACTTGGAACATCTCCAGCATCTAGTAGAACAAAGGCTAGAGTGCAGGTGCTAAATCCTAACCTTTTATTTTATTTGATCTCATAATTGTGGTTCCTGTTCTCCCACTGAATCATGTGCCAAAAAAGTACATTTTTCTGGAACTACATGAAGGCAATAAATTAAACGAAACTACGCGGAGAGATTGTTAATCTCAAGAATCACAGGGTTTTGGTTGCCATGGAGCCATTGAAGAGGTATTCTGCGTGTGTTCATCTTGGTTGGTCTTTTTAAGTATCCTTTTCCACCTCCTTATCATAAAATATTTTTCAGGTTTTTATACCCAAAACACATTTCTACTTTTTTGCATTGCGACTAAACAAAACGAGATGTAAAATTTTGGTTGGGGTTTCATCACAAAACATGAAATAGGTTCTGATTTTTGTAAATAGAACAATGTGAATGAAAGGCAAAATATACGACAAAGAAGATCTAACAAGATATATAACCTTAGATTGAAATTCATATGTTTTTAGTTTTTGGTCTTTAATTTATCTATCTATGGAAGAGAGGAAAAATAAAATCTTATAATAATCTAACAATGTCAACACATCGCATCATTGTTTAAATTAATATAATCCTAATTCGGGGGCATGCAAGAAATTTTTTGGTCATACGGAATAAGAAAAAACTAGGTCATGAAATAACAATGGTTTATATCCCCTTATCCAACCATTTTTCATAATGATAATGCTACCCTTATTTGATTAGTGTTAATTTAATTAGATATCTTTGAAGAACGGGCCCTAGCTCAGCTGCTTATCTCCGTTTCCCAAAGTTTCATGCATTCCAGGAGGTCCCAGGTTCGAGCCCCCAATGACGTAATATTACAGGAATTAACATGGATGGTAGAGTTAGCTTGCACCCTTGTGACACAATCTCAGCCCCCTCCATTCAATTCATGTAGTAGTGCGTTGTTGGAGCTTAGCTTGTTAGGCTTCCAACTAATTAATGTAATACTCTTTATCTAATAATAAAATAAATATTGTTATTGTACAATTATAAATATTTTGATTAGATAATTTATTTATTTTTTATTTTTACTTTTAACAGTTAATTTATTATTGTAGGGTTACAGCCATGGATGTGCGGCCCTACTAGATACATAGAGTTTCCCATTTACATGTATATAAAGAATATTGTATGTATGTAACCATAAACTCTAATCAATGGATATACTTCTCCTTCAGTGCCTCTTTCTCTTCTTCTCCATGATTCACTGCAACACGTTATCAACACGACTCTATCAACTGTGTAAATTTTTCAATCGTTCAAGAACTGTGATGGATTACTTCTTGAAGATTAGCGTGGTTCCGGTCCTATTCGTTTATCATCATGTATGCGTTACCAGGTGTTTCTTTTGAACAAATAAATTTCGTTTTCATAGTATTTTTTAGGGTTCCATGAATGTATGATTGGCAAAAATAGACATTCCTAATTAGGTATTACATACTCTTTAAAAGTTTAAACCGAATCGGAACATGATGAAATCTCCAAAACCTGATTTTGATGAAACTGTCTAGTTCAGAAAAACCCTAATTTATAACAGCGTAATCAAACTTTGTTTCTAAGAGTTCCAACCATTGGATTAAGCTGTAATTTTAGTATGATTTAGGTATTGTCTTTATTTACTCGCTGTAAAAATTTCAGAAGGATCCAACCATGAGAAATACTCAAAATTATGTGATATTTCCAGCTGTGTCCACAGAAACATGAATTGGAACAATCATATGACGTTATGTTTATCTTTTTATGTAGCCGTTGGATTACCTTGAGATTTTGATTTGTTTAGTGAAACATGTAGATGAATCTTATGTAAAAATTTCATCATCATCGTATATGTTTCAAATTGGTTTATGATCACCACGGTTGGATGATAAAATTTCCAATTTCAGGGTTAACAATATATTTGGGCCTCTATGATAATTGTTTCGAGTTTATTATCATTGGTCCTGAGTAGTTCATATATAATGGACTATATATGCGCATTTTTGTTAACCATGAAATAGTCAACCCAATGGACCGGGCCTTGACCAAATGGTTTACCGGGTTTTGACTAAACCAACTCGATTAGAATTTGACCGTTTGGACTCAAAAGTACTTGAGCGCCATTAAGGAACCTATGATACAGAAGTCGTTTGTGTCTACAAGGGCTTTACAAAAGGTGATATGAGTCATAAAATTTCTATTTCTCTACTTCATCCATGATACTAACGAACCAGTATATGTTGAAGTATGATAACAAGAGAACTATCTTTAGTAATCTACTCAACCTAAAGTAATTGGTTGACATGTGTAGTGATATTCTCTTGGACTGTTGAGATAATGAAATTTCTCAAATTAAACTAAATGTAACAAAATTGAAAATGGAAAGAACCCCGAAGTAATGAGGGTTAGACGTACCAAAAAGTTGGGAATGAATCTTCTTATCGATATTGTTACAAGCAATGCAATGCGGGTACCATAATAGCAACCACTTTAATGAAAAGAAGAAATTTTCCTGGACAATTGACTATTTATTTGAGTTAGGTCCAATGAATGCGCTTATGGAATGAAAAGTACATCTTTCCCACGAGACATAAATTCTCTTTAGCACTTGAGATATATCCGGATGAAAAATATATCATCCCCCCTGAAATGTAACATGTCTTCACTCTAAAGTACTTAATTTGAATCTTACTTTTGTTACTAATAAGGCCACACCACTTATTTCACATTTCGAGACTCAATGTCTAACAGATAGTGGTTTCCCTCCCACCATACTAAGGAATTTAAACTAATTGTTAAACTATTTCCTTATAATGTGACTACGAGGATTGGATTATCATGCGCAATACTGCTAAAAAAAATTGTTTTCAAGATAGAACAAAGACTTCACAAAATCTCTACATGTACCGGGAGATAATCAAACCTTGTTAAATTCCAAAGAAACCCATGCAAATGGATATCATGTGGAACCTCACTGTGATAATAATGTAATTGGTTGCATCTTTTATAGTCTCTAATATATTTGAAAGGAAATATATCTTAGAGAAACTAATGAGTCAATATAGTGAAATGTAAATCACCATTGTATTTGGATTATTGAATTCATATTGACTCCGACGATGAAATGTTGGGAATTGACTCATACAGGCTTTGGACATAACAATAAAACAACTTTGGTTGTGACATGATGATATTTTTGAAAGGACTCATACGAGCATCACTTTATTTGAGTGAACGAGACAACAGGAAAAATATTGACAGAATGCGAAGTGACGACATATCTCTCAATAAGTGTTTTCTAAAGTACTAGATGCACAACCCCTCTTCCCATTATGCTTTTAAGTAGGAGAGCATACCACTCATTTCACAAAGTCTTCGGTAAAAAAAGATGGAGACCATCCTAAGATACAAATGGTAAGCAATCCATATTGCAAAGAAAACAAGGTGATACTTATAAAAACATCCATACAGAATGCGGGACCATTAAAGTGACTTATGACTCTGGTGGATGTTTTGATATTTTGAACTAGTTATAATTTCCAAGAAGTTTTGCGTTTGCAAAACTACTAGCACATATTATACATGTAAGGGCTCACCACCCCTTGTAAATGCTAGCTAGTGCACATCAAAAGGACTTAATGGTAATGCAGAGAATCCTGCACCTCATGGTCTCTCAAAGTCTATCATAAAAGGTTACAGATGGTACCTAAGGAATGTTTATGCGTTGCTTGGAAAATATGCAATATTAAACACATCTTCACTTATTCATTTTTAGACCCACTATTGGTCAACCATTGTTTGCGTACCAGTTGGTAACTTGATATAAGCCTGACATTTGTGTTCTTACGCATTTTTGGTTGCACTATACATGTGCCATTACGAGTCCACATCGTACTATGATGGGTCATGAAAACGATTAAAAAAATTTCTTGGATATTTACTCCCAACAATTATCCGAGTTTTAAAACCTTTGGCATGAGATCTCTTGCCGTTAGATTTGCGGGTTATCATTTTAATGAGATAGTCTTCCCGTCGTTAGGGGGAGATAAGAGAAAGTATTTTCTAAGGGAACGACATCAATTGTCGTAGTGTTTTCCCAATGTATCTCATATTGATTCTTGTACTCCACAAATGTAAATGTGAAGTGACAAAGAATAATCGTTTTCATAAAGTGCACTGATATCGACAACGTGACAATCACACATACCAGCTTCAAATGTGCATGCAAGGTTAGAAATCATCAGTATGAGGTACACCATAGACTAAGGTGTTGCAACTACACTAGGTGGAAGTGTAGTTAAGGTCGTGACTCCATGAAAGAAGATGGAGAGACCACCAGGTTTGATCAATGCTCATCTATAAAGGAAGTAGATGAGCAAGGCACAACCTAATTTGTATCATTAGTGAAATCATTTCATTTTATTATCTCTGAATATGTCCACGAATCAATACTGTAGGACACTCCGAAGTTTAGTGATTACAAAGAACAATGAAATCCTAAAGGATTATGAGAACACACGCGAGTCAATGGAAACATCATGCGAGCATATTAATGATTATTTTTATATATAGTTGCTCAAAGAAATAGAGCACGGTGAGATCGAACCATGCTTCTTATTGTTTAATGTCTACAAAGAAATTATTTGTCCTACACACTCCAGGTAGAACTTGGTTCTTTGACAAATATACAGGTATTTGGTGTGGTAATGCTAACCAACCAAGTGTAAAGCCTATGGTACATACATGATTATTTTTCATAGAGCACAGTGGGAAGAATGAAGTATCTTAGTATCAAGACTCGCCTAGTGGCGCGAGGATCCTCACAAAGTTATGGAATTGTCCTCTTGTAATGAACGTTATAGTGTTCCGTTACTTAGTTATCTTGGTAATTTCAAAAGGAATTGAAATGCAGCATATGTATGTGGTTACCACGTATCTTTGAATAATCAAGAGATAGAAGATATTCACAAAAGTACTTGATAGCCTTTTGTTTCCTAAATCAAGTGACTCTAAACCATAAAGTGTGTTAATAGTTAGATAGAATGCTCACTTATAGATTGAAGCAATCAGGCGGATGTGGTATACCCGTCTAAGTGCCTATTTGATTTGGAGTGGATAGACAAGTAAGTTATTTGTACTTATGTATTCACAAGAAAGTTCCTAATTCGGAATTGTAGCTATCTATGTTGATGGTACAAACATGATGGGTACTCTCGATGTAATAGGAGACCTTAAAAGATATTTGAATTCCGAATTTGAGATGAAAAATCTGGGGAAAGCTCGACCGAATACTGAGCTTGTGGTATATTATTCCACCAGTTTGCATATGTCTAAAGTTTTCAGGAAATTTAACAAGGACATGCATCCCGATAGTACTCACATGATTAGTCGAGGTTCAAATGTAAGTAAGTGACCATTTTGTCTAAAGAAAGATGACGAAGATGTGTTGGGAGATGAAATTACCATATCAAAGTATAATAGACGCATTGTTGTACTTAGTATAATAATGTACTTAATTAAATTTTACA
Source organism: Papaver somniferum (assembly GCF_003573695.1). Classification (NCBI taxonomy): domain Eukaryota; kingdom Viridiplantae; phylum Streptophyta; class Magnoliopsida; order Ranunculales; family Papaveraceae; genus Papaver; species Papaver somniferum. Next base: position 172,987,530 of record NC_039365.1, on the reverse strand, counting down.
TCCTCAGGGAACTTGTTAACTAGATATACCTTAGCACCAAAGCAACGTCATTGGAATGCTATAGTAAATGTAATGATATACTTAAAAGTAACCATTGACATAAATTTATTTTATCCCTGCAAAGTCATTAAAAGGAATGCTAATGAAAGTGCAATCCAAAAGTTGTTGATTATGAAGGAACAATAATCTCTTCTCCAACGAAAATAATCAGGGGGATATATGGTAGACTATTTTCTAGGTCATTACCAATATTCAGTTTCGAAAAGTACATGACAAAAGGAAATGTCTGGAACAACTATTAAAGTAATCAGGGGGAGATGCCGACATCAGGGGGAGGATACAAGGATATATATGATGTCGACATATTTTACTTCGAAATTGAAGTTGTGTTGTATTATTTTTCCCTTCAACCAAAAATAGTTTTTACCAAAGGGTTTTGCTACTCGACAAGGTTTTTAGCGAGACAACACTTAAAACATCAAGAATGTTGAACGTTGAAGACATAAAGATCGCGTTGATATTACTCAAATATCTGAATCAAAGAAATGAAACACGATATTCTGTTAAGCAACGTAACTTCCAGAATCAACAACATGGTCTTATAAACATTCAAGTCACCAAAGTAAAATGTGATAAACTCCTTTTGATTGCATTAGACTAATGAAAATTGTATGACATCATGAGGAACATCTAATGGTGTGTTGAACTATTTTCCTTCACCGAGGTTGCTTTCTCCCATAGGGTTTTGTTACTCGACAAGGTTTTTAATGAAACAACAACAAACACCGCGAATATAATTTCCCAGCTAAGGCTATTGTCTTTCCCACAACGATTTCCGCCTTAAGAGTTGTGAAGCAACTAGTCAACTTCAACGGAGCAAAGTGATCATCGGTAACAAATCACCTTTACTTGAATCTGTCACGCTGTACTCTTTTCCCTTCGTCAAGGTTTTATCCCACTGGGTTTTCCTTGTCAAGGTTTTAATGAGGCAGTATATATGCATCCAACGATGTTTTAAGTTACTTAATATTGTACTCTTTTTATTTAGTTCAGGTTTTGTCCCTCTGGGTTAGCCTGACGAAGTTTTAACGAAAATACAAGACAACATGTGAAGTACCACATGTGAAGAGTTGTACCAAGGTTTTTTCCCACTGGGTTATTCCTTGTCAAAGTTTTAATGAGGCAATTGATTTCGGCACAAGTCATCAAGGAGAGAACGACATTTGAAGAATTACATTCAAAATACTATATCAGAAGCACTGTGTATGAAGTTTTATTCGACCGCATAAGGGGGGGTGTTGTAGGGTTACGGCCCATGGATGTGCGACCCAACTAGATACCTATGGTTTCCCTTTTACATGTATATAAATAATATTGTATCTGTGTAACCATAAACACTAATCAATAGATATGCTTCTTTTTCAGTGCCTCTTTGTCTTCTTCTCCATGATTCACTGCAACATTTATTAAATTTTTTAAACTTTTTTATAATTTTTTTTAATAATTATCTTACTTTTATTTTTTTTATTTTATTATTAGATAAAGAGTATTACATTAAGTAGTTGGAAGCCTAACAATCTAAGATCCAACAATGTGTTACTACATTAATTGAACATGCTGCCGTGCTAGCCTACCAGCGAGCCTCATGGGTAACCTAGACAAGGGAGCCGAAGCGGGGGGGGGGGGGGAGATTGTATCACAAGGGGGGCAAGCTAACTCTACCTTCCATTATTTTTTTATTTTTTTACTTTTTTTTTGCTTTTCTTCTTTCTTCTCTCATAGCAAGGAGATGCATAATAGAAATTATTTCCCACAAGCCCAAGTCTAGCTTTTTTGTATTTGATTAATTGATTATGATTAAATCGAAAAAACTAGGATTTGTGACAGCTACAGAGTGATGTTCATGTGACAATTGAAATAAATTCTCAGCCAAACTTCTCATTGTTCTTCATTTGAAAGTGTTGATGGAAAGTTCGGCTCATAATTAAACACGAAATGTTAGACGAACTTCACTTTATGAAGAACGATCTCAAGTTCGGTTGTCTTAATTTTTGCTGGAATCTGCTGAACCTAAGTTCGGATTTACAGAGTTAAGTTCGGCAAATAACTTGTCAGCTGAACCAGAGATTGTCTTATTTTTTGCTCGAATCTGCTGAACCTTAGGAATACATAGTTAAGTTCAGCAGATAACTTGTCAGCTGAACTTGGGTATGTTTTCACAAAGCTTCGGTTCTGCTGACATGTTATTAGCCGAACCTCTAAGTATTCTTCATATATGAAGAACACCAAAAGCTAGGCTAATAAGTTATTACCCGAACCCAGGTATGTTTTATAAAAGCTTAGGTTCGACTGATAACTTATCATCCAAACCTAAATTTTGTATATAATTTTTTTTTAAAATTTTAAGTGACAAAAAAAAGGAAAAAGAAATAAAAAATATATATAAAGATAAGTAAAGATACTTATGTAATTCAGCAGATATAAGGGTGTTTTAGTGACTTAATTATCTCTAAGACGCCCCTTATAAACATTCATAGGATAGAGTTATTAAATTGTATGCCTCAAAAAAAAATTGTATGCCCTAAATTATGTTTAAAAAGTTTCCAGAGCGCTAAAACCCCACAAGGGTTCACTATACATGCCACATGTCCACATGGAATGTGAAGGTAAAATACCCGATCGCCACGTGTCAACATCCTAAGAGATGATCTCATGATAGGAGATAAGGTGGAAATATCGAATCATCCTCCAAAAGGCATATCACGTCTAAATCGAGATATCGGCTAACAGGGATACATGTGTAACGCGTGTCAATAATGGTCCAATCAAACTCAGACGGTCTAGTCTTAAAAGGAGAAACGCATTTAATGAAGGAACAAAAGAGACGTGGGCTAAAGTAAGTCGTATCAGAAGACTCGGACGATCTGTGCCATAACCCGAGGATAGTGCAGTACGATGCCTTCTACGGAAGAGCACCACGATCGGGCACAACACGAGACAACTTGGAAAGAGAACCGAGCGAGATATCACAAAGGGATGGCATAGAGCTCATCCGAGGCAACAAAGTAATACACGACGGCTCCACTAGATCGCCGAGATAAGACCAGTCCGACACAAGTCTAGTCTGTCTATAAATACCAGTCCATGTAGAAGGATATGGATATGTAATCTTTTATGGTAGTTATACAGAGAATCCTAGAAAGATATTTAGATAAAGAGAGAGTGAGGAATCTAAGTGATATATATAACTCTACTAAGGGTAAGACCCTAATAATTAATAAAGAAGATAGCTTCTTTCCCGTGGATGTAGATATTCATGGTCGAACCACATTATATGCTTGTGTATATCTTTACTTTCATGTTCTTTACATCTTGTTCATCTTTGAATCTTGCATGTTAGTAGCTTTATAATCGTTAGATCTACTTGGGTGTAGTCATTAGAAAATGAGAAACTACATTTTGGCGCTAGAAATAGGGAGGTATGAAGATCTAATCTACCTCCCTTGTAAAGTCTTATAATTTTTTCCATAGTTTTTAAGGAAAAGTGGTTCTTTTCCCACCACTGTATAGATCTCTATGAAACTCATGAGCAGATTTCGGACACGACCCGATCTACACGATCAGTGATGTCCTAAAGACTCTCAGAAACATTAGATATGTACTTCCTCCTTAGTTTTATCAAGATTTCTTGATTTTCTTAAAAGTTTCTCTATGTCTTCCTAATTAAAGAAACTCGAGAGAGTTGAAGATCGGAGTGGAAAGCTCAAAAATACCTATTAGTCTTCTTCTTAGAAATTCAAATCTAACTAAAGGAGAAAGGTTACGGAATACATAATCTATCATCAAACTTAAAGTTTGTTCAAATCAAAAATAAAGACATTGAGAAATATTTCCCAAAATGGAAGGGTGTACTCAATCGTCATAATTGGTTTTGTCCCATTAAAGGTATGACATACATGAGGACGTAATGTACTTAAAGATTTGAGAAATACAAAACACCTTTTTCTGTTACCAACATTTTATCCAAGTGGGAATGTTTTGACATTATCACATGTCTCCGAAATTCACTGAAAAGTCTTCCTGAATCAAAACCGCATAACCTGAACTCTGACTTAGCAAATTGCACGAAACCTGCAAAACTCAGGGTCCCACTTTTCTGAAGAAAAGACAAATTAATCATTACTGCATATGTCGCAGGAAAGACGATGGTGATACGATCCGCTCGCAGGATCCAAGGCAATACCGGTGGATACCCACCCGAAGAACTAGGCGAGATGGAGCTAGGCGAGGATCAGCATCACGATGTGCTCCCAAGAGAGGGACATCCCGATGACCAGTATCAGGAGGGGTTAACAGATAACTCCAGTTCGGACGAAGAAGGAAATCCCTTCGTGGGACAAGATGACATTCATCTAACCCAACCAGGAGGGTTGAACCATGCACCAAGGGGGATGACGAACAATGAGAACAAGAAGGACGATTCTTCTAGTCTCGATAACACCACTGCAGCACTCGCTTCCATCATGAAAGCGCAAAAGGCGCAGGAGGAAATAATGTTAAAGATAGAGCGTCGTAATAAGAGGCTCTAAAAGAGAAATCTTAACTAAATCTTAGAACGAAGAAAAAGGTTCCACAGACCATTCTGGAGGAGAGACCAGAATAAGAAAACCCCTTTGACAAATTGCAGGACGATGAGCATGTGCACATCCCTGACACCTCGGACAAGGAAACGAAACCCATTTCCCAAGGGGAGTAATGGATTCCAGAACGAGGAGGACAACCCATCGGAGGGGTCATCCGATATAAATCCTAGGCATAAACGAGAAAATAAGAAAGACGACGAGACTAATGGTGGCACCGAGGATCCAATAAGTTGGAACCCCAAGCGAGTTGACACAACGACGGAGAAACACGTTCGTGCTGAACAGTCCGAAGAGGACTCGGGGTGATCAAGATATCATCAACCAGAAGTATCTTTCTCTCCCGAAAGAGAGCGAGGACTAAAAAAAATCCGAAAGGAGGCACATTGACGATCAGTTACAAGTCCTACTTTGCCAACTAGAGGCGATTTACAAAGAGGATATCGTACAAAAAGGAGGCCAAAAATTGGCAGAAGTAATGAAGGAGGCAGTCTAGTCTCCCCAAGCAGAGAACCTATTGGCTCAACCATTTCCAAGGAAATGTTCTCTTCCGACCTTCGTGACCCCCTTTAATGTAACTGGCGATGCGATCAAACATCTTCGATCATATCAAATGACGTTAACACAATAGAGTCAATACGATGTTGTGATGTGTAAACTCTTCCCGGATAGTCTAAAAGATGAAGCCCTAATGTGGTTCAATAACCTACCCAAGGGGTCAGTAAAATCATTTGCTCACCTCTCAGAGTTGTTCTTGGAGGCATACATGCACAACAGTCGGGTCAAACCTACAATTGATATGTTATTCCAATTAGATAGAGGAGAAAATGAAACACTCCGCTCCCTCGTAACTCGTTGGAGGAAATTGTGTGCAGAAATTGGCAGGTTCCCAGAGACCTATGCGATCCTAGGATTCAAAAATAGCCTTAGGAAGATGGATCCCATATTTTTCCGAATGTATGAAACCATGCCACCTTGCTTGGGAAAACATAGGGAAATCCAGGAGGACTACATAGCCCTCGAAGAACTCCAAGATGGAACATATGATAGGTTGGTTAAAGGAAACTATAGAGGTACAAACGTGGTTGAACTACAAAAACTCCAAACATAAACTCAAGGTGCAATACGATCCAATAATGGATCTTCCCAGTCCGATAAACATCAGAGTGGAGGATAGAAAGGAAGAGATCAGACTCAAAGAAAGAAGAAAAAATTCGTAGACCCCGTCTACACAAAGATTAATATGCCCATAGCTGAAATCTCCAAAAAGGTTGACGGAAAGTACAAGATTACTTTCCCGTGGAACAGGGTCCAGCAGCCAGAACATGCTAAGAACATAACGGGCTTCTGAGAATTCCACCAATTCTAAAGTCACCCAACAGACTCGTGCAGAGATCTGAAGAAAATGATCCAAGACATGATCAATGATGGTAAACTCTAGGAGTATATCGCACAACTAGCGATCCAACCAGCTGCAGGGCCACCTGTACATCGTGTGGAAATCTCACGTGTGGCTTAATATTTATGATACAATACGATATAGCATTCAACTACTACAGCTCCCGCACCTGAAGGAAATATTAGGGCTGCACATGGGTTGAATTAGGTAGGTTTTGGCCTCACCCACCACCCAACCCACTGATGGTGGGTAACAGAAGTCGTCACCCGCAACCAATCCAACATTACAATGGGTCGGTTTTCACCCGACCCACATTACAGTGGGTTGGATCGGGTGAGTGGTGGGTTACCCACCATAAAATACAATGAACATTACATTACAGTTACAGACTTATTCTCTTTGTAGTTTCTACTTCATATACTACGGCTTCGGTTGATGGTAATACAGTATTGCAGCTTGCTGCGAAGAAGAAATAAAGTTGAAATAAGAATTAAGAACCTAATCGAAATAAGCCAACCCAAAATCAATCTTAGGAAACAAAATCCTAATTAGTAATTACAATAATTCCTAGTCTCACCTTCGGTTGTTAGTTTTCTACTGTACTGTTGACGATGTTGATTGATTGCTGCTAGTGATGCTGTGATTTTATTTACAAAGCGAAGAGAAAGAGAAATTACCGATGATTAGGGTTAGGGCATTATACATCATTACTTCAACGGTTGTAGTTCATCTAGGATAGGTAAACTAAGGGTTAGAATTAGCTTAGAAATATTTAGGCGGGTGGATGGGTTGGGTCGGGTGATGGAAGCTGTCACCCACAGTCAACCCACCATATAATGGGTTCCGATGTTGTGACCCATAGTCGACCCGCTTCTATGTGGGTTGGGTTGGGTGCGGGTAATTTTAGGCGGGTGTGGGTTGGGTTGGTGGGTTGAGTCGGTTTTGTGCAGCCCTAGGAAATATCACATGACGAATACATAAGCGAAACTTTGAAGGAGACGAAGTCTTTAGTATAGCAAAGTAACCTCCAATGGAGGAGTGGATGAAACAGCCAATTATCTTCTCGGCCTTAGAGGCACCAGACGGTGGTAGAAACCACAACGATCCTCTAGTGGTCACGATGGCCATTGCACTCCCCGAACAGTAGGATGAGGAGACAAATCCTAAGACGTTACCATGGGCAATGCCTAAGATACTAGTAGATGGAGGAAGATCCGTTGAAATTTTGTTTTATGAAACATTTAAACAAATGGGTTTAACGATGAATGCCTAATAAAGTCTACATACAACATATTCGGGTTTAATGGCTCATATACCCTCCCAAGAGGTGAAGTGACCCTAGAAGTCCGAGTAGGAATAATCCTCACTTTAACCACCTTCTGTGTGGTAGATGTACTCTCATCCTACTCTGCTATTGTCGGACGATCCTGGGTCCACGGTATCAAAGGAGTCGCATCTACATGATACGTATTGATCTTTGTACCTTGGTGACTATTATTATAAAGGCGGAATTCAGAATAATAATAGACGAAAACTAGAAAATAGAACACACTAGAAACCAGATTCGAATAAATATATCTTCTCTAGATTATGAACAAGAAAACTATTACAATTCTCTCTTTGTTACACTCACAATCTCTCTAAACAGTGGATAACCTTAAACTGTTTTGCTAAGCTTGCTTTTGCAATAATTAATTTCCTCACAAACTTCTCTCTAGTATAGTTTGTATCACAAACCACACTATCTGGATCTAGGTGTGTCTGTATCACACACCACACTCTAGATGTCTTAGCTATGAGCTAAACATCTCTATTTATAGCTTTAAAGGTTTCCAAAACCTCTTAGGAATCTATTTCCTTATCTAAGAATAATACATTTTCTAGGTACATTTCTTTATCTAGGAAAAATTCCTTTTGTAGAAAGAATTCCATGTCTAGGTATATTTCCTTATCTAGGAATATTACCTTATCTAGAAAATATTCCCTTTCTAGGTATATTTCCTTATCTAGGAATATTACCTTGTCTAGGAATATTTCTTATCTAAGAATACTTCCTACTAATCAGTATTCCTTCCTTAAATTACAATTATATCCTCAATCCTTCTTGAGGATCACTAATTCTCGGAGAGAGGAAGATACACATGTATCATGCGCCCCCACTCAAGAACTTGAACTCCTGTGAAAGTTAGATTTGGTAGTTAGGGAACTAGAGGGTTCCTTTCACCCTACTGAACAATCTATCTTTGCTGGAAACTTGACCTTGACGTCTAATTTGAAAAACGTCCATATCTTCTCGTCTTTTCTTAGTCACTATTCGCTCCATAATGCAATCTTCTTCGAGTGGTTCTTCTTCTTCCTCGTCCTTTTCTTCAAAAACACCAGATGAAAACGTAGTCTTTTTCTTCGTTTTCGGCTTGGGTGTATAAGACTTCATGTCTGAATCTAGCACTACCACCTTATCTTCCGTTGTTTCTGGTTCGCTTTGCTTAGAATCATCAACTGACTTTCCCATATTTGATTCCCTTGTTCATTAAACGTATTCTTGCTTATCTAGTACCTCACCAAGTTTTTTTGTAGAGAGATCTAGTGGAAACCATAAACCACAGGAATCTTCCCTAAAAGAAACGAACCTTGCTCTGATACCAACTTGATACGTATGATCTCTATACCTTGGTAGCTATTACTATAAAGACGGAATTCAGAATAATAATAGACGAGAAACTTAGAAAACAGAACACAAGTAGTAATTCTAAGAAAATATCTTCTCTAGATTATGAACAAGAAAACAATTACAATTCTCTCTTTGTTACGCTCACAATCTCTCTAAACAGTGGATTAACCTTAAACTGTACGCTAACTTGCACAAGTATTGTTCCAAGCTTTTCCTAGGTTTTCTGTGCCTAGTATATGTGTCAAGGTGCGTCAATATCAAGAACACACTAACTAGATTGTCTTAGATAGGAGCTAAACATCTCTATTTATAGGCTTGGTTTGGTTTCCCAAACCTCTTCTGAATCTATTTCCTTTTGTAGGACTAATTCCTTTTCTAGGTATATTACCTAAACTAAGAATACTACTCAAAATAATACTCCTTCCTAAACTAGGAATTTATCCTAAACAAGGAATCCTTCCTAATATAGGATTCCTTGATCTCATACCAACTTGATACGTATTGATCTCTGTACCTTGGTGACTATTATTATAGAGGCAAAATTCAGAATAGATAGACGAAAACTAGAAAACAGAACACACTAGAAACCAGATTCGAATAAATATATCTTCTCTAGATTATGAACAAGAAAACTATTACAATTCTCTCTTTGTTACTCTCACAATGTCTCTAAACAGTGGATAACCTTAAACTGTTTTGCTAAGCTTGCTTTTGCAATAATTAATTGCCTCACAAACTTCTCTCTAGTATAGTTTGTATCACAAACCACACTATCTGGATCTAGGTGTGTCTGTATCACACACCACACTCTAGATGTCTTAGCTATGAGCTAAACATCTCTATTTATAGCTTTAAAGGTTTCCAAAACCTCTTAGGAATCTATTTCCTTATCTAAGAATAATACCTTTTCTAGGTATATTTCTTTATCTAGGAATAATTCCTTTTGTAAAAAGAATTCCTTGTCTAGGTATATTTCCTTATCTAGGAATATTACCTTATCTAGAAAATATTCCCTTTCTAGGGATATTTCCTTATCTAGGAATATTACCTTGTCTAGGAATATTCCTTATCTAAGAATACTGCCTAATAATCAGTATTCCTTCCTTAAATTACAATTCTATCCTAAATCCTTCTTGAGGATCACTAGTTCCCGAGAAAGGAAGATACACATGTATCATGCGCCCCCACTCAAGAACTTGAACTCCTATGAAAGTTAGATTTAGTAGTTAGGGAACTAGAGGGTTCCTTTCACCCTGCTGAACAATCTATCTTTGCTGGAAACTTGACCTTGACGTCTAATTTGAAAAGCGTCCATATCTCTCGTCTTTTCTTAGTCATTATTCGCTCCATAATGCAATCTTATTCGAATGGTTCTTCTTCTTCCTCGTCCTTTTCTTCAAAAACACCAGATGAAAACGTAGTCTTTTTCTTCGTCTTCGGCTTGGGTGTATGAGACTTCATGTCTGAATCTAGCACAACCACCTTATCTTCCTTAGTTTGTGGTTCGCTTTGCTTAGGATCATCAACTGACTTTCCCATATTTGATTCCCTTGTTCATTAAACGTCTTCTTTCTTCTCTAGTACCTCACCAAGTTTTTTGTAGAGAGATCTAGAGGAAACCATAAACCACATGAATCTTCCCTAAAAGAAACGAACCTTGCTCTGATACCAACTTGATACATATGATCTCTATACCTTGGTACCTATTACTATAAAGACGGAATTCAGAATAATAATAGACGGGAAACTTAGAAAACAGAACACAAGTAGTAATTCGAAGAAAATATCTTCTCTAGATTATGAACAAGAAAAAAATTACAATTCTCTCTTTGTTACGCTCACAATCTATCTAAACAGTGGATCAACTTTAAACTGTTTGCTAGCTTGCACAAGTATTGTTCCAAGCTTTTCCTAGGTTTTCTGTGCCTAGTATATGTGTCAAGGTGCGTCAATATCAAGAACACACTAACTAGATTGTCTTAGCTAGGAGCTAAACATCTCTATTTATAGGATTGGTTTGGTTTCCCAAACCTCTTCTTAATCTATTTCCTTTTGTATGACTAATTCCTTTTCTAGGTATATTACCTAAACTAAAAATACTACTCAAAAAAATACTCCTTCCTAAACTAGGAATTTATCTTAAACAAGGAATCCTTCCTAATATAGGATTCCTTTCTCTGATACCAACTTGATACGTATTGATCTATGTACCTTGGTAACTATTATTATAGACGCGGAATTCAGAATAAATAGACGAAAATTAGAAAACATAACACACTAGAAACCATATTCGAAGAAATATATCTTCTCTAGATTATGAACACTATTACAATTCTCTCTTTGTTACACTCACAATCTCTCTAAACAGTGGATAACCTTAAACTGTTTTGCTAAGCTTGCTTTTGCAATAATTAATTGCCTCACAAACTTCTCTCTAGTATAGTTTGTATCACAAACCACACTATCTGGATCTAGGTGTGTCTGTATCACACACCACACTCTAGATGTCTTAGTTATGAGCTAAACATCTCTATTTATAGCTTTAAAGGTTTCCAAAACCTCTTAGGAATCTATTTCCTTATCTAAGAATAATACCTTTTCTAGGTATATTTCTTTATGTAGGAATAATTCCTTTTGTATAAAGAATTCCTTGTCTAGGTATATTTCCTTATCTAGGAATATTACCTTATCTAGAAGATATTCCCTTTCTAGGTATATTTCCTTATCTAGGAATATTACATTTTCTAGGAATATTCCTTATCTAAGAATACTGCCTAATAATCAGTATTCCTTCCTTAAATTACAATTCTAACATCAATCCTTCTTGAGGATCACTAGTTCCCGGGAAAGGAAGATACACATGTATCACTATATACCACCAAAGGTTGAGATTTCCAATACCTGGGGGGATAGCAAAGATCATAGGAGACTCAAGAGAGGCGAAATATTGCTACCAAGCGGACGTTCAAAATGGGGAAAGAAAGATCAATTCATCAAAAGAAAAAAAGAAGAGGGCCAAGCATGCCAGAGATCAAGGATAAATTGATGCTTTCATAGCAGAAACAAACGAAACGAGGCGATCAGGTGATGTATCCACTCCAATATCGGACGAGACAATAACGTATATACCACAATTTCATAAGCTATCGATATCGGGGAGCTAAAATCAAACTTCTCGGCCTCCAAGCCTACCAAAAAAGGTGAATATCAAAACACCTGAAAATCCGGGTATGGTTAAGATCGGAACTCTCCTCAGCAAAGAGGAAGAAGAAAAACTAGTACGAGTACTAAAAGAATACTCTGATGTCTTTGCATGGCGTATGGAGGACATTCCAGGAATAGACCCAGAAGTCTGTTGTCATCGCTTGGAAATTAATCCAAAGCACAAGCATGTGAGGAAAAAAATGCGAAAGGTGGCATCATAATATCATGAAGCGATTCAAAATGAACTAAAGAAGATGGAGACATCGGGAGTCATCCGAGAACTACAATATCCGATATGGATATATAACATGGTGATAGTCCCAAAGAAAAACGGAAGAGTGCGAATCTGTATCGACTTTAGTGACCTTAATAAATCTTTCCCAAAGGATAGCTTCCCACTCCCCAATATCGATCAGCTCGTAGACGCAACATCTGGATATGGACTATTGTCCCTAATGGACGGGTATTCATGTTATCACCAAATCCCTCTCTCCGAGGAAGACCAGGAACATACCGCCTTCTTCACTCCCCGAGGTTTGTACTGTTACACTAAGATGCCATTCGGACAAAAAAACGCCGGCTCGACCTATCAGAGGATGGTGGAAAAAATGTTTGACAGTTGGATACACAAAACCCTAGAAGTATATGTGGATGTAGATGGGGAAAATGATTTGCTGGTTTTTACGGAATTGAGGAGACGACCATGCGGATGAGACTCCTTGAACCGAGCAAAATGCTTAACCTCACACAGATGCACTGCAATAAGGGAGTGCTTTAAGTTCGAGAGATCAATCTGTAGGACTCCGGCCTAAACCAAAACAATGGCCGTTCTAGAGTCAATTCGGTCACAAGAGAGGATGGGTCGATCTGTAGGAGGGAAGCTGAGAAATGTGTGAGATCAATAGTGATCGAAGATTTGTAGGTGTGTTGTGTATTCTGCGTGAAAAAATAAGATAAGTTCTGATTGATTGAATTTGCTTTGTTGAGAGTAATTTCTCAGATGTTGAGTTCTTAGTCTCTTGTTGTTTGTTGACGAGAGTGTAGAGCTGGTTTTTACGGAATCATGGAGACGATCATGTGGAGGAGACTCCTTGAACTGAGAGAAATGCTTAACCTCACACAGATGCACTGCAAGAAGGGAGTTCTTTAAGTTAGAGAGATCAATCTGTAGGACTCCGTCCTAAACCAAGACAATGGTCGTTCCAGAGTCAATTCGGTCACAAGAGAGGATGGGCCGATCTGTAGGATGGAAGATGAGAAATGTGTGAGATCAATGGTGATCAAAGATTATAGGAGTGTTGGGTATTCTGCGTGAAGAAATAAAATAAGTTCTGATTGATTGAATTTTCTCTGTTGAGAGTAATTGCTCAGACGTTGAGTTGTTAATCTCGTATTGTCTTCTTGACGAGAGATTGTCTTGTCCTTTCAACCATGATTTAGATACTTATTTATATTGCCAGAATTGTAAACACCTTGATCCCATGAAGTGTGACAGTTGCTGGAGTCAAAGAGTGTGGAAGTGGGAAATCGTGTCAAAATAAGTTGCTCATCGTTCAGATACTTGGTTAATTTTCCACCCATTACTTTTCTAACTCCTCCAACTGATTGCACGACTTGCTCACATTCTCATCGTGTGTATGAACACACGTGCCGTGGACCGCCAGACCAAAACCCTAGTTAGTATCCCCTCATATGACATGATTGACATCTCGTGATTGTGGAGTCGGTTGCTGAATTTATGGGAAGATGAGTCCTTGTATTGTTGAGTCGTGATTTATAAATGTTCTGAGACTCATGAATTGAACATGTCTGCTAAGACAAAGGTATAATTATGTTGATTGTTAAGGTGAGCAAATATTGCTCGTATGAGCAAATGTTGCTCGTTTGATAAACTGTTGAATATTGATAGTCAATATTCATGGACTGAGCAAGTATTGCTCATATGAGCAAATATTGCTCATTTGATGAATTATTGAATATTGATAGGCGAACCAATATTCATGGACTGTGCAAATGTTGCTCATTTGATGAGTTATTGAATATTGATAGTTGAACCAATATTCATGGACTGAGCAAATGTTTCTCATTTCATGAATTATTGAATATTGATAGTTGGACCAATATTCATGGTCTGAGAAAATGTTGCTCATTTTGATGAATTATTGAATATTGATAGTTGAACCAATATTGGTCTGAGCAAATATTTCTCATCTGATCAAATGTTGCTCATTTGATGAATTATTGAATATTGATAGTTGAACCAATATTTGTGGTCTGGGCAAATATTGCTCATCTGAGCAAATGTTGCCCATGTGATGAATTATTGGTAGCATGACCAAATAAAATAGTAATTTAAGATACTTATAAAAGTGTTGATCACGGGATCAACATAAAATTATTGGTGTTTGAATCTGCTCAGAATTATGTTTTTGCAGAGCTCTGGATTCGAAATCCTAATTTTTGACTAATTGATGATTTATTGAAAATCAACCACAGAGTGAAGGAGGGACCGGCTACATGGGATGACGAGTCGACCATGTAACGCCCAGATGCTCAAATAAGAAAAATACCAAAGTCTCCTGAAGACTAGTTGGTGAAAAGATGATTAAATGCTGGTTTAATCATTTATTAAAATAATGCTCGTGTGAGCGTTAGGTGATAGACATATTTTTGTGTCCGATTTGTCTCGATTCTATATATTTTTAGGGCTCATTTTGTACTTATTATGGTGTTTTATTTATTTTTAGGTATTTTTGGCTAATAAACATTTTTGGAAAAAAATTGGCTCGAAAATTTGATGGAAAGCACCCGGAGGACACTTGTTATTCGGACCCCCGGCTTGGATAAGGGGCAACCCCAGGACACCCCTTAAGGCAGCTTCTAAAGGCACCCCTACTCTGGATAGGGGGCGTCCTTTCTTCTTCACGGTTTCAAATGCAGAAAATTGGTGGGAAATATTTGGCAGTTTTGGCAATCGTGATTTAGAGGAGTTTGAGATCGATTAAACCTCTGATTTTCATAGGATAGACTCCTTATGGGTCTAGGAATCTGATATGGGTGTTTAAATAGATTAGATTGCGCTCAATCGACGGATTTTTATCACAACAGAAATATATGGAAAGTCACGTGTGTGACCTGTTTTAGGGAATTTTAGAGAGATTAAAGTGCTGTAAACCTTCCCAAAGATTTGTATCTATCTAAGGAAGAGTTTAGAATAAAAAGGAAAGCTCAGAAACGCGTAGAAATTCTAAAACAAGAAATTGCCGCAACTTTGCCGTGAAGAGAAGGAAAGAGATTTTGGAAGATTTGGGAGAGATTTAATCGGTATTTTTGATATAAATAGATGGCTTGGGTCATATAGAAGGGGTGTCGAGAGTTTGGGGACCTAAGGAGAGCCAGAGAAGAAGAAATCAGAGCTTTAACAAAACTCTGTTTCTGATGCTTCTGCTGCTGAAGAGGAAGAACGCGAAGAACATTGACGCACGGGAAACAGTCGCAGAACAGTGTCGTTGTTTAACAGCTGAAGAACATTAAGCTGTGCAGGACAGTCGTATTCTAGGGTCTTCAATTTCTGATCCTGTAACAGTTGATTAGTAACGTATATCTTCAGTATTGCAACACCAACTGTAACGGTGACTTCTGTAACATCTATACACAGTTGCAGATCTGCTGTTTTATATATTCTCTTCAATAAAACCACCTTTTGAGCCATGATTTATTATTTTGAACCTGTTTTTGATATGAGGAGCTAAATCCCAACACGGGGATGGCGGATAAAGCCATATTTCATGCGTGTGGTAATTATGTTTAATTCTTTTATGACTTTTTGCATTAATTTAATAGTTTTATGATTTTTCTTAATTAGTTGTGAAGTCGTATGATGATGTATGCTTGGTCTAAGTGCTTTTGATGCATCATGCTAGTGATTTACAGTTAATCTTTTTAAAATCTACCCTGGCAAAGAATTAGAGTCAATAAACTAGAGCTATAATTGTCTAAGAATTGATTGTTGAACCACATGATATGAGGTTTGGTGGAATCCTAAGTCCCAGTTTCTCCGATATTTATATCATCTTTTTGTATATATTCATTAGGGCTAATATTTAAGTCTAAAATCGAGTTTACACAAGTTCGAGTTGAACAAACTTCTACTTATCACTTTCAAAACTACATCAATTTTTGGCGTCGCCGACGCGGATTTGTATTTAGATTTGTTTTAGGTTTATTTTTATTTTTATTTTTATTATTCTTTTTTGTTCCTTTTTACGCGTTTTGGTATTTTTCGATTCTTTTCAGATTTGGAGTGAAGTTACAAGGAAAGAAAAAGTGCTATAAAAGGAAAGCATCGCCAAAGAAGGAAAGAAAAGAGGAATCCGAAAGGAGTGAAGAAGGAGATTTTGTATATAGTTATTTTGTTTATTTTTAGAAACTGTAAATAGGACTTTATTTTTTTTAAAAAAAATTTCCTTTTTGGACATTTTTAGTTTTGGACTTTAGTTTTGGACTTTATTTTTGGACTGGACATTATTATTATTTTGAAACCTAAGGAAGGATTAAAAATTAAATATAAACTGTTTGCAGGGAAGGACGACAGTTACGATACTGTCTCGGCCCCTCGGATTCGTACACTGACATTGGAGTCGGTGGCCTGAGTCGACTTCAACGGTTCATCGCCCGTATGGTACGGGAGGTAAGACTCTATTCACCCAGGAATACCCTGTCAGTGGGTTTTATTTTGTGTGACAACTCACACCCCTGCAGTTGAATGTCGAACTGGTATTACAATAGCCAATACAACGAATATCCGATTGAGTTTCAAAATGGACGTTACTACTTTGACCATAGTGTGAATAGCGGTTGGGAACATCAGCCTTTTGAAAATTATGGTCCATACCATGGTGAGCCCAATTACTATCCACATACGCACCGGTCATATGAGAAAAATTCTTATATTTCTCCTTTAGAAGAGTCTCTCAGGAAATTAGAAGAGTCGACATGTAGGATAGTTGAGATGAATAACTTAGTTTATGACGAAAGAAAACTTTATATAGAGGAATCCCTCAAGATGATAGCTGAGACGAACGAAAGAATTGATCGAAATAATCTTAATTTTCAATACAGTGTCTCCAATAATACCCTTGCAAATGAGGATAGTTATTTGCATAATCAAGATGACGAGGATATAATTGGTAACACTACTTGTCGTTTAGATGAGGTTCAACCATTTTCATGTTATTATAATGATTATGATGAGGATAGTGTTGATGAAGAATTTGAAATAAATAGGCATAGTGATCAGGAATTTGCTACTCCAACTGAGCTTAATAATAATATTATTTCTAGTTCAAATCCAAATAATTTTAATAATTATTCACCTATTCAAAAGGACAAGGATTTGACTAGAGATACCCCCGTTTTAGACGATGTAGTATTTCCTTTTGATTACGAAGCTAATAATGGTTTAGAGGTATATTTTGAGTCTAGCGATTTAGAAACAATAGATTTAGAAAAAGAAAATGGACTCGTCGAGATGAGTGAGGATGTACCCGACTTAGAAGAATCAATTAACCATTTTCATGAATTAGATGAGCTTGAAATTAGGGAAGTTGTGACTAGTCTTTCTAGAGACACTGAAAACTCTAAGTTTGGGGGTGATTATCATTCTCCATGTGATTTAACTCTTAGAAAGGTCGCTCACTTGGGACTTGACATATGTGCCTCAACCATTTTACAAGATTATCTTCATACACGTTTTCCTGAACCTAGTGATGTCCACAAGAAATTTCAGTTATTAGAAACCCATCCTCTGGTTGATGTGTTTTACCCAGGCTATGATACCCAGATTGACTTTGTTTTCCCACCAAATATTTTCTTCCAAATGTGGGAATTTTTGATTTTCAAATGTGTCGAATATTAAGTTTTGAGACTAAACCTAATTATTTTAGGAGATTAGGGTCGACATACTTGTTTAAGGAAGATCACCACTCTCATTGTGGTCAGCTGTGTAAATCAAATCTGGTTGACTTAGAGGATCCTCAATTATTCAGGTTATTATTATGTGCTTCTAAGTTTTCATTTGAGTTTTTCCAGACTCTAGAACCTGAACATTTGAATCTAACCTATGAGGAAACGTAACCCATGAAAATATTTTATTTGGACCCAGTTATAGATCCTGAACCTGAACCACGACTAGATGTAGTTGTCTTAAACAGGAAACTAGACAAGGGTGTGCTTTATTTGTTCATTTTCTTGGCATGTTGCAGATTCCTTTTACTTGTGATAGCTCTATTTGGTTTTGATGACCCTCAGATATTTCGGCTATTACTTTATGGTTTTATAAGGTGACTAACCCTTTCATAGTCAGACATTAAACTTAGCACTTCTTGGGAGGTAACCCATTCTCATGCAACACGGTAATATCTTTCATTATATCTTTTGCTTCAAATGGTAACAGTTTCTCCTTGTTCATGCTTTTAATTTGATCTTTAGAACATTGAGGACAATGTTAGATTTAAGTTTGGGGTTATAGGAGAAACTTTTTAGTTGCACAAATAAACTCCAGAGCCTAGAAATTTATCCTTATTAAGGATGGCACTAACCAATCTAAGTGGATGTAAGCATTTTGGTTGTAGGAGTTGAGGAATCAATCTGACTAGATGGAAACATCTAAAGAGTCTATTCATAAAATCACATAGCTCAGGTGTTAGAAATAACATGATAGTTTCACCATATCTCGTTGAGTCCTTTTCACTTCTGTTTTTATTTTGTTTTGTTTTTAAACTATGTTTCTCTAAGTGATTAGGTGGGGCTCACGATTCAAGTTGTTACCAATGCTAGGGTGAATTAGAGTGATTGAGATACAAAAAAAAAAAGGAAAAAAAAGAAGAAAAAGAGACCAGACCATCAGACCAACTGGAATAAATTCAATAAAGTCGACCACTGGAACCCTTGTATATGCCAGTTGTGTTGACCTAGAGTTAGGATTATCGACCACCGGTACCCTTGTATATTCCAGTGTGTTGATATTAGTCAGACCGGTATCTCAGTCCATTAGGATAGGTTCATTTTGGCGGAGGCCTTCAGACAGATATGAGAAACACCGTTCACATAGTAAACATCAAAACCATCTATATTTTTCTCTATACCCATCTTCTTGATCTATCCATGTGATTAGTTTCGACTCCGGATATTGATGTCCATAGTGCAACTATCTGAGTAGATCTCTGTCACTTATATATGAATTTTAGTATGCTTGAGTGCAAACTCGTGTACAACAATTGGAATTTCGCATCAGGGTACTTCCTCCTGTAGTCAATAAGTATGCCAACCAAGGAGATTCTTTAGTGCCTTACAAGGTTCTGTATAGATAGCTAGGGTCTGGAATATAAAGGTTTTGTGGGTATACCTCTGGTAAGCCCTCCGGAGACAACACCCCGCCACTAGGGAAACCTAGGGGTTTAAAGGCTTATTGCATACGCTAAATGCAATTGACGATGCCTGCGACAGTGAGTTACGATTTTATTTCTATTTTATTTTTGCTGGAGGACTAACAAATAATAGGTTTGGGGGTATTTGATAGACACATTTTTGTGTCTGATTTGTCTCGATTCTATATATTGTTAGGGCTCATTTTTGTACTTACTATGGTGTTTTATTTATTTGTAGGTATTTTTGGCTAATAAACATTTTTGGAAAAAATTGGCTCGAAAAGTTGACGGAAAGCACCCGGAGGACACTTGCTATTCGGACCCCCGGCTTGGATAAGGGGAAACCCCAGGACACCCCTTAAGGCAGCTGCTAAAGGCACCCCTACTCTGGATAGGGGGCGCCCTTTCTTCTTCACGGTTTCAAATCCAGAAAATTGGCGGGAAATATTTGGCAGTTTTGGCAATCGTGATTTGGAGGAGTTTGAGGTCGATTAAACCTCTGATTTTCATAGAATAGACTCCTTATGGGTCTAGGAATCTGATATGGGTGTTTAAATCGATTAGACTGGGCTCAATCAACGGATTTTTATCACAACAAAAAAATATAGAAAGTCACGTGTGTGACCTGTTTTAGGGAATTTTAGAGAGATTAAAGTGTTGTAAACCTTCCAAAAGATTTGTATCTATCTAAGGAAGAGTTTAGAATAAAAAGGAAAGCTCAGAAACGCGTAGAAATTCTAAAACAAGAAATTGCCGCAACTTTGATGTGAAGAGAAGGAAAGAGATTTTGGAAGATTTGGGAGAGATTTAATCGGTATTTTTGATATAAATAGATGGCTTGGGTCATATAGAAGGGGTGTCGAGAGTCTGGGGACCTAAGGAGAGCCAGAGAAGAAGAAATCAGAGCTTTACCAAACTCTGTTTCTGATGTTGTTGCTGCTGAAGAGGAAGAACGCGAAGAACATTGACGCACGGGAAACAGTCACAGAACAGTGTCATTGTTTAACAGCTGAAGAACATTAAGCTGTGCAGGACAGTCGTATTCTAGGGTCTTAAATTTCTGATCCTGTAACAGTTGATTAGTAACGTATATCTTCAGTATTGCAACACCAACTGTAACGGTGACTTCTGTAACATCTATACACAGTTGCAGATCTGCTTTTTTATATATTCTCTTCAATAAAACCACCTTTTGAGCCATGATTTATTATTTTGAACCTGTTTTTGATATGAGGAGCTAAACCCCAACACTGGGATGGCGAAGAAAGCCATATTTCATGCGTGTGGTAATTATGTTTAATTCTTTTTATGACTTTTTGCATTAATTTAATAGTTTTATTATTTTTCTTAATTAGTTGTGAAGTCGTATGATGATGTATGCTTGGTTTAAGTGCTTTTAATGCATCATGCTAGTGATTTACAGTTAATCTTTTTAAAATCTACCATGGCAAAGAATTAGAGTCAATAAACTAGAGCTATAATTGTCTAAGAATTGATTGTTGAACCACATGATATGAGGTTTGGTGGAATCCTAAGTCCCAGTTTCTCCGATATTGATATCATCTTTTTGTATATATTTATTAGGGCTAATATCTAAGTCTAGAATCGAGTCTACACAAGTCCGAGTTGAAAGAACTTCTACTTATCACTTTCAAAACTACATCATTAGGTAGTAAAACCTGATTATGGAGAGATGAGGGACCGACCAAGGGGTCATGGGACCGACTCTTGGTGGTCGTGGGACCAACCGATGGTCGTTTGACAAAACTCCCAGTTGTTTGAGAAGAGTTTGGACCCAATATGAGCAATTGAGAAAATTATATCAAAATTATTAAAACATGTGGGACCGGCTATTTGCAAGCCCTAGGGCCGGCGTTGTTCGGTCAATGAAACATGCCCGCATCACCATAATGTCCGTGTCTCAGTCCTGAGAGTTTCGATATTTTCTGGTGTGTGTTTGACCAACATTTTGAGAAAATATGAAGAAATCATGGATTTTTGTGGAAATCAAGGAGTTTCCATGAGATGAGGGAAACATAAAAAATAATAATACTAAAATAAGGGGGTGTGGGACCGGCTAGGGCATGACCGGACGGTTAGGGCCCGGTCCCACGAGTTTCCCTAATTTTATATTATTTTTCATGATTTAAGGGAAATTTCATGAATTCAAGGAGTTTGTTGAAACCAAGGAATTTGTTGAAATCGAGGAGTTTCCATGAGATGAGGGAAACATAAAAAATAATAATAATAAAATAAGGGGCGTGTGAGACCGGCTAGGGCATGACCGGACGCCTAGGTCCCGGTCCCACGAGTTTCCCTAATTTTATATTATTTTTCATGACTTGAGGTAAATTTCATGAATTCAATGAGTTTTTTCATGAGGCGAAGGATATTTACTCAAATGAAGAGATTTTCATGAGGTCAAGAAAAATAATAAAATATGATAAAATATAAAATTGGGCATGGGACTGGCCACGGCACGATCAGCCGCCCGGCGGGCCCAGCCCCCTAGCGCCTTGATTAATATTTTATTATTTATTATTTTCTTCCTATTTTGCATAGGTTTATCGTTCCTTCGTATTTTGGAATGCTCATTCGTGCATTCAGATGCTCGCTTGTGCATTATTGTTGAGTACACTTGCACCATTTTGGTCAGGGTTTACTCGATAGCGGCTCAGACGCCCGTACGTTGAATATTTATCACTAACCCATGGAATTCTGTTGGGAAGAACCACGAATTGAAGTAACGAAGTATTATGAAGAACGTAGAATATTCCTGAATATTCAGTTAATGAATTTAAGGATTAGAGATAATTAATTGATGGATCCATACTAGCAGGCATGTTATCTAGGAGCATTAATTATCTGAGAATTGAGTAATATGAGATTGTTGAAATATCATATTTATTACGTATAGTCAGGGAAAACGTTGTTGCATCCTGAAGACGTTATCGCTCTATACTAGTAGGAAAACTGTCTAGGAGCCGTACAATCATAATGATTCTATACACATGTCTTTTATATAGTCTGGGAAAACATTGTTACATCCTGAAGACGTTATCGCTCTATACTAGCAGGCAAGCTGTCTAGGAGCCGTCTAATCGGTCGATTCTATATAAAAGTAATTACTGAAATTGCTCAGTATTCATGAGATATGTCGTTGTCTCAGTTGAGAGACTGCACATCTGCATATGCTCCGAGAGACGGTATTCTCAGTCAGAGTTTCTTGCGGCATGAGCTTTTATGCTTCGATGAGAGACATGAGCCTCAATACTCATCTGATTGATGGATCAGGAGTATGTACAATTATGGTTTTATGATTTTAGCCTTTGTCGAAAATCCACTATCTACATTAAGTCCCCTGCTTATTGAGGGACATTCATGTTCCTCGGTCAGCACTGGATGGTGATTTTCTAGTCATAAAGGAAATAAGTAATTGAACTTAGTCGTAAGATAAGATGTTACCGGATTTTCGATTGTACGAGTGAACCATGGCTTGAACGAAGATCCCAGTGGCATGATAGAGCATTGTCTAATGAGCGTAAAGTGGTGTAGCACCGTTGATTTGGTGATGGAACCTCGGTCGGTTTAGGATTCACGGATTCGGGCCCAAGAAAGGAATCCGTTTTAGCGCGGACGTTCGTTCGTTTGTTAGTTTAAGAAACAAACAAAATAGACCTCAGTCTAATGATATAAATTTTGTCTATGAGCTTTCACGAAAAACAAAATTTTATTTTTTAAATACGTGAGATTTTACAAAGTGGAATAAACTCTCATTTCAAAGGTGGATGCTCGTATGAGAGAAATGTTTTTGAACAGACGTGCGTCTGTTAGTAATAAATTTTTTTATATTTTTTTTATGATCTTTCATGAATATTTTTATCTTCGAGCTTTCAGAGATATTTGAAAATATATTCTCTCTTCAAAGACAGATGCTCGCACGAGGGAGCAAATATATATATATATATATATGTTATTCTTCAAACTTATGTGAGTTTCACGTTAAATATATATATTTTTTTAAAACCAATGTTTTGATTTTGAACAACTGTTGAAAGTAGACGATTATACATGGTGAAATAATGCATGTATGTAAGTTTTCAAAATTGTAGAATGGACGTCTGTCCAATTTTTGAAAAACCAGTGGATGTTAAAATTCACGTGGGTTGTTCACGGTTTTATGAAAATCAAGTCAAGATTTTTGAATAATGAATTTTGCTCGTCTTTGCAGGTTTGAAGGAATGAGCAAGTTTTCGAAATTCTGACGTTATAATCACTACAGCTAGTGAAATTATAAATAGGTAAGAGTTGGATTGTTACCATTTTTGTTGCGTGTTTGTTATCGGTATATCCATGACTCCATGGCTTTCGCCTCGGATAGTGGTGACTTCTGGTTACAACCACCCTTCTGGCTCTTCCGGCGAACGCTCCAGAAATATCTAAGTCAAAGATGAAGACTTCTGCAAATGTTCATGCCGAGGTGAATCAACCTTTCAGAGACGTTGGAAAGCTGGTATTTTTATGTGTGTCGATCATCTAGGAGTCGTCCCTTATCAGTAGAAGCACCGCCGTCTTCAGCAAATGAGACTATCGGCTGAAGATGAAGTCAGGATTTGTGTTGATGGTGTAGATCCTGATTCAGATGTGGATGAACGAAGAATTTATTCATAATTCGTCATCAGAATATTCAGAAGTCGGTCTTTCAGTAAAAACGTTGTAGAATCTTCGTCCGATGTCGGATTTTCGCGGTATACCCATGTTTTTTCATCCTCATAAAATTTCTAAGCTTTATCATAGAAGATTTTCGATTTTTGAGCATGTTTAGGGGACGAAATAGGAACCACATACAACGTCGGAATTCGATGCTTGACCCCAAATTTTGAAGATAAGAGACTGAGTTATCACATGAGAAAAGAATCACTCAATTTGGACTTGTATAGGTCACCCAACGAAGCTTGAACATTTGTAATTTGTAATCCCATAAAAATTTTCGGATTTCGTAGACCTGACGATAAAGGCTATATCTTTCAGCTCGTATGTCCGATTAATGCGCCCTTTTGGTATGTTGTAAAAGAGACGTAGGCGAACATCTTTTGTTGAGGAAGCATTGTCCCATTCCTCACCCATTGGTACGTTTTTTGTAAACCCATGGCCTGAAGTGTGTTGTATCTCACTTGTAGATGAGAACATCTTGTAGAAGACTTTAGATTGTTCCCACCAGTCGTGCAAGCTTTGGGAAGACTTTCATATTAACATGCTTCATGTCTATATACCTTGATAAGAATCATTAGTGCTTGGATAAGTCCGCTTCGTCGAGCAATATTTCAGAGAATGGTTAATTGATGAAGCCCTATCATGTGGATGTTTCTCTTGAGACCGTTGATGCTAGATCACGATTGAAATTTCTCCATAAATTCGTGTTGATACTGAGACCATGAACGGAGCTCCTCCACATATCCTTTTTGATGTCGATACTATGTTTGAAGTTGCTCCAGAGACCGAAAAAGGCTAGAACCATGATTATCGATATAGCCTTTGCTCCTTCATCCAGTGAGCCTTTCACATTCACGAACTAGTTGGTGAGTTGAGCATTCATAAGATGAATATCTTCTAGGATTTCATCCCAAATTCTCCTGAATATGACTCTACTGTGAAGTGGCTTCGTCAAGGAATCGATGTTGTTGTGGAAGATAACAGCGGCAGTCTCCATTCTGGATGTGAGGAGAAAAATTTCATTGGTCATGCAAGGCTTGTGATGTAGAGAGGTTCTGTTGATGAAGTTTCATGGAATCACATCAGATTGCAAATTTCAAAAAGATCAAGTCCCCAGTGTATGTTGAAGGATTTTGTGCCATCCATGGATGGATAATGTTGCATTTGCTTCAGAAGTCTTATCATGGGATAATGAAGAATTAGTGATTGTAATTTAGTTACACTTTGATTGCGCTGGTGTTGAATCAGTGTGTCATCGTCGAGATATTTGTTCTGAAGCCAGATGCGCCATTATCGAAGGTGCACTCTTTGATTGGGAGTACGATTTGAAGGATTCTTAGATGCTTGAGCGTTGAAGCGTACATTCCTTAAGTATCGAATGTATTAGGGGTTTGATCATCTCGGCCCTGGAGTATCTTATGTTGATTCAGCATAACTTTCGTTGCGGTAGTGGGATTCGAAACTTGTGCAGACATCAGAGCTTTCTGATTTCGTGGAACACATGGACTTGCAAGAGAAACGCCTAAAGTGTTCTTTGCCATGTTTGGACATCATCTCAGTGATGAATGTTTCATTGCTTTATTCGGAGAAATGTCAGATTCAACCACTTGGTAAAATACTAATGCGGTGAAGCTACCATTCATAACGTCTTGCAGAGTTGCTAGCAGAATTGAATCCCCATGTAGGATATCATGTGAGGAAATAAATGACATAGACATGAAATGAGACTTGCCTGAGTGAGGAACTTCTTGATGAATGTCTATGCATATTTTGCAGGTTCTTGATTCAACCTCGTCAAAGTTTGAAATTCCTCCAAGTACTATGATGGTGGAATGTCCGTCAAATCTTCTGGATCAGAACTTTCTTCGTCGGAGAGATGCGCAACCAAAGGAGCTTTGTCAGTAGACATTTTCTCAGCATGGATCCAAGCTCGTCTGAAGAACATGTCATATCCTGGATCTTCCTGATTATGTGAAACTTGGTTTCTGCCCAGGTTGAACTTATGTTCACTTCGAGATGATGTAGTTGTAAGTGTTTCCGAGCGTTCCTTCAATGTCTCTGATAGAAATAGGATCACGAGTAACTTCTTGTCGAGTAATGCATGCGACTTTGAGGGTTTTCAGTGGAATGATGTTGATGGTGGCGTCAGCATCGATCAACATTCTTCTGAATTCATTTCCTTTGAGATGGACTGTGGTAAGCAGTTCCCAGTCGTGCATCTCCTTGTATGTGGATGAAGGTTCAAAGAGTATTTCCGGGATGGACAGGTGTCTGACATAATATAATTCAGTGTTGAACATGTCTTTCCTTTGTACCTTAGACAGATAGATCAATTCACAGATATGCTCGATCAACGATTGAACTGCTTCTTTGACTGGTTGTTCGGAGAGTGTAAAGGTTCTTATTTGGAGATGATTCTAATCCTTCAGTACCCAATTAAAGCTATTGTGGATCAACCTTATCTTTGAAGATGTGCTTCAAAATATTGCAGTTACTTGTTGGATGATTGATGAATCTATGAAGGTGACAGTACCTAGGATTCTCCATTTTTCTTCAGTTGGTTCTTTCCTGACATATGGAAACTTGATTGCACCATCATGGATCCAGACTTCTAACAATTAGATCACCTCTTCAATGGGAAAAGGGAAGTCATCTTTTGCTTGATCAGCTTCCGTGCTGGGTTGGAGCTTGTGCATTCCGAGTTTGATTATCCTTCCTTTATGTTTTTGAAGGAGCTGAAGAAGTATGCTTGCGTTGTGGCTCGGCTTATCGTTTGCTCTTTTCTGCAACAACGTTTGTGGAAGGTTGGAGGTTGTACTGTTTGTTGATCAAACATATGCTACATCGAGTTTCTCTTGGTTCTTAAGATTTTGTAGCTTTAGCTCTCTCCAGTAAAGCAAATTTGGTAGTTGCTGATCTCTTAGCTGCTTCATGAAGTTCTGAAAAGGTCTGGAACCGGAGATTTTCCAGTAAAGCTCTGTAGACCGGGATCATTCTATTGATGCACAAGTCTACAAGTTTCTTCTCTGTGACATTTGGATCATGACAGTCCAGGGATTGAACTCTGAACCTTTTCACATAATCATTAGGATGTTCTTTGCTCCTTTGAAACATCCTTCCAAGATCATAGAGGGTGATTTGCTCTGAAACGAAGAAATATTTTCTGTAGAAAGCGTTCCTAACTGGTGATAATTCCTGGTGCGATGTTGTTGTACCAGATGTATGATCTATATGATACTTTGAGAATTCCTTCAGACGGACAACAAGATGGTGTTCATGCCTAATGATTCTAAGAATAGAGAGACATGTTCCGTTGTAAAGCGTGAACATTGGAGAAGTGTAGCCTTTCGGGAGAGGATTTCTCTGTGTGGCAGCAGGATATATGGAGGTTGAAGACAGTGGACAGATGGTATCTTGTATTTTCCTCGATCCTCCATGAAGCGTTCCAGGTCCTCACAAGTGATGAAGCCTGCAGGTTCCTTTGTTGGTAGGTTATTTGCATCCTTGTGGACTTCATC
Source organism: Papaver somniferum (assembly GCF_003573695.1). Taxonomy (NCBI): domain Eukaryota; kingdom Viridiplantae; phylum Streptophyta; class Magnoliopsida; order Ranunculales; family Papaveraceae; genus Papaver; species Papaver somniferum. The sequence goes on along the minus strand of NC_039365.1, from coordinate 172,959,958 downwards.
ATCATCTACTACATGGATTGGAGTGACTTCAGGATCAGCAGCCGAAGATGTTTCTTTGGATTTTCCTTTCTCTTGAGTTTTCTTTGACATCTTGTCGGTGAGAGTCTTGAGATAATTTCATAGATCTTTCTGTGTGGCAGCCATGTCAACTTGATTCTTAGCAAGAGTTTATTGCACCTTCATGAGATCACCTATGGTAAGCGGATTTTCTCTGACTTCTTCAGGAGACCGGCCGAAGAGAGGATTGTTGATGGCGCCAGTACCGTCATTTGCAGGGGTGATCACTGGAGCACCAGTTTTCGGAGGAGTAGTATTGGCAGGTTACACCGGAGGAGTGGTATTAGCGGTACCACTAGATCTTGTAATGTTAGGGTTGGCTGTTGAACCCGAGTTGGCAACTGAACCAGACCTAAGATCGACCATCTTTATGAGAACGTGAGATTGCAACCGACAGAATGATCTCCCACTGTGGTCGCGAATCTGTATATGGGGAAAAATGATTTGCTGTTTTTTACGGAATTGAGGAGGCGACCGTGTGGAGGAGACTCCTTGAAACGAGCAAAATGCTTAACCTCACACAGATACACTGCAAGAAGGGAATGCTTTAAGTTCGATAGATCAATCTGTAGGACTCCGGACTAAACCAAGACAATGGTCGTTCCAGAGTCAATTCGGTCATAAGAGAGGATGGGCCGATCTGTAGGAGGGGAGATGGGAAATGTGTGAGATCAATGGTGATAAAAGATTGTAGGTGTGTTGGGTATTCTGCGTGACGAAATAAAATAAGTTTTGATTGATTGAATTTGCTCCGTTGAGAGTAATTGCTCAGACGTTGAGTTGTTAATCTCGTGTTGTCTTCTTGACGAGAGATTGTCTTGTCCTTTCAACCATGATTTAGATACTCATTTATATTGCCAGAATTGTAAACACCTTGATCCCATGAAGTGTGACAGTTGCTGGAGTCAAAGAGTGGGGAAGTGGGAAATCGTATCAAAACCAGTTTCTCATCATGCGGAGACTTGGTTAATTTTACACCCATTACTTTGCTAACTCCTCCAACTGATTTCACGACTTGCTCACATTCTCATCGTGTGTATGAACACACGTGTCGTAGACCGCCAGCCCAAAACCCTAGTTAGTATCCCCCCATACGATATGATTGACATCTCGTGATTGTGGAGTCAGTTGCTGACTTTATGGGACGATGAGTCCATGTATTGTTGAGTCGTGATTTGAAAATGTCCTGAGACTCACGAATTGAACATGTCTGCTGAGACAAAGGTATAATTATGTTGATTGTTAAGGTGAGCAAATATTGCTCGTTTGATAAACTGTTGAATATTTATAGTCAATATTCATGGACTGAGCAAGTATTGCTCATTTGATGAATTATTGAATATTGATAGTCGAACCAATATTCATGGACTGAGCAAATGTTGCTCATTTGATGAATTATTGAATATTGATAGTGGAACCAATATTCATGGTCTGAGAAAATATTGCTCATCTGAGCAAATGTTGCTCATTTTGATAAATTATTGAATATTGATAGTTGAACCAATATTCCTTAGTCTGAGCAAATATTGCTCATCTGAGCAAATGTTACTTGTTTGATGAATTATTGGTAGCAGGACCAAAATAAAATATTAATTTAAAATACTGATAACTGAACCGAGTATAACTAATTATAATGTTGATCATGGGATCGACGTAAAATTATTAGTGTTTGAATCTGCCCAGAATTATGTTTTGCAGAGCTTTGGATCTGAAACCCTAATTTTGATCAATTGCTGATCAATTGATGATTTATTGAAAATCAACCACGGAGTGAAGGAGGGACCGGATACATGGGATGGTGAGTCGACCATGTAACGCCCAGATGCTCAAGTGACCAAAATACCAAAGTCTCTTGAAGACCAGTTGGTGAAAAGATGATTATATGCTGGTGTGATCATTTATTAAAATAATGCTCGTGTGAGCGTTAGGTAGTAAAACCTGATTATGGAGAGACGAATGATCGACCAAGGGGTCTTGAAACCGGCCCTGGTTGGTCATGGGACCGACTGACGATCGTTTTATGAAATTCCAAATTGTTTGGAAGAGTTTTAACCTAATGTGATTAAATTAGGTCAAATGATGAAAATATGCGGGACCAGCCTCTTGAAAGCCAAATAGACAACCTTGGTCGGTCAAGGTAATATGCTCATGTCACCAAAGTGTTCGTGTCTCAGTCCTGAGAATTTTGATATTTTCTTATGCGCGTTTGAGCAACATTTTGAGAAAATATGAAGAAATCAAGGTTTTTGCTCAAACTGAGGAAACTTCATAAGATGAAGGATAATAATAAAATAAGGAATCATGAAGTGTAGGACCGGCTATGACCAAGGCATGGACGGTCGTCCAATAAGCCCGGTCCCATGGCATTTTTCCTAATTTTATATTATTTTCATGATTTTAGGGAAATACCATGAAATCAAGGGGTTTGTTGAAATAAAGGAGTTTTCCTTAAAGTGAAGGAGTTTCCATGAGATGAAGGAAACAATGATAATTAATAATAATAAAAAAAAGGGCATGTGGGACCGGCTACAATTAGGGCATGGTCGGCCGGCTAGGGCCCGGTCCCGCGAGTCTTCCCTAATTTTATATCTTTTCCTTGATGTGAAGGAAATATCATGAAACCAAGGAATTTCATGCGATGAAGGATATAATAAAAATAAAATAATAATAAATGCAAGGTGTGGGACCGGCCACAACTAGGGCATGACCGTCCGGCTAGTGAGCTTGGTCCCGCAACACCTTTCCTAATTTTTATTATTTCCTTGATACGGAGGAAACACCATGAAACTGAGGAGTTTCTTTAAAATGAAGGATATTTGAAGGAATTTTCATGATATGAAGGAAAAATAATTAAATATGATAAAATAAGGAATTAGGTGTGGGACTGGCCAGGACATGACTGGATGGCCGGTGGTCCCAGTCCACTAGCACCTTAGCTTAATATTTTATTATTATTATTATTATTTTTCTTCCTATTTTGCATAGGTTCATCGTTCCTTCGTATTTTTAAATGCTCGTTCGTGCATTCAGGTGCTCGTTAGTGCATTATTGCTGAATACACTTGCACCATTTTGGTCGGGGCTTACTCGATAGTGGCTCAAATGCCCGTACGTTGAATATTTATTACTAACCCATGGAATTCTGTTGGGAAGAACCATTAATTGAAGTAATGAAATATTATGAAGAACGTAGAGTATTTCCAAATATTCAGTTAATGAATTTAAGGATTAGAAATAATTAATTGATGGCTCTATACTTGCAGGCATGCTGTCTAGGAGCATTAATTATCTGAGAACTACGTGATATGACCTTGTTGAAGCGTCATATTTCTTTTATATAGTCAGGGAAAACATTGTTACATCCTGAAGACGTTATTTCTCTATACTAGAAGGCAGGCTGTCTAGGAGCCGTCCAATCGTTCGACTCTATATAGAAGTAACTACTAAAATTGATCAGTACTCATGAGGTATGTCGTTGCCTCAGCTGAGAGACTACACATCTGCATATACTCTGAGAGACAGTATTCTCAGTCAGAGATTCTTGTAGCATGGGCTTTCATGCTTCGATGGGAGACATGAACCTAAATACGCATCTGATTGCTGGATCAGGAGCATGTATAATTATGGTTTTACAATTTTATCCTTTGTCGAAAATCCACCATCTACATTAAGTCCCCTGCGTAGTGAGGGACAGTCATGTTCCTCAGTCAGCACTGGATGGTGATTTTCTAATTATAAACGAAATAAGTAATTCAACTTAGTCGCAAGATAAGATGTTACCGTATTTTCGATCGTATGAGCGAACCATGGATTGAACGAAGATCCCAGTGGCGTGTTAGACCATTGTCTAACGAGCATAAAGTGGTGTAGCACTGCTGATTTGGTGATGGAACCTTGGTCGATTTAGGATTCACGGGCCCGGGCCAAGAAAGTACATCCTTGTGAAATTAGGTTTTGAAAATAAAATTTGATATAAAAAAGGATAAATACCTTTTTTTGTATTTCTTCTCCACATGATCGACCACCACCTTCATCTCTTCATCACCTTCACGTCATCAACAGGGAGGAGATTTTTCGCCGGAGCTTAGCGTCGTCGGCCGTACGATCACCGTCCGGACAATTTATGGCCGACACCGACCAGGCAAGTAAAAAAAAAATCCAGAAGTTTATGGTTTCATGAGTTGTTCATGCTGAAGTTATATACATGTGCATGTATGAGTGTGATTTTTGTAGAAAATCCTTTTTTTTTTGGAAAACGTATGTTCGTTCAATCGTTAGTTTAAGAAACTAGTTATAATCCCTGACTTATGAGAGATTTTTTTTTTTATATAGACCTGTGCCTAGTGATAAAAACTTTTCTATTTGTTTTCATGAAAACCAAAACTTTATCTTGATGTATGAATTTTCATGAAATCGGAATAAACCTTCGTTTCAAAGACGGAAGATCAGACGAAGGAAAAAGAGATTTTTTTTATATAGAACCGTGAATATTCACGATTTGTTTTTTTATATAAAACCGTGACATGTTCACGGATATATTTCTTTTTATGTGAGATTTTTTCTCACATCAAAATAATAAAATTTATTTCACGTAAATAATTCACGTTTTTTATATATGCATATATATTAGGGATGTCAACGGGTTCGGGTCCTCCCGGATATCAATGGATCCGGACTCTATTTATAAAAGTCGGGTCCGGTTACTAGCGGTTCCGGGTCCGGTTCCTAAATTAGTGGACCCGGAACCGGACCCGTTTAAAACCCCGGGTACCCATCGGTTCCGGGTACTCGTTCGGTATTAAGAAAACACACATAAAAGTTCAAAATTTTGATGTTTTTCCCTTTTTTTTGCTTGAATCAAACTTATTTCTATAAAAATTTGGTATTATTTCTTTATTAATGTACTAAATAAAGATTAAATGTAAGAAGAAATGAAAAATGAGAAAAAAATTCAAAACCAAACTAGCAAAATACTTGCAATTTTGCTAAAAAGAGGGATAAAAGAATGAATAACCGGGTACCCGTTACCCGTCGGGTCCTAACTTGTTAATGGGTCCAATTTTGGGACCCGGAACCGGACTATATTCGCTCGGATCCGGTTCCGGTTCCGGGTAACGGGTACCCATTGACAGCCCTGATATATATATATATATATACTATTTTGTTGAAAATCAAATTTTGATTTTGAGCAATCATTAAAAGTAAACAATTATTTATGATGAAATATTTCCTTGATGTGACTTTTTCATAACTTAGTGGTGTATGTTCACACAGTGAAAATTATGTTCATGATTTTATGAAAATCATGTTTCGATTTTTGAAAATAAACGTTTTGCTCATTCTTTGCAGGTTCGAAGAAGCGAGCAAGTTTTGAAGTGTTAACTCCTTTATCACAATCACTACTGTTAGTGGAATTGTAAATGGGCAAGAGTTAAGAGTTACCATTTTGTAGATGCTTGCATGAGCATTTTTATTATCCAATTTCTTCATTCCATCGTTTCGTTGATGTTCGCATCTTGCATGGATGATATGCTGAAGTAGAGTTTTGTGTGCATATCACAACTCGCAAGGATGTCTGACTCCCAAGAAAATGATGTTCCAGAGACGATACATCCATAGATGAGACTTCTGTTGGTGAAGAAGAATAAGAAACACCTGGAATCAAGAATGTTCAGAATATAGATGATGCGTTTTTTGAGGTTCTACAGGAAACCGAAAAACGTCTCAAAACCCCAGCGTATCTTCTTCTGATAAATCCCATAAGTGTTAATCAAAAGAAATTGGTGACTCCTAAGACAGTGATCCGATTTTTTCTTAAACGGGGACTTTTCCTTGCGTCAATCATATAGTTTAAGCTTTCTCAACGACCTTTAGAAAAATTATCTAGATGGGAGAGACATATGCTGGGTTTCCCTCGCGTTAGAGCTGTGCTGAATCAGGCACAAGTAACAAAGGCTATTCAAGCATCTGGAGACTTGTTCATTTTTCATGATGTGCGAGGTATAGTGGCTCTACTTGCTCGCTGGTGCATTCCGACTCATATCTTCATATGTAGATGGGGAGAATTTACTATCACCTTAGGGGATGTAGTTGCTTTGTTGCATCTCCCAATCACAGGCAATCTCCCTGAGGGAGTTTCAGCTGAGGAGACGGCAGTTTCTAACATCTTGGCAGCGGAAATGGAGAGGATTAACAAGGTGTCCATCAAGTGTTGTTATGCTCGCTGGTTAACACGCTGGTGGCCAAGATATGAGGCTCCCGATAGTCCCGTTGACGTTATGTTATGAAAAAGTGGGGGTACAACAACCACAACCAATATTTCGCTTAGCAATCTGTATGGACAAACTCCAATATACGTTCTAGAGAATCAACTAGACAGTCAGACTCAATCTAGATAAAAAGTATATCAAAGAGTTTATATCTCAATCTCTCGATTTGATATATACTCAAGCAAATAGAAATTTGCGAGTCTTTATCAAATACTAGAGAGATAACTTGGATGGTATCAAAGACCAATATCCAAATGTCAATCAATTTAAATCAACAACCAAAAGATCGGATATTATAATTGATTGAACTTAACGCACAACCTGTGATATTTCAATTATAAAGCTAAAAAATATAACGCGAAAATAGAAATAACACAGACACCAGAATTTTGTTAACGAGGAAATCGCAAATGCAGAAAAACCCCGGGACCTAGCCCAGATAGAACAGACATTGTATTAAGCCTCTCAGACACTAGCCTACTCCAAACTAACTTCGGTCTGGACTGTAGTTGAACCCCAATCAATCTCACACTGATCCAAGGTACAGTTATGCTCCTACATCTCTGATCCCATTAGGATACTACGTGTTTGATTCCCTTAGATGATCTCACCCATAACTAAGAGTTGCTACGACCCAAAGTCGAAGACTTTAATAAACAAATTTGTATCACACAGAAAAGTCTATGGTAATAGATAAATCTGTCTCCCACGAATATACCTATGAGTTTTGTTCCGTCTTTTGATAAATCAAGGTGAACAGAAACCAATTGATAATCCGGACTTATATTCCCGAAGAACAGTCTAGTATTATCAATCACCTCAAAATAGTCTTAATCAACGCAGCGAAAAAAGATATTATGGAATCACAAACGATGAGACGAAGATTTTTGTGATTACTTTTTATCTTGCCTATCGGAGATAGAAATCTCAAGCCAATTATTACAATTGTACTCGTACGATAGAAACAACAAGATTATATCATACAACTACGATAAAGTAGTATCGGTCTGGCTTCACAATCCCAATGAAGTCTTTAAGTCGTTAAACTGGTTTAGAAGAAGAAACCAAAGGTTAAAGGAGAATCGACTCTATATTAGCACAACTAGTATCACACAGAATGTGTGGGGATTAGGTTTCGCAGTTGCTAGATTCCTCCCTTATATAGTCTTTCAAATCAGGGTTTGCAATCAATGTTAGCTTGGTAACAAAGCGTTCAATATTCACCGTTAGATGAAAACCTGATTAGATTCAAGCTAATATTTATCAACCGTTAGATCGAAAACATAGCTTGTTATACACAAATGAAATGCACGTTTCTAGGCTTGTGTAACCGTACCCAAACTTGTACATTAGTTAGTTCAACAATAGTTAACGTTAGTCATATGATCACTTTCATATCAACCATGTTCTTCTTTACCATAACTAGTTCAAATGACTCAAATGAAATAGTTAGAGAATTTTTCAATTGCAAGGAAATCTCATGTACTACACAAGACACAATTGAAGCAAAAACGATTTAATTCACTTGAATCGGTTCATGAACTATATAGCCACGGTTTGCAATTGCATTCCTTATTTAATATGAATAAGTTCACAAACATTGTTTTTAGATATAACCTACTCAAATTCGCGGACTGGGTTCGCGGACTTAAGTTCCCGGATGGAGTTCACAAACTCCAACAGAAATTCTTGGGTTTGAGAACTTCGCCATTTCGCCGACTGGGTTCGCGGACTTAGCTCACGCACTACTCCGGTTCACTTGATCAACAAAGTTCGCAAACTTAGGTTCAAGGAATAAGGAATTATACATATATGTGTTTCCACAACAATGATTATATCCTCCAATGGTTATATAATCTAAACTCTCATTTCAATCATTGAAACATTGACAGAGGACGTTATATAGTTGTTATTCACAAACCATTTTTCGTCAGAGAAACTTTCAAAGTGATTGAAACATAACATGACTTTCGTCACTAGGTAAAGATGAACTTGGCTAAAGCGAAAGCTTACAAACACATATTTTGAGAAATAGATAGGCGAGATAAACTCGGCTCGAAATACCAAATGTGTATAATCTAAGTCTATATAGCAAAACGACTTTTGTCTCAAGATAGGAGATAAATAGACTTTTGAGTGATAGATAAGTTCAAGTCTCCACATACCTTTTAGTCGATGAAGATCCACCAGTTCCTTGAGTAGTCCTTCGTCTTGTATGATGATTCCCATGGAGTTCTTGAGCTCAACTACACTTTATATCCTTGTCCGAGACCTTATCTATAGTAGACTATAAATCAAGACTTATAGTTTTGATCACTAACATTGACAAACATTCTTGAGATAGCAACGCATGCGAGTTCGACCGAGCAATTCTCTAACATGTTATATATTGCTGCTTTCTTATGTTTATGGTTTTCCAGAGACGAATTTGAAGATAGTAGGAATTTGTTGAAGCCGTTCGTGATTCCCTTTGCTATCAAGATGGCTCAAGGTGAGCAACTTCCGATAGGTAGCCTAATCTTGGGTTCTTTGTAATCTAACTTAGACTCCATGATTATAGACTCCATTGTATCGAATGGCTTCATGAAGATCGAATGCTATTCCAATATGATGTTTCTTCAAGCTTTGATGTGGGAACATTTCAAGAATTAAACACCTATTCCACGTAGCATCTTGCAAGGACTGAATGTTGATGCTCGTCATGTTTTCTCTGAGAAGGATAATGCCAGGATCATGCGCTGGTCTACAAAGCATCCTCGGTTCAAGACACGTCTCATTGATGTGTTAGAGAATGAATCTGAGTTCGATTTTTGCCCATGGGTGTCAATTCCTTCTTATATTTCCCAGCTGACAATTTTCAGTACTGGGGAGAGTATGGATTTGGCATCTGGTGCAGGTCTGAGCGATGGCGAGAGATCTTTTATGTTGAGTTGCACTCCTGGTCACTTGATATCAGCGATATATGGAGAACTTTCAGTGGAGGAATACAATTTTGATAGAGCAGCTCGACAAATGGGTATGGATCAGTGTGTTCCGACTCTTCGAAGAAGGAAACCATCGGTCGAGCAACTTATGACCCATTTAGACCGTACGCATGTGGAAGGAAGCGATTACTGGTTCCCTTGCTCTGAGAGAATTACGTATGTAACTCCAGGTTATGTAGACTTTTAGAATCAACAACTTGAGAAGTTACATGATTTTGTGATGGTTGGTCAACCTCCGATGAAAGATCCTCCTTCTGTTGAGATGATTTCTACTCGACCAAGATTGAAGCATCTCTCTAGTGGTGATAAACGAAAGACGTCTCCAGGATGTTCACAGGTATGTACCTTTTGCATAATCTTCATAAAATTATGATAGTTGTATTTTAATCATTGCATCAAATTTTACCACAGGAGGTCGTAATGTAAGACCTCGAATCCATGTAGACTTCTCAGAAACTGAAGCGATTATTCATGGAGAAGAAGGCAGGAGCAAAAATTAAAAGCTTTTTCCGAATACCATAAAGTCCCCAGTTGTTTCCTTGGTGAGTTGTCAATATTTATTTTGTTGTGACTTATTCTCATCCGCATTATTAAGATTAGAAAACCAATATTTGTTATTATGTTGCATAAATTCACTCCATCGAGTATTGACAGTCTTCAGTTCTCTGCTGCTGGGCAAACAGTTTCTGACTTGAGTGATGAAGAAGAGGTCGTAAGTATTTCTTCGTATAACCAATTATGATGCTTTGTAGACAAAATGTTAATTGTTGAGAATATATCTAGGAGGATGTAACCATGGAAGTGGAGAGTACTGTTGATGTTCGTTCATCTTCGGAAAATGGCGATAAAGAAAATTCTCAGAGCCCAACACTGAATGAAAGCAATGGTGCTCTTGATGTTGATACGGGCAATTCAGGTTCTTTGAACGCTTCAGAGACCACCCAAGCAAGTATTTCTCTTGAATTTTATCCATAGAAGCATAAATTTCTTGATTTATGAATGAATGATAATTTATGTGAATATATGAAAAGTTTTGCCGAAATACGTCACCAGAAATTCCAGAATTCAGCCCTTTAACAAAAACGCCATAAAATCTTCATCTGATGACGGATTTTTGCGATCTAACCATGTATCTTCATGCCCAGAAAATTGAAAAGCTTTACAAAAGAAGATTTTTAATTTTTGAGCACTTTAGGGGTTGAAATCGAAGAAACAGTGAACTTCCAGGACACTTTCAGAAGATTTTCAGCTGTCATGTAGTCCAATGTTTTGACCACATCGTTTTACTCGTTAATCCAATTGATATGAAATTTTGATATGTTGTAGATAGCATCCATACGAAAATAATGGTATATAAATACACCTTAGATTTTTCACCAATTTCTCCCAGTTTGTAGTTTTGTACCGGGAAGTGTAAAATCCTCTCAGACGAGCTTGTTGTAAAACGTGTTTTTATGACTTTCACGCTATTTTCTCATGTGTTGAATGCATGATGATTAACTTCGATGATTTTAGACCACTTGTATGTTGTAGTTTATGATTCCATTTGGTTTCCATGTTTAGATTGCTCTAATCTTATGTAATCTTCGTATTAGGTACTAAATGTCGAAGTTGAGAATAATGGAACCAATAATGATGATTCGAACAACCCTGTGGTTATTGATAAAGGGAAAACTACCTCTTCACTTCAAGGCCATGAGGGGGTTGCTACTGAAACCATTAAGGAAACTGAGACTTCAATTATCGTTGCCTCAGCGGTGGAAGGAGTCGAACCACGAGTAGAAGACACTGAAGAAACTGTTGCCATGACTGTATAAGTTTCTCCAGTAATTGAGAATCGTATAGTGGTGCATGAATATTCGAGTGCAGGAGTTTATTTTGATCCTCCATTTGATGCATCACTCCCATTCCACGAACTAATTGGTGGATTCAGCGTTCCTATTGGATATGTCGGCTTGTACGTACGAGAAGATATGGAGGAAATTTGGTCACATCATCGTTACCAGAGATCCCAAGCGTGCTTATTCTTTAACAATGAAGGTAAGTGTGATCTTTCGTTTTGTAAGTGATATATACGCTAGGGCCAGAAATATTGTTACTCCAGATGTACTCTTTGATTGGGAGTTCAACTTGGAGAATTCTGAGAGACTTGGATTCAACGTGAATTGGCTTCGTAAGAAGATAAATGCTATCAAGGACTCATGTGAGAATAATATATCCTTTCCCAATGATGCTGTGATGGAGAAGGAAGACAAGATTGCTAAGCTGACTGAAGAGCTGAACATGGAGAAGGCGGCCTTACAAGTCTTGAAGGATGCAGAAGAGCGAAAATCTTTCTTTGCTGATTTTCTTTGATTTCCCTTCTATAATCTCTTGAACTTCTAAACTTCTGAGAGATGTGAGGTTTTATTTCTGGTTTTGATTGTTTTTGATAAGTAGATGATTGAAGATTTTCTTTGGATTTGATAGAGATTTTCTTTAAGTAAACTGAATTTTGATAAATTGTTGGATTCAAATTACTGAATGCAAGTATTGCAAACATTTTGGAGGAATTGAAATACAATGAAAGAAAATCCTAAATGCCAAATTCAGGTATATTGGGCATTCGTGCCTTGAACACCTAATACCTCAAATTTCTAGGACCTTAGGCATCAAAGGCCTTAAGCCAATTTTCGTGTATTACGGCCACACTCTCCTTGATGTCCATGTTGATTAATTTGTAGTATCCACCAGCAACATACTTAGAGATCATAAAAGGTCCTTCCCAGTTGGAGCTCTTTGCAGAATGAAAGTTACACTTAGTTGCTTTGAGAACTAAATCTCCTTCCTGAAACTTGTTAGCCTTGATCTTCCGCGCCCTGAATATCTTCTGTTGGTTTGGAATTCTCCGTATAGTGGAATTCCATGTTGTTGAAGCCTTCTAATTTGGCGGTACATATGGACATTCGCGCAAAGGAGAGTATTTGGGATACTGCTTGTTGAATTCAACCATTATTTCAGCAATGACTGTATTAGTGAGGTGTTCGATTCGGAGAGAGTCTGCGTCCAACCACTTAGTGAAATATTGTTGAGGTGAGGTTATCTATTCATAGAATTTTGCAATAGCTAAGTTGTTGGTGGATTAAAACCCTCGAACCAAAGCGGCATGTTTGAAAACTGATAATATGGACATATGAGGAGGAATAAGACTTTCCTGAGCGCGAAAGCTTTTGATGAAAGCATTTGCATTTTCTTCAGGATTTTGTGTCATCTCCGTCAAGGTTTTGACTTCCTTCAGATATTTAAACGGTGACGTATCTTTTATTTCTTCTTCTGAATCAGAGGTTTCCTCGATGGAAAAATGTGCAGTTGAAGGTGTTGGAGTTACCTTTCCAGCATGAATCCACGTACATCCAAGGATCATATCATACCCTAGATATTCTCGAATTATGTAAAAAAAAAATTCTGTCCAGGATGAGTTTATGTTCACCTTGAGAGTAATGTGGCCATAAACATCTCCGGGTGTCCCTTCATAATCCGTGATTGATACTGGAACATGAATGGCTTCTTGTCGTGTGATACCAGAATCTTTGAGAGTTTTCAGAGGGATAACATTGACAGCAGTGCCAACATCAACCAATGCTCGTTTGAACTCATTTCCCTTGAGATGGACTGTGGTGAGAAGTCCCTAGTCGTACATTTCTTTGTCAGTTGTTGAAGGCGGCTCAGGAAATGTCTCTTGACTCAATAAACACTTCCCTGACACGATGTGATTCAATGCAACAAACATGTCTCCCCTTTGAGCCTTTGATAAGTATAGAAATTCACATACATGTCTGATTAAGGATTGAACTACTTCCTTGATAGGCGGTTCAGAAAGAGTGAAGGTTCTGACTGGGAGAGGATCTTTGTGTACTACTTTAGTCCCCAGGTTGAGTTTTCCTGATTCGACTTTTTCTTGGAATATGTGCTTCAAGATTTTGCAGTCTTTTATGGGATAATATTTATGAATCAATGAAAATGACAGTAACGAGGATTTTCCATGTCTTCTTCAGTTAGTTCTTTCTTGACATATGGTAACAATTGATTGCACCGTCTTGAACCCAGACATCTAATAATCCAATCACCTCTTCAATGGGAAAAGGTAAATCAGGTGCTTCTTGACCAGCCCCTGCGTGTTGGGTAGAAGTTTGTGCTTCTCGAGTTTGATTATCCTTCCTTTGTGCTTTCGAAGGGGTCGGAGAAGTATGCTTGCGCTGCGGCTCGGCTTTTCGTTTGCTCCCTTCTTCAACAACATTTGTGGAAGGTTCGAGGTTGTATTGTTTGTTGATCAAACGTCTGCTACCTCGAGTTTCTCGTGGCTCCTTACCTTTTGTAGTTTTAGCTCTCTCCAGTAAAGAAGGTGCAGTAGTTGGTGACCTCTTAGCCGCTTCATGAAGTTCGGAGAAAGTCTGGAATCTGAGATTTGCCAGTAGAGCTCTATAGATCGGAATTATTCCATTGATGCACAAATCCACAAGTTGTTGTTCTGTGACATTTGGATCATGACAGTCCATGACTTGAACTCTGAACCTTTTCACATAATCATTAGGATGTTCATTGCTCCATTGAAACATCCTTCCAAGATCAGAGAGGGTGATTTGCTCTGAAACAAAGAAATATTTCTTGTAGAAAGTGTTAATCATTTCTCCCCAGCTCGTGATACTCCCTGATGCGATGTTGTTGTACCAGGTATATGCTCTTCCTTTCAGAGATTTTTAAATTCCTTCAGACGGACGACATGATTGTGCTCATGTTCACCCAATGCTTCCAAAAACTGAGAAACACTCTCTCGAGCATTTCATGTTCCATCATAAAGGGTGAATGTTGGAGAAGTATAACCTTTTGGAAGAGGAATCCTCTGTGTAGCAGCAGGTTATGGGGTTGGTGACGATGGACATATGGAGTCTTATCTTTTCCACAGTCCTCTAAGAGGCGTTCCAAGTCTTCACGAGTGATGAAACTGGACTGTTCCTTCGCTGGAGGATTGTCTGCAGCTTTAGCTTTAGGAACTTCTTCATCATCTACTGCATGGATTAGAGTGACTTCAGGATCAGCGCCCAAAGACGTTTATTTAGCTTTTCCCTTCTCCCGAGTTTTCTCTGACATCTTGTCTGTAAGAGTCTTGAGATAATTGTACAACTCTTTCTGAGTAGCAGCCATATCAATCTGATTCTTGGAAAGAGTTTCTTGCACCTTCATGAGATCACCTATGGTAGGTGGATTTTCTCTGAGTTCTTCAGGAGACTGGCCGAATAGAGGACTGCTTCCGATGTTGGTTTGAGGAGGAGTGATACCACCAATGCCGTTGTTAGAAGCCGGAGCAGTTTCTGGAGCACCACCAGTATTGCTAGTGCTGGCATTTTTTGGGTTAGGACTTGTAACTGAACTTGACCTAAGATCAACCATCTTTGTTAGAATTGAGATTACAACCGAGAGAATGATCTCCCACTGTAGTCGCCAATCAGTAGATTGGGAAAAACGATTTGCTGGTTTTTACAGAATTGAGGAGACGACCGTGCGGAGGAGACTCCTTGAACCGAGCGAAATGCTTAACCTCACACAGATGCACTACAAGAAGGGAGTGCTTTAAGTTCTAGAGATCAATCTATAGGACTCCGGCCTAAACCAAGACAATGATCGTTCCAGAGTCAATTCGGTCACAAGAGAGGATGGGTCGATCTGTAGGAGGAAAGCTAAGAAATGTGTGAGATCAATAGTGATCGAAGATTTGTAGGTGTGTTGTTTATTCTGCGTGAAGAAATAAGATAAGTTCTGATTGATTGAATTTGCTCTATTGAGAGTAATTGCTCAGATGTTGAGTTCTTAATCTCTTGTTGTCTGTTGACGAGAGATTGTCTTGTTTTTCAATCATGATTCAGAGACTTATTTATATTGCTAGAATTGTAAACACCATGATACCATGAAGTGTGACAGTTGCTGGAGTCAAAGAGTGGGGAAGTGGAAATCGTATTAAAACCAGTTGTTCATCGTGCGGAGACTTGGTTGATTTTCTATCCACTACTTTGCTAACTCCTCCAACTGATTTCACAACTTTCTCACATTCTCATCGTGTGTATGAACACACGTTCCGTAGACCGTCAGACCAAAATCCTAGTTAATATCCCCCATGTGACACGATTGATGTCTCGTGATTGTGGAGTCTGCAAGGCAGACGTGTATTTAGTTAGTCAGTTGCTGACTTTATGGGACGATGAGTCCTTGTATTACTGAGTAGAACGTGATTTGCAAATGTTCTAAGACTCATGAATTGAACGAGTCTGTTGTCACATATGTATAATATCATCTACCTGTTATGGTTAGAAGAGGGTGTCCCTTATCATATCACTGTTAGTAGTTAGTAAAATAGATAGTAAGTATTAATTAGTTAATTGTCTAGTTAGTAGTTAATTATTAATGTAACTAAAGGTTTAGATGTAACCATCTGGGAGAGTAGTGAGCGTTGGATGCTGAGAGATAAACCTAGCTATTTAAGCTAGTGAAATCTGTATTTGTGAACGGGTGAAAATTATTAATCAAAAAATTATCGATTCAATCGATTAGGCTTGTTCTTCGGAATCAGTAGGGTAGTTCTTCTGAATTAGAAGGCTCAATTCTTTGGAATTGGGAAATTATCTTGTCATTAATCCAGACTTGTCGTGGGTTCATGACAATTGGTATCAGATTCCCTTTCTTGGGTTAACTTTCATTATGGAGGAACTGGATGAAGCTACCGAACTTCATAAGATCCTGGCTACTTCAAAACTTCATGAGCAGAAACTTCAGAACTCAATTTTTGGAATTAAACAGATACTGAAGAAGTATTCTCAACAACATATGCAACTGATGAATCACAATTTTCAACTGTTGAATCGCCAATTAGATGCGTTTTTCAAGTTCTTCAACATCCCCAAATCTAACATCAATAACATTGTTGCTACAACTAGGTTTTTAGATTCGACATCAAGAATAGGAGATTCTACTAAATCTGTTGGAGATTTAAAAGTTACTGAATCTAAAATAGCTAGGTTAGCCCATCAGCATAAGAATTACTAAGGGCACCCCAGGGTGAATCAAAACAGTCATGACAAGGGACATGACAACTACCCTCTACTCCATAAGATCCTTGTCCTCAAGGATCAGCTTTGGAAACTTTGTTTTCATGAGCTGGGTATTCTCCCAAGTTGCTTCAGTATCAGTCATACCCTTCCATTTTACCAACACTTGAGGTATTGCCTGCTGGTTTTTCATGATTCTCCTGGTAGCTGTAACTTTTTCAGGGATCATCTGCAATTGATTCTTACCATCAGTTGTTGGAAGTACAGTCTGAGCAACTATACCAGCACCAAGTTTTGGCTTCAGCTGTGAAACATGGGAAGTAGGGTGGATTTTGGAGCCTAATGGTAGTTGTACTTGATAAGCTACAGCACCAACCTTAGAAATGACCTGGTATGGCCCAAAGAATTTGGCTGATAGTTTCAAATTTCTTCTTAATTGCACTGTTGACTGCCTATAAGGTTGCAGCCTTAAGTAGACCCAATCTCTTATATTGAAGAACCTCTCAGTTCTCTTCTTGTCTGATTGATGCTTCATCCTGCGTTGTGCATACTCCAATGCCTCCTTAAGAACTTGAAGCATCTCTTGCCTTTGATGCAGGTAGTCTTCAACTACAGCATGAATTCCTGCTTGAGATGACAAGACTTCAAACTGAGGAGGACCTACTACCATGGTGAGCAAAGATGAGTTTGAAGCTCTTACCAAACAATTAACATCAGTTATTCAGTCTAATGAGAATCTGGCAAAGGAGGTATTGGAAATTAAAACTAAACAAGATTCATCATCTTGCTGTTACTCTCAACGATGATGGATCTGTTCCGAAATGAATCTAGGATGTTATTAGAAGAGTTCAAGGAACACTCAGCGAGATCTGGAGGACCAATCCTCAACAATCCCCTGATCTATAACACACAGGAATGTACTGTTAGGAAATTTACAGCTGGTGAGAATTCTAATTTTGCTCATACTCATAAATTGAAAGTTGATTTTCCTAGATTTGATGGGGTGAACCCTAGGTCATGGTTAAGGAAGTGTACCAAATACTTTCAGTTGCACCAAATGAATGATGAACAGAAGGTTCATGTAGCCTCCATGTATTTGGAAGGTAGAACAGATGTATGGTTTCAGGATTATCAAGTAGGGAAGGAAGTTGTTAGATGGGATATGTTTATGAGGGATATTTGTTCTCGGTTCCAGGAGTTGGCTCATGATGACATAGTAGGGGAATTTAACAAGTTAAGTCAAGTAGGTGTTGCTTCAGAATATCAAGAACTATTTGAGGAACTGAAGGCACTAATGTTAGCTAAAAATCAGCACCTCACTGGAGAATACTTTACTTCCAGTTTTATCAGTGGGCTCAAGGAGGAATTAAGAATTGCGGTATAAATGTTTTCCCCAGCCACCTTGGAGAAGTAAATTTACTTGGAAAGGATGCAGGAGATGCTTCTTGATAGTTCCAACAAGAAGGCCAAGAGTAACAGACCACCACCATTATACATTCCGCAGAACCAAAAAAGTATGGTGACAAGCCCAAAATTTTCATCTCCATCACCTAGAGGTACTATTCCTACTAGTCCAAAATTTCCCCCCATCAGGAGACTCACTTATGCTGAAATGAAGGTCAGAAAGGATACAGGGTTATGTTACAATTGTGATGAAGAGTTCAAGCCTGGTCACAAGTGCATCAGACAACAATTATTCATGTTGGTGGCTGATGAAGATGAGCCAATTCTGTCTGAAGAGGGGCCACCTTCTCATGATCCTTCAATTCAATAAGTAGCACAAGAGGAGGTGTAAATATCAGTTCATGCTCTCTCAGGTAATACCTCCCCCGGCATAATTAAGATTCATGGTATTACTTTAAATAAGCACCCCATTACAGTTTTGGTGGATAGTGGAAGTACACATAGCTTCTTAGACCCTGCGATTGCAAGGTTAAGTGGTTGTTTGATGGAACCAACTGCCAAATTCCAAGTAGTTATAGCAGATGGTAACAAGTTGGTGAGCTCTTCAAAGTGTCCTAGTTTCCAATGGGAAATACAAGACAATAAGTTCCAGTTTTACATGAGGATCCTACCTCTTGGTGGGTGTGACATGGTGTTGGGAGTAGTTTGGATGAAGGGGATCATACCAGTGAAATTTGACTTCAAGGAGTTAATTGTCTCTTTCAGCAAAAATGGTAAGAGTATAGTGTTGCAAGGCATCACTGAATCTGCCCACATTTCACTCATGACAGGCAAAGAGTATGAAAAGTACAGAAGGAAGCACAAGCATGGGTTCATGGGGCACTTATTTTCTATTACTGATGAATAAAAACAAACTCTAACCCCCCCCCCTCCCTCCAACCTTTACTAGATTCTTTTCAATCCATATTTCAAGAACCATCTGACCTTCCTCCCACCAGAAGCCATGACCACCATATTCCCCTACAACCAATGTCAGCTTCACCAAATCAGAGACCCTACGGAATCCCTTACATCCAAAAAGATATAGTGGAGAAGTTGGTTAAAGAAATGTTATCTTCTGGTGTCATCAGGCCTAGCCACATCCCCTATTCATCTCCAATCCTCTTAGTCAAGAAGAAGGATGGAAGTTGGAGACTTTTTGTGGATTATAGAAGACTTAATGAGCTCACAATCAAGAATAAATATCCAATACCTGTCATTGATGAGTTTCTTGATGAATTAAAAGGTGCCAGGGTGTTCACCAAGATAGACTTAAGGGATGGATATCATCAAATAAGGGTCTCTCCTGCTGACATTCACAAAAAAGCCTTCAAGACACACCAAGGGCATTATGAATTCCTGGTCATGCCATTTGGTCTTACAAATGCTCCAACAAGTTTTCAGGCCTTAATGAATGATATATTTCAACCTTATTTGAGAAAGTTCATACTGGTGTTCTTTGATGATATACTCATCTATAGTCCTGATATGGACACTCACATCCAGCACTTAACTATTACCTTGGAACTACTCAAGAAGCACGCTCTCTCTGCTAATCTCATTAAGTGCTCCTTTGGGAAACCAAAGATTGATTATCTAGGCCACGTCATATCTGGAGAAGGAGTGGCAGCAGACCTAGAGAAAATTGCCTGCATGGTCAACTGGCCAATTCCTACTACACTAACAGATCTCAGGGGATTCTTAGGACTTACAGGGTACTACAGGAAGTTTGTTAAGGATTATGGCCTCATCTGCAAGCCATTAACTGAGTTTCTCAAGAAAAACAAATTTCAGTGGAGTGAGACAGCTGAGTCAGCCTTTCAACAATTAAAGGAAGCAGTCACTACCATACCTGTGTTAGCCTTACTAGACTTCACCAAGCCATTTGAGGTAGCTACAGATGCTTGTGATGTGGGTGTTGGAGCTTTCTTAATGCAAGAAAAGAGATATATATCCTTTTTCAGTAAAGGAATGGGGGAAAGATTATTGGCCATGTCTACTTATGAAAAAGAGATGATGGCCATAGTGTTAGCTGTCTCAAAATGGAGGACCTATTTACTGGGTAGTAAATTCACTATTTATACTGACCATCAAAGTATTAAGTACTTTATGGATCAGAGAATACACTCAGTATTGCAACAAAAGTGTCTTTCCAAACTTTTAGACTATACTTATGAACTCAAATACAGGAAGGGTGTTGATAATTTGGTAGTTGATGCACTATATAGTGTCAAGATAGATGGGGATAGTTTATGTCAGGCTCTGACTCAAGTACAGCCATCATGGATACAGGAAGTCTAAGATAGCTATGTTGATGATGCCATTGCTCAGAAGTGGATACTTGAGTTGTATACCAAGGATCAACAAGGGGAAGAATTTACTTATCAGCAAGGGGTCCTGAGGTATAAAAACAGAATATATGTGGGGCATTCTGGTAATTTAAGGAAGACAGTACTAGATGCCTTACATTCATCTCACATTGGAGGTCATTCAGGAGGTCAGGAAACTTATCAAAAGGCTAAACTCTATTTCTATTGGGTTGGAATGAAAAAGCATATCCTCACATATGTTAAGGAATGTGATGTGTGCCAACAGCATAAGAATTTCAACACTGCACCAGCAGGTCTTCTTCAACCATTTCCCATTCCTAATCAAGATTGGTAACACATTTGTATGGACTTTATCACATGGCTCCCAAAATTTGAAGGAAGAGAAGTCATATTGGTAATAGTTGACAGATTCACTAAACACAGTCACTTCATTCCACTCAGCCACCCTTATACAGATGCTTCAGTGGCTACAAGATTCTTGGATACAGTTTTTAAACTACATGGCATGCCTAAATCTATAGTTTCTGACAGGGACAGTATCTTCATCAGCAATTTTTGGCAGGTACTATTTGTTAAGGTGGGAACTGCATTACATCTTAGTACTGCCTATCATCCCCAGACAAATGGGCAGACAGAAAGAATAAAAGCTTGTTTGGAGTCTTACTTAAGGTGCATGACTAGTTCCAGACCAACCAGATGGGTTTCTTGGCTACCCTTAGCTGAATGGTGGTTCAATATTAATTATCACACTAGCTTGAAGTTAACTCCATTTGAATCTTTTTACGGGTATGCTCCTCCTTAGTTTGGAGTCTTGTCATCTCAAGCAGGAATTCATGATGCAGTTGAATACTACCTGCATCAAAGGCAAGAGATGAGTCAAGTTCTTAAGGAGGCATTGGAGTCTGCACAACACAGGATGAAGCAGCAATCAGACAAGAAGAGAACTGAGAGGTCCTTCAATGTAGGAGATTGGGTCTACTTAAGGCTGCAACCTTATAGGGTGTCCCTTATCATATCACTGTTAGTAGTTAGTAAAATAGATAGTAAGTATTAATGAGTTAAATGTCTAATTAGCAGTTAATTGTTAATGTAATGAAAGGTTTAGATGTAACCATTTGGGAGAGTAGTGAGCATTGGATGCTGAGAGATAAACCTAGCTATTTAAGCTAGTGAAATCTGTATCTGTGAACGGATGAAAATTATTAATCAAAAAATTATTGATTCAATCGATTAGGCTTGTTCTTCGGAATCAGTAGGCTAGTTCTTCTGAACTAGAAGGCTCAATTCTTTGGGATTGGGAAATTATCTTGTCATTGATCCAGACTTGTCGTGGGTTCATGACAATTAGTATCAGATTCCCTTTCCTGGGTTAACTTTCATTATGGCGGAACTGGATGAAGCTACTGAACTTCATAAGATCCTGGTTACTTCAAAACATCATGATTAGAAACTTCAGGACTCAATTGATGGAATTAAACAGATATTGAAGAAGGATTCTCAACAACACCAACAACATATGCAACTGATGAATCACAATTTTCAACTGTTGAATCGCCAATTAGATGCGTTTTTCAAGTTCTTCAACATCCCCAAACCTAGCATCAATAACACTGCTGCTACAACCGGGTTTCTAGATTCGACATCAAGAATATGAGATTCTACTAAATCGGTTGGAGATTTAAAAGTTATTGAATCTGAAAAGGATAAATCAATTGGAGTTGGCGAACTTATTGAGGGTCATAATTCTCATCCTTCTGATATTAATGTTTCTCAATCTGAGAATTCAAAATCACTTCATATCTGTATTAATGAAGAAAACGATTCTCTCGAATCGGAGTTGATTCCTTCTTTTTTCTTTGACGAAAATGATGATTCTATCGAATTGGATTTTATTTCTAAATTTTTCTATGTTGACAACGAAGATGTTGATTCACTTACTGGTATGCGATCCCAACCTGAGGAAGTTTCTACACCAGAGATGATAGACTTCTCCGAGTTGAATCAACTCAAAATTGATGAGGTTTATGGTTCCGCCCTGGATTTTCACTCAAATAAGTTTGAGAT
Organism: Papaver somniferum; assembly: GCF_003573695.1. Classification (NCBI taxonomy): domain Eukaryota; kingdom Viridiplantae; phylum Streptophyta; class Magnoliopsida; order Ranunculales; family Papaveraceae; genus Papaver; species Papaver somniferum. The sequence goes on along the minus strand of NC_039365.1, from coordinate 172,937,736 downwards.
AACTTTCGAAAATTCTGAATACTTGAAGGAGTTGTTTCATCACAGCAAGTTACTCTTTCTGGATTGTTTTTCTCTCCATCTTGTTGATGCTCGTTCCTTATTTGATCGAGGTAAGAGTGTTCTGATTTCATCGGTTACTTATGAGAAATTGCGTCTTCAATTGTTTCTTAACGTTGGGTCTGAATTGAATGTTTGGGAAATTAGAGATAATAGTAAGGTGAGTTACAATTTAATAGTTGATCAATCTCTTTCTTATCTTGGTTTCTGCTCGTAGAATTTTTGATCGAGAAAAAGAGATCAAACTTATCATTTGGAGTTCTTGTTTTGCTCCATGTGTTTCAAAATTTAAGTATGATTTTTATGAGTGTTTGAGAAAGTGGGATAATCAAGTGCTTGTTCGAGAGCCTACTCTTATATATGTGTATCAGTCTAAACTGTTCTTTATGAATTCACATGTGTTGGTGCCTGTTAAAACTGGTGACTGCGATGATATTGGTAATCTTTCTGTGGAGAAGGTACAAAGAAACAATGTATACCAGAGTACTTTAACCTCTCAGTTAGGTAGACTGCTTGTGCCTGCAGTATGGAGTTGGTATGGTGTTGAAACTGATACTCTTTTGCAGCTTCAACATGGTTTGGTTTATGATACAGAAGACGCATTGGATGGATTTTCGAAGAGAGGAGTAGGGAAAGACCAATTTCTATGTCACAGCTGGTATGTAGTTTTCATCCTCCACATTAAATATGCACAGCCACATCCGATAAATACTTCAGTTAGTCTTTATCATATTTCCTACAATTTGCACCTTCTTACTTCTCTTACAAAACACATTGCAAGCTCCAGGGTGTTATTCAACAGCAAGTCGCTCGGTATTGAGTGTTTTTATCTTTCTTTTTCTTATACTCGTACATTATTTGGGAAGACATTCAAACTCCGTATGTGGGATTCTTGTTTTCTGAAATGGAAGTTTAGATTTGGGTTTGTTTCTGACCTGGGTTTGAATTTAGTGGATAAACGCCATAGAGTATTTGTTCCTGAGCTGGTTTATAAAATTGGGTACCTGTCTGATTGGTTGTTTAGCACTTCAATTCTTAATGTGTCGGCTACAAGTGGCGCAAAATATTTTTTCTTATGGCTGAAGTGTGATTTGCTTGAGTTGCAACCTGGACTTTCTCCTCATTACGCGTTGCAGCCCTTGAATGCTTATAGCATTTATTTTCATTGCCTACCCGTGGAAACGTATACTTCATCAAGTCGTCAGTCATCTGTACCTAGGGTCTATGGAACTGTTGCTGTTCTATAGGAAGTTGAAATGATATATCAACAGATTGTAGCAATTATCATGACAAGAAACAGTACCTGCATAAGAAAGGAGGGTGTAAAGGTATTCTTCAACTCTGCAACGATTGTTTGTAACCCCTTTGAAAAAGCGGGGGTCTAACAACACCACCCAATATTTCGCTTAGCAATTGATAAGTACGTATGTGCTACATTTTGTACCCATATTTATATTAATTAGGACTCAATATTTTGGCTAACGACACTATTTTAGTGCTTTTGTAGAAAGTACAATTGAATTCCAATAAATTAGAGATAAATGGCTAATTGGGCGCTACAGTGACAGTAACGAAGGAAATAACGAATGCTGCTCACAGTGCCGTAAGGAGAGAGCTAGATCTGTCATGGCATGTAAATTAATTGCCCACTTGCTCAATGTCACAGCCAGCACATCAAGAAGGGAAACAGCCCATTGTGTTTGTTCACTCCAGGGCAAAACCTGGAACCCACCAGAGCCTAACGTGTGTATAGCTCTCTCAGCACATAATTTCATTTCTTATCCAGCTGGTGTGATGTTCTTATCGCAAGGAAAGAAATCCAAGCAGCTGTTGTTACCAAATAATGGAATTGATATTCGGTGATGAAGAAGATGATGCCTGGACGTGACCGAGATGGTATTGCTCGAGGCTCGAAGAAAATGAATGATAGTGATGTATCTGTCTGCCGGTAGCAAGACTATATACTAGTTTGCCGTGAAGATGCAGAAGATGAAGGTTTTCCGGAGCCGGTACTGAGGGCGGAAGTCAGTGAAGGAAGAAGTCGATCTGTTTGGCTGAATGGGTTGTTTTGGTGGATGCTTGAGTAGACCAACAGACGTAATGAGAACTGAAGATGAAGTTATATTCGAATCAGCCAAGTAGTTTGGGGTTGATTCAATTAATGGGGTTAATTTCAATTGAAGCAGCAGCATGGAGTTCACAAGGAGTTCCGGTGTTGATTTGCACATCTGCAACAATGAATATGGAGGTGCATCTCGTGGTGCTCAGTTAAGATAGAATTAGCAGCCAAATATAAGGTTCTGTTGTTCGATGGTGTTGATGCTGTGACCGAGAGTTAGATGGTCAGGCTATAGTAGTTGTCCATGCTATGCCGTCAGTAACTAGGAGTTCAGAAGTACGTTCAATTGGGACCAGTTAGAAGACCTGGAGCACTTATACAATTGAAAAAGAGAGATGGAAAGAGGATCTGGGCGGTGAGATGAAGATGGTCAAGGGTTGCAGGACAGAAGCTGTGAAGCTAGGTTCTGTTGTTTGAGAAGAATGAAAGCTGGTGGTGATGGCGTTTATTTATCGAAGTTCAACATTTATTCTTACTTGGTTTGAGTATAAGATCAGCAATCACGGAGTTGTAAGAGAAGAGTTTGGGTGAAGTCTCTTGGCCTGAACTGCAGTTCGAGTAGGTGACAAATGGGTGAGATTCAACAGAAGCTGTCGAGAAGATTTTAAAGACGAGCCGTAGTCTGCTATTTGTCTCGACATGGTGGTTGATTGAGAACGGTGATGGAACAAGGATGAAGTGGAGCTCGAATTCAGTTGGGAGTATTGGCTGCTGTCGTGATGACGGAGAAATGGGAGTTTTGAGAGTGAGTCTGATGACGCTAAGGAGATGGAAATAATTGGAGAAGAGGTGATTAGTCTCGGTGATTGATAAATTGGCGCAAAGAAGTGCAGTGGTCCGAGCAGTTGAGTTAGAGGTCCTTGGCATGGTCTGGAGTTGGACGGACAGATGATGGAGTTAGGAGATGGACATACAAAAACATGCAGTTGGCTGGACTTTTTGGTAATGATCTGGATACAGAATATGGGTCTCGATGAACTGGGCCTTGAGCAATTATTCTGCTAGGTCTTATTCTGACTCGTGACAGCACTATATGAAAGGAACTGAACAGAAACAGAAGGGGGGTTCCGACAACTAGAAGCTGCGGCTACAGAGTCGAAAGCAAGGAGGCCGAATATTGGAATTCTTCTGGGAGGCGTGGCTGGAGTTTTAAGTTCTTCCTGGAGGATTTCGTAAAGGTCGTTGGAGCATGGATAGGGAAGAAGACGACTCGATTGGTTTAATCTCTTCTCTCTTGATTATCATTTTAATGGGTTTTAAGAAACCCATAGTTATGTATTGCTAGATTTCTCGTAACTAGGGTTTATGATTGAAACCACTCGGAGTTTAAGACTATTTTGAATTGAATAAAATTGAGAAAAAAGACTATTATGATTTGAATATGATTAATTCTTAATATTGTTTATCGATTTATCAAAATATAAGTTGTCACTTCACCGGTTTTGTAAAACCTTTTTGCATAATTGTTAGGATAATAAATATATTTGTCTTATTGTCTGATATTTCATGCTTAGGTTAATTCCTTTGATGGGGTATGCTTAGAATAGCCAAATATTATTTGTGACCTATATTTAGTCTCGTATAACTTTCTCGCTAATGTAATTTGATGGTGCATGCTTTTGTTTAGTATTTTGATGTGCGATGCTTAGGGTGTCCCAGTGATATTTGCGAGTCTATTACATATAATAGGTGATGTTGATAGAACGAACGATAAATAAATATTCATGAGTTATGTTTCATTTCAGTAATCGAATAGAAATAGTGGTGGATACATAAAACCCTGGTTACCTGCTTTTCCATTGGATTCATATTATTAGTTTAGTTTATTTTCTTTGTTTTATAATTCTAAAAATCCAAAAATATTCTTTCTTGCTATTTTATTTTAGAGATAATGATTATTGTGTTTCCGCCGCTCCCTGTGGGTTCGACCCGTACTTGCCTCTGTCTACTAGTTAGACACCGTGCGGTTGCGGTTATTACATATAGGGTTCTTCCGGAATCCCACCAGCAATATGTATGGACTAACTCCGAAATACTTTCTAGAGAATCAACTAGACAGTCAGACTCAATCTAGGTAAAAGTATCTCAAGGAGTTAATATCTCTCTCTCTTGTTTTGATTTACTCGAGCTAATAGAAATCAGCGAGTCTTTAATCAAACACAAGGAATAACTTGGATGGTACCAAAGACCAATATCCGAGGATCAATCAATATCAATCAACAATCGAAGGTCAGATTTCCAATTGATTGATTCAAACGCACAACCTGTATTATTTCAATTATAGAAACAAATATAATGCGGAAATAGAAATAACACAGACACCAGAAATTTTATTAACGAGGAACCTCAAATCCAGAAAAACCCCGGGACCTAATCCAGATTGAACACACACTATATTAATTCGTTACAGCACTAACCTACTCCAAGCTAACTTCGGACTGGACTATAGTTGAACCCCAATCAGTCTCCCACTGATCCAAGGTACAGTTGTACTCCCTACGCCTCTGATCCTAGCAGGATACTGCGCACTTGATTCCCTTAGCTGATCTCACCCACAACTAAGAGTTGCTACAACCCAAAATCGCAGGCTTTGACAATAAACAAATCTGTCTCACACAGACAAGTCTATCAAAGGATCAATCTGTCTCCCACAGAAAAACCTAAAGTTTTTGTTTCGTCTTTTGATAATATTCAAGGTGAACAGGAACCAATTGATAATCCAGTCTTATATTCCCGAAGAACTGCCTAGATAAATCAATCACCTCACAACAATCTTAATTGTATGGTAGCGAAACAAGATGTTGCGGAATCACAAACAATGAGATGAAGATGTTTGTGACTACTTTTTATATCTTTCCTATCGGAGATATTAATCTCAAGCCAATCAATATGATTGTACTCGTACGAACAGAACTACGATAAAAGTAGTATCGGTCTGGCTTCACAATCCCAATGAAGTCTTTAAGTCGTTAACCTGGTATTAGAAGAAGAAAACCACAGGTTAAAGGAGAAACGACTCTAGCACGCAAACTAGTATCACACGTGAGGTGTGGGGATTAGTTTTGCAGAGTTTCTAGATGTCCCCTTATATAGTCTTTCAAATCAGGGTTTCTCCTTGGTCACATAGCAAACAGTATCCACTTTTAGATGAAAACCTGATTTAGATTCAAGCTAATATTTCTCAACCGTTAGATCGAAAGCTTAGCTTGTTATACACAAATGAAATGCACGCTTCTAGGTTTGTTAACCGTACCCAAACGTGTACATTGTTGGTTCAACAATAGTTAACCAAAAGGTTAGCCATATGAGCATTTCATACCAACCATACTCTTCTTCACCATAACTAGTTCAAATGACTCAAATGAACTAGTTAGATTTTTGTTCAATTGCAAGGAAATCTTATGTACTAAACAAGACACAATTGAAGCAAAGATGATTTGATTCACTCGAATCGGTTCATGAACTTTATATCCACGGTTTGCAAATTGCATTCCTTAGTCTTTATAAGTTGAAGTTCAGAAATCATCTTCAAATATATAACCTTCTTAAGTTCGCACACTAGGTTCGCGGACTTGAGCAACCGGGCAGAGTTTACAAACTCCAGCAGAAAATCTTGGCAAAGACTTTCCGCCGGTTCGCGGACTGGTACTCACGTAACAAATTTGTCAACTTCGGCAGAATTTCTCGGGATGAAAATTTCGGCAGTTCGCGGACTGAGTTCGCGGAGTTTGGAAACAAGCCATTCTTCCGGTTTCTCTTGATCAACATAGTTCGCAAACTTTGGTTCAAGGGATATGACTTATGCACATATGTGTTTCCACAACAATACTTATGTCCATCATTGGTTATGTAATCTAAACTCTCATTCCAACCATTGAAACATTCTTAGAGGACGTTATATAGTTGTTACACCATCTCTCGTCAAAGCAATTTTCAAAGTGATTGAAACATATCATGACTTTCTTCACTAGGTAAAGATAAACATGGTCGAAGCGAAACGCTTACCAACACATATTTCGAGATATAGATAGGCGAGGTATACTCGGCTCGAAATACCAAATGTGTATAATCTAAGTCTATCTATAGCATACTACTTTTTGTCTTAAGAAGTAGGAGATAGAGTTGATAGACTTTTGAGTGACAGATAAGTTCAAGTCTTCACATACCTTTTTGTCGAGAAGTTCCACCAGTTCCTTGAGTAGTTCTTCTTCTTGTATGATGAACCGTCATGAAGTCCTTGAGCTCAACTACACTTTCTATCCTAGTCCGAGACTTAGCTATAGTAGACTAGAAATCAAGACTTATAGTTTTGATCACTAACATTGACAAACATGCTTGAGATAGCAACACATGCGAGTTCGACCGAGAAATGCTCTAACAATCTCCTCTTTTGTCAATTTTAGTGACAAAACTATCAATACATATGGAATAAAAAAAAGATAAAGAAACTTTAGTAGCTCCTATTCCACATGTCTAATCTTCAACATTCCTCGAAATCTTCGTCACTTCCAAGTACTCCAATGATCCCAAAGGTTGTAAGTTTAGCATCACCGTTGTTGAAGATCTGTATCTATAACAATGAGAAAGCATCGGTCTCGATCATAGTTATACAGTGTCATAGTATTATTACACAGTGTCAAAGTCCAATTGTATCACAACTTTAACAATAATACTATGGTGATATGTATCACTCCCCCTTAGTCAATACTCCATCTCACATGGAAACCACTCCCGTTATACAATGATCCCAAAACCATATGTATTTGTAGTGTGAACTACATATTAATTCTCCCGCTTTTTGTCAATAAAATTGGCAAAGGTACAAGAACGGGATCATAATGAAATTTCCGTAAGAGACATTTCATGACTAAAAAAAAATACTACCATCTAATTTAGATGCAATCATATAGCCGAAGCTAATAGCATTCATCAAGGAGTTTAAAGATACAAGATAACCCCTTTAAAATTCCACAGCCGCACACCCCTCAAGATATAACCATTAAGCACAAGTTCGAAAGAACTCTCCCCCATTTGATGTCATTCCCGAAAGAACAACAAGAGCGACCTTAATTTCGAAAGAAAAGAAGTATTTTTATTGGACACAAAAAACCATAAGAATGATTTCCTATATCCAAAAACTCAATCAAATTAATCACAAGTAAACCCATGATTAATTTAATCGGAATATGCAATCAAATTAAACACAAAAGGTGATCAATTCAATTGATTATGCTCAACATAAGAGAACTTATGGAGACACGAAAATACTCAACTAGATTAATTACAAGAGAACCCATAATTAATCTAATTGAAATACACAACCAAACTAATTACAAAATTAATCAATTTAATTGTCAATTGTTTTGCTCGACATAAGAAAACTTACGGAGCAATAACTAAATAACCAGAGAAGATGATTAATTTAATTCAATATGCTCGACATAACATACCTCATGGAACACCAACTAAGCTAAAAAATCAACTTGGTTGTATAGTGCTTAACATAAGATACATTGCGGAGCCTCACAGTAATACATAAAATATGGATCATGAATGATCAATACTACGGAATAACACAAGGCTTCATTCTATTTTCCATCACTATTCACATAACGACATTCAATAGACATAATCTTTGCAAAGAAAAATTTTAACCTATCTTCCATCAATAATTGACATAATAGGATTAACTTTTGTATTTGTCAAAAGTATATTCATTCTTTTATCAATACATGCATATCGACATACTAAAGACTTTACTTTTGACAAGGTATGGGACAATCATAGTTCACGGACGCAAACACACATATCCCAAAAGAATTGCAATATATGAAACCATAAGGATTAATACTGCAAAGATCGTCTTCCAAATAAATTTAGAATTTACAGTAAATCTAAAAACATGAAGATGAAAACAGTGGACATAGATATGTGTAATCACAATAATGGCTATTCCAAACTCTAGTAATCCTTCTCAAAAGAAGAATAAATTCTCATAAGAAGTTTCTTAGGCATCAGGACAAACTCGTAATGCACATATAAGATGATTTGTCCTTTGAAGGTAGAATCAATCTTTTTCTCCCGGATTTACACCAAGAATAGCTATCAAAGGCGTATGAACAAATTTTCTTAACAAAGAAGAACATACAAAGTCATTAACGACCATGCACTACAGTTCACATAAGATGATTGTGAACATTCAAGAATCCCATAGTAATGCATACTACTACCTGTTCTTGAACTTCCTTCTTTGTAATTCACCAAAAACATTCTTGTAAAAGCTACAATGAGCTTATAAGAGTAGTACTCCAAGAATACAAGTGCCAAGTCCAAGAGAAGTGGAACAAGTGCAACGAAACTGAGCAAAACACTCAAAAACAATATACAAGACAAATACCAATCTTAACTCATCCAAATACAATAATTCTCATATCCATTTTTAATAGAATTCAAAGAGAAAGAGAATCCAAAAAGAATGAGGTCATCCCGAGTTCGGACGAAGAAGTTACGGCCAAAACAAGTTTACCGAATATCAACGTTAAGTATGCATACGGGTTTGCAAACGAATTTTCAAGTCCGCGAAATTAAACCCCTGGATTTTGATTTTAAAAGATGTTATGCATACCTGGTAGGTGTACCATGAAGTCCAAACATCCCGAACTACTATTTTCAAACCTAAACGTTTAAGAACCTTAAACACAGATCAAGTTAGGTAGAAAAGAACGATAAGAAAGGAACGTGAATCATTATAAGTTCTCTAAAAAAATCAAAGCACATATGTTGCTCAAGTTTATAGACATACCTTTTTAGATGAATCCAATTGAATTCTACAGCCTTACCGAACATAATCTGTGTGCCCCAATTTTCGTGCTTCCATCACCGTATACATAGCAGGGCATTCCTTGGTGAGGATGCACTTACTACACAATCAAGTTGTGTTGGGGTGAACAATGTCTTGTTCACCACAATTGACCTTTGGATTATCATGAAAGGGATCACTTTTAGATCCTTTCACATCCAATTCCATTTTTCCAAAAAACTTGTTAAGTTCCAAGATCATGGATACTGCCTTCTCCATAGTCATGGAATTTTCTGGAAGATCATTCCTTTTCACACTCAAAGCATCATTACCTTTCTTTGTTACCCACTTTGAGTGCGTTTAGGAACAACCGGAACCTTCTTCCTATTACTCTCTTCAAAATTTCTCGGAAGAGAATTGGATTGCCTATTCTTTTGCAATTTAGTCTTTCTCCAATTGGGAGTATCGGATCTTTTATTTGTCTTTACGAACTTATCCTTTTGATAACCATTACGATTGTGAGGCAAATCTAGGTTTATCACAGCAACGATTCATTTTCCTAAAGGTTGGAAAGTTATAACCTGTAATGTTAAGGGGATTATTCTTAGCATATGATCTTGGTTTCACAACTTCTTGTGATGCCCAAACAAAAACATCATGAAGTTTCTTATTCCTTATACGAAAACGACATCTCCTTTCCAGGTGACCTTTATTTCCGCAATAGTGTCAAACATAAGGAATGTTCTTACCTCGATCCGTATGTGCTTACTTTGGAGATTGATATTCTTTGCTCTTTCGAACCTTAATTGCCGGTGAAGATATTTCACTTTTTCCATCAGTGGAATCCTTTTGTTGAGAAGAATCACTAGCCTTGACAAATTTTACCTCTTTGCTAATACTTGGAGCATCTCTTCCCTTATAGCCCAATCCTCGTGTATCATGATGATTTTTACTTGCTTCTAGCCTAGTAGTTAATTTGCTTGAACTAATATTGAACTTTCTCAAGTCATCTTCCAACATCTTGACTTTTTCAAGAGAAGCAGCTAAATCAGCCTCAAGGCGTTTTTCTCGAGTGAGACAAGCACTTTCTCTGTCATCAAAACTAATTTGTTGAGAATTAAACCTTGTTTCAGATTCTTCAAGTTTCTCTTCCAACAAAAAGTACTTTTGATAAAGATTATCACATTCAAGTGACTTCATACGTAGGTTTTCCTCAGAATCCTTGAGGATTGATTCGTTAGAACGATTCAAAAAATAAACACCTGCGTAACATCTTCTCAATTTCTTGTTTTCTCGACAGAGAGGAGTCAGAAGAGGTGAGACATGAGAAGTTGTAATCCTCTTCATCTTCCACGAATCCAAAAACTTAACATACTCTAAGACTTCCTCATCAACATCTCTATCAATATCTGAATCACCTTCATCAGAAAGTTCATCCAACTGTTCTTCTAGGAGAGTTTCCCAATCAACAGTTTTTACATCAAGAGAATGTTTAGATATTGACTTAGATGTGATAGTTCTCTCAGGAGAATCCAAGCTTTTAGGGTCATCTGGTAATTTCTGAACTGGTACATTATTAGAGATAGACTTGTCCATAATCAGATCACTACAAACACAGACTTATAAGGTCTTTAACGTGTTTGCCTGCTCGGATACCAATTGAAAAGGAGGGGGTCTAACAACACCACCCAATATTTCGCTTAACAATCTGTATGGACTAACTCCGAAATACTTTCTAGAGAATCAACTAGACAGTCAGACTCAATCTAGGTAAAAATATCTCAAGGAGTTAATATCTCTCTCTTGTTTTGATTTACTCGAGCTAATAGAAATCAACGAGTCTTTAATCAAACACAAGGAATAACTTGGATGGTACTAAAGACCAATATCCAAGGATCAATCAATATCAATCAACAATTGAAGCTCGGATTTCCAATTGATTGATACAAACGCACAACCTGTATTATTTCAATTATATAAACAAATATAATGCGGAAATAGAAATAACACATACACCAGAAATTTTGTTAACGAGGATACCGCAAATGCAAAAAAACCCCGGGACCTAGTCCAGATTGAACACACATTGTATTAAGCCGCTACAGATACTAGCCTACTCCAAGCTAACTTCGGACTGGACTGTAGTTGAACCCCAATCAGTCTCCCACTGATCCAAGGTACAGTTATACTCCCTACGCCTCTGATCCTAGCAGGATACTGCGCACTTGATTCCCTTAGCTGATCTCACCCACAACTAAGAGTTGCTACGACCCAAAATCACAGGCTTTGAGAATAAACAAATCGGTCTCACACAGACAAGTCTATCAAAGGATCAATCTGTCTCCCACAGAAAAATCCTAAAGTTTTTGTTCCGTCTTTTCATAATAATCAAGGTGAACAACCAATTCATAATCCGGTCTTATATTCTCGAAGAACAACATAGATAAATCAATCACCTCACAACAATCTTAATCGTATGGTAGCGAAACAAGATGTTATGGAATCGCAAACAATGAGACGAAGATGTTTGTGACTACTTTTTATATCTTGCTTATCGGAGATATTAATCTCAATTCAATCAATCTGATTATACTCGTACGATAGAAGATGCAATATCGGATCACACAACTACGATAAAAGTAATATCAGTCTAACTTCACAATCCCAATGAAGTCTTTAAGTCGTTAACCTGGTTTTAGAAGAAGAAAACCAAATGTTAAAGGAGAAACGACTCTAGCACGCAAACTAGTATCACATGTGAGGTGTGGGGATTATTTTTGCAGAGTTGCTAGATGTCCCCTTATATAGTGTTTCAAATCAGGGTTTCGCCTTGGTCACATAGCAAACAATATCCACCGTTAGATGAAAACCTGATTTAGATTCAAGATAATATTTCTCAACCGTTAGATCGAAAACTTAGCTTGTTATACACAAATGAAATGCACGCTTCTAGATTTGTTAACCGTACCCAAACGTATACATTGTTGGTTCAACAATAGTTAACCAAAAGGTTAGCCATATGAGCATTTCATACCAACCATATTATTCTTCACCATAACTAGTTCAAATGACTCAAATGAACTAATTAGAGAGTTGTTCAATTGAAAGGAAATCTTAGGTACTACACAAGACACAATTGAAGCAAAGATGATTTGATTCACTCGAATCGCTTCATGAACTTTATAGCCACGGTTTGCAAATTGCATTCCTTTATCTTTATAAGTTTAAGTTCAAAAATCATCTTCAGATATATAACCTTCTTAGGTTCGCACACTAGGTTCGCGGACTTAAGCAACCGAGCAGAGTTTACAAACTCCAGCAGAAAATCTCGGCAAAGACTTTCTGCCGGTTCGCAGACTGGTACTCACGTAACAAGTTTGTCAACTCCAACAGAATTTCTCGGGATGAGAAGTTTGGCAGTTCGCGGACTTGGCAACAAGCCATTCTTCCGGTTTCTCTTGATCAACAAAGTTCGTAAAATTTGATTCAAGGGATATGACTTATGCACATATGTGTTTCCACAACAATACTTATGTCCATCATTGGTTATGTAATGTAAACTCTCATTTCAACCATTGAAACATTCTTAGAGGAATTTATGTAGTTGTTACACCATTTCTCGTCAAAGCAATTTTCAAAGTGATTGAAACATATCATGACTTTTGTCACTAGATAATGATAAACATGGTCGAAACGAAACGCTTACCAACACATATTTCGAGATATAGATAGGCGAGGTATACTCGGATCGAAATGCCAAATGTGTATAATCTAAGTATATATATAGTATATGACTTTTTTTCTCAAGAAGTAGGAGATAGAGTAGATAGACTTTTGAGTGACAGATAAGTTCAAGTCTTCACATACCTTTTTTTCGAGAAGTTCCACCGGTTCCTTGAGTAGTTCTTCTTCTTGTATGATGAATCACCATGAAGTTCTTGAGCTCAACCACACTTTGTATCCTAGTCCGAGACTTAGCTATAGTAGACTAGAAATCAAGACTTATAGTTTTGATCACTTACATTGACAAATATGCTTGAGATAGAAACGCATGCGAGTTTGACCGAGCAATGCTATAACACCCTTGTATTATGCTCGTCACATATCTTTTTACTGTAATCAACTATGGTATCAACCAATGAGGGGAAATATTAAGTTGGAGCTTTCTGGTTTAACGATGAGAGGACTACCGTGATCTCATGTTATATTTGTTGGATTTCACTTCCAGTTCACGCTCAAACTAGTTATTCGCAGATTAACTTGTATTTTTAAAGCAATCCATCTGGTCACCAGGCCTGCTACTTTTATCGATGATAACAAGGGTTACCTAAAGTTTCTTTTTCCAGTTTGAAGAGGTGTCGGGAAGTACATACTCATGATGACGCACTATAATCGGAGCCCTAATGGAGAGTTCTCAGCATCAACAAGTTGGTTGATATGGCAAGGGCATCAACAGCAAAATCGATTTTCGCTTGAGCTTTTGCTCGTGGTGTCCTAATAATCTACCAAGATGTACCTTCCATGGTTATAAGAGGGTGCTTTGGAACTCGGTTCTCCATCCTTGAGGACAAGGATGTTTCCAAGGAGTGGGGAATGTCATGTACTTGCTATGGTTAGAAGATGGTATCCCTTATCATATCACTGTTAGTAGTTAGTAAAATAGATAGTAAGTATTAATTAGTTAATTATTAATGTAATGAAAGGTTTAGATGGGAGAGTAGTGAGCGTTGGATGCTGAGAGATAAACCTAGCTATTTAAGCTAGTGAAATTTGTATTTGTGAACGGATGAAAATTATTAATCAAAAAATTATTGATTCAATCGATTAGGCTTGTTCTTCGGAATCAGTAGGCTAGTTCTTCTGAACTAGAAGGCTCAATTATTTGGAATTGGGAAATTATCTTGTCATTGATCCAGACTTGTCGTGGGTTCATGACATATAATTCTCGAGTAAATGTTGATAGTTAAGGTAAGAAAATATTGCTCATTCGATGGGTTGTTGAATATTGATAGTTGAACCAATATTCCTTAGTCTGAGAAAATATTGCTCATCTGAGCAAATGTTGCTCGTTTGATGAATTATTGGTAGCAGGTCCAAAATAAAATATTAATTTAAAACACTGATAACTGAACCGACTATAATTAATTAGAATGTTGATCATGGGATCAACGTAAAATTATTAGTGTTTGAATCTGTTCAGAATTATGTTTTGCAGAGTTTTGGATCCGAAACCCTAATTTTGATCAACTGTTGATCAATTGATGATTTATTGAAAATCAACCACGGAGTTAAGGAGGGACCTGTTACATGGGATGATTAGTCGACCATGTAACGCCCAGATGCTTAAGTGAGCAAAATACCAAAGCCTCTTGAAGACCAGTTGGTGAAAAGATGATTAAATGCTGGTATCCTTCATTAAAATAATGTTCGTCTGAACCTTAGGTGATAAAACCTAATAAATTATGAAGAGATGAAGGACCGACCAAGGGGTCGTGATACCGGCCCTGGTTGGTCATGAGACCGACTGACGACCGTTTTATGAAATTCCAAATTGTTTGGAAGAGTTTTAACCTAATGTGAACAAATTAGGTCAAGTGATGAAAATGTGCGGGACCGGCCTCTTGCAAGCCAAAGAGCCAACCTTGGTCGGTCAAGGTAATATGCTCATGTCACCAAAGTGTTTGTGTCTCAGTGCTGAGAATTTTGATATTTTCTGATGCGCATTTGAGCAACATTATGAGAAAATATGAAGAAATCAAGGTTTTTTCTCAAACTGAGGAAACTTCATAAGATGAAGGAAATAATAGTACTCCCTATGTTTCAAAAAGACAGTCCGCTTTGACTTTGTCAAGATACTAAGGAGACCATAGTAGTTTACATGTCTACCCTTAATTACTTGCCTAATTTATTTCAATAAAACTGTTAGTAGTAAAAACTACCAAAAATTGTTATGAAATTGTAAATAGGAAATAAAAAGGAATGAAGGATATATTTGTTTCCTTAATTACGCAAATTTCATTAATATTTTAGATTGGGTCCCATTAAAAAAGATTTTATAAATATAAAAACTTAAGGGTATATTAGAGAGTTCATTGGAAGAATATGACTATAAACATAAGCTGGACATAATTTTGAAACAGACCAAAATGGAATAGAGAACGGTCTTTTTGAAACAGAGGGAGTAATAAAATAAGGAATCATGAAGTGTGGGACCGGCTATGGCCAAGGCATGGCCGGCCGGCCAATAATCCCGGTCCCATGGCGCTTTTCCTAATTTTATATTATTTTCATGATTTTAGGGAAATACCATGAAATCAAGGAGTTTGTTGAAATAAAAGAGTTTTCCTTAAAGTGAAAGAGTTTCCATTAGATGAAGGAAACAATGATAATTAATAATAATAAAATAGGGGGCTTGTGGGACCGTCCACGACTAAGGCATGGTCAGCCGGCTAGGGCCCGGTCCCGCAAGTATTCCCTAATTTTATATCTTTTCCTTGATGTGAAGGAAATATCATGAAACCAAGGAATTTCGTGGGATGAAGGATAAAATAATAATAAAATAATAAGAAATGCAAGGTGTGGGACCGGCCACAACTAGGGCATGACCGGACGACTAGTGAGCTTGGTCCCGTAATACCTTTCCTAATTTTTATTATTTCCTTGATACGGAGGAAACATCATGAAACTGAGGAATTTCTTTAAAATGAAGGATATTTGTTCAAATGAAGGAATTTTAATGAGATGAAGGAAAAATAATAAAATATGATAAAATAAGGAATTAGGCGTGGGACTGGCCACGGCATGACTAGCCGGCCGGTGGTCCCAGTCCCCTAGCGCTTTATCTTAATATTTTATTATTATTATTATTATTATTATTCCAATTTTGCATAGGTTCATCGTTCCTTCGTATTTTTGAATGCTCCTCCGTGCACTTAGGTGCTCGTTAGTGCATTATTGCTGAATACACTTGCACCATTTTGGTCGGGGCTTACTCGATAGCGGCTCAGATGCCCGTACGTTGAATATTTATTACTAACCCATGGAATTCTGCTGGGAAGAACCATGAATTGAAGTAATGAAATATTATGAAGAACGTAGAGTATTTCCAAATATTCAGTTAATGAATTTAAGGATTAGAAATAATTAATTGATGGCTCTATACTAGCAGGCATGCTGTCTAGGAGAATTAATTATCTGAGAACTGAGTGATATAAGCTTGTTGAAGTGTCATACTTCTTTTATATAGTCAGGGAAAACATTGTTACATACTGAAGACGTTATTGCTCTATACTAGCAGGCAAGCTGTCTAGGAGCCGTCCAATCGTTCGACTCTATATAGAAGTAACTACTGAAATTGCTCAGTACTCATGAGATATGTCGTTGCCTCAACTAAGAGACTACACATCTACATATACTCTTTTTTTTTGATACTAACATAAGATGTTATTGATTAAACTCTTCTAGAGAGAACATGATCATCCTCAATCCACTTAACAATGTCTGGAGGAAAATTCGAGACAAAAGAGAAACTACTAGCTTCAAGTCTAGGTTTTCTTGCTAACTCATGAGCCACACTATTACTTAATCTATCAACTAACTTGCAAAGCCAGAATTCATGAATTGAAAATTTGTTTTTAACTGAAAGAAAAAGGTGGTGATTGATCCAGTGCACTTGTGGGTCTTCCATATGTATAGAGTTCACCAAGTTCTCGCAGTCCGTCTCAATTATCACTTTATTGAATCCATATTCTTCTATCCATTCTACAGCTTTGATCAAGGATTTACATTCAAAATGTTCTGCTCCAACCTCAGCTTCCATTTCTTCTTCCAAGCTAAAACCTTTCATCGCTAGAGCATGCACTGCATGATCACGAACTATTAGTCCAATGCTACCCTTTCTTGTTTCATAAACATAAGAAGCATCAATGTTGACTTTAATATAGCCTTATCTGGTGGAAACCAAATTTTAGGAAGAATATGCCTGCTGCTAGAAACATTAGATGAGACAGAAACAGATTCACATTGTTTAATAAGATTATAGATTCTAGCAAGAGTACTGTGAACATTAGGTTTTACAGTCTGGAAAATCCAACTGCATTTATCCTTCCATATGTACCAAACTGCACACATAAGTTTGACGACAATAGAATCAGTCATGAGAAAACTATTATTGCCTTCATCTGTGTTAGAATAAAACCAAGATATAATCCAATCCTGTATGGAGTTAAATTTTTGTATAACATCTGAAATATTCACATTTAAAGCATTCCAAACTTCTATAGCATAAGAGCATTCCACCAGTATATGACTAATAGTTTCAGTGTTGCTGCTGCAAAAACTACATTGAGAATCTATATCAGCCTTATAAAAAGCTAATGTTCCCCTAACATGCACGATATTTTTCAAGCATTTCCAAATACATAATTGGACTCTATGAGGAACTTTAAAGTGCCAAAGTTTTTTCCAAACCTCTATAGGTATAGTATTACCTATGATAGCATTATTAACATCTTCAGCACAAAGTGCATTATATGCACTTTTCACAGAAAACTTACCTCTCCTATCTGGTTTCCAGATTAGATAATCCTCCTCTGTATCAGGCACATACATACTGAGAATGGCATTAGAAGTTTCTACATCAAAGATATCACTAATAATTTGTTTATTCCAAACTCTAGTACCAGGGTAGAATAAATCACAAACAAATGTAAAAGAAACAAATCTATAAAGTCCCACATTTGGAACAGGTGGACTATTAAGACCAACAATCCAATTGTCTAGCCAGATTTTAATTTTTGTGCCACATTAAACAATCCATTTGGAATGTTTTTGCACAACTTCAATTCCAGAGTATATACTCCTCCAAAGCCAAGAGCAATCCTATTTTAATTTATCTAGGTGAAGTAAATTTCCATTCTTACCATATTTGGCTCTAACAATCTGCATACATAAAGAGTTATCATTATTACAGGCTTTCCAAGCAACCATAGTTAACAAAGATGTATTGAAGTGTTCAAGATTCCTAATACCAAGGCCACCAAGAGCCTTTGGAACATGCATCTTGTTCCATCCTATCAAACAAAGACCCTTATTATCACTATGTCCCCACCAAAAGTGTTTTTGGATGGAGTCCATCTGATCTATCATAGTTTTAGGAATTCTAAAGCAACCCATTTGATAAGTAGGCAAAGCATTCAAAACATGTTTAACCATAGTTTTTCTAGCAGAGTGATTCATTGTCTTATCTTTCCAAAACTTTAGTTTAGTGCCAAAAGATTCAATAAGAGGTTTAAAAGCCTTGGTTTTATCCCTACCAATTAACAAAGTCACACCCAGGTATTTATCAGTGTCAGTCATTTCAGTCATTCTAAGTTCTCTTGCTAGGAAATTTCTATAACTTGGAGGAATGTTATGATTAAATTAAATACTGGATTTGTATAGGTTGAGCATCTGTCCACAAACATTGCCAAAATAGTCAAGAACACCCATGACACCCTCTATATTGTGCATATCTGCCTTAGTAAAAATAAAAATATCATCAGCAAACATAAGATGAGTGATACCTGGTGCATTCCTAGCTGCTCTTACACCTGAAATTAAGTGATTAGTCTCAGCATTTAAGATCAATCTAGATAAGAATTCCATACAAAGAATGAAGAGATAGGGTGAAAGAGGATCACCCTGTCTAATACCTCTAGTTAGAGAGAAACTTTGAGTCGGAGAACCATTCAGAAGCACATAAATAGTTGTAGT
Source organism: Papaver somniferum (assembly GCF_003573695.1). NCBI lineage: Eukaryota > Viridiplantae > Streptophyta > Magnoliopsida > Ranunculales > Papaveraceae > Papaver > Papaver somniferum. Next base: position 172,919,008 of record NC_039365.1, on the reverse strand, counting down.
GGATATGTATTGTTCTATGAAACCACAAAATTTAGCATCAAAACCAAATTGCATAAGAACACTGATAGACACATTTTTGTGTCTGATATAATCTCAATTGTATATATTGTTAGTGCTCGGTTTTGTATTTATTATGGCTTTTTGTGTCTTTGTAGGTGTTTTTGGAGAAATAAACTTTTACGGCAAAATTGGCTCGAAAAGGTGGTTTTTGCACTCGTGGGAGAAAATTAATAAGGGGCACCTCAATTACTAAGGGGCATCCCATTTACAGGGAAGCACTATTGGCACCCCATCAGAGGATAAGGGGAGGTCATCTTCAAGAATTCAAATTCAAGTTCTGGTAGGAATTATTTTTACAGCGGAGCATATTTTAGGGTTTGATTTTGGAACGATTATGGAGAGATTCAACCGCTGAATTCTCTTGGGTTAGGCTTCAGTGGACTAAACAGGGCGTGTATGGGTGTTTTATTCGATGAACTTGGGCTGGATTTTTAGTATGAAGCAAAACAGGAAAGTGATATAATCTCGGGTTTTTGCTGTTGAAAAGTTACGTGGATTATGCTGGATATTTTCATGGATATGACTCGAATTAGCATGTTTCTACAAAACAGGGGTGGTAGTAGAGTTTGAATCGAACCAGGAGAAGTTGTGATGTAGTTCCCGTGAAAATAGGGAAAGAGAGAAGTTATCGGAAGTTGATTTATTTTTAATAAATACGTACAGAAAGGGAAGAGAATATCACCTGTTGGATTTGATTCTATCCTAAGAAGAGGGTTGACGACGGAAACCAGAGAAGAAAAGGGAAAGAATCCGTAACTTTCTGTGAAAAAGCCGAGACTTGGAAAAGAAGAAAAACAGGGGTGTTCTCGGGATTTAATGACCCTGTGAAGTATATAAAATGAGTTGGGAGGTTCAAAGAAGGATATCGAGTAGTTGGGGGTCGGTACGAAAACTTAAGAGAAATTAAGAGGAGAATAGAGAGCTCCAGAGATCGAGTTGCAGGAAAAATACAATATTCTGCTGCTTCTGCTGAAGTGGAAGAACACGAAGAACATTGACGCACAAGTATCAGTCGCAGAACACTATCGCTATTCAACAGCAGAATGCATCTATCGTTTATCAATAGTAATTGCATTAGGTCTTTAGCTACTGTTTCCTTTTTGTAACAGAGATTCTGCAACACCTTCACACTGTTGCGAATCGGCTGTGTTATCACTTTTTCACCTCCTTGTACACTTTTGATCTATAAAAACATATTTTGAGAACATGGTTAATATGAGGAGCTAAACCCCATTTCTGAGGCGATAGAGGAAGCTATTTTTCCAACAAAAAGTGGTATATTCTTATTTATTTATTTATCGCAATTATTTTTATGATTTTTTTCCTTGAGTGAAAATTTTTTGAATGATTCTTGTTAAGCAGTTGTTATTTCTTTTGATAGAGCATGCTTGGACCTAGGTTTTTGATGTTCTATGCTTCGGATTTATACTTGCTATTTTGAGAATCTACTTGTTGCAATAGTTTAGAATCAAATTGAACGAAAAAAATTGCATGAATATAAATATTGGATTAAATCACTTTGAACTTGGAAAATAGTGGAATCTTCGCCTCAGTGTTCTTTTAATATTGATATCAACTTTGATTGAGTTTGCTATAATTTTTAGTGAGTTTTCTATTTTAATATTAGAATTTAAGTCTAATTAATATCCTTCGCAAGTCTGAGAATCGAACTACCTTTACCACTATCTACAAAACACATCAATTTTTGGCGCCGCCGACGCGGACTTGTTTTTAGGGTTTTAGATTTATTTTATTTTTATTTTTTGTTATTACTTTTTTTCTTTTTTATGTTTTTGGGTATTTATCTTGTGTCTACAGGTTCTAGATCATAAAGAAAATTGAGCCAAAGAGTTTGGTGATTTCATAAAGACTTGGAGCTAAAGATTAAAGCAAAAAGAACAGAAAAGAAGACAATTTTATTTTAGACAATTTTAGTTTAGGGTTTATTTATTTTCTTTTAAAAAAAAACTGTATTAGGGTTTATTATTTTTGTAATTTTTCTTTTCTTTTTGGACTTTTGGACTTTGGGACATTATTTTTTTATTACCCTACGGAAGGGTACTTTAAATATTAACTGTTTGCAGAGAAGGAGGATAATTACGATATTGTCTCTGCAGCTTGGGAGTTCATGAAATAGGTACAAAACCATCGAATCAATTGAATGCTATTAGAACCCTTAGGAGTGGTAGAATAGTAGACAATCAGGTAACCATGCCCGATAGTGAACATACTGTAGTTCACCCCTCAGGAAAACTAGCTAAGGAAACTGATAAAATTTCTGATGATGCCAACTCAGTTCCTGAGAGGTCTGATTCCGTGCCTAGAGCCCCATTTCCTCAGCTATTAATACCAATAAAGAAGGAATCGAACTTTAATGACATATTGGAGTTTTTTAAGCAAGTTACCATAAACCTTCCTTTATTAGATGCAATTAGGCAAATTCCTGCTTATGCCAAGTTCCTTAAGGATATGTGTACGCGAAAGCGAAAACTTAGCGTCCATAAGAAAGCCTTTTTAGCTAGTCACGTAAGTTCAATCATTCAAAACACACAACTCCAAAGTACAAAGACCCAGGTTCCTACCATTGCTTACAATAGGTAACACCGGGTAGAAAAAGCTTTACTTGACTTAGGAGCCAGTGTGAACTTACTTCCGTACCATGTGTACTTACAGCTAGGACTTGGTGAAATGAAACCTACTCAGATACACTGCAGTTAGCTGATAGGTCTGTTAAAATCCTCGAGGTGTTATCGAGGATGTCTTATTGAGGTCGACAAGTTTATTTATCCAGTGGATTTCGTGGTCCTAGATACCCAACCTGTCCCTGACCCAGAGAACCAGATACCTGTGATTTTAGGTCGCCCATTTTTAGCTACGTCTAATGCGATCATTAACTGTCGAAATGGTGTGATGAGTTTATCTTTTGGTAATATGACTATGGAGATGAACATTTTTAATGTCAGTAAGCTACCTCATGAGCTAGATGACACATGTGTTGAAGAGGTGAACATGATAGAAGCCTTAGTTCAGGAGTCATTACCAAACATTTGTCTGAAGACCCATTAGAAAGTTGTCTATCCCATTTTGGTTTAGATTTTGACGACGATAGCACTATTGAACAGTGAATGCTCTATTAGATTCTACCCCTGTGTTAGACACTGATAGATGGAAAGCTAGGTTCGAACCGTTACCAGTTTCTGAGACTACCCTAATTCCTTCTTTAGAAGAGCCCCCAAAGTTGGACCTTAAACCACTACCCGATACTCTAAAGTATGTGTTTTTAGGCCCATCTGAGACTTTACCTGTGATTGTAGCTTCCGATTTGGATAGTGATCAGGAAAGTAGGCTAGTAAATGTACTTCAAGACAATAAGGAAGCTTTAGGGTGGACTATAGCAGACATTAAGGGTATAAGTCCTACTGTGTGTATGCATCAGATTCATTTAGAGGAAGACTCCAAACCTTCTAGGGAGATGCAACGTCGACTGAACCCTAACATGAAAGAGGTAGTTCGAAAAGAGGTGCTTAAGTTGTTAGATGCGGGTATTATTTACCCAATTTCAGACAGTAAGTGGGTCAGCCCTGTTCAGGTTGTCCCCAAGAAATCAGGTATCACTGTAGTCCAGAATGATAATAATGAATTAATCCCAACCCGAGTGACCACGGGATGGCGTGTGTGTATTGACTATAGGAAATTGAACAAGGTCACAAGGAAGGATCACTTTCCCCTTCCTTTTATCGACCAAATGCTAGAGCGATTAGCTGGACATAGTCACTATTGCTTCTTAGATGGCTACTCCGGTTATAATCAGATCGTTATTGCCCCAGAAGACCAAGAGAAAACCACTTTTACCTGTCCCTTTGGTACCTTTGCGTATAGACGCATGCCTTTCGGGCTTGTAATGCCCCTGCGACTTTTCAGCGTTGTGATGAGCATATTTTCTGATATGGTAGAACGGTTTTAGAGGTCTTTATGGATGATTTTTCAGTGTTTGGTTCATCTTTTGATGAGTGCTTGCATCATTTGACATTAGTGTTGACTAGGTGTAAGGAAAAAAATTTAGTGCTTAATTGGGAAAAATGCCATTTCATGGTTAATCAGGAATTGTCTTAGGGCACATCGTTCTTCAAAGGGTATAGAGGTAGACAAAGCCATTAAGACTTACAGGTCCCAAAAACCGTAAAAGATATTAGGTCATTCTCTAGGGCATGCAGGTTTTTACCGTCGATTCATTAAGGATTTTAGCTTGATTTCTAGACCTCTTTGCAATTTGCTTGCAAAAGATGTTAAGTTTGTCTTTGATGATGCTTGTTAAGGCTTTTGAAGCTTAAAACTTTACTCACTACTGCCCCGATAGTCCAGGCACCTAACTGGAACCTACCCTTTGAATTATGTGTGATGCTTCAGATTATGCTATAGGCGTTGTGCTAGGTCAGCGAGAAAAAAAATTACTCCATGTGATTTACTATGCTAGCAAAACTCTGAATGATGCCCAATTGAACTATACAACTACCGAGAAGGAATTGCTAGCCATCGTGTTTGCCTTGGATAAGTTTAGATCCTATTTATTAGGTTCTAAGATCGTAATCTATACTGATCATGCTTCTTTGAAATACCTTTTGTCTAAGAAGGATACCAAACCTAGATTTATGGATCCTTTTGTTATATAATTTTATGCAGACATTAGAGACAAAAAGGGTGCAGAGAATGTAGTAGCAGACCACTTGTCTAGGCTAGTTGTTAGTTCCCCTAATAATTCCCTTCCTATAAGGGATAGTTTTCTTGATGAACAATTGTTCTCTATTTCCCAATCACCTTGGTATGAAAATATAGTGAATGATCTTGTTACTGGTCTAATGCCTCAACATTGGGGTAAGCAAGATCGTTCTAGGTTTTTAGCCGAGGTTAAGCATTTCTTTTGGGACGATCCTTACCTGTTTAAGTATTGTCCGGACCAGATTATTAGGAGATGTGTATCTGAGAGTGACCAGTCTAGTATTATCTCCTTTTGTCATGAACATGCATGTGGGGGTCATTTTATTGCTAAGAAGACTGCTGCTAAGATTTTGCAGTGTGGATTTTACTGGCCTTCGTTATTTAAAGATTCCCATAGTCATTGTGTTTCTTGTGAGCGTTGCCTGAAGTTAGGAACCATTTCCCGTAGAAATATGATGCCTTTGAACCCTATTTTAGTGATTGAGGTCTTTGATGTGTGGGGCATTGATTTTATGGGTCCATTTCCTATTTCGTTTGGCTATCTTTACATACTTGTCGTTGTAGACTATGTGTCTAAGTGGGTTGAGGCGGTTCCGTGTAAAACGAATGACCACAGGGTCGTAGTCCAGTTTTTGAAAGAGAATATACTTATACGTTTTGGTACGCCGCGAGCTATAATTAGTGATGGAGGTTCACACTTTTGTAATAGACCGTTTTCTCTTTTAATGAAACAATATGGTATTACCCACAAAGTAGCTACCCCATATCATCCACAGACTAGTGGTTAGGTAGAGGTTTCCAATAGGGAAATTAAACGTATTCTGGAGAAAACAGTTAATCCAAATAGGAAAGACTGGTCGTCGAGGCTTACTGATGCCTTATGGGCTTACCGTACCGCGTTTAAGACACCCATTGGAATGTTACCTTATCGTTTAGTGTTTGGCAAGGCATGTCACCTGCCTGTTGAGTTAGACCATCGAGCCTATTTGGCTATTAAGAACTTAAACTTTTCACTTGACAAGGCAGGATCTCAAAGAAAGCTCCAGCTCAATGAGTTGGACGAGATTCGTAGAGATGCATACGATAGTGCTAAGGAGTATAAGAACAAAATGAAACTTGTGCATGATAGGAATATTTTACGAAAGTCATTTTCTCCAGGTCAAAAAGTTTTTCTGTATGACACTCGTTTGCATCTATTCCCCGGGAAGTTGCGCTCTCGATGGACCGGTCCTTTTGTGGTCCGTACTGTTTTTTCTCATGGCGCTGTTGAGATTGAGACACCAGATGGTAGTAGTTCTACGAAGGTTAACGGTCAGCGATTGAAGCCCTTTTTAGAGCCTTTTCTTACAGGTGATGTTGAGGAGGTCCCTCTGTAGGACCCTGTTTACCTTGATTGACCATCGAGGCGATTTTGTATGTTGTATATTATTTTTGTAGGTTTTTGGTTACACTTCACCCAGGTACTATCTTTCCGACTTCTCTCTTTACTATTTCCTCATGTTACTTATATTTTTGATATTGTTTTTTAATTAGAAACATTGAGGACAATGTTAGATTTAAGTTTGGGGGTGGGGTAGAACTATTTGTTACCTTTTCGTTGCAATAAATAAACTCCATAGCCTAGAAATTTATCCTTATTAAGGATGGCACTACCCAATCTAAGTGGATGGAAACATTTTGGTTGTAGGAGTTAAGGGACCAATCTGATTAGATGGAAACATCTAAAGAGTCTATTCATAAAAGAACAGAGCTCAGGTGTTAGAAATAACATGGTAGTTTCGCCATGTCTCATTGAGTCCTTTTCACTTCTATTTTTATTTTTATTTTTATTTTTCTTTTTAAAATATGTTTCTCTAAGTGATTAGGTGGGGCTCACGATTCAAGTTGTTACCATCGCTAGGGTGAAATAGAGTGATTGAGATAGCCATGAAAAAAAAAAAGAGAAAAAGAGAAATTGAGACCAGACCATCAGACCAACTGGAATAAATTCAATAAAGTCGACCACTGGAACCCTTGTATATGCCAGTTGTGTTGACCTAGAGTTAGGATTATCGACCACTGGTACCCTTGTATATGCCAGTGTGTTGATATTAGTCAGACTAGTATCTCAGTCCATTAGGATAGGTTCATTATGGCAGTGGTCTTCAGACAGATATGAGAAACACCGTTCACCTTAGTCAACATCAAAACCATCTATGTTTTTCTATATCCATCTTCTTAATCTATCCATGTGATTTGTTTCATTCTGAGTTTGGATGCGACTATCTGAGTAGAACTCTGTCACTTTATATGAATTTTAGTATGCTTGAGTGCGAACTCGTGTACAGCAATTGGAATTTCGTATCAGGGTACTTCCTCCTGTAGTCAATAAGTATGCCAACCAAGGAGATTGTTTAGTTCCTTCCAAGGTTCTGTGTAGATAGCTAGGGTCTGGAGTATAAAGGTTTTGTGGGTATACCTCTGGTAAGCCCTCCGGAGACAACACTCCGCCACTAGAGACACCTAGGGGTTTAAAGGCTTGTTGCACACGCTAAGTGCAACCAACGATGCCTGCGACAGTGAGTTAGGATTTTATTTTCTATTTTTGATTTGCTCGAGGACTGGCAAATAATAAGTTTGGGGGTATTTGATAGACACATTTTTGTGTCTGATATAATCTCAATTGTATATACTGTTAGTGCTCGGTTTTGTATTTATTATGGCTTTTTGTGTCTTTGTAGGTGTTTTTGGAGAAATAAACTTTTGCGGCAAAATTGGCTCGAAAAGGTGGTTTTTGCACTCGTGGGAGAAAATTAATAAGGGGCACCTCAATTACTAAGGGGAATCCCATTTCCAGGAAGCACTATTGGCACCCCATCATCGGATAAGGGGAGGTCATCTTCAAGAATTCAAATTCAAGTTCTGGTAGGAATTATTTTTACAGCAGAGCATATTTTAGGGTTTGATTTTGGAACGATTATGGAGAGATTCAACCGCTGAATTCTCTTGAGTTAGGCTTCAGTGGACTAAACAGGGCGTGTATGGGTGTTTTATTCGATGAACTTGGGATGGATTTTTAGTATGAAGCAAAACAGGAAAGTGATATAATCTCGGGTTTTTGTTGTTGAATAGTTACGTGGATTATGCTGGATATTTTCATGGATATGACTCGAATTAGCCCGTTGCTACAAAACAGGGGTGGTAGTAGAGTTTGAATCGAACCAGAAGAAGTTGTGATGTAGTGCTCGTGAAAACAGGGCAAGAAAGAAGTTATGGGAAGTTGATTTATTTTTAGTAAATACGTACAGAAAGGGAAGAGAATATCACCTGTTGGATTTGATTCTATCCTAAGAAGAGGGTTGACGACGGAAACCAGAGAAGAAAAGGGAAAGAATCTGTAACTTTCTGTGAAAAAAGCCGAGACTTGGAAAATAAGAAAAACAGGGGTGTTCTCGGGATTTAATGACCCTGTGAAGTATATAAAAGGAGTTGGGATTAAACCAATAGAAATTCTTCTATTAGGTAGAGTGTGAAAATATTTGGTATTACGATCCATTTCAGTAATAAAAGAATCACCAGATTTTTGCCTATAGAAATCTTCCTTAATATTAAACCAATCATCAAGTTTCTTAGAAATAACAACAATATTATCATGCTGAGAATTATAAGACATATCATTCTGAATAGTTTCAAGTTGAGCTTGTAGATTATTAATATTCCTATAAATGTCTCCAAACTCAACTTTATTCCAATGAGACAATATTTTCCTAGTTCTTTTTTGTTTATTGCTCAAATTAAAAACAACAGATCCATTAATATTAGTATTCCAAGCAATCTGAAGTTGATTCTTAAAAGAAAAATGTTTCATCCACATATCAAAAAACTTAAAAGTTCAATAGTTACTATCCATTTCCTTTGGGACTAGCATGATGGGGCAGTGATCAGATCCAGCTTGAACTAAGTGTAAAAGCTTGGATTGAGAAAAACAACTGAACCAATAACTATTACCTAAGTCCATGTCAATTCTAGATTTCCTACTACCAGTTCCAAAACTATTGCTAGTCCAGGTAAAATTCTTAACTGTATAGCCAATATCCATAAGACCATAATTGTTCATTTTTTCCTGCACATATCTATCCTCAGTAGAATAATTAGAAGCCTCAGAAACATCATGGAGATGAAAGTTTAGATCACCTAGAACTAACCAGGGTTGCAAAATATTTTCACTAATATTCATCAGAAAATCCCATTGCTCTTTCTTTTTATCAAAATAAGTGGAGCTATACATGAAGGTTATGAGAACTTCTGGTTTACTAGGATCTATTCTAGTGATGACATGTATCATATTATTGGAGATATGTTGAATATCACAAAAGATGCCATCCTTCCACATGAGAATTAAATCTCCAGCAAGACCAACTCTATTAATATTAACATGATTACAGTAGCCTAGGGAAATTGCTAGAGAAACCATTCTGTCACTGTCTACTTTAGTTTCTATAAGAAATAGAAAATCAGGGGATTGTTTCTTAACTAGAACAAATAATTGATCTTTAGTGAATTTTTTGGCTAGGCCTTGAACATTCCAAGATAATATATTCATATTTAAAGAAATGTTAGAAACCAAAAGTTGAAAATTATGCAGAAAGTTAAGGTTTGTTGAGAATATTACCGCAACAGTAGAGGCCTTCACCATACCATGAGAGTTCTCTCTTGCAGGTTGATCTCCTTCCTCAGCCAAATCATGCTCCATGCCATCAAAATTATCTATTTTATCAGTAGAACCAGTATTGTGACCAATGTTACTTTCAATTTCGGTATCATCATCACTTCTATATCGTGTTGCTTTCCTTGCTTCTGCTAGTTTCTCTGCCTTCTCTTGTTCCTCCAGCTGTTTACGACTTGCTTCACAGATTTGTTGCATCAATTGGTCCAAATCCTCAATTATTTCCACTCCATAATTCCTTGCTAAGTTATGGAAGTAAATGATATATTCTTCATTAGTGTATATCCTAATCTTTAGATCTAGCTCAGTATTTTCACATTCTTCATCATTATGCTCTACTGTGAAACAATGATTACAAAGAAGGTGTGTCTGTCTCTCCTAGTGATACCTAACCCATGTAACTCCACCAGCTGCAGTGTTCCACCATCCTCCCCTGTGCATAGGCTTTTTGAGGTCAATCTTAACCCTTGCAGTTATAACAGTGCCAAAATCTGGGCGATAATTATCAGACTTTGTCCATATTTTAGGACCCAATTCTACCAAAGCTTCATCGATGTCCGGTACTGCATGATGTTCAAGAAGGATATTTTTGAATTGCACATTCCACTCCTGGTGAGAAAAATCATAATCCTTTCCAGCAATTGAAGTATTGTATTTAACAAGAGTGATATGACTCTTTTGAACATTCTAAGGACCTCTTTTGAGAATTGCTTCTACTACTTCATTGGATGTGATGTGAAAGAGATAAATATTTTTATCCAGACCTCTCATATTTTTGATTCGATATTGCTTCCAAAGAATATTGACTTCTTTCCTTACAGTATCTTTTTCCACCGGATCTTTTGAATGCAGTTTTCCAATTAAGGTGTTTTTCCATTCTTCTTTTGCAACTGATATGGCCCTTGTTGACCCCATAACTTTCCAAAGATTGCGTTGGTTAAAGTCACGGATACGAGCTTCATTCATTTGTGAAGTGAGAAAAGAAACTTGTGTGTTTGAAGATGAAGCCATTGCTCTAGGTTTTAAATCTCTTAATGGAGTTCCAGAAGAAGGTAATATGAGAAAAGACTTTGTTTGCATCTCAATATAAAGGAGAAAGTCGAATAATTTATAACTGAAATAGTTATATTGTTATAACTATGAATAGGTAAAAAAGGAAAGGATATATTCGAAGAAAAATATACCGAATACTGGCATTGAAGTCGATTACAGTCAACTCGGAAATATTTAGAGGATAGCTAGAGACCCACAAATTACGCTGATCTATAGCGGGAATTATTGAATTTTGAAAATCCAAATTCTGGTTCACACAATGTTGAATCGGCACTGTTGAATCGTAGAAAATTAACTCACCTTATACATTGTGATTATATACATAATCTAAACTGCAATACTGGTTCATACTCATAATAACCATTCTTTGATTGATGGCTTGCAAAACTGCTGTCGGAGATGATATCAAATCGGAGCTTGGCTGCAACAATATTGTTGACAGAAAGAGATTAATCAAAACAAAATCCGAATAATGGAAGCTTCCCATGGTGAATGGTAAGATGGCCCTGCAAAAAGATTAGAAACCCATTATCAAAACAGTAATAAACTACAAAAAGAAGAAAAGCATTTTAGGTGTGTGAAGAGATTGAAAATGATAATAATTGCTCATATAGACACCATTAAATCTGTTAAAAAACAAAGAAAAAATCAATAATTAAAGTGGAATCAAAACATTGAAACACAAGATTAGGATTGAAGGAGAAATCTAAAAGAAATAGGCTTCAAAGAGATTGAAAACTCATAGAAATTTTAGAGACTGAGTCGACTCAGTGTCACCCGATTTGCAGAGGGGTTTTAGTGGACTTAATATTATCACTAACGGTTAAAACTCATCTACATATACTCTGGGAGACGGTATTCTCAGTCAGAGATTCTTGTGGTATGAGCTTTCATGCTTCGATGAGAGACATGAACCTCAATACTCATCTGATTGATGGATCAGGAGCATGTACCATTATGGTTTTACGATTTTATCCTTTGTCGAAAATCCACCATCTACAGTGGATGACATGCTCGTCAAGAGCAAGCTCTCACAAGATCATGCAAACGATCTCAAAGAAATTTTTGAACAAATGAGGAAATTCAATATGAAAATCAACCCAGAAAAATGCACTTTTGGGGTAACCTCAGGAAAATTCTTAGGATATTTGATCACCAAGCGAGGCATCGAAGTCAACCCAGCTAAGGTTCAGGCCATACTTGAGATGCCCTCGCCTGCAACGGTCAAAGACGTGCAGGGGAAAATGGCCGACTAGCATCCTTGGGAAGGTTTATAGCTAGATTGTCCGACAAATGTAAGGATTTCTTCAATACTTTAAAAAAGGGCGAAAAGTTCTCATGTAGCATTGAGTGCGAGGACGCCTTCCAAATAATCAAAAAAAATCTGGCCACCCTGCTAATCCTACAGAAGCCCGAACAGGTGAAAATCTGTACATCTATCTATCGGCGACTAACACTTCGATTAGTGCGGTGCTAACTCGCATAGATAAAGAAGTAGAGAAGTTGATCTACTTCATAAGTAAAACTCTGACATCGGCAGAAAAGAACTATTCTAGATCGAGAAGATTGTGTTGTCCTTAGTCTACGCGACGCAAAAGTTCTGGACATATTTTCATGCACACACAGTGACTGTCATCACAAAGGCCCCAATAGAGTCCGTCTTAGACCATGCAGATAGAGCAGGGAGAATCTACAAATGGGGATCTCAAATAAAAATTTGGGTAAAATACCAATAATAAACCGCAATAAAAACTGAATTCGTTGCGGACTTCTTAGCAGACTTTCCCCTAGAAGATGCTGAGGAGATTGAAGAAATCCCAGGAATGGAAGACGAACTAGACGATCCACCCGAGCTACTTCGCTCTGAAAATCCTAGACGATGGGAAGTTTTCGTGGATGGCTCGTGCAATTCGGAAGGATCTGTAATCGGGATGGTATACACCACTCTGACGGGAAGAAGAATCGTCTATAGTATAAGACTAGAATTCCACGCTACAAACAATATAACCGAGTACGAAGCGGTCATACATACACTCCGAGTAATAATCGAACTCGGTATTGATGAAGTGAGGCTTATGAGTGACTCGCACCTTGTCGTACGACAAATATATGGGACATATCAGGCTTCCGACGCATGTTTGCAGCGATACCTATAGCTCGCCCAACATTACATCGGACACATACCCAACATCACTTTTAGGCACTTATGCAGGAATAATAACAGGCACGCAGACGCCCTGGATTTCATAGCCTCCATGACGGCGGACCCAGAGCAACAGCCGTAAGAATCGAAAGAATATTACTTCCCTCCATACCCATAAAAGGAGAAATGAAGATTATTAATGTAAACACAAGCCAAGAAGCTTTACCAGAAAATGATTGGAGAACCCCCATCACGAAATACTTGGCTGGAGGTAGCCTTCCAAGCGATCAAAACCTCGCTCACAAGGTGATATCTCGCTCAGCTAACTACCAGTTGAGAGAGGGGATGTTATATCGACAATCATATCTGGGACCACTGCTCAGGTGCCTATCCTTCGAGGAAGGCCGGAATATTTTAAAAGAAATACATCGTGGGTACGCTGGAAATCACAGTGGAGGCGGATCTCTATCCCATAAAGTCAGACTCCAAGGATACTTATAGCCTCGAGTGAATGAGGATTCAAAACAAATGGCACGACGATGCATAGAATGCCAAAATTTTGGAAAGAGAAGGCATGCCCCTTCTATGGACCTAAAATCCGTATTAAGTCCTTGGCCATTTGACAATTGGGAGTTGACATCGTAGGACCCATACAAGACAGCACTGGAAAAACAAAGTATCTAATTGTAGCAGCGAACTACTTCACCAAATAGGTGGAAGCCTAAGCCCTCAAACACATCAGAGACCAAGATGTCTTTAAGTTCTTGTTCGAACATATTATCTGCCGCTTTGGTATACCGTCCGCTATCGTGTCGGACAATGGAGCCCAACTCCAAGGGAAGAACATTAATCTCCTTTTTAACTGTTTTAAGATCCGAAAAAACAAATCCACGCCGATCTATGTCGAAAGCAATGGCCAGGCAGAGGCCACTAACAAAACCATCGCTGACATGCTTAAAAGGAAATTGGATGGACATGGAGCCAGCTGGTGTGAACAATTACACAATGTTTTATGGGCTTATCGAAGAACTCGGAGAGAAGACACAGGGATGACTCAATTTGCTCTAACATAGTGCACAGAGGCGATCATACCAACAGAAGCAATGATCCATACAACCAGGACTGAGGCTTGGGAAAAGAACCTCACCTCGGACATGATACTCGCAAAACTAGACGATCTCGAGGAATATCGTGAAATTTCCCTTCCAAGGTTAGAAAATTACCATCGGAGGCTAGCCCGAGAATACAACAAACGTGTTCTGCCGAGGCAATTCAGTCCATGCGATAAATTCTGGCGAGAAATACCACCCTACCGGCACCAGTCAGGAAAGTTTGCCCCCGTATGGGAGGGACCACTAACAATCATAGCCAAGGAAAGCAATGGAGCATACAGACTGCTCAAATATAATGATGAAGAATTAGAACGCTCATGGAATATTAAATACTTAAAACAATACAATGCTTAGCTCACAGAATGATAGAACGTGAAAACAAGGTTAGAATCCCTTCTTGTAAAAGGTTATGAAACCTTACTTGAATGTACCAAGGGCTTATAGCCCCTTTTTGAGAATAATAAAACATCTCAGTATATTGCACATTTATCTTTGCTTTAATTTTTTCGTGTGTTTTGTATTTATCGTATATAGTCTTTTTATTTATGCTTTAATTTCTTTTTCATTTTTTAGTTCTCTCAATTGCATGTAGAATAATCATCCCAACACACATTATAACGAAAAACCATCAAGATTATGGCATGGTGCTAACTACACCTTCCACTCCACGACGAGTGATGCGGGTAAAAAGCCTAAGCTGCCTAAAAACGGATATACGGACTAAAGGCAATGCCATCTAGCTCCACACATCTTGGTGAAGCGGGGAATCCTTAAGCTACCTAGGAAGAAAAAGACCTAAGGTAATGCCATCACGATCAATATATCGGATGATGTCCTGCCACAACAGGAGATATCCAGAATTGAGGTACTTTCCTTTGGCTAGGTGAAGAATCACTCAACCGAGATATCGCCCTACCTACCAGTGGTTATAACAAAAAGATGTAAACAACTAATCACACAACCAAGGGAAAAGTGTAACCTAAACTGGACACTATTAAAAAAAACAAGCCCATCAAGGCGTTAGACAAAGGCGAGAAAGGAAATATCATATACTCAAAGTCCAACACCGTATGAGATGCCTTATCCGATAGGAAACTAATCACTCATCGGATTTGTCATCCATGGTTGGACCAACAGTATACGTACAAACCCCTCAGAGCCATTAGAATACACATACTATATGGAATAATTCAGCAAGAAAAATATTGTTCATATCAAAAAATACTTCAATTAAAAGTATAGGATATCCCCTCGGATACAACACGGGGCATAATAACTGAAAGAACCTA
The DNA here is from genome assembly GCF_003573695.1 of Papaver somniferum. Lineage (NCBI taxonomy): Eukaryota > Viridiplantae > Streptophyta > Magnoliopsida > Ranunculales > Papaveraceae > Papaver > Papaver somniferum. The sequence continues at coordinate 172,903,930 of NC_039365.1, read as the reverse complement.
AAGGAGTTCTTCATACTAAAAGAAAATAAAAACAAAGGAGCATTATAATAGTGCCTCTCCAGGAGCATCCCGCTCAATATTCCATCCGATCCTCGCCCTCGGGGGCAGCTGAATCACCCTACTGGGGCATCTGCGATACCAATCTCGGACCCAGTATCATCAGCATGAGCAGGAGCAGTCTCGTGCAACACCCCATCACCCACAAAGAAGGAGATCCCACCATCCCTAAATCGCTAAAATAAGGCGTAAATAAAAAATCCTAAAACATTCAATGGCTTAGAACCATCAGCAGTTGTCTTTAGCTGCACGATGCACATGCCGTCAGACGCCAAGCTATAAAACAGGGGCAAGGTATATATACCTTAAAATATTAAGACAATATTTTATACCTTAGCATCCTCAGCATCTCGGGAGATGTACATTTGTAAGAAAGAGCAATAACTTATACAGATCATGGATCTTCGAAGGATACGGCTCATTTAGCACCAACCAAAAACAGCAAAACTTCTGTCACCTGTTGAAGGACAATCCGCATAGCAACAGAAAGTGTTTCCAAGCTAAACAGTGTGAAAAATACACAATTTAAAGTGTTTCTAAACTAAACCGCATAAAAAAATACAATGGCGTATGGAAATCTTCTAACAAAAAGACCAATCCACTAGCAGGCAAACCATCTTCCTTAACTCACCAATGGGTTAAAGATGGTATGCGAACAGATAGGTCTTCACGAGAAAACATTGGTGATGATCTAGAGATTAGATCAAGAAGAACCGACGAATCAAAAAAATGAGATGGTATACCATCATGCTCAAGAAAACATGAGAAAAGACCTCGACGCCATGGATGACGGGGAGGGAAACTTTCACCAGGCATAAAAAGCTTTTATGAAGAAGGCTCTGAACTTTACAGAATGGAAGAAGAGAATGAAACTCAATTATCCACCCTAAGAAGACTTCTATAGGAATAAAATTCCTCTGAAAACTAACCAACACTTCCCAATCCAAGATAGTCAAAACGAAGGAAATCTCGGAGGACGACCATAAAGAGAGAGAAAGATATTCTCTATCTTAAGAAACCTTTGGAAAATCAATCGGCGCCTCAAATCCAACATGTAAAAGCACATTAAGGAAGACGAAGTGGCAAGAATCTCGGACGTGACAATAAAGTCGGGGCTGTTACAAAGTTTTCTTCTCATCGTGCCCTTAGCATAATGAAAAGAAAAGGAGCAAATTGTGAGGGTGAAATACTCGATCCCCACGTGTCAACATCCTAAGGGATGATCTCATGATAAGGAGATAAGGTGGAAACATTGAATCATCCTCCAAACGGCATATCTCGTCTAAATCGAGATATCTGCTAACAGGGCTACATGTGTAACGCGCGTTAAGAATGGTCTAATCAAACTCAGACGGTCAAGTCTAAAAAGGAGAAACGCATTTAATGAAGGAACACAAGAGACGTGGGCTAAAGTAAGTCGTATCAGAAGACTCGGACGATCTGTGCCATAACCCGAGGATAGTGCAGTACGATTCCTTCTAAAAAAGAGCACCACGGTCGGTCACGACACGATACAACTCGGAAGGAGAACCTAGCGAAATATCACAAAGGGATGGCATAGAGCTCGTCTGAGGCAACAAAGGGATACACGATGGCTCCACCAGCTCGCCGAGAGAAGACCACTCCGACACAAGTCTAGTATGTCTATAAATACCAGTCCATGTAGAAGGAGATGGACATGTAATCTTTTATGGTAGTTCTACAAAGAATCCTAGAGAGAGATTTAGATAAAAAGAGAGTGAGGAATCTAAGTGATATATGTAACTCTACTAAGGGTAAGACCCTAATTAATAAAAAAAATAACTTCTTTCTCGTGGATGTAGATCTTCATGGTCGAACCACGTTATATGGTTGTGTCTATTTTTATTTTCAAGTTCTTTACATCTTGTTCATTTTTGAATCTTGCGTATTAGTAGCTTTATAATCGTTAGATCTACTTGGGTGTAGTCATTAGAAAATAAGCAACTACTTCGAACGTCATAAGTGAGTCAGTGACCACCTCATGGAACGTCATAAAGCCGCACCTTTTTAGCTTTCAAGTTGATTGCACACGTTTGTTTTTCACCTTGACTAAAAAAGCCCAGGCATTTCAAGCCATTCATAAACAGTTGATGGCGAAAATAATTAATTTAATTAGTTTGTTAGGATATTTTTTTTGTGGAAATATTATAAATACCCTTGCTTTTGATGACCTTCAAAAATACCTTTACTAAAAATGATAATACCCCTACACTGAAATCCCGAGATTATAGATTATTGATATACCCCTACATAATAACACGACATATTGATTCACGATCGAATTCAGCCATTTTTTCATTTATGTTTTTGGTTTCTCTCTCTGTGCAGTGGCTCCACACGAAAAGAAACTAGATCAATTTAGAGGAGAAAATAAAAAAAAAAATTCAAAAAGCTAAAAAATTAGGGTGTAGAAATCAATTTTAGTGTATTGATCCTTTGTTGAATTAACTCTCTTCTTCAACAACAAAAGTTTGAAGATTCAAAATCGAAGGTAAAGATCGATATATACGAATATAAATTTAGTTCGCATTTTTTTGATTCAAATTTTTTAGAATTTGGTAATGATTTCATCCGTTTGAGCCGTAGATAAGAAACTTTGATTAAGAAACTTTGATTGTAGGAGGTGGATATGGTGGTAGGAGACAAGAAAACGGTGGATATGGTGGTGCTTGTGGTAGAGAAGACGGTGGATATGGTGGAATTGAAAAATCCACTTGAGGTGATTCGTATGTATTCATTAGTGTATTGATCCGTTTCTAATTCATTTGATGTTAATTGTTATGAGGTTTCCTCCTATGTCTAATTAGCTGTTGCTAGAATTTTTGAGCTACACAATAATATAACCTTAACTTCCTTGAAATCCTGGAAACAGAATCGTAGGAAAACATGTTCAACGTTATATAGTGTTTTGTCGCATTGCAGGTATAACATTGTCAGATTTTAGTTTATGTGGGATTGCCATTGTATGAGGCAGTTGGATTGTACATAGGAACGAACGTAACTGCATCTTTAGGAACATGTAGGGACAGAAAATGGATTGTATATTTTTGTTGGTTTATTTGCGTCTGTTGTTGTGGTGGGGGTAATAATCCATATATCATAATACATCTTCATTGTTGGGCAATATTTGTTTTTGTTGCTGCAGTGGTACTTTGAGAGAAGTCATTGAGTTTTTGTTGCTGTACTTCTTGTTGAGTAGGTGAAAGTGAAACTGAATTTTCATACAGAGGAGGTATACCACAAGTATCATTTGATGTGGATGAGAAAATGGGTATAATCACGTTAGCAATTTCTGTTGGTGTTGTAGTACTAGTAGTAGTTGTAGGTGCAGGAGTCATGATGGAGCAGTCTTGACGAGTATTTAATGGCAATGGTGATGATGTTGCTGCCAAGAAAAACAGTAGTTTATGGTTTGTTAAATTGAACTCATAGTATTTTGGTTTAGTAATTTCATTTCCTTGAATAGTGTGAAATTGAACTGATCTTGTGGTGCACTCCACGTCAGAAAATGCATGTTCGATTCACGTCAGGTTCACTAATTTTAGTACATCAATTTTTTGGGATCAACTTTGATTGTTGATACCATATTTTGGGATCAACATTGGTTGTTGATACCATAAATAATCTGAACATTTTATGAATTTTTTATTTTAGGGATCAACTTTGGTTGTTGACATTATATTGTCTATTATTTAATTTTTTGATTTTTGTTTTGGGGATCAACTTCGGTTGTTGACACCATTTTTTTTTATGATTTTTGTTTTTGGGATCAATTTCGGTTGTTGACACCATATTATTATTTTTATTTTTGTTTTCTTATTTTTGTTTTTCGGATCAACTTCGGTTGTTGACATCATATTTTGGGGTTCAACTTTGGTTGTTGATACCATATATTTTATTTTTATTTTCTGATTATTATTTTTTTCGGATCAACTTTCGTTGTTGACACAACCGGTGGTGGCGGCGGCGGTGGTGGCGTGGTGGTGGTAGCGTTCCGATGGTGGAGTGGTGGTGGCGGTTAGTAGGCGGTGTTCGTTGAGCAATGGTGATGGAACGGTAGTTGAATGTTGGAGGTGGTGGATATGTGGTGGTGCTAACGGTGGTGGTGGTTGCGGTCGTGAAGTGGTAGAGAAGGAAATTTGTTGTAATTTGAAATTAAAAAAAAAAACAATATGAGTGGGGGTATTAAGGTATCTATTTTTAAATGGATAAGGTTTTTAAATGATAGGAGTATTTTTATTGTTGTATAAGGGTATATTTTTGTTGGGTGTCAAAACTAAGGGTATTTTATTAATCTACCCTTTTTTTTTTTTTTTTGGGGGGTCAATTAACAAATTTCAATTCATTCAAATCAAAATAGTGATTACATGTTCGCTTACAAGATTAACAAAAACATCAAAATACATAAAAAAAAAATCAAGATAATTAAAACTCTAATACAAATAAAGATATCAACTACAAGCATATCGCGAAGAGAAAGAGCAATAAACCGCAGAGATACCCAATTTTTGATTATGTATAAGGGAGAGATGATGACATATTCCAGAATTAATTCCGACCATTTGATTTGATTGTATTCTTCTTTGAAAAGAGACGCTCCTAGAAGTAAGGAGTATTTTTCCCATAAACTTGTAGATCGAATCGTTGATGTTTTTGAATCAAGAATAGCAAGCCACGAACCATCCATCAATAATTGAAAAACTCGCCCCACAACGACGAAGAAAAATCGCCCCAAAACGGCAAAGAAACATGTAAAAAGACATAAAAAGTGATGTAGAAACATCTTATTCAATAAACTATTACCTAAAACTAGAAAAGAAAGAGAAATCCTTCCTCAGATCTGGTCTTTGGACCAAATCTGAGCAAGAAAGATGAAAAGACTTTAGAATTTTTTTTAAGAAGAAAAGCTAAAGGAGAGAAGAAAGATAAAAGAAGGATTTTAGACTTTTTAAAATGAATCTAGTTTGTTAGGAATTGTTATTACACGAAGAACCTCTAAATTTTGTATCTCAAAAATGCCCTCATTTTTTCTTGGAAAGTAGATGTTTATAATAAAAATATATCTAAAAGAGTGGATTTTACAAACAGAAAAAAAAAATATAAAAATAAAAGAATTCCAAAATATCAACCAAATACCATTCTAACCATGTCATTAAATTTAAATGACACGGAGCCAAGCAAAAGGGTTACCACCGCCGCCGCAACATGGTTATCATGGGAGCCAAGCAAAAGGGAATCAAATTGAAATAAACCAAGGGACATGGAGGTTCGGCTGTAATTCCATAGTACACTCGAAGGAAGACTTCCAAAATTTTCATGATAGTGTGCTCTCAAGGGTGTATAAAAGGGATTATGAAGGGAATGAGATATTTCCTGTAATGAAGAAGGAACCCCTAGAGGAGTGGAAAAAAATAGATATATCATTCTCAGCGCAAGATGCACCAGGAAGAGGAATCTCACACACGGATTCATTGGTCATCCATTGGTAAATACTCATGAGAAAAAGAGGATCGATGCGATGAAGGGAAGGCATGGGCTATGGACAAGGTCTTAGTGGACATGGGAAGCTCAGTGGACATACTTTTCTATCATGCATTCAAAACTTTGGGATATGAGGATTCTGACATGGTTCCTTCGACATATAACCTATACGGGCTCAATGGGGTAGCAAAAAAACCAAAGGGCGAGATACGTGTGAAGATCTTTGCATGAGAACTAGAGACAGAGGTTATTTTCATTGTGGTGGATGTGGAGTCGCCATATAATGATCTCATGGTCAGACCATGGATCCATGGGATAAAAGGCGTTGCATCGACTTATCACCAGGCGATATGATTCCCAATGCCAAGCGGAATTGGCGAGATAAAAGGAAACTCGGAGGATGCAAAGGATTGCAGCGAGAAGGATATTGAAAATTACGAGGAAAGATTAAAGAGAAGGAATGAACGGATGAAGAGCACGCTGGAGTCAAAGAAAGAAAATGAGCTGATGGTATACATGGCAAAGGAAAAAGAAGGATGGGCAATACCCAGCGAGATTCGGAGAAAGAAGGTGAACCAGTAAAACCAGTGAAAGAACCAACTTCACTGGGTGAACCCGTCATGAATTTCGCAGCTGTAGAACCCACGAAAAATATAAATGTGGGAACTGATGATGAACCAAAAATTGTAAAGATTTGGACAAGAATGGAAGCAGAAGAGGAGGCAAGGCTAGTTGAGTTTTTAAAAGAATACTGCGATGTATTTACAAGGAGCATGGATGAAGTACCGGGAATTGATCCGCAAGTAGCATGCCACAAGATGGACCTGGACCCGTCAATTAAACCGGTAAGGCAACGAATAAGGAAGATTGCAACGGCTTATCACGAGAAAATCGATAAAGAACTTCATAAGATGATGGATTCGGGAATCATAAGACCAGAAAAATATCTAGATTGGATCGCAAACATGGTAATAGTGCCCAAGAAGAACAATGGTATAAGGATATGTATCGATTTCAGCGACTTAAACACTTCTTGTCCCAAAGACTCCCATACCGAATATCCCACAAATGGTCGAATCAGCGGCAGGATATAAAAGACTGTCATCCATGGACGGGTATTCTGGGTACAATCAAATACCTTTGGCTGAGGAAGATCAAGAACATACGGCCTTCTTTTCTCCCAGAAGGTTGTATTATTACACGAGAATGCCATTCGGACTAAAAAACGCAGGGGCGACTTATCAGCGGATGGTGGAGAAGATCTTCGCAAAATGGGTGCACACAAAGCTAGAGGTTTACGTAGACAAAGGATTCTGGAGATAATGTGGAAGATTTGAGGGAGATCTTCAAGCAGATGAAGAAATATAAAATGAAGATAAACCCGTTAAAATGCACTTTTGGGGTTGAATCAGCAAAGTTCTTGGGTCATATTGTTTCTCGAAAAGGCATAGAGGTGGATCCAATTAAAGTGCAAGACATATTAGAGATGACATCCCCGGCCACCATAAAGGACGTACACAAATTGAACGGACAGTTGGCAGCATTAGGGAGGTTTATCTCGAGATCATCGGACAAATGTAAACGCTTATTTGACATCCTAAAGAAGGGAGCAAAATTCGCATGGACGCAAGAATGTGAGGAAGCGTTGAAAAGTGTTAAAGAGCACCTTATCAACTTGTCAATCTTGCAGAAACCGAAACCTGGGGAGGAGTTGTTGATCTGTCTTATACACAAAAGCCTTTATTTGCTGAATATCCTTTCGCATCTCCTTCATCACTTCAAGAAGGTCAGAAAACTTTTGAGAATTTGAAGGAACGGCTCTTGGCTTCCTCACATTCCTTCTCTTTCTTTTCAAGGTGGAAGATAATGGAGATTTCTCTTTTTCCTTCATGATTGATGGCTTAACAATCATATTAACATCCTTTCCATCAGAAGACATCATGCTTGGAGTATCCATAGTTGTATGGGTTTGTGAGAGGAAATCACAATTTAAACTCAACAAGTAGTCTTGAGATAAAAGGAGGTTACAGAGAAGGAAAAAGTAATGTAGGGTTACGCAACCTTTTAACAGGTTCGTGTACGTGCAACTCTGAACCCTAGAGAGAGTAGAATTGTCGAAAATAACCCTTTCTTTTATTGATAGACAGGGAAGAACAAAACTAAGAAAAGAAAAACTTTTCCTAAAGCCTGAGAGGTACACAACCTTGTCTCTTTTGATCAGGCACATGAGACAAGATTTACAAACAACACAATCAAGTTGTGTTGTGGCGAACAACAATTTGTCCACCATGTTCCTCTTGAGAGGAATCCTCAGACTTCTTTCTATCAAAACGATTTGTCCATACTTTCTTCTCTAATGGTCTTGTTTTGTATTTGTAAACTAAATTCTTAGACGAAGATAAAATCTTACATACCTCAACGGTTTTCTGAGCGAGTTTAAGCTTATTTGCTAATCGATTTGCTCTTCGTTGAAGTTTGTTGACGTGCTTCAGTTGGTGTTTGTACTCTTAACACTTTGATAGTTCATGACCCTTTAGAGAACAAAATGAGCACGTCAGTCTTGGATAATATTCAGGCATTTGTGATGTGCATGCAACTAGACACATAGTGGATCCTGAAATACAAACGGAGTTTCCAAAGAATAAGTCAATTTTTTCTTCCATATTGGTTGAGTTTTCTTCTGAAAGAATATCGAGATTGATGTATGTATTGCTACAGTTATCAAAATCAATATTTTCACCAAGAAGTGCACCATTTGATTTCTTGTCTTCATTAGAATCATAGTTGTCAGACATTTCATCAAGAGTTGCAGCAAGACCTTTGTTCCTAGTATATTTTCTACGATTTGGGCACTCGTTTGCAAAATGACCAAATACTTTACACTTAAAGCACCGAGGAATATCCTCGTTATCAGTTTCATCTGTGTCCCTGTTTTTAGGAGGAATACGATTATGAGGTTTGACTGATGCTTTAGGCTTATCTCTGGAGAACCGTTTACTTCTCTTGAACAGAAGGTACCTAAACTGTCTTCTGATCATTGAGACCGACTTGTCAAGATCTTCATCTGATGAATCAGTCTCAGAGTGATCGTCTTAAGAGATATACACTTTTTTACTTTTATCAAGTAATTTAGTGTCTTTTAGTGCTTTGAACGCAACATCCTTAGATTTGGATGAATGCTCGTGATCAAAGATCTTAATCTTCCCAACCAACGTATTTATGGAGAGAGTATCAAGGTTATTTCCCTCAACGATGGCATGCTTCTTAGAGTCGTATCTAGATGGTAGCGATCTGAGAATTTTCATCACAATGTCCTTTTGAGGAATAGTCTTAGCCAATGCAAAAGATGCATTAACAATTTCAGACACTCTGTGATTAAACTCATCAAATGAATCTTCATCTTCCATACGAAGGTTTTCCCAATCGGAATTAAGGTTTTGAAGCCTAACTTCTTTTTCACTGGAATTACCTTCAAATACGGTTTCTAAGATATCCCATGCATCTTTAGACCTAGTGCAATTTGACACATGGTGCTGAAGATTCGGGGTAATGGCATGTATGATGATATTCAAACAGTCAGAATTTTGCTTTGCAGCACGTATCTCGGCAGGACTGTATTCACTAATATTCTTGGGAACGTTTACATTTCCAACTGCCTCAATGGGAGCATCATAGCCATTAACAACATATACTCATGATTGAAAATCACGCGCTTGAAGAAAAGCTCGCATATCAATCACTACGGGAAAAATATACATCTACAGCTGGAGATTTACAACTCTTCGCTAAACATCGTAGAAAGTCCTATGTTTTACAACTGGTTTCAAAGGAAGAGTTGTCGTATATCATCACTGCCAACCCTTAGGAAACAAGGGGTTGCGCTAAGAAAACAAACGACAACTCCTTAAGCAAAAGAGTTGTGACGACATTTAGCCATAACAACTCTGTTCCATAAGGAAGTGACTAAGCCTATCACAATTTTTACAAGAGTTGTTGAAGAAAACCAAAATATGATGATGAAAAATAGTGTTAGAGGGGAGATTCGAACATGAACCTACTGCATGGAAGTCTAGCTCATCAACTATCCTTAAAGTTCACAAGTTTTGTTTTGTTTTTCTTTTTTTTTAATAAAAACGTATAACGACACTTATAAGTGTTGTTGAAGTAAAAATATAGAATGTTGGAAAAAATGAGGTTAGAGGGGAGATTCGAACATGAATCTACTGCATGGAAGTCTAGCTCATCAACCATCCTTACCGTTCATAATTTTTGGCTTTTTTTTAATAAGAATGTATAACAACACTTATAAGTGTTGTTGAAGTAAAAATATAGAACGTTGGAAGAAATGAGGATGGGGGGATTTGATCCTCATCCTCCTGCATGGAAGTATACACCACTAATCATACCTACACTATCACATGTTCTGTTAAGTTTGTGGTTCTTTAATACACTAACTTTATGACAACCCTTCATAAAAGTTGTAAAACAAAATGTAATGCTCAAAAATAATGCTCAGGTGACTGAGCCGCAAACAACGCGAAGCCTTCTCTGTAAACAATCACATACATGCCTTCTTTGTAAACAATCACATACATGCCTCTCTGTAAACAATCACATACATTTTTCTCTGTAAACAATCACATATATTTTTCTCTGTAAACAATCACATATATTCTTCTCTGTAAGCATTGGCATCGCATAAGCCAAATACTTCTCAAAATGCTCTCCTATTGCTTGGCAAAATCTGGCACATTCTGCAATCACAACAACTTCACCAAATAAGGTTAAGTTCAAAATGTAACTTCCCTTCTAAAACCATATAGCTCAAATTTCAAAACAATAAGTTCCAAAGTCAATACATATCCTCAGTACATTACTGATCGATCTGGGTAATAGACCCTTGAGAAATCAGTGGAGGTGGTAAGTCTTCAACTCTGTGTAAGATTACTTGTTGGTGATGATGAAGTTGGTGAATAAATCTCCTGAGATGACGAAGCCGAGATCGATGTAGTTGAAGAGGATATTAATTAACATAGTTGTTGGAGTTGGAGACGATGGAGGGGGAGATGGTGATGATTTCAGTGAAGACGACGGAGGGGGAGATGAAGTTGCAGCTCTGTGAAGGAAAACAATGTTTGAAATGGAAAAGGAAAGAATAAAATTAATATGGAAAATAGAAAGAAAAAAAATTAACGGACGGCTTTAGATGGAAATGGATGGTTGTGATGAAAGTTTTTCTACATCCCTTTCCACAACTCATAAGAAAAGTCGTCGTAAGGATACGACAAATTTTTCTCACTTCTGCAGAATTTTTCTTACTTCTGCCAAAAATTTCTCACTTCAGCAAAAAATTATTTTGTTATCCGGTTCTGCAAAAAATTTCTCACTTCTGCAAAAAAAAAAAAAAAAAAAAAAAAAGTTGGATTAAATCACTAACTTAGGGTTATTAAGATTGGTAGAAATATCCGAAAACTTTTCCAGGACCAAAATTGTGAACCTGGAAGTTCGAAGTTATTGAGAATATTCCCATGGAATCTTACCAGTAAATGGTTGGATTCATCGTTTTTGCGAACTTTCAGACTTATATAGTAGTCCGCTCCTGACCAGGTTTCGATCTAGGAGGCATTTTCTTTCTCGAAGTTGACGAATTTTTGTGTGTTTAAGGTTTCTGAGAATATTCCTATGGAATCTTACCCATGAATGGTTGGATTAATCGTTTTTGTGAACTGTCAGACTTATATAGTAGTCCCCTCCTGGACAGGTTTCGATCTCGGAGCCAGGGTATGCATAAAATATGCCAAAATAGGGTTTGTTTAAGGTTTCGGGAAATATTCCAGAGGAATCTTGCCTGTAAATGGATGGATTCATCGTTCTTACGAAGTTTCCGACTTATATTAGTCCACTCACGACCAGGCTACGATCTCAGAGCCAGGGTATGCATACAATATGCCAGAATAGCTAGGGCTTGTTTAAGGTTTCGGAGAATATTCTGAAGGAATCTTACTTGTAGATGATGGATTCATCGTTTTTACCAAGTTTTCGACTTATAGTACTCCACTAACGGCCAGGTTTTGATCTCGGAGCCAGGGTATGCATACAATATGCTAGAATATGGTTTGTTTAAGGTTTCGGGGAATATTTCGAAGGAATCTTACCTGTAAATTGACGGATTCATCGTTCTTACTAAGTTTCTGACTTATAATAGTCCACTCACGTCTATGTTTCGATCTCAGAGCCAGGGTATACATACAATATGCCAGAATAGGGTTTGTTTAATGTTTCGGGGAATATACTCCAAATGAATCTTTCCTGTAAATGGATGGATTCATCGTTCTTAATTACGAAGTTTCCGACTTATAATAGTCCACTCACGTCCAGGTTTCGATCTCGGGGCCAGGGTATGCATACAATATGCTAGAATGGCTAGGGTTTGTTTAAGGTTTCGGAGAATATTTCAAAGGAATCTTACTTGTAGATGATGGATTCATCGTTTTTACCAAGTTTTCGACTTATAGTACTCCACCCACGGCCAGGTTTTGATCTCGGAGCCAGGGTATGCATACAATATGCCAGAATATGGTTTGTTTAAGGTTTCAGGGAATATTCCGAAGGAATCTTACCTGTAAATGGACGGATTCATCGTTCTTACGAAGTTTCCGACTTATACTAGTCCACTCACGACTGGGTTTCGATCTCAAAGCCAGGGTATACATACAATATTCCAGAATAGGGTTTGTTTAATGTTTCGGGGAATACTCCAAATGAATCTTACCTGTAAATGGATGGATTTATCGTTCTTAATTACGAAGTTTCCGACTTATAATAGTCCACTCACGTCCAGGTTTCGATCTTGGGGACAGGGTATGCATACAATATGCAATAATAATTAGGGTTTGTTTAAGGTTTCAGAGAATATTCCGAAGGAATCTTACTTGTAGATGATGGATTCATCGTTTTTACCAAATTTCCGACTTATAGTACTCCACCCACGGCCAGGTTTCGATCTCGGAGCCAGGGTATGCATACAATATGCCAGAATATGGTTTGTTAAGGTTTCAGGGAATATTCCGAAGGAATCTTACCTGTAAATGGACGGATTCATCGTTCTTACGAAGTTTCCGACTTATAGTAGTCCACTCACGGCTAGGTTTCGATCTCAGAGCCAGGGTATACATACAATATGCCAGAATAGAGTTTGTTTAATGTTTCGGGGAATACGCCAAATGAATCTTACCTGTATGGATGGATTCATTGTTCTTACGAAGTTTCCGACTTATAGTAGTCCACTCACAGCCAGGTTTCGATCTCGGGGACAGGGTATGCATACAATATGCGAGAATAGCTAGGGTTTGTTTAAGGTTTCAGAGAATATTCCGAAGGAATATTACTTGTAGATGATGGATTCATCGTTCTTACCAAGTTTCCGACTTATAGTACTCCACTCACGGCTTGGTTTTGATCTCAGAGCCAGAGTATGCATACAATGTGCCAGAATAGGATTTTTTTTAAGGTTTCGGAGGATATCCCGAAGGAATCTTATATATGAATAGATGGATTCATTGTTCTTATCAAGTTTCCGACTTATAGTAGTCTACTCACAGCCAGGTTTTGATCTCGGAGCCACTTTCTTTCTCTAAGACGCCATAAAATGGTTTTCTTAAGGTTTCATCGTTCTTACGAAGTTTTCGACTTGTAGTAGTCCAAGTTTCGAGATCGGAGCAACTTTCTTTCTCGAAGTCACCAGAAAAGGGTTTGTGTTAAGTTTTCAGAGAATATTCCATGGAATCCTACCGAATATTGGTTAGATTCGTCGTTCTTACGAATTTTCCGACTAGTTTGAAGTATGAACCCTCCGGAGCTTGTTGGATCAAAGTTTGTATGTTTTTATACCACATTTGAAGTTCGAATCAAGACTAAGCTTCATATTTATCGATTTAGATGATGTATAATGGTAAGTTTGAAGTCAGAACCCTCCCGGAGCTTCTTGTCTCATATTTTGTATGATGTTATACCACATTTGAAGTTTGAATGGACACTGAGCTTCATATTTATCGATTTCGATGATGTATCCAGCTAAGTTTGAAGTCAGAACCATCCTGAATTTCGTGGTCCATCTCTAGTAATCCTATAACCTGAGTTCACCAGTGTGAACTAAAGCTACTTCATGACCTGGATGACTTGTCAAAATTACTTCATGACCTATGCGACTAGTCGAAATTCAAACCGGAAGCACAAAGAGAAAACACAAAAACACAAAGAGAAAGCACAAAGAAACACACCAATTATCAAATTCATTTTTTCATTTTCCCGATTCATTCTTATACATTTTTTGTAATTTTTTATATCAGAATGTCGATAACAATGTCCTAAATTTATTAATATTCTGTTTGAATTTTTTTCCATGTGGAAGGTTGATAATTAAACCAAAAACATGAGTTCATATTAACACAAAGAGAAAGCACAAAGAAAACACACTTTCCTTGATCCGTATGACACTCTTAAATCAAATCTTTACCGTCCAAAAATCTTGATAATCCGTATGACACTCTTAAATCATATCTTTCACCGTCCAGATTCTTATACATAAATAAAAGTTTTTTTTCTCTCACTTCTCTTCACTCACTTTCGTTTCCTCTCTTACCTTCCGTCTCTTTAAAACATAAGAAAACCCTAACTGTCGGATGAAAAAAAACTCCATTAAATCTATCGGATTTCAAAATTTCAACAAATCTATCAGATTCTAAGAAATTGGATCTAAATAAGAAAGACATAAACAGATGAAGAAAATCATTTCCTCCATTTCCTCCTCTTTTCTACTCCGTTCTCTGTCTGATGTGATGACTTTCAAGGGTCTGAGGTGATGTTGATTATGGTGGAGAAATGATTCGAAGAAGGTGATTGTTTCTGATTTTCATGGGAATGATTCAAGATGAGTATGGGGGTTTTGAGATTGAAATCAAGCCGAGATGTAAATCGTTGCTGCAGCTGCTGTTAAGAAGATGAGAAACGAGTGATGAATAGAGAGGATTGAATAGGGTGGAGATTTTGTCATTGCTACTGCTACAGATCGAGGAGAAGAGAAGGATTACTCTGAATAGAAGCTAGGGTTGGTGTGATTCGATTTGACAGTGACGATTTGAAGATCTGTTGGTTTCCATCAAGAATAGAAAATCCAGGGTTTGTGTTTGTTGTTGGTTTGTGATGAAATGGATGGCTATTTGAGAGTCTGAGAAGGAATTTATGATATTAATGGGTTTTTGCAGTAATGATTTTGAAGTTGCAGCCAGTGGTTGATTTGTTAGTGGTGATACCAGATTGGGTGACGGTGGAATTGAGATGGGTTTTATATGAATTTGCAAATGTGGTTTGTGGTTCTGCTGAGATAGAAATGCAAAAGAACCGCAAAAGAGATGGTTGAGCTCATGGTGCAGTTGCAGCTGGATGCTTAGATTTATGGGAGAGGATGCTAGAATTAGTATTCGAATGTGAGAAGTGGTTGTAATTTCTTTCGTATTTTTTTATCTGGGACAACATTGGTCTGATGGATACCAACAAATTGTTTTCTACACCAATCAACAGCAATTTATAAAGAACAATTGCAATACCATATTCCTAAAGTTAAAATTAGCAAGTTTTCTTTCTGTTCTGAGGGTTTCAGAGATTATATTCCTTGTTTGGATAATGTTGAAGAGATCAATAAACTTAGTTCAACTGAGAAATGGGAGAAATTTGAATGGCATTTTCCTCGAATAGATGATCGATAAGCTTAGTTCAACTGAGGTTGAATTGTTTAGTTCCGCCACCGAAAGGTTATAAAACATCGATTCCATAACTAAAAAGCTGAGACAAGGTATAACTTATCAAATGGCTGAAGTGTTAGTTTAACTGTTTTAATCTAGTAGCTTAACATTTGACAAAAATTTTATTATGATTTTACTTAACTCAGATTTTATGTTATCGTGTCAGATGGTTCCTGAATTTGCATTTGGTAATCATACTCGAGTTGTATTGGACGTTGGATATGGAGCTATAAATAGAGCAGTCACATTTGGAGCTTTTTTGCTTTCAAGAAATGTGACTGCTCTATCTATAACACCAAAAGAGTTCATGAGAATCAGATTCAATTTGCTCTCGAGCGTGACGTGCCGCAATGGTGGAAGTTTTCACAACACGACGTTTGATGTATCCAAGCCAGGCTTTCGAGTTGATACATTTTTCAAGGTGCAAAATCAATTGGACTCGTGATGGTAAGTCATTGCACGATGAACTACTATAAATTAAAACAGAGAAATGTGATTGTTGCACTTATATAGTATGACAGTGATGGTTACAAATTGTTTTCCTTTGTTTCCTTGAACTCAAGAGTTGGTGATCTCTAAAAAATCTCCACTAAGATATCATATTGGTTTCCTACTCATCTAGCTAGAAAAATGACAAAGATGTCAGACTGAAATTGGTCTTTCAAATTTGTCATGACTTCAGATTTTTATACTAATAGCAATTTTTTTCTCTTTGGTGGAGGATATTTTGCTTGGGCAGCATAGACGGTCTATAAGCATGAATTGCCCTTGCAGGAACAATGGAAAGGTATCATCACAGTATGTAATTATGGATGTTCTACCTCGAATGGCTAGTTATTTTTCTTAACATGACACGCTTTTGAGAAGTATTTTTCTCAACCTTACGAATTTTCTTTCTTTGCAGAAATGGAGGACCTTATTACTCGTCTTTGCTGGGAGCTTGTTAAGAAAGAAGTTAAGGATATGTCGCTATGTGGCGTAAACCTTAAAACAGTAGCTGCTATTGAGATTGAGTTGCAACTTGGCAACATGGATCATTGTCGAACCGTTTATGCGAGGTACTTGCACTAGGCTCCAGAAAACTGTTATGCTTGGATCAAATTTGCTGAATTGGAGATATCTTTGGGTGAGACTGAGCGGACCAGAGCATTTGAGCTTGTGGGAAGAACAACAACATTTGGATATGCCAGAATTATTGTGGAAGGTATGTCTTCTGTTCTTCCTTGCTGTTTTGGATATGCCAGAATTTGAACAGCTGAATTGTTAAAGTATGTGTGGCTGAACTGCTCTTTTGAAGTTATAGTTTTGAATGATAGATCTCCACTGCTCTATACTCGTGTTGTTCTCGATCTTTGTTACCTGTCTTTAGTTGATCCTTACTCTGCATTTTTTCCTGGTTGGCCGTCTTGCTCTTTAGGCGCACTTGATTGACGGCAGGGCTAGTGCTGGTGCAAATGTTGATTCGGCCAGGCAGAATTTAGCTGCTACATTTGTGAACGCATTTGTAAATGCCGGTTTTGGTCAGGTAGGCATTTAGCAGTTGGTTGTTTGTTTCTTTGTTAGTTGGAGTACTTGTACTGAATGTTTTTATATTCAGGATAAGTTGATGACAGTCCCTTCAGATGCTTGAAGTGGTGGTACCACAAGAGGCTGGCTGTATAAGAATAAGGAACATGGCAAGGCTAGTGCTGCAGCAAGACTTAGTTTCAGCTAGCAAGACTTAGTTTCAGCTAGCAAGACTTAGTTTCAGCTAGTTGTGGTCCTGATGCTGCTAGTTGGACTGGAGATGCTTGTCATAATGTTTGTCGCGCTCTTCAGGTCTGTTATGCTTTCCTTATATTCATATATCTAGTTTTTCTTCTTTGCAGTGATGTTTATGTTTATTTTGTATGGGTCATTGATTTAAAGTCTAATCCAATGATAGATTCTAGATTTATTAGTTACTAGCTGAGGTTCGACTAGGTTCTACAAAGATCAGAACTATAATTGTATTGGTCCGTCCTCCTTGATGATTTTTGTCGCTTAACTGGCATAAATATTCAGCAGTTGAAAACTGTGGGATGCGTAGGGATAAACTGAATCCGAGGGAAAAGACTCATTGAAGAGTAGAGAGTTAGGTTCGTTTAGTGTTTTCTGTTTTAGTAGTTCCATCTAAAAAGTTTGTTTTAGTTTTTTCTATCTCTGTGAAGTTTGTTTTATCTGTATTACTCAAAGAAAAGTTTGTTCTATTTATCTGTGAAGGTCATTTTCTTCTGTGAAATATGTTTGTTAATGCGTTGATGATCTTTACAGAAAGAGGGCACATACACTGGAAAGAAGTTCAATGCCATCTGCCACTTCTTCGATTATCAGGCTCGAGGATCTTTTCCATCAAAATTCGACTGTGGCAACGCCTATGTATGTTTCAAAATGTTACTCATTTCAGTGTAGAGTGTGTCATAGTTCATGTGTGGACAGTAGGTATTAACAATGTCATGTCCCTGCAGGTTCTTGGACACATCTGCTATCACATCTTAGCAGCTGGACTGAATGGTTACATGGCAACCTGTTACCAACCTGAAAAGCCCGTCAAACAAGTGGTGTTGTGGTGCTACTCCAATCTCGGTATGGGCTTTCCTTATTATACATAGCGAATTTTAGGCGCAGGCCCAAAAAAATTTATTTTCTTACCGTCAGGCCCATAATTAACTTTGGATATGCTCGCACCCAAAGTTTTTTATAAATATGTTTTTACTCTATTACCCTCGGCAGTTTCGAACTAAAGCGGGTTTTCTTTCCTCCTGAGAAGTTATTACTCTAAGCGGTTTAAAAACTTTCAGCAGTTTCTTTTCTCCTCCACCAAAAACTCTTTAACTGATTTGAGGAGTTAATTTCTTCTCCATTTAAACCCTAAAAAATCAATTTCATACTCTATAAAACCAACCTAGAAACTAGTTAAGTTGAAATTACAAACCCTAGAAAGAACATTTAGACAAAAATGAACGAAACAGAAGCACAATCAGGTTAACAACATCATTTTATTTTAATTTCTTCTCCATTTATCACTTTCTTTTTCTTTGATTTTAACATCAATTTAACTTGTTGATGTTGAATTTGAAAATGGAGAAACAGATAGTGAAAGACCACTGATTGAGTTTACAATGAAGGCAAAGGAAGATTCTGTGAAAGAGAAAAAGGAATTGTCTGGTATGCATCTATAATAAGTCATTTGTTTTACTTTTAAATAACATATGTTACGCAGGAAACATAATGTGCATAACTTGTTATGCAGTAAAAATAACTATGCATAACTGCGTAGCTTATTATGCATAACTGGTTATGCAGTAAAAGAAACTATGCATAACTGCGTAGCTTATTATGCATAACTTGTTATGCAGTAAAATCAAACATGCTGAACTGCGTAGCTTATTATGCATAACTGCTTATGCAGTAAAATCAAACATGCTGAACTGCGTAGCCTATTATGCATAACTGGTTATGTAGTAAAATCAAACATGCTGAACTGCATAGCTTATTTGCATAACTTGTTATGCAGTAAAAACAACTATGCTGAACTTCATAACTTGTTCTGCAGTAAAAACAACTATGCTGAACTGCATAACTTGTTATGCAGTAAAAGCAAACATGTTGAACTGCGTAGCTTAGTATGCATAACTGGTTATGCAGTAAAAACAACTATGTGCATAACTAGTTATGCATAAGGCATGATGATTTAACCCCTTTCTTACTTTTAAGTACTTATTATATTGTATCTTTTGTGTTGAATTTGTCTGTTTCAGTCAAGCAAGTTGTTGATAATAGGAAGAAAAGAAAAAGACGTGAACCCCAACAAACAGAAAAACTTAAAAAGAAGAAGAACCAAGGTAAAAATGAAGAAGAATAAGAAGAACCTGCCCCCTTATGCATCAATTATTATAAAGAAGGTGCGTTAACCTGGCAATCATTAATAACATGTTATCCCCATATAATTTGTTATGTTCAAAAAATAAATGCATAACAGGTTATATACTATGCATAATAGGTTATGCACACAACTGTCTGTTTAACAAATCTGCATAACAGTTTATGCATAATCCTGGATAAAAGGCATATGAGGTTATGCAGTGAAAGTAGCAATTCTAACTTAGTAAAATACTTTTTTATTTTGTTATTTTGTTTGTGCAGTTAAAGCTAAGACCAAGCCTGCAACTCAAGGAGGTACTTATAGAGCAGGTTTTCCAAGGATACTTGCATTGTTCAATAGGATAAGGGAAAGAGGTGGTTTTAGTCCGTTGCAGGCTAATATGATCAATGTTCTCCATTTGGGAAAGTCTATAATTGGTTAAATGCTGCGAACATTTCATACTTGGATGGTAAGAGCAACCAGCTGATGGATAAGGTCCTTCTATCATATGACCATGATGATTTGAGTCACCATTCATTCAAGGTGTCAGAAAACAAGTCTATACAGTCAACGGCTAGTGAGATTGCTGTTATTTTTCAGATGCCAAGAGTTAAAGGAAACAGAGGAAGAGATATTATGACCTCAAAAGAAGAGATAGGGATGACTCAGTCATTTTCCCTCGTCAAGCAATTCCCATGCAAAACAAGAGCAGGTGCTGTGAATAAAACTCCCAAATCACAAGTAACAAAGGTGTAGATAGATGATATTGAAAGGTTGTTGATGGAAAAACTTGATCAGAAAGGTCATGAAGAGGAAGTTGTTTCCCTTGCATGCCTTTACATGCTAGTGGTTCTGTTTTTTTGTCGATCAATGGGAGACTCACTGGACGTCTCGTATGTTGGTTTGGTGAAGGATTTGGAAACCATGGATTATGTATCTTTTCCTGATCTAATTCACCAACACCTGATGGATGGCATCAAGACTGTCAAAAAAGACAATCTTCTTATCAGGAATTGCGGTGGTTGCACTGTATATTCTCTTGTGAGTTCTTTTTTTTTTCTTTTTTAAAATTTCTTAAAAAATATCTGCATAAAAAGTCTGCATAACTAGATATGCAGTACCATAAAAATCTGCATAACTAGTTATGCAGTATAATTTTTATACTGCATAACTAGCTATGCAGTACAAATAAAATGTGCATAACATGTTATGCAGTACAAAAACAAGTTATGCAGTACAAAATGTGCATAACAAAATATGCATTACAAATAAAATAAATGTACATAATATCTTTTTTTTTTCAGCTTTGGTTGGCTGAGCACTCTAACATAGCTGAGATATCATCATCAGACATTGTCAAGGTCAATCCCAATGCTACACCAAGAGCTGCAAGGTGGGACTTTGCAGCAATGAAGAAAGTAATGCTCAAGAAGCATATTTCAAGCTTAGTGGTACTTGTTTATGAACCTTAAGAATGAATGTATATTTCAAGCATATGAAATCAAACATGCAGAACTGCATAACTTGTTTAACTGCATAAAATACGAACATTATTTACTGCATAACATCTTATGCAGATCCAAAAATAACTTCATGACCTGTTATGCATTGTTTAGAGTATCTGCATATCTTGTTATGCATATAAGAAGTGTTATTGTTTTTGTTAAGCATTCCCTGCGTCACTTATTGTTTTAACGCATAACATCTTATGCAGATCCAACATTGACAACATGACAAGTTATGCATTGTTTAGGTTATCTGCATAAGTAGTTATGCATATAAAAGGGTTTTTACGCCTTCCCTGCGTCACTTATTGTTTTAATGCATAACATCTTATGCAGATCCAACATTGACAGCATGACAAGTTATGCATTGTTTAGGTTATCTGCATAAGTAGTTATGCATATAAAAGGGTTTTTACGCCTTCCTTGCGTCACTTATTGTTTAATTGCATAACATCTTATGCAGATCCAACATTGACAGCATGACAAGTTATGCATTGTTTAGGTTATCTGAATAAGTAGTTATGCATATAAATTTTTTTTTACGCCTTCCCTGCGTCACTTATTGTTTAACTGCATAACATCTTATGCAGATCCAACATTGACAGCATGACCTGTTATGCATTGTTTAGGTTATCTGCATAAGTAGTTATGCATATAAAAGGTTTTTTACGCCTTCAATGCGTCACTTATTGTTTAACTGCATAACATCTTATGCAGATCCAAAATTAACTGAATGACCTGTTATGCATTGTTTAGGATACATTATCAGAAAACTAACCATTTTCATCATTGATACCGGTTGCATCCATGAGGCATCCTCTAAATCTCCCTATAAGAAAGGTAGCATCGACATAAATCATGGGACGAAGGTAACGGTAACCACTGATGCATGCCTCGAAAGCAATAAAAAGACGCACAAACTTATTTGAAGGTGCTTCAACTTCTAAATCAGTTAAACTATCCTTGTTCGATTCAGTTTCATCCCTTTGAACTTGAAAATCAATACAACTCCCAGGATTTGTGCTGTGAATGGCATCTACATACCATACCAGATGCGAATACGAAATGGCATCATCACCAAATATATCCTCATACACTTTGTCTCTTTCATTGTAAGCTTGGTAGTATTTCATATTGATACCGTAGTTTTGTTTAAAAAACTTTTTCAAATCAGAAGCTTTGATACTCGGATCACTTCTGATTTCTTCCTTGATAAGACTAGAAACAAATTTACTGCTGAGCCTGTGGAAAAGTCTTTGACATCCCACACCACAGTGATGACTGCTATAATATTTCTTAACCCTTAAGCATCTTGTTTTCAACATCAACAGAACAAACCTTATACTCCCAAGGGCAATTTTCTTTAGAGCATTTTGCATAGAACCTGCTAGGTTCATTCTTAGTATATACAAGAACATACCCAGACTTTAGCTCGTATTTCTTCACTGCAATACGTACCTCTGATACACCTCCAAAAAAAACTTTACTAACTTCACCAAGTAATTTATCCCAACCCTCAGTCCTAAGAACCTTGTTAAAAGGGACAGAACCATCTTCAAGGAAATTCACCATAGCTTGTTCTGGTTCAGGTTCTATTAAATGCATACTTGATGAAGCTCTACTACGACTGCTGGAACAATTGAAAGAATTGGAGACAACTTCAACAAGTAAATCAAAGCTCTTCTGACCTTTATAGTGGCAACGAGATACAAAACACTGAAGCAGAAAATCAGAATCAACTCGCAAAAACTTGCTTCCATCATTAAAAGAAAAACTGACATGATGAGGTAGTTAACGAGTCCACTTCAGGCAAACAGCTGTCTTCAAATTCTCCAGAGTTGAATTGACATCAACATGATGTGCTAAGAATTCACTGAAGTAGTGAATCACAGCTAGTGCACTAATAACAGGCATTTCACCCTGCAAAACACAAAAAGAGAAAAAATCAAACATATCTATCCTGCATGTTGCTTCAGAAAAAAAATTCTTACTCAAAATTAAAATATCAGATCAACAACAGCAAAGATCAAATTTAAAAAATCAAAGCATATCTATCCTGCATAACATCTTAGGCAGATCCAAAATTAACTGCATGACTTGTTATGCATTGTTTAGAGCATCTGCATAACTTGTTATGCATAACTGGTTATGCAGTAAAAACATCTATGCATAACGTTATGCATAACTTCTTATGCAGTAAGAGCAGTTATGCATAACTGCGTAACTTGTTATGCATAACTGGTTATGCAGTAAAAGCAACTATGCATAACTGCGTGGCTTATTATGCATCACTGCTTATGCAGTAAAAGCAACTATGCTGAACTGCGTAGCTTATTATTCATAACTGGTTATGCAGTAAAAGAAAACATGGTGAACTGCATAACTTATTATGCATAACTGCTTATGCAGCTAAAATACAAACATTGTTTAACTGCATAACATCTTATGCAGATCCAAAAATAACTGCATGACCTTTTATGCATTATTTAGAGTATCTGCATAACTTGTTATGCATATAAAAAGCCTTATTATATTGGTTAAGCATACCCTGCATCACGCATTGTTTAACTGCATAACATCTTATGCAGATCCAACATTGACCGCATGACAAGTTATGCATTGTTTAGAGTATCTGCATAACCTGTTATGCATATAAAGTTATGCCTTCCCTGATGAGTGTTATTAAATCATGTTGCATTTTTAGGAGAACTTTAGAGATGATTACAGTGCAATGGAGTTGGAACTCTGTGAAATCGAAACTAAAAGATTGAATCGAAAAGATCTGCATTGATCGTAAATTCAAAAACAAGCTTAAAATATCTAAAAATCCATTCGAAAACCTAAATTAAACTCTGTAACTTAAAATAATAGATCATAATTTTAAAGAAGCTAAAACCTAGAATCGAATCAAGATTAAACAAGATCAGAATCAAAGTTAAACAAGATCAGAATCAAAGATAAAACGAACGAACCTGAGCTTGAATTTCAGATTATCTTTGCGGAGTAAATTGAATCTCTCAATCAGCACTTTCGCAACTCTCGATAATTCAATACTTCAGCTCTCGCTCCGGCTCTATCTCAATCTCTCAGAACAAAATCTCAATACAAAATCTCAAAACATAAAGTGAGGTTAAACTTGGAAATAAAATAAAAAGAAAACTGAATTTTGAAAATTTTGGGTTTCGGCAGAATTTATACGCCGATTTTGGGTGCGCGTGTGAACTTTTATACGCGTGGGTTTGACAGTGGTGGAAGGTGAGAAAATGGGTGTGGCTGTAGTTTTCACTTATACATATGTGAAAACTACAGGGAGACCCATTCTCCCAGATTTTTCCACTGTCAAACCCACGGACAGAAAAGTTCAGTAGCGCACCCATTTTCCCGTCAAAAATTCGTAGCAGACCCATAATTTATGAAATTCTGCTTCTCAGTTTTTAAAAGGCCAAACTACCCTTTTCTTCGAGCAACGAACAGAGAGAAGCGAGAAGAAAACAATGGTGAACTCCGATTCTTCGTTTTTAACATTTGGATTTTTCCCTTTGTCAAATCTTTTCCCAAATCCTTTTCTGAATAATCTTCTCAATAAAACTAGGGTTTCTGTTTCAAAATCTGCGGTTTAAATCTGGGGATTTTGGGTTTCTGTTGTCTTTGATTATTCGAGAAGTAAAAAGAAATTAAAATTGAAGTTGAAAAGGGTAAGAAGTGTGTTGCAGTATTTCGATATCAACTGAATTGGAAATTTTCATACCTTATTTGTCTCCATGTTTTTGATCTCAATCGGAAATTTATGATTAGATTTGAATTAAAGATGTTATGCATAATGTCTTATGCATAACATCAACTTTTTTTAGATGCATAAAACATTATGCATTATTTTGTTTTAGCTGCATAATGTCTTGTGCATTACTTTTTCACTTTTCTGGTTATGCATCAGTTTTGTTTAGATGCATAAGACATTATGCATTATTTTGTTTTAGCTGCATAA
This sequence comes from Papaver somniferum, assembly GCF_003573695.1. Classification (NCBI taxonomy): domain Eukaryota; kingdom Viridiplantae; phylum Streptophyta; class Magnoliopsida; order Ranunculales; family Papaveraceae; genus Papaver; species Papaver somniferum. The sequence continues at coordinate 172,879,198 of NC_039365.1, read as the reverse complement.
TGTCTTATGCATTACTTTTTCACTTTTCTGGTTATGCATCAGTTTTCTTTAGATGCATAATACATTATGCATTATTTTTGTTTTAGCTGCATAATGTCTTATGCATTACTTTTTTTCACTTTTCTGGTTATGCATCAGTTTTTTTTAGATGCATAAGACATTATGCATTATTTTGTTTTAGCTGCATAATGTCTTATGCATTACTTTTCTCACTTTTCTGGTTATGCATCAGTTTTTTTTTAGATGCATAAGACATTATGCATTATTTTTTTTTAGCTGCAGATTGTCTTATGCATTACTTTTTTCACTTTTCTGATTTATGGATTTTTATGCATGTGCATAATGTCTTCTGCATCATTTGTTTAGTGCATAAGACATTATGCCATTATTATTTCTGCATAAAACATTATGCATTATTTTTGTTTTAGCTGCATAATGTCTTATGCATTACTTTTTTCATTTTTCTGGTTATGCATCAGTTTTGTTTAGATGCATAAGACATTATGCATTATTTCGTTTTAGCTGCATAATGTCTTATGCATTACTTTTTTTCACTTTTCTGGTTATGCATCATTTTTTTAAGATGCATAAGACATTATGCATTATTTTGTTTTAGCTGCATAATGTCTTATGCATTACTTTTCTCACTTTTTCTGGTTATGCATCAGTTTTTTTAGATGCATAAGACATTATGTATTATTTTGTTTTAGCTGCATATTGTCTTATGAATTACTTTTTTCACTTTTCTGATTTATGGATTTTTATGCACGTGCATAATGTCTTCTGCATCATTTTGTTTAGTGCATAAGACAATATAAGGGAAAATTTAGCTGCATAACTTTTTTTCTGTTTCTTCTACTTGATTTTTTCTTCTTCGTCTGTTTCATCCATTTTTGTTGAAATGTATTCTAGGGTTTAGTCAAAAATGATTTAATTCTTTGAATCATCGATTTTAAATGATTTATTTCTTTAAATGATGGAGAAAAAATCTTTGCAGATCCGTTACAGAGATTAATGGAGGAATAGGGAAAGAAACCGGCGGAGAAGAAAAAAAATTATGCCCAAACACGATGAAGGGTAATAGAGTCTTTCAGTACGTTTTAAATATTTTTAAATAGTTATGGGTGCGACTGTATCAGAAATTAATTGTGGGTCTGGCGGTAAGAATTTTTTTTTTTGGGCCTGCGCCTAAGTTCCCCTACATATATTCTTCTTGGTTGTTTTGATCTTGCTAGTTAAGAAGCCCCTCTTTCTGCATACTGCAGCGTGAACTCTATGTGGCGTGGACTATAAAATTTTCTCTGATTTTTTTTAGGCAATGATGACTGTAAAGAGATGAGCACGTGGTCGTGGAACCTCAAATATTGGAAAACCTGCTGTTATTCCTGCTACTGTCGATCTGAAAGGCAAAGCTTATGGGTGTGTATCTTTGTCTATTGACATGATTATGACTAACTTTAATCGCGTAGTTGTTGAATCATGAGGAGAAAAGATGTTTTATGTAAAAGAAAAACCTAAAGGACTGTCAAAAATTTACGTGGTTGGTATCTAGTGATAGACACATTTTTGTGTCTAATTTGATCTCAATACTATATATTGTTGGCACTCGATTTTGTACTAATTTTTTTATTTTATGTATTTGTAGGTATTTTTTGGAAATAAATATTTTTGGAAAATTCGGCTCGAAAAGTTGATTTTGGCACCCGGAGGACAAGTGTTATTCGGACTCTCACTTTTGGATAAGGGGTAACCTAATTACTAAGGGGCACCCCCAGGTCACCCCAAGGCATCTGCTATTCGCACCCCAGTTCAGGATAGGGGCATATCATCTTTAACCTTTTTGAATTTCAAATTTTGGAGGGAAAAATGGTGACAAAATTAGGGTTGAAGATTTGAAGGTGTTCCAGTGAGATTCAATCGCTGAAATTTAATGGGTTTTTTCTAATTGACCTAACAGAGCTGGTATGGGTGTTGGTTTTGATCCAAATTGGCTGGATAATCACCAGGTGATGAAAACATCAAGAACAGTTTTGGCGGGAAAAATTGTTCTTGAACTGTCGTGACTAGGGTTGAGGATTTGAAGGTGTTCCAGTGACATTCAACGGCCCAAATTAAATGGGTTTGTTCCTAGGGCCTATATAGAGCTGGTATGGGTGTTGGATTCGGTCAAATTTGGTTAGATAACCGGTGGTAATCAAATCAGGGAGGATATTCTAAAATAAGAAAAATATTCTATTCTTGGAATTCTTGGATGGAAGAGACGTGCATGGGTTGATTTTATTGGATGGAAACAATCCCTACAGCTCAAGGATGACGCGTGAGAAGAGATAAAACATGGAACAATCCGTAACAAATCAGGGAATTGAAGAAAAAAATATCGGGAATATTTTCATTCACTGCCGAGTAATGGGAAGATTTTTTGGATTAATGGAGGAGATTCAATGGTTCAATTACGTATAAATATGTTCCTAATGTTATACAGAGGGTCTGACGAGAGTCTGGGGGGGCTGAGGAGAGCCAGAGAAGAAGAAATTCGAGTTTTCCCAAACTCGGTTTCTGCTGCTGCTGATGAACACGAAGAACACGAAGAACGGACTCGCAGCAGCAGTCGTTTATCAACAGTGAAAGAGACTCACAGGCGTGGGTCGTAGGTGTGGGTCTTAGGGATTCAGTAACAATAGCACCTCTTCTCTGTCGTTTATGTTGGACGCCTTCTGTGGGTCGCAGAATCCTGTTTTAGAACATTTACTTATCTTTCTCTTCATTGTAAAACACTTTTGAGCATCAATGAAATATTTTGAGAGGTTTTTCACCATTATGAGCTAAACCCAACACTGGGACGACGGAGGAGGCCGTGTTTCATCCATGTGGTAATTTAAATTAATTCTTTATTTACTTTTTGCACCAATTTTAATTGAAATAAGATTTTAAATTAATTACTTGTGATTTCATTTGATGGAGTATGCTTAGTCCTAGGGATTTTTGATATGCCATGCTTAAGAAATACAAGTAATATTTTATAAAATCTATCTTGGCAATAAACTAGAGTTAATTTTGGTGTGTTTTGAACTATAATCGCCTAGAATTAAATTCTGAACCACTTGAAAATGAAAAATGGCCGAATCTTTAGTCCCAGTACTCTCTACCAATTTGTCAATATTTTTATATATAATTTTTATAAATCTAAAAATCCTTCACCTTCACAAGTCTTAGAGTTCGAACCTTCATTACTACAACCACGAAAAATCTTTAATCATTTTGGCGCCGCCGACGCGGATTTGTGCTTAGGTAGAACTTTTAGGTTTATTTATTTTTATTTTTTTTATTATTTGTTCCTTTTTACTTTGTCTTTTTGTCTTTGATTTACAGGTTCGAAGTGGAGCACTAAGGACTTGGAGAGGAAAAAGCTTAAAGCGAAAAGAGAAGAAAAAAGGACAATTTTAGGATTTAATTTTTAATTTTTAATTTTTTTAGAGTGTGTGAGGAAAACTGTAATTTTTTTTTATTTATTTTGGACTTTGGACTTTAAACAATTGGACTTTATTTTAACCCTACGGAAGGGTATTATTATTAAAAAAAAAATTATATAAACTGTGTGCAGGGAAGGACGACGATTACTATATCGTCTCGGCCCCTCGGGTTCGCACACGGCATAGGAGTCGTGGCCCGAGTCGACGACAACGGTTCATCGCCCGTCTGGTACGGGAGGTAAGTCCAACCGAAACACCCGCGAATCTCCTGCAAGCGGGTTACTGTCTGCCTTAACTTGATAATTGTTTGAAGACGAACCGGACTGTCTTTATTTTCCTAGTAAAGGGCAAGGCCTGGCCTAAACAAGATAAGGGTTCGGATTTCATCACCGTTCTCTTCTTGCCCGCCTTAGGAAAACGAAACCGAACGCGAACCTAAGCTTTAAAATTTGGAATAGAACGAGACCGATAGGGTAACGAGCTTAATAGGAAACTCGTTCGAAAAATATTGGTTGCTCTTTAAGCACACTCCAAATTTCATGATGGTTTATGTGAGTTGAATGCGTGACTGCGCCGCCTTGTGATAGCGGTGAGGCCTTGGGTATCAAAGCTCCACTGAGCTTCCCTCGCCTCAATTCAACTTACTTTGACTCGGATTGATTCCAGAGGGGTTTGATCAAATTGCAACGAATTCCCTTTCGAAAGATAGAAGCTGGTCTAGAAACAATCTAAGTGGAGCCATCATGCTTTTTGTTTGCTAGAAATCTTTAGGTTTGTTTTGGTGGAGTCGAGTCGGCCTTGTTTGTGATTGTGTAGAATTCCCTTGCAATTAAGAATGTCGAACTGGTATGATAGAAGCCAATACAATGAGTATCGACCTGAATTTGATTATGGACATCATCCTTTTTATGTCCATGTTGGGAATAGTGGTTGGGAACGCCATCCTTTGGAAAAATATGGGTCATACCCTGGTGAGCCCAATTACTATCCACACATGTATCAGTATTACGAGCAAGAAGATTATAGTACTAATTCTTCGTCTCTAGAGGATACAATCAAACTATTGAAAAGTAGTCCTTTTTATGATCCTTCTGATAATTCCTCTTTACTAGAGTCAACACGTAAGTTACCTGAGTCAACGCATAAGTTAGCTGAGATGAATAGTATAATTATAGACGAAAGAACTACAATAATGAGTGAACCTTCTTTAGAAGACCACCTCAAGCGGATAGCTGAAACGAACGAAAGAATTGCTCGAAATTACTTGAATTGCCAATATAGTGTATCCAATAATACCCTTGAGAATGAAGATAGTTATTTACATAATCAAGATAACAAGGTTAGAATTGGTAACACTACTTGTTTTGATAAGGTTCGATCATTTTCATGTTATTATAGTGATGATTATGATGAGGATAGTATTGATGAAGAACATGAAATATGTAGGCATGGTGATCAGGAATTTGTTACTCCGATTGAGCTTTATAATGATAGTGTTGTTTCTAATACAAATCCAAATAATTTTAATAATTATTCACCTATTCAAAAGGATGTGGATTTGACTAGAGATACCACCGTTTTAGACGATGTAGTTCATGATCCTTTAGCCTGCAGTATGTTGGATAATCCATTAATTTATGTGCCTATCAGTGAATCGGAGGAGGTAACTATGATTAAAACCTTAGTTTATGAGCCTTTCTCTGATAATCCTTTATATGATTGTGATGATGGTTTAGAGGAAAGAGTTTACCTTAAGAATACTGTTTTAGAATCTAGCGATTTAGAAACACTAGAAGATGATAAACTCGTAGAAATGAGTGAGGATGAACCCAACTTAGAAGAATCTATTGACCATTTCCAGGAATCCGATGACCTAGAAATTAGGGAAGTTGTGACTAGTCTTTCTAGAGACACAGAAAACTCTAAGTTTGGGGGTGATTATCATTCTCCGTGTGCCTTAACTCTTAGAAAGTACCCTCCTGTAGGACTTGACATTTGTGCCTCAACCATCTTACAAGATTATCTTCATACACGTTATCCCGAACCTAATGATGTCCAGAAAGAAGCTCAGTTGTTAGAAACCCATCCTCTGGTTCATAAGGTTATCCCAAGCAATAACACCAAGATTGACTTTGTTTTCCCACCAAAAACTTTTATACCAATTGTGGGAACATATAAATTTCAGATGTGTCAATTATTAAGTTTTGAGACTAAACCTAATTACTTTAGGAGATTAGGGTCGACACATCTGTTTAAGGAAGACCACCACTCTCTTTGTGGTCAGCTGTGTAAGTCAAATCTGATTGACTTTAAGGATCCCTATTTATTCAGGTTGTTATTATTTTTAATTGAGTTTTTCCAGACTTTTAAAACTGAACTGTTGGATCTTAGCTATGAGGAAGTGCATCCAATGAAAATCTTCTATCAAGATTCTTTCATAGAACCTGAACCTGAACCACAATGGGACATAGGTATCTTAATCAGGAAACTAGATAAGGGTATGCAGTACATGTTCATTTTCTTGGCTTGTTGCAGATTCCTTTTACTTGTGATAGCTCTATTTGGTTTCGATAACCCACAATTATTTCGGCTATTGCTATATGATTCGAGGTGATTAAACCTTTCTTAGTCTGGCTGAAGACTTTAAACTTAGCACTTCTTGGGAGGTAACCCAATCTCACGCAACACGGTAATATCCTTCCTTAACTCTTTTACTTCAAATAGTAATTTTTTCTCCTTGTTCATGTTTTTAATTTTATCTTTATAACATTGAGGACAATGTTAGATTTAAGTTTGGGGGTATTGGGAGAAACTTTTTAGTTGCGTAATAAATAAACTCCAGAGCCTAGAAATTTATGCGTATTGAGGATGGCACTAACCAATCTAAGTGGATGGAAGCATTTTGGTTTTAGGAGTTGAGGGACCAATCTGACTAGATGGAAACATCTATAGAGTCTATTCATAAAAGAACAGAGCTCAGGTGTTAGAAATAACATGATAGTTTCGCCATATCTCGTCGAGTCCTTTTCACCTTCTGTTTTTAGTTTTCTTTTATTTCAAGTGATTTGGTGGGGCACACGATTCAAGTTGTTACCTTTGCTAGGGTGAAATAAAGTGACTGAGTTACCCAAAAAAAAAAAAAAAAAATCGGACCAGTTAGACCAATCGGAATAAGTATTAACACTTGGATAGTAATATGCGTGTGTTCTCCCTGTTTCCGTCTCCTAAGCAAGCGTGGAATGCAGGACCCGTGAGAACTATCGTGTAATCTGCTGACAAGAAGCATGCGCTTGGATCAAAAAGATCTATTCATGCCGTTAAGTTTAAAAAAAAATGGTTATTGTTATGTGTAGTCAACTGCTGGTTCCCTTGTATTTGCCAGTTTGTTGATCTAGATTTAAGTTATTGACCACTGGTTCCCTTGTATATGCCAGTGTGTTAATATTAGTCAGACCGGTATCTCAGTCATTTAGGTTAGGTTCATCTTGGCAGAGGCCTTCAGACAGATATGGGAAACACCGTTCACTTTTCAACCATCTACATTTTTCTTTTTCCATCTTCTTAATCTTTTCATGTGATTAGTCTGACTCCGAGTATGATGTCCATCGTGAAACTATCTTAGTAGAGCTCTGTCACTTATATGAATTTCAGTATGCTTGAGTGCAAACTCGTATACAGCAATTGGAATTTCGCGTCAGGGTACTTTCTCCTGTAATTAATAAGTATGCCAACCAAGGAGGTTCTTTAGTGCTTTCCAAGATTTTTCGTAGATAGCTAGGGTCTGGAGTATTGGTTTTTGTGGGTACACCTCTGATAAACCCACCCGAGATTAACTCGGTCACTTTTCAAGAATAAATTTTGCTCGAGGACTAGCAAATAATAAGTTTGGGGGTATTTGATAGACACATTTTTGTGTCTAATTTGATCTCAATACTATATATTGTTGGCACTCGATTTTGTACTAATTTTGTTATTTTATGTATTTGTAGGTATTTTTTGGAAATAAATATTTTTGGAAAATTCGGCTCGAAAAGTTGATTTTGGCACCCGGAGGACAAGTGTTATTCGGACTCTCACTTTTGGATAAGGGGTAACCTAATTACTAAGGGGCACCCCCAGGTCACCCCAAGGCATCTGCTATTCGCACCCCAGTTCAGGATAGGGGCATATCATCTTCAACCTTTTTGAATTTCAAATTTTGGAGGGAAAAATGGTAACAAAATTAGGGTTGAAGATTTGAAGGTGTTCCAGTGAGATTCAATCGCTGAAATTTAATGGGTTTTTTCTAATTGACCTAACAGAGCTGGTATGGGTGTTGGTTTTGATCAAAATTGGCTGGATAATCACCAGGTGATGAAAACATCAAGAACAGTTTTGGCGGGAAAAATTGTTCTTGAACTGCCGTGACTAGGGTTGAGGATTTGAAGGTGTTCCAGTGAGATTCAACGATCCAAATTAAATGGGTTTGTTCCTAGGGCCTATATAGAGCTGGTATGGGTGTTGGATTCGGTCAAAATTGGTTAGATAACCGGTGGTAATCAAATCAGGGAGGATATTCTAAAATAAGAAAAATATTCTATTCTTGGAATTCTTGGATGGAAGAGACGTGCATGGGTTGATTTTATTGGCTGGAAACAATCCCTACAGCTCAAGGATGACGCGTGAGAAGAGATAAAACATGGAACACTCCGTAACAAATCAGGGAATTAAAGAAAAAAATATCGGGAATATTTTCATTCACTGCCGAGTAATGGGAAGATTTTTTGGATTAATGGAGGAGATTCAATGGTTCAATTACGTATAAATATGTTCCTAATGTTATACAGAGGGTCTGTCGAGAGTCTGGGGGGGCTGAGGAGAGCCAGAGAAGAAGAAATTCGAGTTTTCCCAAACTCGGTTTCTGCTGCTGCTGATGAACACGAAGAACACGAAGAACGGACTCGCAGCAGCAGTCGTTTATCAACAGTGAAAGAGACTCACAGGCGTGGGTCGTAGGTGTGGGTCTTAGGGATTCAGTAACAATAGCACCTCTTCTCTGTCGTTTATGTTGGACGCCTTCTGTGGGTCGCAGAATCCCGTTTTAGAACATTTACTTATCTTTCTCTTCATTGTAAAACACTTTTGAGCATCAATGAAATATTTTGAGAGGTTTTTCACCATTATGAGCTAAACCCAACACTGGGACGACGGAGGAGGCCGTGTTTCATCCATGTGGTAATTTAAATTAATTCTTTATTTACTTTTTGCACCAATTTTAATTGAAATAAGATTTTAAATTAATTACTTGTAATTTCATTTGATGGAGTATGCTTAGTCCTAGGGATTTTTGATATGCCATGCTTAAGAAATACAAGTAATATTTTATAAAATCTATCTTGGCAATAAACTAGAGTTAATATTTGTTTTGTTTTGAACTACAATCGCCTAGAATTAAATTCTGAACCACTTGAAAATGAAAAATGGCCGAATCTTTAGTCCCAGTACTCTCTACCAATTTGTCAATATTTTTGTATATAATTTTTATAAATCTAAAAATCCTTCACCTTCACAATTCTTAGAGTTCGAAACTTCATTACTACAACCACGAAAAATCTCTAATCATCTAGTTAACGTCTTGACTATATAGATAAATGTAAAGGAATGCTTAAGTTGAAACTTTTATTAAAGTTGGAACTGGCGCTTTTACCATCAATTTGGATGTTCTACTACAAATTTCATGTTGAATTGGTTGCTTGACATTGTGGAAGTACATTATGATTAAGCGGTATTCATTTTCTGATAAATTTTCCTTTGCATGAACAACAGTATATGACGGGATGTGTTATTGGCTGTTTGAGGAAAATGCAGAAATGATGTTTTCCTGTTGTGCTTGAAGAGTACTAGAGATTTCCAGGTGCTAAAGCTACGCTAACTGACATGAAGTTCATTGAGAACTATGACACTTCACGTCTAAGCCAGTGCCTCTACGGTATCATCTACCGCTATGTTTCTCATAATCATCGTTTGGTTTTCCAATAAGAGAGTGTGCAGCAAAAGCGGATCACTTCCATTTAACAATGTAATCCAGACTACCATACTGGAACGTGTATGCTACTCCCACATTTGTAGCGGAGGCCCATATCTGCGTCTTATGATTTATATGATATTTTTAGTCATGTTCAAAGAATCTATCATTTTCTTTTAGTCATGTTCAAAGAATCTATCATTTTATTTTCTTTCGTTGCGCAACACACTTTCATACATGGTGATTCTTGAATGAATGTAAATGTGTTATACTGGCAGGTTAATATGAAATTTATGAATGTGAAATACTTTCGGCAATTCGGTTTCGGCTATAAATTATTTTTTCAAAATAGTTATATGTACACAACTTCTAATAAGAGTTGTATTCCATATCTCAACTACAAAAACCAAAGGTTGTGAAAGAATGTCTTGACGACATAACTAGGTGTTGTCCAACATAGTTCTACAACTCTAACAAGTGTGCAACATAGTTCTACAACTCCAACATAGTTCTACAACTCTAACAAGTGTCGTGCAAATCTTATTCATAATAGTAATAAGAGTTGTTACATATTTCTACAATACACATCCTAGGTTTTCCAAGATAATCCTTCAACTTATACAAGTGTTGTGTGACATATTTCTACGATACACATCCTTTGTTGTGTAAAATAGTCCTACAACACAAGCAAGAGTTGTGTTAGGATCTCAAAAAAAATCGAAAGAGAATCACAACTTTGGAAAAATATTGTCGAACCATGAATCACATCACCCTTTACAACTCTTAAAAACGTATATCAAAGAGTTAATATCTCAATCTCTCGATTTGATCTATACTCAAGCAAATAAAAATCTGCGAGTCTTTATCAAATACTAGAGAGATAACTTGAACGGTACCAAAGACCAATGTTCAAGTATCAATCAATTTCAATCAACAACCAAAGGTCGGATTTCCAATTGATTGATTCTAACGCACAACCTGTGATATTTCAATTATAAAGATAAACAATATAATGCGTAAATAGAAATAACACAGACACCATAATTTTGTTAACGAGGAAACCGCAAATGCAGAAAAACCTCGGGACCTAGTCCAGATTGAACACACACTGTATTAAGCCGCTACAGAATCTAGATGTTAGAGCATTGCTCGGTTGAACCCACCAAGCGTTGGTATGTCAAGTTTGATTGTCATATTTTAGTGAATTAAAACTCATGTTAAAATTCGCTTGATTATGTACTAGAGTCAACTTCGTATAGGTTCGCTTGAAAGTATTAGGATATGAGACATTACAAGTATTGCGAAGTCTTGAGGATGTGAAGAACCAAAGAGCTACAACGACAACAATCATCCTTCCACTTGAGGTTAGTGACATTTGACTTGAACTGTTTCATTCCCTAACGTATTTTTCAAGTCGTGCATATTGAAAACATAACTGCGAAGCATATTTGATCTCTAGATAGACATAGTATTAAGGAATACAATACGAGGTTTATTGCTTAACCATTAAACTTTGTAGATAAGACATCGCCATAATCATTTGAATGCTATTGTGATTATGTATGGGTATGAGGTGAGGATTTCATCCTAGGGAACAATGTTTACATATGTTCTAAGGAAGTAAGTTCATAAACTTGTTTGTGGACCGAAAAGGAAATTGCCAGGTGTTATTGGTTTTGTTATTCATTGCATATCTTATGAACAACCAATATGTGTGATAGAGTATAACCGCTCACAACTTGTTGTGTTCTTGGTAGAACTATTCACAAAGGCCTGACTTATGTACTGGTATAAATTTTATTTGTAAAACCGATCTTAAGTAATCACCTCTGGTATGATCGGATTTTGCATGTCTGGCCAATTAAAAGGAAAGGGGAACCGATCCTTGTAAAGGGTGCAGTACATCAAACGTAGTCGATCCTTCTATGGGTGCAACAATGTTTATAGCAGAAAGGGGAACCGATCCTATGGACATGTGCAATACGTTTTTAGGCAAAGGAGAACCGATCCCATGGACATGTGCAACGCATATAAGTTAGATACCATATATATGTGGGGAACTGATCCTAGTACCCAGTCAACCGAATTTTTGGAAAGCTAGTGTGACTATGCACAGTACTCACATGGAGGTAGAACCGAAACTTGTTTTGGTAGAACCGTAAACCCATGATTGTGATTGAATGTTGTTTTGATCAATCATATAGTTCTTGAAAGTCAGATGAACCAATTCTAAACTTGTTTGGAAGTGTGGCAAATCGGTTTCAAGGTTTTAAGTGTGAAAGAGAACTTAAAAAGTAAAGATGTCGACAAACTTTGAACACGTGCTGTGAATGTTTATTTCTTTAATTGTTCAAAGATTCCTTAACGGCTAAGGGAAAAGAATCCCAGGATCGAAACATAAGTAAGTTAAGAATATTTTAATTAAGGTTATTAATTTCATTTTGTAGGAAAATTACAGAATTAGTAATGTGCATTTACTAATTAGATTTTACGAGAGATTTCGATCATTATTTTTGGACAGAGCATTTCCAGGAATTATGAAAACCGAATCTGTGCTTTAATGAATATCTTGAGAATATTTTCGGTTTTGGAAATTCCTTGGTGTCCAAACTTCCTTGTCTATAAATACTCGAAGTTTGCATTTCTAGCAAACTAATCCTTCGTAACAACAGATTTACTCTTTGTTGTTGTTACTAGTGTAGCCGCCTATTCGGAGAGGAGAGTAACCTAATTAGGCGAAATCTCTTACGGCCGCTCAATCTAAAGTCTTCTTTGGTATTGAGAAGCTCTAGCGTGTACCGTTGGTGGGAAACTAGATAATTGCGGTTTATCTTTTGTTTTCGATTGATTTGATTGACTAACGGTGGTTGAAATCTGATTGCACCTAGTTTGTTTATTCTTTAGAATCTTCTCTTTTGATATAAGATTCACTCAAACTAGTTCAGAGTTTCGACAGGGATCTTTAGACTGTTGTTAGTTCTAAAGACGATCTTGTGATAGTCCATTGTTAACAGACTCCGTTCTATGCGTGATTGATCACAAGAGATTCAAGTGATTGTGTGCAGGTTTTAATTGAAGATTTAAGAATATTTGAAGACAAAGAAGATATTGAAGATCTTACTTGGGTTTTATAACCTTTGTTGTGCACAATACTTGTTTCGGTAAAAGAGGATCCAATTAATAATCGGTTTATCCTTGTGGTAGATTGGATTGATTAATTGAGTAGGTCGGCATCAACATGATTCTTCGAATTAAAGGTGTTGTTGGCTTAATCTTAAACGATTACCTTTGGTTGATTGAATATAAGATAAATCTAAGGACCTGACGAAGGAGTTTATGTTGAGATAAACGGAAGAGCCTTTGTCCGACTCATATAACTTGGTTGAATAGAGTTGATACCAAACAGATTTGTTGTTCCTTTATTGTTTGGAGTACGAACCAAAGGAATTGTTCCAAGTACGTGACTTATTTTTAAGTTGGAGGCGTTGGAATACAGAAGGAACTAGGTGAACTATAGGGTTAATTACTTGGTCTCAACTATACGAAGTTAGTGTAATCTTGTGTAGCGGTTAATCCTGAGAGTATTCAATTCTGGTCTAGGTTCCGGGGTTTTTCTGCATTTGCGGTTTCCTCGTTAAAAAAATATTGCTGTGTCATTTACTTTTATATTCCGAATTATAATTGTTTTATTATAATTAAAGTAAATTACACAAACGTTAATTCCTATTTACTTGATATGCAATCCTATTGTATTTGGTTAAGTCCGAACCTTTCTATCAAGTAAACATATTTCGTTGTTGTATTGTCTCGATCTAGTATCCATAGATGATCACACGAAGTGTGAACCGATTAGTTATATTGTCTCGACTCAGTCTATAGACAATCACTTTCGGAGAAAGGACTTATAGGTAAGGAAAGTTTTAGCTTGAGATATATTTGGGTACCCTCGCCTTTTTAATTGGTACCAGAGCAGGCAAACACGAAAATATCTAACAATCTGTGTTTGGTGCGATCCAACCTATAAGAATGAATTAATGTCCGATTCAGTTAACGTGTCTCAAGGTTTGAAGAAAATTCGCCCTGGATTTAACTTTCGAAAATGCTTGGAAGGGATGTCTTCTATAAGCTCCTCATGCTCTTCTGAAAACATGTATGTATGCTCTCAAGAAGAGGTTAAGTTAAGTCCTGTACTCACACTCAATGAGTCTGATTCTGAATCACTTGATGATAAAGAAGATGTTGAATATGTGAACATAACAACATCTCAGCTTGATGAAATAACGAAAGAATTTTTTTTCTGTGCAACTGAGCTCACGCTTGCATTAAAAAGAGAAGGAAAACTCCTTAAAGACTTAGGTCATATGAAAGCTGAAAATGATCAGCTAAAACATGATTTGTCATCATAAAAAAATGACTTAGAATCCTGCAAGGTTAGTTCCTCCTCAAAGATCAATCTCTTAGAAACCAAGTTAAAGAAGAGTATTGATCAACAAAAGAAAACTGAAGTCTTAAGAAAATCAACAATGAATGTATATAATGCCTTAAAAGTCTCATATGACACTGAGATAAAGACTGTCACCGAACATGTCAACAGGCTAAAGGATGATATGTGTTTATTAATGTCTGAAAATCAGTCGGATACATCCTTCCCAAAATCCAAGAAATCTGGATTGTACCATCCTCCAGGAGGAAAGAATAATGCCAACCTTAAGGGTGTTCAAAAGAAGGTTCTTGTCTGTAAAAAGAACATGGCATTCACAGGAAATAAAGAGATGAACTACTCTCATCTGATATCTTCACATCATCTTACACATCATGATAGAAGATGCTTTTATTGTGGAAACAAAGATCATGTAATTAAGGACTGTCGACGTTTACCATGTTCGAATCTCAGCCCAAGGCTCAATACGAGAACTTTTTCTCAAGAAGTCACACACAAACATGATCATCTCAGATCAAAGAATTCCCGAACAATTCAACACAAAAGAAAGGAGGATCAGAAAGCTACAAACTTCAGGAAGTGGATACCAAAGAAGGACACGAAACTGCTAAGGAAAGAGGGTGATCAAGTCTCTAGATCAAAGGTAATTCCGAAATATCTTGATGATAGTAATTTCTATGATAAATTTGGTTTATCGTCAAAAGGGGTTAGGGTTCTTAAAAAATCTGGCAAGAAGTATCTTTCTGATAACCATGGAAAGCTTTATCTGTCTCATTCAGATACTTGGTATCCGGAAGAAATGCACTGACTCATAGAGTTATCAAACTAAGTTTGATGAGTTCAGTGTACTTTTGGAATAGTTCAAAAGACTTGGGAGATTTATGAAAATATTCATAGGATCGCACTTTCCTAAAAGTCCTTAATATTAAAGTTTCTGATTTTTCTATTAAGGGAGAATATTTGTTTTCCATAATCAATGAACAAGTTTTTTTTAGTAACTATTGATTTATATAAGGTTCGGTATTGTGCGTTTCGGTCTTTTGTCTGAAACCTAGAATCATGGAAAAATCAGATTTGTATGGAAGGCTTAATTCAAAAGTTTCAAAAAGGTATGCTTAAAAATTGGCCAGTGACTCTTTCGGTCACCTAAATTTCAACGAAAACGGATCCGCTTCCTATATGAATATGAATTTTTCATCGTGTATGATTGATTATGAAAAAGAATTCTACAAGTTGGCTCGAACTTGTGCCGAAACCAAGTTAGAAGTTTTAATCTTAAAACATAGTCTTGAAAATTCCTTACTAGTTCAAGGTCAAACTGTCAAGCAACTGGATGTACTCACCAAAAGAGTAAACGAGGAAGAATCCAACTTTCACAAGGTTGAGGAATTGGTCTTCAATCAAGGGTCACTTCAGGGAGTCAGGAGAATCATTCATATCAAGCGCAAGAGATCTCAAGATTTTGAAGGATTCTGGAATCCAAGAATAATAGACATCTATTTTCGATTTCTTTCATTGATTGTATTGGTCTATTATGAAGAAAACTATTATGAATACAATTATTTGATTAGTAATTTTTTTTGTGATAGTTTTCGGTTTACATAGCCTGTGCTTAATTGCTTTTATCTTATTGCTATGTATGTTTATGGGATATTTGATTTCGGTTTTACTACATTAATATTCGATCTCATATATTGTGAACCCTTATGGTTTGGGTGACTTTTTGATTTAGCGGGATTAAGTTCTAACCCTAGTAGGTAGGCTTTATCAAAGGATCATGAGGGGTTCTGGTAGAAACAATATGTGAAAAAGTCACAATATGTTGAATCTGTTTTGGTTTAGCATAAAAGCATATGTGTTTCGATGGTTTTCAACTTTTGCTTGCAATTGTTAAAACTGGTTTTCAACCTTTCTCTGGTAAAGGTTGAAGTGTGTTGTTATTCTTTTGTTTATGCATAAGGATGACAACGTGGTGATATTTCGATATCAATTCTCTCCGGACGAAGATGATATCATATTGGAGAAGTGGATGCGAAATTTGAGGTAACAATCTTGTTAGTTAATTGTTTTCTTGTTTAAGAAAAGCCTGAGTTTATATTATATATATTTGTTGCTTTTGCTTAACAAAATTTCGGTTCAATTGACACTTATTCCATGATGTGTGTGTGGATGTGTGATTCAGTTGGTTCCGGTTAAGAAAAACTATTGTTATCTTGCTTTATTTTGTGGTATCAATTGTTTAGGCTTACAGAATTTCGGTAAAATTGACGTGTTTGTGATTCAATTGGTTCCGGTTAAGAAAAACCATTGTTATCTTGCTTTTGTATGGTATCAATTGTTTAGGCTTACAAAATTACGGTGCAATTGCGGTGCTTTTAATGTCTATGTTATTTCAATTGCTTCTGGTTAAGGTGAATAATTATGCAAGTTGATTTATTTTGGTTTGTATGAATTATTTATGTCTTAACGAAATAATTTGTGTACGTGATGAGTTGTTTAGTACAATTCGATTCCGGATAAGAAACTAAGTTAATTTTGATCTTAGTTTGTCTTATCATAAGGTTTCGGTTATTCAAGTCTAATCGAATGCCTAAACAAGGAATGCTAGTTAACTAACCTAGTACTTGTCTTGTTTAAAATTGAAAGGTCTAAATTTATGGATAATTAGAGCCTGATGAGAAAAATGGAGTTTATCTTTATTTTGGTCTTATCGAATTAAGCGGTTGTCTTTGAACAATCGGTGTAGCAAAGAGACTAATGTGCTTAGTTGTTTTTGGTTTGCTAAACTAAATTGGAAAAATTGTTTCGGACAATTGTTTCCTTGGTAACATATCAAAATAAGACTACTTGTAGTTTCAGTTTTGATATTAGTTATCAGAACGTGATGTGGGGAACCCTCGTGCCTAACTCTACATGTTTGCAAGTCTATTCTGAGATTTGTAAGATTCTTTTCGTGTTGTCCTTTATTTTTTTCGTTTCTTTGTCATTTTTGTGACAAAAAGGGGGAGAAATATATGGAGTAAACAGGTGATGCTGGCATTGATTTTATATTGATTGACATCACTAGGGAAAAGAACATTGGTACTTGAATGTTTTATCTAACGAAAGAGTGAAAGCACAGACTAAGGGGGAGTAACATGTCATATAAATTGGTATAACAAAGACGTGCGGATTGAATATCTACGTATCTTCCTTAGGGGGAGTATTAACTTTGTTATTATAATGTCAACAACGGCATTTTCAAGGATTGAATGTAAGCAATTTTACTGTGTTGTTGAATCGGGAATCAAGCAGACTGTAATGAATTCTTGTAATTTGTTTATCCACATGATGTAAGAGTTTTGTCACTAAAATTGACAAAGGGGGAGATTTTTAGAGCATTGCTCGGTTGAACCCACCAAGCGTTGGTATGTCAAGTTTGGTTGTCATATTTTAGTGAATCAAAACTCATGTTAAGAGTAGCTTGATTATGTATTAGAGTCAACTTCGTATAGGTTATCTTGGAAGTATTAGGATATGAGACATTACAAGTATTGTGAAGTCTTGAAGATGTGAAGAAGCAAGGAGCTACAATGATAACAATCATCCTTCCATTTGAGGTTAGTGATATTTGACTTGAACTGTTTCATTCCCTAACGTATCTTTCAAGTCGTGCATATTGAAAACATAACTGCGAAGCATATTTGAACTCTAGATAGACATGGTATTAAGGAATACAATACGAGGTTTATTGCTTAACCATTAAACTTTGTAGATAAGATATCGCCATAATCATTTGAACGCTATTGTGATTATGTATGGGTATGAGATGAGTATTTCATCCTAGGGAACAATGTTTACATGTGTTCTAAGGAAGTAAGTTCATAAACTTGTTTGTGGACCGAAAAGGAAATTACCAGGTGTTATTGGTTTTGTTATTCATTGCATATCTTATGAACAAACAATATGTGTGATATAGTATAACCGCTCACAACTTGTTGTGTTCTTGGTAGAACTATTCACAAAGGCCTGACTTATGTATTGGTATAACTTTTATTAGTAAAACCGATCTTAAGTAATCACCTGTGGTATGATCCGATTTTGTATGTCTGACCAATTAAAAGAAAAGGGGAACTGATCCTTGTAAGGGGTGCACTACATCAAAGGGAACCGATCCTTTTATGGGGTGTATCAAGGTTTATAGCAGAAAGGGGAACCGATCCTATGGACATGTGCAACACGTTTTTAGGCAAAGGGGAACCGATCCTATGGACATGTGCAACACATATAAGTTAGATACCATATATATTTGGGGAACCGATCCTAGTACCTAGTCAACCGATTTTTTGGAAATCTAGTGTGACTATGCACAGTACTCAGATGGAGGTAGAGCCGAAACTTGTTTTGGTAGAACCGTAAACCCATGATTGTGATTGAATGTTGGTTTGATCAATCACATAGTTCTTGAAATTCAGATGAACCAATTCTAAACTTGTTTGGAAGTGTGGTAAATCGATTTCAAGGTTGTAAGTATGAAAGAGAACTTACAAAGTAAAGATGTCGACAAACTTTGAACACGTGTTGTGAATGTTTATTTCTTTAATTGTTCAAAGATATTCCTTAACGGATAAGGGAAGAGAATCCCAAGATCGAAACATAAGTACGTTAAGAATCTTTTAATTAAGGTTATTAATTTCATTTTGTAGGGAAATTACAGAATTAGTGATGTGCATTTACTAATTAAATTTTCCGAGAGATTTCGATCATTATTTTTGGACAGAGCATTTCCAGGAATTATGAAAACTGAATCTGTGCTTTAATGAATATCTTGAGAATATTTTCGGTTTTGGAAATTCCTTGGTGTCCAAACTTCCTTGTCTATAAATACTCGAAATTTGCCTTTCTAGCAAACTAATCCTTCATAACAACAAATTTACTCTTTTGTTGTTGTTACTGGTGTAGCCGCCTATTCGGAGAGGAGAATAACCTAACTAATTGAAATATCTTACGGCCTCTCAGTTTAAAGTCTTCTTCGGGATTGAGAATCTCTAGTGTGTACCGTTGGTGGGAAACTAGATAATTACGGTTTATCTTTTGTTTTCGATTGATTTGATTGACTAACGGTGGCTGAAATCTGATTGCACGTAGTTTGTTTATTCTTGAGAATATTCTCTTCTGATATAAGATTCACTCAAACTAGTTCAGAGTTTCGACAGGGATCGTTAGGCTGTTGTTAGTTCTAAAGAAGATTTTGTGATAATCCATTGTTAACAGACTCCGTTCTGTGCGTGATTGATCACAAGAGATTTAAGTGATTGTGTGCAGGTTTTTATTGAAGATTTAAGAAGATTTGAATATAAAGAAGATATTGATGATGTGACTTGGATTTTATAATCTTTGGTGTGCTCAAACTTGTTTCGGTAAAAGAGGATCTAATTAATAATTGGTTTATCCTTGTGGTAGATTGGATTGATTAATTGAGTAGATCGGCATCAACACGATTCTTCGGATTAAAGGTGTTGTTGGATTAATCTTAAACGATTACCTTTGGGTGATTGAATATAAGATAGATCTAAGGACCTGACGAAGGAGTTTATGTTGAGATAAACGGAAGAGCCTTTGTCCGACTCATATCACTTGGTTGAATAGAGTTGATACCAAATAGATTTGTTGTTCCTTTACTCTGTTTGGAATATGAACCAAAGGAATCGTTCCAAGTACGTGACTTATTTATAAGTTGGAGGCGTGGGAATACAGAAGGAACTAGGTGAACTATATGGTTAGTTACTTGGTCTCAACTATACGAAGTTAGTGTAATTTTGTGTAGCGGCTTAATCCTGAGAGTATTTAATTTTGGACTAGGTCCCGGAGTTTTTCCGCATTTGTGGTTTCTTCGTTAACAAAATATTGCTGTGTCATTTACTTTTATATTCCGCATTATAATTGTTTTATTATAATTAAAGTAAATTACACAAACGTTAATTCCTATTTACTTGATAAGCAATCCTATTATGTTTGGTTAAGTCCTAACCTTTGTATCAAGTAAACATACTTCGTTGTTGTATTGTCTCGATCTAGTATCCATAGACGATCACACGAAGTGTGAACCGATTAGTTGTATTGTCTCGATTCAGTCCATAGGCAATAACTTTCAGAGAAAGGAATTATAGGTAGGAAAAGTTTTAGCTTGAGGTATATTAGGGTACCCTCGCCTTTTCACTATCCTACTACAAACTAACTTCGGTTTGTACTGTAGTTGAACCTCAATCAATCTCACACTGATCCAAGGTACAATTGCGCTCCTTACGTCTCTGATCCGAGCATGATACTACGCACTAGATTCCCTTAGCTGATCTCACCCACAACTAAGAGTTGGTACGACCTAAAGTTGAAGACTTTAATAAAAAAATCTGTATCACATAGAAAAGCCTACGATAATAGATAAATCAGTATCCCACAGATATACCTACGAGTTTTGTTCCGTCTTTTGATAAATCAAGGTGAAAAGGAACCAATTGATAACCCGGACTTATATTCCCGAAGAACAACCTAGTATTATCAATCACCTCACAATAATCTTAATCGACGCGGCGAAAGAAGATATTGTGAAATCACAAACAATGAGACGAAGATGTTTGTGACTATTTTTATATCTTGTCTATCAGAGATATCAATCTCAATCCAATCTTTGCGATTGTACTCGTACGATAGAAATAGCAAGATCAGATCACACAACTACGAGAAAGTAGTATCGGTCTGGCTTCACAATCCCAATGAAATTTCTAAGTCGTTAACCTGGTTTAGAAGAAGAAACCAAAGGTTAAAGGAGAATCGACTCTAGCTTACACAACTAATATCACACGTAACGTGTGGGGATTAGGTTTCCCAGTTGCTAGAGTTCCCCCTTATATAGTCTTTCAAATCAGGGTTTGCAGTCAATGTTAGCTTGGTAACAAAGCATTCAATATTCACCGTTAGATAAAAACCTGATTAGATTCAAGCTAATATCTTTCAACCGTTAGATCGAAAACCTAGCTTGTTACACACAAATGAAATGCACGTTTCTAGGTTTGTGTAACCGTACCCAAACATGTACATTTGTTGGTTCAACAATAGTTAACCAAATGGTTAGCCATATGAGCACTTTCATATCAACCATATTCTTCTTCACCATAACTAGTTCAAGTGACTCAAATGAAATAGTTAGAGAGTCGTTCAATTGCAAGGAAATCTTATATAACTACACAAGACACAATCGAAGCAAAAACGATTTGATTCACTTGAATCGGTTCATGAACTTTATAACCACGGTTTTCAATTAGCATTCCTTAGTTTATATAAACATGAGTTCACAAACAATCGTCTTTAGATATAACCTAACTCAAGTTCGCGGACTTAAGTTCCCGAAAGGAGTTCTCAAACTCCAGCAGATTTTCTCGGGTCGAGAACTTCCGCCAGTTCGCGGACTTAGTTCACGACTCTTGTTCCGGTTCTCTTGATCAACAAAGTTCGCAAACTTCGGTTCAAGGAATAAGTACTTATACATATATGTGTTTCCACAACTATGCTTATATCCATCATTGGTTATATAATCTAAACTCCCATTTCAATCATTGAAACATTCTTAGAGGACGTTATGTAGTTGTTTGTCACAAACCATTTTTGGTCAAAGCAATTTTCAAAGTGATTGAAACATAACATGACTTTCGTCACTAGGTAAAGATGAACTTGGCCAAAGTGAAAGCTTACCAACACAGATTTCGAGAAATAGATACGCAAGATAAACTCGGCTCGAAATAGTAAATATGTATAATCAAAGTCTATAGAAAAACGACTTTTGTCTCACGATAGGAGATACAGTAGATAGACTTTTGAGTGATAGATAAATTCAAGTCCCCACATACCTTTTTGTCGATGAAGTTCCACCAGTTCCTTGAGTAATTCTTCGTCTTGTATGATGATCCGCCATGGAGTTCTTGAGCTCAACTACACTTTGTATCCTAGTCCGAGACTTATCTATAGTAGACTAGAAATCAAGACTTATAGTTTTGATCACTAACATTGACAAACATTCTTGAGATAGCAATGCATGCGAGTTCGACCGAGCAATGCTCTAACAACTATCATCAAAATACGACGCATAATATGGATTCTTACCTGAAGGATTCTGATAAGGGGAATTCGACATCCTGTTGATGAGTTCTTTGTATCCTCCAATTATCAAATTTAAGTTGTCTTTCATACCTCCCATTTTAATTCCTTCTCTTGAAAACTTATTCGCATCAAGAACAGTAACATCTCCCCTTTTAGCTGAAGAAGATCCTTGAACTCTTCTTGGATGAATTGTGTTTGAATTACTATTACATGCATGAACATTCGAGGAACAAATCGAACTGACTTTCCTGATAGGATTCACAGGGTGGCTACTAAAACCAATTGGGTTAGACATATGAATGTCAGTTACACCTTTGAGAATTAAATCTAAGGTGTGTTGAAGTCGAACAATAGAATTGTCATTCAACCTTGATTTCCTCATTTGTTCAACATGTCCTTTTGAATCACAAAAGAGACACACTTTATGATTACCTGAGTGATTAGGGTGAACAAACTTAACACAATCGTTTGGATATTTCTTCCTTCCATGTGATTGGAGATTCCTTGATTATAGGAAGAAACAGGCACATTTTGCCAATCGGAAGGGACTGCGATTTAGCTTCTTGAACTGAATTTTCAGTTGGGACAAAAGTAATTGGTATCGTGGATTCTTTAGAACATCCTTGAATAGAGAGTTTACTCAAAAGATGTTTAATTTCCAAGGAATTTTTCTTGAGTTTCGCCTCGAGAGAGGAGAAAACTTTGCAGTTTTCCTCGCTAAGAGCCTTTAAATTAGAGTCACGATATGTTACTATACCAGTGAGTGCATTTACATTGTGTTTCAACCGATTGATTCTATCATCCTGGATTCTAACAAGATTTAGAATCAGTTCACTCTCTTTGCATGCTTCCCCTTCATCAACAGAGTCAGACTCATTATAAAGGTAGTCGGGAAGACACTTGTTAATGCACGTCAGTTTCGTTGGAACACTAGGTTCATCTATATTTGACACTGATAAATCTTTCTCTTTAATAGATTTTATGGAAACAGAACTTTTAGTTCTGATGATGCGTTTATCTGAGATAGCACTATTGTCCATAGAGTCAGATCGCTACAAACACAGACTTGTGAGGTCTTAAGCGTGTTTTTCTGCTCTGATATCAATTAAAAAAGCAGAGGTCTAACAACCACACCCAATATTTCTCTTAGCAATCTATATGGACTAACTCCAATATACTTTCAACAGAATCAACTAGACAGTCAGACTCAATCTTAAGAAAAGTATATCAAAAAGTTATATCTCAATTTCTCAATTCAATATGCAATCAAACAAATAAGAATTTGCGAGCCCGATTGAATATAATATAACTTGGACGGTATAAAAACCAATATCCAAGTGTCCATCTATTTAATCAACAACCAAAGGTTGGATTCACAATTGATTGAACTTACGCACAACCTGTGATATTTTAATTATATAAACAAATATAATGCGGAAAAGAAATAACAAAGACACCAGAAGTTTTGTTAACGAGAAAACCGCAAATGCAGAAAAACCCTGGGACCTAGTCCAAATTTGAACACCACACTATATTAAGCCGCTACAGACACTATCCTACTCCAAGTTAACTTCGGATTGGAATGTAATTGGGCCTTACCAATCTCACACTGATCAAGGTACAATTGCGCTCCTTACGTCTCTGAATCCCAGAAGGACTCTACGCACTTGATTCCCTTAGATGATCTCACCCACAACTAAAAGTTGCTACGACCCAAAGTCGAAGACTTGACAAACCAATTTGTCTCACACAAAAAAGTTTATTGAATAGATAAATCTGTCTCCCACAGATAAACCTATGAGTTTTGTTCCGTCTTTTGATAAATCAAGGTGAACATGAACCAATTGATATACCAGACTTATATTCCCGAAGAACAGCCTAAAAATATCGATAACCTTACAATAATATTAATCGTATGGTAGCGAAACAAGATATTGTGGAATCACAAACGATGAGACGAATATGTTTGTGACTACTTTTATCTTTCCTATCGGAGATTAAATCTCGAGCAAATCTTAGAGAAGATAGTACTTAATCACGATAGAAAACAGCAAGATCAGAACACGCAACTATAGAGAAAATAGTTGGGTCTGGCTTCACAACCCAATGAAGTCTTCAAGTTATTAACCTACAGGGTTTTGGAAAAACCTAAGGTTAAAGGAGAATCGACACTAGTCGCAACCAGTATCATACAAGATGTGTGGGATTAAGTTTCCCAGTTGCTAGAATTCTCCTTTATATAGTCTTCAAATCAGGGTTCGCAATCAATGTTACCTTGGCAAAGCATTCAATGTTCACCATTAGATGAAAACCATATTAGACTCAAGCTAATATGTTTCAACCGTTAGATCGAACTTAGATTGTTAAACACAAATGAAAAGTGATTTCATTTAGATATGAGTAACCGTACCTAAACGTGTACACCTTTGTTGGCTCAACAATAGTTAAACGAAGTTAGACATATGAACATTTACATATCAGCCATATTCATCTGAACCATAACTAGTTCAAATGACTCAAATGAAACTAATTCTAGAGTTGTTCAATTGTTTATATTCTCATAGAAGTATACAAGACACAATTGAAGCAATATCGATTTTGATTCACTCGAACAAGTCATGAAAATTATAGCCACGGTTTGCAAAATATTGCATTCCTTATTATATAAATGTATTAGTTCATGAACAAATCGATTTTAGAACATAATCCACTCAAGTATGCAAACGGGTACGCATACCTTAGTGGTCGGACTAAGTTTACCAAACTCAAATCCCGGAACTTGAACCTCACGCAAGTACTCGTACCCGTATGCGTACTTAGTTCTCGAACCTCTACTAAACCAACCAGTATGCCTACGAGTATGCATACCATGGTTCCCGGACTTGGATTACACATATGAAAGTACGTATACTGTGCTTATATCCAATTGTTCTAAACTCTCATTTCAACCATTGAAATATTCTCGGAAGACGACAATAGCTGTCTCACACAAACTATTAGCTTCAAAGCAATTTTCAAGTGATCGAATGATCTATACAAAACATTCCGAGGCTGCATCAAATGATTGTCTCACACAAATCATGTAAGATGTTACCAGGTGATTTTCACATGATCATCTTTTGACTTTCGTCAAGAATATAAGATGAACTTGGTTAAAGCGAAAGCTTACCAACACATATTTCGAGAAATATGTAAGCGAGTTAAACTCAACTTGAAATATCAAATATGCATAATTGAAGTCTATATAGCTATACGACTTTTGTCTCAAATAGGATATAAAGTAGATATACTTTTGAGTGATATATGAGTTCAAATCTCCACATACCTTTTGTTGATGAAGTTCCACAAGCTCCCCTTAGTAGTTCTTAGTCTTCAATCGATGAACGACGTGAAGTCTAATGCTCAACTACACTTTCTATCCTAATCCGAGACTTAGCTATAAGTAGACTAGAAATCAAGACTTAGAGTTTGGGCAACTAAACTTGACAAACAAACTTGAGATAGCAACGCTTACGAGTTCGACCGAGCAGTTCTCTAACAATAAGCTTTATTTGGAATGTACCTAAAGTGACACCTATTTGCAGTATGACCATTTTTCTTACAGATTTGACAACACACTTTACTGAAGTCATGCACAATATTCGTAATATCAAATCTAGACTTTGATGTTGAAGCATTGTTATAACTATTAGATGAATTCTTTACATAATATGCTAATCTATGTGTTTCAAGAATAGATACAAACTCGGTCTCTTTTGCTTTAAGCAGTGCTCATGATGCAAAAGTCCAGATATTACATCATTAAGAGAGAATTCAGTTTCTCTATTCTGTGTTGAAATCACAAATTGCATATATTCCTTATCTAATCCCATAAATATAGACATAACAACATCTGAGTCCTCAACTTTTTCACCAATAGCAATTAGGAATAAATATTACTTTTAATTCATCAAAGTATTTGAAGATAGTTTTATTACCTCTTCTGAGACAATATGGACTTCTTTGCTGAGAATTTTTGAACAAACTGCCTCTCCAAATAATACCAAATCTCTCTTGCAGATGAAATCCAATAATTTTCCTAGATACGGTATCATCTAATGTGGCATTTAAGCAGAACATAACAAATCGGTTCATCTTGCGCCAATGAAGATATAATGGACTTCGCAAGGTTTCACCTTCATGATTGATAAACTCACCAGGACTTTGAATCAGTGGCATCAACAAACTCATAAAGATCTGTTATGACTAAAATGGACTCAAATTCATTTTTCCAAATCAAATCATTTTAGCCATTCTCCATGAGTTTCACAGAAACGAAAATTAGTGATGTTTTGAAAAGATAAAGTAGAAGAAGTACTTGCCATATCTTCACTGTAATCAAGATTTAAAGAAAATTAATAATAATTAGCAAAAAATGATAAGAAATTCTCGATGTGAGAATAAAAACCTCCACGAAATGATTAAAAGTGATGAGAAATTCTTGATCGAAACAAGAATATCCAAGAATTGATTAATGAAACCTAAACCTTGATTCAAGAAGTGTTAAGAGATGAAATAAACTAACTTAAATTTACCAGATGAATCTGATTAAATATTGTAATGATTTTAAGAAGTAATAAAGATGGTTCATATAAATATTGAGAAATCGTAATTGCAGAGGAACTAATATTGAGAAATGTTGGAACGAAAGATGAACGAACCAAAATCTTTCTTAGAACTAGAAATATGATACCATGAAAAATTTATACAATGTAAACCAAAATCTTATTATCACTTTTGATAAATGATTCAACACAACCAATTAACCCTTATCTTCGCCAATCAACTTTAAATTAGGCCGGCACCGGCTCTTATTAACCCTTAAACATCTGTTAGTTGTTAACGCTATTGTAAAAAGGTACGAACCCAACACAAACATGTTATTGTCGGACTATCCAACCAGCCCATTTACCTTGAACAATAACTTTAGCAATTAAATTTGGTGACAACTTTACCAAACTGTAGAGTATAGACTGTATTAATTTCCTTTTCTTCCGATATCCACTTGACATTTCTAAGAAGATATTTATTGGATATCCACTTATGTGCAATAAAAATACGACAGTCTAGCAGATACAATGAGATTGGGAATTGTTTTTTCTTTTATTATACTAGTTGGTCACCCGTGCGATGCACGAATCTGTTTATTGCTTCCGGAATATTAGATGCTTTTTTTATATAAAGAATATATTAGAAAACCAAAGTAATCCCACTAAGTGTGCCAGAAAATGAAAACAAATAGAAACGGGCCAAAATTATTGATATTACTAAAATTTTATTATCTTCTTTAGTTCTGCAACCAACAAAGAAATGATCGAAAATATCAAACATTATTTGTCGTTTATGGTTTTGATGATTCCTTAGCTGTATTCTCGATTATTAAACTTGTTTTGGTTGGTTGAATAAAACCATACCATTCTTATTAAATTGACATAGCTTGGTAGAAGTAGCTTACTTCTATGTCATATGTCGTATGACATAGCTTACTTCTACCAAACGTATTCCCGATTATTAATCTAATGGTAGAAGTAAGCTACGTCATATGCCGTATAGTCCTTCTATAGTACCTTGGTATCTCTAAAATTTTTTGCTCAAATTGTTGGGAGTTTTAAAAATGTTCGTAGGTGACCATTAAGGTTCGTCTGTTACTGTTGAAGACTTTAAAGTGTGAATTCTTCTTAACTGTGAGATATTTTCTCCGTGTTTGGCATAACTGTGATGAAGCAGTCATACCTAAGGTGCTACATACATAACTCATACTCAAAGAACCAAATCAAAAAAGTAACCTTAGAAAAATGTATTAACTAATTCTCAAACGTAAAATACAATAAAAAAAAAGGTAAAACAAAGATTCGTTGTTGTACAATGGATTTTGTATATTGGTTTGCCGAAACCTTCTTCTTGATAATCGTGATCTCTATTGTGACCCTCCAAATGGTGTTGTGTACACCGGAGCAGAATCATGTATGCTATCTAACAATGGGTATAGTTTCTGCCTACGGCCCGGGTGATGCCTAGTCTCAGATAAATTCTCTTTAATAAAAATCAACATAAGGCCCTAACCTCTAAATGAAGAATTAGAAACGATTGAGAATATTAACCGAGCGGTTCTTATCAGTGATATTACCAACATAAATCTTTAATAGCCAAATTGATTTGATCAGGGACAAAGAGATCTAAAATATAGGAGTACATGCATCAAGTCCAAACAACAGATATCAGACTTTCTTATTGATTTTTTTTTTACGTTCCTTTCTTAATTGGTTGTTTTGTTCTCTACTTTAGGATTCTCTCCCATCTTATATAGATATTTGTTCATGTTTTAATATGTTTGCCAAGCCAAACAAAAGTGTGATACCAAAAGTGTATGGATATGGAGTAAATGCACAGTATAAGAGGTCCTTAAACCTCCACTTCTAAAGCTAAATAAATCATGGAACCACCGCATCCACTACCATTCTTGTCTCTACTCAATAATCAATAGTTAACCAAGGTGTTTAACATAGAATTTAGATTTATTAGGTGATTTAGATGTAATCATCTAGTTAATTTACATCACAATACCCTTTGATATAACCTATATAAGACTACTATGAAATACCAAGTATATAAGATTGCTGACCTTATTGAAGTTCTCTACCACGAATTTGCACAATTGTACAATATTTGTTACACTTTAATAGATGGATGCAGGAACATGAATAATATTACCTATTTCCAACAAAAGAAGAACAAAAGAAAATTCTGAATCAACCACGGGGAAAAACATTATTACCTTTTTTCTCAATGTATTCTGTGTACTTTATTGATCTCTTCGAATTTTGTACAGAAAAATTTAAAAGCGTAAATGAAAAATTCTGGAGTACTTTATCATGTTCAAAATCGTGTATCATAGTTTAGATCCTAATAAACCCTGTAAACTCAATGAAAACCATTTTCATTATTATTATACAACACGTAATACTCCTAGTAGCAGCAGTGAAATTAATGGAATCAACAAATACCATCAAAAAAGAATTCTAAAAAAGCATTGTATTTGGAAAATAACTAATTTTTAAGCTTTGCGCATATGGTTTTAGCAAGCATAAAACCAAATACTATAGGAAGTGATCAATTTGGAACCTTGGCTCACATGCTTTCTGCCATCATAGACCATCTCGGTTTCGGATAACTTTAGAATTCAAATAATGGTGGCATCGTAGCAACACATTTTTCTTTTGTATGTTTCCATTCTTCCTTACAAATGGCAATTTTCCTACCGGCCGAATGGAAATCACATTTTTATACATGAGGCAGATAAAAGCATTGGGGTTTTTGGTATAATGAAAGATACCTACCAATACAGACTTCCATTACGAAAATGTTCATCTAGCATGGAGAGGATCCCCGCAATGATACACCAGACATTAAAATAAGGTTCTTAAAGTTCATGGTTTTGGAGAGAAAAACAGAATTAGGAAATCAAGTAAGAAATAAAACAATTTATATTCCAGATTAATAATCTATAAATAATATCAACAAGCCATTATGCATCAAAGAATCTTGTTGGTTACTTTAAACTCACTTAACTGATGACAATGCCTTGCAAATCATATCTATGGACATCAAAATATGTCGATATGAAAAATATTAGCCAACGATTAGGGATCAAAATAAAAAGAGAAGAAGACAGAACCTTGCTTTTAGGGTTATATCTTTCCCTCTTATCGTGGGTCCTTTATTTTGAGATAGAGATTCCGTTCCTGCACAACAAACATGATCATATGATCAGACAACAAAACAATAAATCCAAGAACAAAAGAGGAAAAAAGATTGAATTTGCCATCTGAAGAGAGACGAAGTTGGAAATATGAATTTTGCCTCATTTCGAATGCTTTATATACGACATCAAACTCATTTTTGGATATAATATAAATCAACATCTCTTAAAATATCAAGAATTGTTATATTATATTATCTTTGGAAAGCTCAAGCCATAAAAATCACAGGTGTACCAATTGCATTAACTTTTTACTAATCATATTTATTTAGAAATATCTTTTCAAGGGTATTTAATATTTTTTGAATGAATAATATCGACAAAAATAACAATAAAATCGCGATTATTTAATATAAAATATTTTACCACATTTACTTGCAAAATAATTATTGATTGTATGTTTTATATTTATGGATATCAACCGTATTTTTGGATAGCTGCATTTTCTTCCAAAAATATGGAACATTTTTTGTTTACCAATTGCATTAACTTATTACCAAAACTATTTATTTAAAAATATCTTTTCAAGGGTATTTAATATTTTTTGAATGAATAATATTGACAAAAACATCAATAAAATCACGATTATTTAATAAAAAATATTTTTACCATATTTACTTGCAAAATAATTATTGAGTATGTTTTATATTTTTGGATAACAACCGTATTTTTTATTGTTGGAACATTTTTTTTACGGTGAAACAAATTGTTTTTTTTTTATATTTATGGAATAATTAATATTAAAAAGTAATAATATTAAAAATAACTAAATTGCATTTTCTTCTAAAGATTTTTTATCTATCGTTCTCAAAATTACGCTTAATATCATGTATTTTTCATCAAAATTTTAATCGATAATTTTGTTTCGACTATTTGACAGGATTAGTTATTTATTATTGTGGAAGAAGAAGATACTTTAATCTACATGTAAGTATAACTATAATTTTGATTGTCAATTTTTATCATTGATTCAAATTTGATCTGAAGTAAATTAATTATTAGAAGTTTGATTTGTGCACATCCACAGATCATGTATTTTCTTTTAACTTTTAACCGATAATTCGATAATTTAATCTCATTTGTAAGTTTAATTGTAATTTGAAATTAAAGGTTTTAATTATTGTAGTTTGGAGTTGTAATTAAGTGAGTGTTTTTTTATAATAAGTGTAATTGGACATTGGACAATATTTGTTTTTTTGATTTTTATGATCGATTTAATTTTATGATGGAATCATGATTGATACTGCATATCTCGATGTGATCTTTCCCAAATATATATATTTATTAACTTTAAGGTTAATTTTATAACGAAAATAACTACCTAAAGTTATATTTTTTTTATATGTTTCATAATTTTATGAGATTATATAAGATTTAGTAATTTTAGGTAATTATTTCTCAAATGTGATTGTCCAAATAATATTTCGTGGACCCAAAAGGTTCTCTTGAAATTCTATTGGCTGAAATTTAGAATGGTGGGGCCAGAATCAACTAGAAGCTCCGATTAACCACGTTGCTCGAAAAAACTCTGTTTTTATATAAAGAATTTTTTTAGATAACTAAAACTTTTATTTAGATAGGAGAAGCCCCAATACACATCTCTAGGAAAGTGTCAATACAAAATGCAGAATTGCGAAACTCTTCAACAGAATGTTTATCACTTCTTACTTTTTTAGAAATGGCATCAGCTAAACGATTACCATCTTTTTTGACATGAGTGACAGACCGCTAATTAAAAGAAGATAAAATTGTTTTAATGACTCTAATTTTTTCCTGTTTTCTCAACTAACAAATAACTTTTCCATTGTGATTGATTTCACAACAGATTCAACATCTACCACAATGTGAATCCTCTGAATCTCCTTGTCTTTAACCCAACCTAAAGCTTCCATTATGGCCATGCACTCCCCTGTTTCTGGGTCTTTTATTCCAGTTGCATAAGATCCTTTGATGTCTGAGACTGCCCTTGCAATGTGACAAAGAACCATACCGGTGCCACAATCATTAGTTATATAATCAAATGAAGTATCAACAAAGACTTTGAATGCATCAGCATCTCCAGTATTATGACTATGAACTCATGTGCTAGTTATAGGATTAACAACTGAGTTACTCGTGTTATGAGATGTAGTGCGTAACATGTGATGATTAATTCTAGCAACAATATTATTGGGGTTAAGAGTTTTATCCTGAAAGATGCAGGCATCCCTCTTTCCAAATTATCCAGCAGTCGGTCATGAGTAAAAATCTCCAGCGATGAATTTCTTCTGCATTCGTATTTATGACATCTACAAACCAGGATATAATCCACTATGTAATACTTTGAAGTTGGTGATAACTTGATCAATATTAATGTTGACAAGTCTCCATACAGCTTAGGCATGATAGCAGGTAAGTAGCAGATCAAACCGAGACTGCTCTTCAAAATTGCAAATACCGCAGTGATATTCATGCAGATAGTTAAACTGAGATAACCTTTGCCTTGTGGGAACTACATTCTTAAGGCATTTCCAGATGAAGATCTTTACCCTATGAGGTAATTGCATATTTCATAGTGCTTTCCACACTAACTTTGGTACTGTACAAACAACAACTTGATGTTGAACCCTTCTCTCCATAAGTTTATTATAAGTAGATTTAACTGAAAAGACAACATCCTTTGAAGGAGACCATCTCAAGATATCTTCTTCTCATGATGAAAGCTTCATTCTAGTTATTCTTTCAACATTTTCTGGAGAGAATAAGTGTTAAGAAATTGTATGTCCCATTCATTAATACATGTTAGGATTAGCTAACTAACAAAGACAAACTGATAATGAGAAGATTGCAGAGGCTCAACTGTTTGACTCAGTCCTATAATCCATTTATCAGTCCAAATTCTTGTGGACTTACCATTGTTAACCTCCATAATATAATATTGCTTAACTATTGAGAGACCCAGTTCAATACCCTTCCAAACCCATGAGGAATTACTCTTCTCACCTTGTAAATGAAGAAAATTCTTATGCTTGTAATATTTAGCCTTAAGAATTTTACCCAGCAAATGATCAAAATTGTGATATATTCTCCATGCTAGCTTGGCAAGAAGAGCATGATTCATCATTTCTAAATCTCTAAATGCCAGACCACTTAAGTCTTTGGATAAACACATGTTTTTCCAAGCAACGAGATTGATACCTTTATTTGTTTTGAATCCCCACTAGAACTTCCTTTGAATAGTGTCTAGTTTCCTAAGTAGTTTCTTTAACATCTTAAATGTACTCATTTGGTACATGGGAATGAAGTAAATGTTAGAGCACCGCTCGGTCGAACTCGCAAGCGTTTCTATCTCAGGCTTGTTTGTCAATTTTAGTTGCCAAAACTATAAGTCTTGATTTCTAGTCTACTTATAGCTAAGTCTCGGACTAGGATAGAAAGTGTGGTTAAGCTCTAGACTCCACGGCGTTCATCATGCAAAGACGAAGAACTACTCTAGGAACTGGTGGAACTTCATCGACTAAAAGGTATGTGGAGACTTGAACTTATTTATCACTCAAAATTATATATACTCTATCTCCTATGTTGAGATAAAAGTCGTATTGCTATATAGACTTCGATTATACACATTTGCTATTTCGAGCCTAGTTTATCTCGCTTATCTATTTATCGAAATATGTGTTGGTAAGATTTCGCTTTGCCCAAGTTCATCTTTACAAGTGATGAAAGTCATGTTGATTATTTCAATATATTGAAAATCGCTTTGATGAAAAATAGTGTGTGAATAACCTCTATTTAACATCCTCTAAGAATGTTTCAATGATTGAAATGAGAGTTTAGAATATATAACCTTGAATGGATATAAAAATTGTATGTGAACTCATATTTGTGTAAGTCCAAAATCCTTGACCTTAAGTATGCGTACTTTACTGGTTCAGGATGTTCGGAAGCCAAGTCCGCGTACGCGTACTGCCGGAAGTTCACATCCTGTGAATGAAAAGACGAGGGTACCCAAATATACCTCAATATAAAACTTTTCCACTTATAAGTCCTTTCTCCGAAAGTGATTGTCTATGGACTGAGTCGAGACAATACAACTAATCCACTTTGTGTGATCGTCTATGGATACGAGACAGAGACAATACGACTACAAGATAACTTTTGTGATTGACTATGGATACAAGATCAAGACAATACAACAATGAAGTATGATTACTTGATAATAGGTTCGGACTTAACCAAACACAATATGATTGCTATCAAATATTAGGAATTAACGTGTGTGTATTTTACTTCGAATTATGATATCGCGGAAATAGAAAAGTAAAAGACACAACAAGATTTTGTTAACGAGGAAACCACAAATGCATAAAAACCCTGGGACCTTTTCCATAATTGAATACTCTCAGGATTAGCCGCTATACAAAATCTAAACCAACTTCGTAAAGTTGAGACCAAGCAACTAAACCTATAGTTCACCTAGTTCCGTCTGTATCCAGGTGCCTCCATCTTGTAATAAGTCATGCACTTGGAACAATTACTTTGGTTCGTATTCCAAATAGTAAAGGAACAAAAAATTTGTTCGGTAACAACTTTTTTCAAACAAGTGATATGATTTTGACAAAAGGCTCTTCCATTTATCCCAATAAACTTCTCTATTAGGTTTATAGATCTATCTATTCAACAACTACCAAAGTAATTGTCTAGATTTTGCAATCAATACTTCTTAGTCACAAGGACAATATATTGATGCCGATCTACTCAACTAATCAATCAAGATTATCACAAAAATAAACCAATTATAGTTGGATCCCCAGCCGATCAAGTTTTGTGCACACCAAAGATTATGAACTCAAATAAGCAATCTTCTTTGTCTTCAAATCTTCTTATATATTCAATAAACACATGCACCCAATCAACTTGAATCTCTTGTGATCAATCACACACAAAACGGAGTCTTTTAACAATGGATTATCACAAGACATCTTTAGATCTACAAACAGTCTAAAGATCCCCGTCAAAACTTCGATCTAGTTTGAGTGAATCTTATATCAGAAGAGAAGATTCTCAAGCATAAACAAACTAGGTGCAATCAAAGTTCAACCACTGTTAGTCAATCAAATCAACCGAAAACTAATAATAAACTTCAATTATCTAGTTTCCCACCAACGGTACTCGTAGAGATTCTCAATCCCAAATAAGTCTTTAAAACGAGCGGTCATAATAGATTTCGCCTAATTAGGGTACTTTCCTCTCCGAATAGACGGTTCGGCCAGTAACAACACAACTAAGTAGTTTTGCTGGCTCTGAGGATTAGTTTTCTTGAAATGCAAACTTCGATATTTATAGACCAAGGAAGTTTGGACACCAAGGAATTCCCAAAACCGAAAATATTCTCAAGATATGCAAATATATTTCCAAATTCGGTTTTCATAATTCTTGGAAATGCTCTGTCCAAATATTGACCGAAATCTCAGTAGAAAATCTCCAATTAGTAAATGCACATTACCAATTTTTATTTTCTAAAGATATGCATTTTAATTGCTGGAAATTCAAATGCATATAAAACTAAAAACCTCAATTAAAAGATTCTCAATTTATTTTGATCCGGGATTTTCCTTTAGTTATTAAGGAATATCTTTGAACAATAAAAGATAAGAGTTAATGCACATGTTCAAAGTATGTCGATATCTTTACTTTGTATCTCCTTATTCATATTTACAATCTTGGAACCGATTTTCCACACTTCCAAACGAGTTTATAATTGGTTCATCTGATTTCCAAGAACTATGTGATTGGTCAAAAACATTCAATCACCATTCATGGGTTTAACGGTTCTACCAAAACAAGTTTAGGTTCTACCTCCAAGTGGATACTAGGATCGGTCACATTAGTTTCCAAAATAGTGTTAACTAAGTACCAGGATCGGTTACCACTTATTTATGGTACTTACTTGTGATCGGTTGCACAAGTTATATGATCGGTCACACCAATTACTAAAACTTGTTAACCTACTACAAGGATTGATTACACATCTTGTGATTAGTCCCAACCAAGTTGTAGGATTGGTCACCCAATGATTAGGAATGGTCACACCAATTACAAATATCGATCATGCCATCTCTGGTGATTACTTAGGATCGGTTTCACTAATAAAAGTCATACCAATACAAAAGTCAGGCATTGTGAATAGTTTTACCAAGATACATACACAAGTTATGAGCGGTTATACTAAACACACATATTGGTAATCCAAAGATTTGCAATGAATAATAATACCAATAAGCCTAGAGATTTCCTTTTCGATTCATAAAACAAGTTTATGAATTGTACTTCCTTCAAACAAATGTAAAACATTGTTTCCTAGGACGAAATCTTCACCCATACCCATACACATAATCACAATAGCATTCATACGATTATGTCGATGTCTTTTATACGAAGTTCAAAAGATAGACGTTATACTTCGTATTGTAATTCCTTAATACTATGTCTAACTAGAGTATAATCATTACAGCTTCGCAGTTATGCTTTCAATATGCACTACTTGAAAGATACATTAGGAATGAAACAGTTCAAGTCAAATATTACTAACCTCAAGTGTAAGGATGATGTAGTCGTTGTATCTCTTTACTTCTTCACATTCTTCAAGTCTTCATGTAATACTTGTAAGTATCATATCCTAGTAACTTTCTAGCTAACCTATACGAAGTAGACTCTAGTAAATAATCAAGCGACTCTTTAAATGAGTTTTGATTCACTAAAATATGACAACCAAACTTGACATACCAACGCTTGGTCGATTCAACCGAGTTATGCTCTAACGATCTCCCCCTTTGTCAATTTTAGTGACAAAACTTTTACGTCATATGGATAAACAAATTACAAGAATTCTTTACTAATACGCTTGATTCCAAGTTTCAACAGCACAATAACCTGTATATACTCAATCTATAAATGCCGATATTGACATTATAATAACAAAGCTAATATTCCCCCTAAAGGTAAAATAGGTAGATTTTTAATCCGCACGTCTTTGTCATTCCCTTTGTAGTCCATATAACTACAAGTATCAATATGATATGTTACTCTCCCTTAGTTTATGCTTTACTCTTTCGTTTGATATAACGTTTAAGCACCATTTTCCTTTCCTTAGTGATACCAAGTCACTTGTTTACTCCATATATTTCTCCCCATTTTTGTCAAAAAATGACAAAGGTACAAGCAAATAAAAGACAAACCGAAAGGATCTTACAAATCTTAAAAGACTTCCAACCTATAAGAGTTAAGAACGATGGTTCCACACACCATTTTAGATAACCAATATCAAAACCAAAAATACAAAGTAATTTTTTTTTGATATGTTACCAAGGAAACAATTGCTCGAAGCGATTTTCCCTAATAGTTTAGAAAATGAAAAATTGACTAAGCACCTTAATTCTTTTCCTATGTTCGATAGGACCAAAATAAAGATCAGAATTAACTTTATTTTTCTCATCAGGTTCTAATTATTCAAATAATAACTTAGACTTTTCACTTTTAAACAGTAAAAGTACTAGGTTAGTTAACTAGCATTTCTTGTTAAAGCATTCGATTAGACTTGAATTACCGAAACCTCCAATTTGATAAGTCTAACTAAGATCAGAAATAACTTAGTTTCTCTTATCTAGAATCGAATTGGACTAAACAATTCATCCCGAAAACTCTTTTTGTTAAGCTATAAACAATTCATACAAACCAAATAAATCAACTTGCATAATTATTTACCTCAACCGGAAATAATTGAAACAATTATTAAACATAAACATTAAAGTACCGCAATTGCACCGTAATTTTGTAAGCCTAAACAATTGATACCAAACAATAAAGCAAGATAGCAATAGTTTTTCTTAACCGGAAACAATTAAATCACCCACACATCCATACACAAATAATCGAATAAACATCAATTGTACCGAAATTTTGTTAACAAAAAGCAATAAATATATGCAATAAAATCAAGCTTTTCTTAAAGAGGAAAACGATTAACTAACAAATTCGTTACCTCTAGTTTCGTATCCTCTTCTCCCTAGAAAGATATATCATTAAACGCAAGTTCACATTATAACTCTCCCCCCTTGTGTTGTCATCCTCTCGCAAAAACAAAAGAACAACAACAAGGACCAACCTTTACCAGAGAACGGTTGAAAACAGGTCTTAACTAATGCGATGCAAAAGTTGAAACCCCGAAATACATATGCTTTTATGCTAAACCAAATGATTCAACATATTGTGACTTTTTCACATATTAGTTTCAATTGGAACCCCTTATGATCCTTTGATAAAGCCTACCAACATGGGCTAGAACTTAATCCTGCTAAACCAAAAAGTCACCCAAACCATAAGGGTTCACACCATATGAGATCGAATATCAAGGTTATGAAAACCAAAATCAAACATCCCATAAACATACATAGCAATAATATAAAGCATTCAAGCACGTGCTATGTAATCGAATCACAAGAAAAATTATAAACTAATAATATTATTCATAAATAATAGATAGTTTTATTCATAATAGACCTTATACGATTATTGAAAAAAATCAAAAATTGATGTCTATTCTCTTGATTAATTATTGGGAGGAACATTCCTTGTGATCAAGTATTTTTCGATGCTCTTCTTCTATTTCCGATTATTTGTTCCAAAACTATGATTCAATCTTTAGAATTCATTTAAGAGTTTCTGGATCTTTTCGAGCAGCAAAGCCCAGCTGTTTCTGAAAACAGCCAAGTTGTTTACCATGAGTTTCAAGATGAGCTAGAAGATACTTGTTGTTAGAATTTGGTGAAATCCTTTCAACCGTTTCATTACTGAATTACCCTCTAATTATTTGACATATAGTCCTTTTAGAGACAGTCGTAATGCTTCTCATGTCATCAAAATCATCTCCCGCGATGAATTCACAAATCTTTTTAATTATACATGGAAAACCGAGATGCCTCTTTATTCCTGAGGAAGAAATAGAACCTGAGATTTTTATCATTTGACTGATAATGATTCCACAAATATCAATTTGAGAGTCTCTTGTTAACAGAAAATAAACAAATTCTGCAAAATCTTTGTCCCAAGCTGACTTATGTATAGTGCTTGCAAATAGGGTTTCCAAAGAAAGTTTACTGAATACCCTTAGGTAGAAGGGTATATCTTTTGTTGGTAATCTACCATTTTCCCACTCTGTCGATCTTCCAATGAGATGTGTTGAAATGGTATCGTGCTCAATTTCAACTCCAGTAATCAAGTGATTACATTCCACATTGTACTCAATAACATTATAAATTGTCTTACGATCAACATAGTAGAGTCCTTGACCAACAAGAATCAAAAAGGTAAGATTTTTATGATCAACATTATGAATATTCGCATAAAAAACTCTTACCATATCAAGTGAATATTTTTCAAAATAAAAAAGCTTTCCCCAGTTCCAATCTTGAACAAACTTCACATAATCCTTATCTTGGACATCTGGATCAAATTTCTTTTCAGTAGTGAATTCCATCCTTTTGAGAGTTTCGTATTTTCTAAAGCATGAGCTGTCAACAAAACGAGTAAATTCATGCTTGTCATCAATACTGTTAGGACATCTGATCCTATCAATATCATCATATATGACTCGGTCATCAGATGATGTGTCTCTTGATTTCCTCTTTCTCATATTTGTAAAAATATGAAAAACCCCAGTTACGGTTTTGATCAGTATTCCCCAGTATGTTTGTGAACAAAGCAAGAGGTTAGCTTTTATAGGAAGAGTAGATATCAAACAACGAAAATAACTAGCTTTAGGAAATTCTACCAAAATCCGAAAACGAAGCTTGTGGGGAGACAATTTCGATTTTATTTCTAGGTCTTTCTTTTGGAAAACCGGTTTTTCATGGTATGGACCTTTATCTTGGATTGATTCTATGTTTTTGTCCAAAAATCTGTTCACTCGCTTATTACCAGAATTTGATAACATCATTTGAATTTCACGCATGAATACTCTAATAGAGTATATAGAGATAAATTTAAACATGCTATGATATTTGTTAAAAATACCACTAGAGTCATAAATCCTGTGATATTTCAAAAGATCACTTGCTTCATTAAAACAGTTATGAGGTGTATGAAGCAATCCATTGTTAATAGAATTATTAACTGAAAATTCGTTCCTTGTATGAGTACACGGTTTCCAAAGTCGCATCCTAGGTAGCGATACATTGACAATCTTCGATCTGAAAATGTACATATATATACTTTGGTAGGTCATCCAAAATATATTTTAGATTCCATATATTTCAAGAACACGGTAGCCATGGTTCATATAATAATGATTTTTTTTGAGAGGAATCTTAAGCATTTTCAAGATACATCATGTCTCATAGAGAATCGTATCATTGTCACAGTTAATATCAATCACAATGATATACAATCATATCGGATCCAAAGGATCATATACGTCATCCAAGACATACATAGATATAATTCCAATTCCTAAAACATTTAGGAATAAGAGTATTATATACTTCATTCGTGTCTTCTACCACGAGTTTTTGAAGTAGTCAAATCCTGCCGTTACGTTTACTAAATCAACCATTAGATACAATTCTTATAGGTTGGATCGCACCAAACACAGATTGTTATATCTTTTCATGTTTGTTTGCTCTGATACCAATTGAAAAGACGAGGGTACCCAAATATACTTCAATCTAAAATTTTTCCACCTATAAGTTCTTTCTACGAAAGTGATTGTCTATGGACTGAGTCGAGACAATATAACTAACCGGTTCACACTTCGTGTGATCGTCTATGGATACGAGATCGAGAAAATACGAGAACAAGATAACTTGTGTGATTGACTATGGATACAATATCAAGACAATACAACAACGAAGTATGATTACTTGATAATAGGCTCGAACTTAACCAAACACAATAGGATTGTTATCAAGTAATTAGGAATTAACATTTGTGTATTTTACTTCTATTTATAATAAAAACAATTATAATTACGGAAATAAAAAAGTAAAAGACACAGCAAGATTTTGTTAACGAGGAAACCGCAAATGCAGAAAAAACCCGGGACCTTGTCCAGAGTTAAATACTCTCAGGATTAAGCCGCTATACAAAATTTAAACCAACTTTGTATAGTTGAAACCAAACAACTAAACATATAGTTCACCTAGTTCCACTTGTATGCCTGCGCCTCCAACTTGTAATAAGTTACGCACTTGGAACAATTCCTTTGGTTCGTATTCCAAACAGTAAAGGAACAAAAAATCTGTTCAGTAACAACTCTTTATAAACAAGTGATATGAGTTTGACAAAAGGCTCTTCCGTTTATCCCAATAAACTCCTTTGTCAGGTTCTTAGATCTATCTATTCAACAACTACCAAAGTAATTGTCTAGATTTTGCGATCAATACTTCTTAGTCACAAAGAAAATATATTGATGCCAATCTACTCAACTAATCAATCAAGATTATAACAAAGATAAACCGATTATATTTGGATCCCCAGCCGATCAAGTTTTGCGCACACCAAAGATTATGAAGTCAAACAAGCATTCTTCTTTGTCTTCAAATCTTCTTAGATCTTGAATAAACACATGCACACAATCAACTTGAATCTCTTATGATCAATCACACACAAAACGGAGTCTGTTAACAATGGATTATCACAAGACGTCTTTAGATCTACAAACAGTCTAAAGATCCCCGTCGAAACTTCGATCTAGTTTGAGCGAATATTATATCAGAAGAAAAGATTCTCAAGCAAAAGAAAACTAGGTGCAATCAAAGTTCAACCACCGTTAGTCAATAAAATCAATCGAAAAATAATATTAAACTGCAATTAGGGTACTTTTCTCTCCGAATAGACGGTTCCACCAGTAACAACACAACTAGGCAGTTTTACTGGCTTTGAGGATTAGTTTGCTTGAAATGCAAACATCAATGTTTATAGACCAACGAAGTTTGGATACCAAGGAATTTCCAAAACTGAAAATATTCTCAAGATATGCAATATATTTCCAAATTCGGTTTTCATAATTCCTGGAAA
Organism: Papaver somniferum; assembly: GCF_003573695.1. Taxonomy (NCBI): domain Eukaryota; kingdom Viridiplantae; phylum Streptophyta; class Magnoliopsida; order Ranunculales; family Papaveraceae; genus Papaver; species Papaver somniferum. Next base: position 172,837,301 of record NC_039365.1, on the reverse strand, counting down.
TGCCCTGTCCAAATATTGACCGAAATCTCAGTAGAATCTCAAATTAGTAAATGCACATTACCAATTTTTATTTTCTAAAGATACGCATTTAATTGTTGGAAATTAAATGCATATAAAACTAAAAACCTTAATTAACATATTCTCAATTTATTTCGATCCGAGATTCTCCTTTAGTTATTAAGGAATATCTTTGAACAATAAAAGATAAGAGTTACTGCACATGTTCAAAGTATGTCGACATCTTTATTTTGTAAATCCTTTTTCATATTTACAATCTTGGAACCGATTTTCCACACTTCCAAATGAGTTTAGAATTGGTTCATCTAATTTCCAAGAACTATGTGATTGATCAAAAACATTCAATCACCATTCATGGGTTTAACGGTTCTACCAAAACAAGTTTCGGTTCTACCTCCAAGTGGCTACTAAGATCGGTCACATTAGTTTACATAAAAATGTTAATTAAGTACCATGATCGGTTACCACTTATTTATGGTACTTACTTGTGATTGGTTGCATAGGTTATAGGATCGGTCACACCAATTACTAAAACTTGTTAACCTACTACAAGGATCGATTACACATCTTGTGATTAGTCCCAACCAAGTTCTAGGATCGGTCACCCAATGACTAGGAATTGGTCACACCAATTACAAATATTGATCATACCATCTCAGGTGATTACTTATGATCGGTTTCACTAGTAAAAGTCATACCAATACATAAGTCAGGCATTGTGAATAGTTTTACCAAGATACATAAACAAGTTATGAGCAGTTATACTAAACACACATATTGGTAATCCAAAGATTTGCAATGAATAACAATACCAATAAGCCTAGTGATTTCCCTTTCGATTCATAAAACAAGTTTATGAATTGTACTTCCTTTAAACGAATGTAAAACATTGTTTCCTAGGACGAAATCTTCACCCATACCCATACACATAATCACAATAGCATTCATACGATTATGTCGATGTCTTATATACGAAGTTCAAAAGATAGACGTTATACTTTGTATTGTAATTCCTTAATACTATGTCTAACTAGAGTATAATCATTTATAGCTTCGCAATTATGTTTTCAATATGCACGACTTGAAAGATACGTTAGGAATGAAACAGTTCGAGTCAAATATTACTAACCTCAAGTGGAAGGATGATGTCGTCGTTGTAGCTCTTTACTTCTTCACATTCTTCAAGTCTTCATGTAATACTTGTAAGTCTCATATCCTAGTAACTTTCTAGTTAACATATACGAAGTTGACTACAGTGAATAATCAAGCGACTCTTTTAAATGAGTTTTGATTCACTAAAATATGACAACCAAACTAGACATACCAACGCTTGGTGGATTCAACCGAGCTATGCTCTAACAGTGAATTTCTGCTGGAGTATGTGAACTGAAAATAAACTCAATCCAGGTACCTAAGTATGCATACTGGTATGCATACTTGAGTGGGTTATTCTCTAAAAACGGTTTATTCGTGAACTAAGACATATATAAACTAAGGAATGCATATTTGCAAACCGTGGATATAATATTCAAGAATCGACTCGAGTTAATCAAAATCGTTTTTGTTTCGATTGCGTCTTATATACGTCTATGAGATCTAAGCAATTGAACAACTCTCTAACTAGTTCTTTTGAGTCATTTGAACTAGTTATTGTGAAGATGAATAAGGTTGATATGAAAGTGCTCATATGGCTAACCGTTGGTTAACTACTATTGAACCAACTAGGTGTACACATTTAGGTACGGTTACACAAACCTAAATAAACGTGCATTTCATTTGTTTATAACAAGCTAAGTTCGATATAACGGTTGAAAGATATTAGCTTGAATCTAATTAGGTTTTCATCTAACGATGAATATTGAATGCTTTTTTACCAAGGTAGCATTGATTTCGAACCCTGATTTGAAGACTATATAAAGGAGAACTCTAACAACTGGGAAACCTAATCCCCACAACCTCCTGTGTGATACTAGTTGTATAAGCTAGAGTCGATTCTCCTTTAACCTTAGGTTTCTACCGAGACCTTGTAGGTTAACGACTTCAAGACTTCATTGGGATTGTGAAGCCAGACGCAACAGTTTTCTCTATAGTTCCATGATCTGATCTTGCTGTTTATATCGTGATTGAGTGCAATCGTAAGATTAGCTTGAGATTAATTTCTCCGATAGGAAAGATAGAAAAGTAGTCACAAGCATCTTCGTCTCATCATTTGTGATTCTACAATATCTTTTTTCGCTAGTCGATTAACATTATTGTGAGGTGGTTGATATTTCTAGGCTATTCTTCGGGAATATAAGTTCGGTATATCAATTGGTTCCTGTTCACCTTGATTTATCAAAAGACGAAACAAAACTCATAGGTATTTCTGTGGGAGACAGATTTATCGTTGTAGACTTTTCTGTGTGATACAGATTTGTTTATGAAAGTCTTCAACTAAAGGAATCAAGTGTGTAGTATCCTGTTGGGATCAGAGACGTAAGGAGCGCAACTGTACCTTGGATCAGTGTGACATTGATTAGGGTTAAACTACAATCCAGACCGAAGTTATCTTGTAGTAGGCTAGTGTCTGTTGCGGCTTTATACAGCGTGTCTTCAATCTGGACTAGTCCAAGGGTTTTTATGCATTTGCGGTTTCCTCGTTAACAAAACTTCCGGTGTCTGTGTTATTTATTTTACGTATTATATTTTGTTATATAATTGAAATATCACAGGTTGTGTGTTGAATCGATCAATTGTTAAATCCAACCTTTGGTTGTTGATTGAAATTGATTGATCCTTGAACATTGGTCTTTGGTACCGTTCAAGTTAATTTCTCTTGTATTCAATTAGACTCGTAGATTGCTATTTGCTTGAGTAAGTATTGAATCAAGAAATTAAGATATAACTCCTTGATATACTTTTCTTAAGATTGAGTCTGACTGTCTAGTTGATTCTCTTGAAAGTATATTGGAGTTAGTCCATACAGATTGCTAAGCGAAATATTAGGTGAGGTTGTTAGACCCCTACTTTTTCAATTGGTATAAGAGCAAGCAAACACGTTTAAAGACCTCATAAGTCTGTATTTGTAGCAATCTGACTATGTGGACGGAAGTTTATCTCTTGCTGTTGCGCACACCAAAGTGTCTTCCAAAGATGTCAATTATGTCTTGGGATTGCCTCAAAGGATAACTCCTTAGCTGATTCTTCCAGATCCCGAGGTGGAAATGAGACATTTGACACTTTTTCAAAAGCTGAAATGGATCTCACCAGAATCTCAAAAAAAAATCTTCAGTGGCTATTGATTTTCATAAGCATGCTCAGCTCATTGACTAATTTGAAAAGTCTCTTCACTACACCAAATTCCCGAAATCGTAATAGGCATTCGTAACGGATTATGGGCCGTTACAAATTTCCCGTTACAAATGGTCGTTACAAAAATTCCGTAACAGTCTCTAGCCGTTACTAATTTTAAAAAAATTCGTAACAGCGTTAAGCCGTTACGAATTTTTTTATAGGCGTGCCAGTCACACGCTTGGTCACACTTGGGTGGTAACACCTTTAGAATGTGCGTGTGCCATTCACATGCGTGCTATTACGTTTCCACCCAAGATAGTAATACTTGAGGATATTTCCTCCCATGCGTATGCCATTCACATGCTTGCAACTTTTCATCCCATTGCTTTAGAGAAAATGGACAAATCGTTTTTTGTTGTATAAGGATCATATTAGGTGGCTGATCCACCGGCTGCCACATCTCTTGTGGGGCCTTCGTGACTCACTAAATTAAGACACCCACCATACCGTCCTTGACTTGATCTAGTAGACACGTTGACCAGATGGACCAAGTCAGCTTAACCTTATGCTCTTTACAAGTATCCATTGGAAATGGATAAATATGCCACTAATGAGTTTTCATTTGTATTACACGTATTGCTGTATGTGTCGAGAAGTGGTTCGACCACCTATAAGATCTTAACACTATAAATACCCATACAAGGGTTCAGTGTAAATTAAGTCTGGAAGTTAATAAATCTCTCTCATTTTGTGACTACTATACGTCCCATTACTTTGAATATTTAGCATCACACTATCTATTGGGAGTTATGATCGTTCCCGGTACTAAAGTCAGTTTTTCGAGCATAATTAAAAGCACATCAGTAGTTGTAATACTTGTTAATTTAATTTAAGTTTTGATCAATTGCTATGGTGCCGTCACAAATTATCAACATTTTTTCATTTTTCATTTATCTCTTCGCTTTTATGCTCCTGCCTCTCTTCTTTCAAACCCTAGTGAAACTTCATCTTCACAGAAATCTCTCAATCCTCTTCAATAATCTTCAATCATCGACTTATCTTCTCATTTTTCACTTTCTTTCTCTATCTTTTTCTCCTCCCGCCTCTCATTCTCTTCCCTCTCAGATTTTAGGGTTTCGATTGGGTTAATCATCTGTTCGATTGGCTAAAATTTCTGGTGATAACCCTGGAATCAAAACCTTTATTTCTTAACCTATACATCCAAATCGAGACCCATACACCAGAAATGTCGACCTATCATATATTTACTTGAAATATTTGTAACCCTAGATCGACTTTGTTCATGAGATTTAAAATTCTGATCATCTGATAGGTGTTTGTGCAACAGTTTGTTGATTATCATCATCTAATAGGTGATTTGTAACAGTTTGTTGATTATCATCTGCTATAAACAATCAACTTCTACTAGTTTGATTTGATTTTGTTGTTTGTTTTTTATTTTGACCCAACTCTGTGAATAGTGTAGAGTCAGGGGTTTTATTTGGAGGAGTATAAATTTGTAGAAGCAGAAGAGGATTTGAAGGTTGAGAAAAAAGAAGAGAAGATGGATAATGGTGATGGTCTTCTTCATCTTCTAGTAAGTACTACTCTTGGTTCCTTTTATTTGTCTGATTTCATTGACTTTGTTGAAAAACTGCAACTTCTTTGAGAATTTCGTGTGCATCTAATTTTGTTGTTATCAACTCAGAACAAGGGTTTAACAGTTCTCTCAAGAAAGCTCAAGGTGAGTTAAGACCACTGTTTCTTTTAAGGGGTGCATAATTAACTTAAACGTTGTCTTTGTTGATTGTAAATATTGAATTTATTGAAATTCTTATGGCTGTAGATGACAACTTCCCAGCAATATTCTACTTCACTTCTGTCTAGTGTCCTCCATGGCTCCATGTAAGTTTTGATCTTACAGATCTTGGTGTTGGTTGATAATTAATTGTCAATTCAATTTCAACCCAATGTCTATTTGAAGATTTTTGCACATGTAAAACTAGTACTACGTCACCAGTGGAATCAGCCTTTTGCTTGTAGTTAGAGTTATTGAGAGCTAAGAAGTATTTTAAAGAATTCTTTCACCAACTGAAAGTCCAGACTTTGGTCTGTTCTTCTTCCCATTTCCTTGAACCACTATATTTCCTCAAGTAGATTTGAACAGACTTAATATAAGCCAAGTTGGTGTTATGATTTTCGCATTTTCAATTTAAAGCAATTGATATAAGAAGAAAACATGTAGTGAAGTAGTTTATTACCGGGTATGATGAAAATCCTGCAGAATATCCAGCTTGATTGACTCCATTACCCAAATCCAATCTACTGTTTGTATGTAAACCAGATAGATAAGCCAATCAAATCAAGAGATTCGGATTGCATATTAAAGAAGTTAGGGTTTGTTGATGGAATTCTAATTGTTTTTATAAAGATTAGATTTGATCATCTCCTTCCTTCCACAAAGTGAAAACACGAATACAAGTATAGAATACTACTTCATATTTATTTGGTTCTGTTTTAGGTTGGGAAGTAGGAACGACACAGGAACAATGAGCAGTTTAAAAACATGTCCGTCTGGGAATGAGTAGGTAGTCTGGGCCAATGAAGTGGTAGAATTGTTGACTCTACTAAGTGAGTTAAATTGAGCACTATCTAGCTAAATCTTTATGGTTAACTTTCATTGTAGTTTGAAACTGAATCTTGCTTGTTTGCTAATGGTATTAGGCAAAGTAATTTCTCCCATCATTGAAAGTTTGAGCAAGAAATATCCACACATGACGACCTTCAAAGTCGACATTCATCAGGTAACAAGGTTTTTGAGCACATCTGAGGACGTATAGTTTGGATTATTTTGAGTTTCAGATTTGCTTAAATTTCTGTTTGATTCATGGAGAGTTAATTAAAAGTTTGTTTTCTTGTAGGATGAGAGGAACTGAATATTATGTCTGTGGTAAAGTTACTTACCCTGAACTGTTTTGAGAATGTTCTGAATGTTATCATGTTCATTTTCTGGTTGTAGTGAACAGTGTAATTTTGCTTTTAATGTCATGCCATGTTTAAGCTTGTGCATTACAAAGAGTAGGTTACTTGAAGAGAGACCTTAGGCTGTTATATGGGAATGATAAGTAGCTAGTATACCAGAGCTTATGCTTGTTATAGAACAACATCTTCATCTTTAGTGTTCTACTTACACCTAATAAACTTGATCTGTTCAATGAAGTGCTAAATGGATTTAACTTAATCTTGATGATAAACGTATTAGATAAAACTGTAAATATGTAATATGGAACTATCCCTTTTAGCGTATACGAAAGTAAATGACTAGGTCTTGATATTGCTATTTAGTTGCGGAAAATAATGAAGGCAAGACATGGATATCTAGGTAGTGAGAAGTGAAGATAAACGTATAGACCGAAGATAAATAAATAAGGACAAGTGTTGCTGAGGTTAGCTGTTCAGAGCTTCAAATCTCTCTTTTATCTCTCACTAAAAGCGGAATTAGAGAGTGTGAGAGAGATAAAGGTGGAGAGACACTCATGATGTGATGGAACCTTTTCGGTAATTTTTACTCCACCTGCTTTTTGAAGCCTTGAAGGTGTCTGAATTGCATGTAAAGTAATCCACATCATATCCTGTATAAATAGCTAGTATTCATGCTTGCACCGGTTTTCAATTTGCATATGAAATGTTCTGCCTCATCTTACATTCTCTTCACTTTTATAAGTTTAGTTAAGTTACTGTCATATAATTAATCAGGATATTACATTATAGTTACAAAGAAGAGTTGATTATGTGTCTCGTAATGTAGCATCAGAAGTCAGGTGATTCAAATGAATGCAAACCAATGGCAAAGTCCTGGCCTGAATCAGCTGGTAGTGAAGTTTCACCCTTAAAACTGTAAGAAACAAGTTTCCTGCCAGTTAATCTCATCAATCAAAATACTTAGACATTGGCCTTAGGTGATCAGTTATGGTAGGGCTATGTGAACCAATAGCCTTCTAGACATGGCATCACAGTGCTGCCTAGGGAAAACGGTACCTTATAGCTCCAAGTAAAAGAAGTGGCATCACAATTCATAACAATGCTTCATTTGAATGGTTTCGTATCACTTATCGAGGTCTAGATCCTATGATTTTAGGTTGGTGAAACAACAAGTGAGATCTTATAATATATGTTTAACGTCTTTGTCCCCAGAATTTTCAACACTTCCCGTGATGGACGAAGTACTGACAAATAATTTTTTCTTTGTTGTTCTTTTTATATTTTGCAGCCAACAATTCACTTCTTTCAAAATGAGAAAAAGGCTGACGAAACGGTTGTGTGGAAAGGCTTTACAGTACCAAGAACTACTAATCAGTCGTATATCCCCCAAGTTTAAGCTACTAAGGGGTGATAGAGATGAGGTTTTGAGCATGTTTAGCAAGTAATGCTGCCATTACATTGGGTGTCCTGAGGTTTTGTCATATTAAGCTTATTTATTTTTTTCTTTTAGGTATCACTATAATGTCGCTGATGTGAGGCTTTCTCAGCACATTGACAAAGGAAATGAAGATGGACTATATATCAGTTCTGTAGCTTCTTCTTCAAACCTTTAGGCATTGACTATGGACGCTGGTACTGGTTTCAGTTCCCAAGTATACGAGCTCTCACCCCATTTTCTTCACAAAGTGAGTTCTTTCTATACCATATTTCAGAGCTTAGGTAAATTTCTCACACCTCTATGTGAAATCAGGACTAAATCTTACCTAACTTTATATCAGATTCGCCAGCCAATGAAAAAAGTATTTAGACTAGAGGAAGAAGTGAGAATCTTGACGGATGTTCCAGGCTGGAAGGTCGGTAAAAGCGTTTAACACTCTCCTGATGTCTGGTACGAGGCTTGCATGTATAACTTTGTGAAAGTGGATTTTTTTTTTGTCTTGGTTTACAACTAGTGGACGTAGTTCTTTCAGTTCGGATTTTCTCTGCTCCTTGAATTAGATTCTGAACCATGATAATATGTTACCTGGAGTCAATTTTAGTAGACTGTCTTGGTCTGTTGTATGGAGTTTAAAGACATGATAATAAAAGTACTCATGTGTTACGGATGCTCTGGTTAGTGCATTTTGGGTTGTGTTTTATTTGTCAAGTTCCTGTGACGTTTAAGATATGTTTCTTGGTTGTATGTGAAGATGACGAAGAATTCTCTGAGGAGGATTTACTTGCTGTGTATTTTGAGTTGTGTTTTATTGCTTGTTTGCATTTACTTGCTGGGTATTTTGAACATTATTTCTTCCAGTTTACTTGTCATAATAATGCTGCGTGTTGTATTTTGCAGGATTGCCTACATCGAGTTTTCTTATGCCCAAGCTTTCAACAAAGCAAGCCTGCAAAGGATATAAAGCTTAGTTGCTCTATTTCATCAGAAAGGGTGGAGAACAAAGCAGCTTCAAGGTTTGTAAGTTCTATGTATTCAAGTTTTGTATGCAGTTAGTAAGTTTGTATGTGTTCCCTTAGAAATTTGGAACCTTCTTAACGAAAAAAAGGTTTGGTACTTAGAGAAATTTCAGTTCTTTTGTTATATAAATCTGAGATGAATTGAATGAATGTGATATGAATGATTGAAGAAATTGTTGTTGAGTGTGGGTATATGCAGGGTATTGAATTTAGAATTGCGGCTTATTTCCGGCAGAAAATGAACTCTCGGTCAGCCTTGACCTGGTCAAAATTGGTAAATGTCAACTGGCAATAATTTTTTTGCTGTTACGAAAACATTCGTAACGGCGAGAACTGTTTCAACTTGCCACGTAGTAACGGCTTTAACCTGTTTCTAATTTTCCATGTAGTAACGGCTTACGATGTTACGACCCGTTGTTACAAAAATATTGTAACGGCCCTGAGCTGTTACCACGTGCCAATTAGTAACGGCTGACACCGGTTACTGAGACCGTTACAACTAAATTTCGCAATGGCTACATTATCGTTACAAAATATGTAACACCAATTTTTGCAACAGGCAAAAGCCGTTACAACCCGTTTTAGTAACGGCTCACTTCTGTTTCTAATCCCAGAATTTGGTGTGAGAACGGGAACTCTATGGTAGTCATTGAATCCTTCTCCGACAATATCGAAAAACTTATTCAAGAAACTACCCTTCAGCGTGAAAACAATAGTGTTCTTGAGAATATTGTTAAGGAAGACTCAATTAGAGAAAAACTTTTGATCGAGACGCATTCATCTGACCTAAACAGACTTCGTGTTGAATAAGAGAAACTAGGTGCATCCCTTATCTAGCCCCAGAACAATGCAAATCCTTGAAAAAGGAAAACTTTGTTTTAATGAGAAATTCTTCTGTACCGATGAACAATTCTCAGACAGAATTACAGTACATGAAGAGATGTTCCCCAAAGGAAGTTTCTGCTAGGAAGTGTTTACATAACTTGCTATCTTCTAATAGAGCTATGAATTTAAAACATGTGCCTGTTAATGGTTCTCCTCCACGAACCTGTTCCTTATGTGGGAAAAAGAATCACTATGTTCATCATTGTTTTGCTAGAAAGAAACAAATTTATGATCTTCAAAATCTACTTCTTTTCACTATCGACAGAGTAAACTCTCTAATGACCACTACAATGGATTTCATCCCTGCAGAAAACATGATTCGCAGTCACTCATCTCGAAATCCCCATTGGAATCGTGTTTCTTTGAATAGTGCAAAAGTACACATTCCTAGCATTTATGAGAATAAGTTTGGTAAATCTAAGTCTAGGTGGTGGAGACATGTCTCTTCTAATCCTCTGGAACCAATTTCTAAGGTCCTAGACTTAATCCTCAGAAAAATATTTTTGATGGATCACCTGACAAGGTTATGCTGAATTCTTATGGAATAAAAAATGACCGAAAGAAGGTAAGGAATACCAGGTTCAAACCTTCATATGAAATTTACAACTCGTCTCTCAAAACTCATAGTTGGATTACATCTCACTTGACTGCCTAATCTCAGGCATCTTTATTCTTGTATCTAACTTGAGAGATGCAAGAATGACTTTTGGGAGATACTCAAGTCTACTTTATTTTTTCATTTGTATTATATTTGACTATGATGTTTTCATTTGATGAGATAGTAGAGTCACTTGACTCCTTTTTGCTATGTATCTCACTCTTATACTCTGATTTTTGATTATTGAGTCATGAGGATGTGAGACATATGAAAGAAGAGGTATTTTATTCTTTTTGAATCTCTTCTGTTATGTTATTTTCAACCAGTCCATGAACGTTCGAGTCTCTCTGGGGAGTTTAGGGTTTCTACAACAAGGGTGTTACTCTCTTGCTTAATAAAAACATATATATCTTATATTGTTTTTCCTTTCCTAATATAATAATAAAAAAAAGGTATGGAAAACTCCTCAAGACCTCAAGAAGTTTTGAATCTTGAGATGGAAGAAAACTCTAAAGGATGTGATTTTGTTCAAGAACGTGTCTTAAAAGGATAATTAAAAGGAACGAGCACAACTCCTGGGTTGGAGAATCTGTCAAGGATTTAATTCTTTTTCAGAATGACTCTAGGATCGAGTTTGCAAATCTTCAACTGCAAATAAACTTATTGATGGTCAGACCAAGATCATTGATAATTAAAACACCTTGATCAGGAATCAGAAGAAGCTCATCATGGGCTATGTCAAATCTAGGCATCTTGCCCGCATTGTTGATCGGAAAGTCAATGTTCTCACACATGAACATGGTGTCTCTACAGTCAAAAGAATCAAGGATATCAGTGATACCTTTTATGATGGACCCTTGCAAAGGTATGATGTTATCAAAGAAACTTGATTCTTTTTGTCTAGAAAATCTTCTTATGAGAATTTTATTCTTGTGTTTTTAAGAAGAATAACTATAGTTTGGAATAGTTATTATTGTGATTACACATAGATATGTCCAACGATTTTCATCTTCAATATTTTTAGATTATTTGTTTAAATTCTAAAGTTTATTTGGAAGATGATTTTTGCAGTATTAATCTTTATGATTTCATATATTACAATTTGTAATGGGATATGCGTGTTTGTGTCCGTGAAATATGATTGTCCCATAGATGGTCAAAAGTTAAGTCTGTCGTATGTCGATATGCAAGTATTGATAAAAGATTGAATGACCTTTTGACAAACAAAAGTTAAGCCTTTTATGTCATTATGCAAATATTGATGGAAGAAAGGATGAGATTTTGTTTACAAAGATTAAGTCTATTATATGTCATTGTGCAAATAGTGATGAAAGATAGAATCAATCTTTGTTTATTCCACAATATTGATCTTTCCTGATCCATATTTCGTATGTATATATTTTGCAGCTCCGTAAGTTCTCTTATATTGAGCATTTCCGATTAAATTAATCATGGGTTCTCTTGTGGTTAATTTAGTTGAGTATTTTGGATACAAATTCATTTTCTTGTGATTTGTAATGTCCAAATAAATCCTTCTTTTCTTGTGAAAGTAAGGTCGCTCTTGTTGTTCTTTCGAAAATGACATTTTTATGGGGGAGAGTTCTTAATTGAACTTTTGCTTAATTGCCAAATCTTTTTCGGGAGTGCGGCATGGGTTATCTTGTATCTGTATAAACTCCTTGATGAATGCATTTAGTTTCGTCTATATAATTGCATCTAAAAAGTTGATGTGTGCTTTCTTTTGGTCATGAAGTGTCTCTATGGAAATTTCATTAGGATCCCACTAGTTTTCGTACCTTTGCCAATTTTATTGACAAAAAGGGGGAGAATTAATGTGTAGTTCACACTACAAATATATATGGTTTCGGATCATTATATAAGGAGGAGTGGTTTTCATGCGAGATGAAGTATTGACTAAGGGGGAGTGATACATATCACCATAGTATTGTTGTCAAATTTGTGATACAATTGAACTTTGATGTTGTGTAATAATATTATGACTATGTGTAGCAATGATTGAGAGATTTTGTTTTCTCATTATTATGGATACAGATCTTCAACAACGATGATGCTGATTTTAATATCTTTGGAATCATTGGAGTACTTGGAAGTGACGAAGATTTCGAGTAATGTTGAAGAACCAAGGAGATTATGCATGTGGAAGAGAAACTCCAAAGTTTATTTATTTTGTATTCCATATATATTGATAGTTTTGTCAATAAAATTGACAAAGGGGGAGATTGTTAGAGAACTGCTCGGTCGAACTCGCAAGCGTTGCTATCTCAAGCTTGTTTGTCAAGTTTAGTTTCCAAAACTATAAGTCTTGATTTCTATTCTACTTATAGCTAAGTCTCGGACTAGGATAGACAGTGTAGTTGAGCTCTAGACTCCACGGGGTTCATCATGCAAAGACGAAGAACTAATCAAGGAACTGGTGGAACTTCATCGACTAAAAGGTATGTGGAGACTTGAACTTATCTATCACTAAAAAGTCTATCTACTTTATCTCCTATCTTGAGACAAAACTCGTATTGCTATATAGACTTCGATTATACACATTTGCTATTTCGAGCCGAGTTTATATCGCTTATCTATTTCTCGAAATATGTGTTGGTAAGATTTCGCTTTGGCCAAGTTCATCTTTACAAGTGAGGAAAGTCAGGTTGATTATTTCAATATCTTGAAAATCGCTTTGATGAAAAATAGTGTGTGAATAACCTCTATTTAACATCCTCTGAGAATGTTTCAATGATTGAAATGAGAGTTTAGAATATATAACCTTGAATGGATATAAACATTGTATGTGAACTCATACTTCTGTAAGTGCAAAATCCTAACTAAAGTATGCATACTTTACTGGTTCAGGATGTCCGGAAGCGAAGTCCGCGTACCCGTATGCATACTGCCGGAAGTTTACATCCCGTGAATTTTTGCTGGAGTTTGTGAACTGAAAACAAACTCAAACCGGGTACTTAAGTATGCGTACCGGTATGCATACTTGAGTGGGTTATTTTCTAAAAACGGTTTATTCGTGAACTAAAACATATATAAACTAAGGAATGCATATTTGCAAAACGTGGCTATAATGTTTATGAATCGATTCGAGTGAATCAAAATCGTTTTTGTTTCGATTGTGTCTTATATACTTCTATGATATCTAAGTAATTGAACAACTCTTTAACTAGTTCTTTTAAGTCATTTGAACTAGTTATGGTGAAGATGAATAAGGTTGATATGAAAGTGCTCATATGGCTAACCATTGGTTAAATACTGTTGAACCAACTAGGTGTACACGTTTAGGTATGGTTACACAAACCTAAATGAACGTGCATTTCATTTGTGTGTAACAAGGTAAGTTCGATCTAACGGTTGAAAGACATTAGCTTGAATCTAATCAGGTTCTCATCTAACGGTGAATATTGAATGCTTTGTTACCAAGGTAGCATTGATTACAAACCTTGATCTGAAGACTATATAAAGGAGAACTCTAGCAACAGGGAAACCTAATACCCACACCTCCTGTGTGATACTAGTTGTATAAGCTAGAGACGATTCTCCTTTAACCTTAGGTTTCTACCGAGACCCTGTAGGTTAACGACTTGAAGACTTCATTGGGATTGTGAAGCCATACTCAACTATTTTCTCTGTAGTTGCGTGATCTGATCTTGCTGTTTCTATCGTGATTGAGTGCAATCGTAAGATTTGCTTGAGATTAATTTCTCCGATAGGCAAGATAGAAAAGTAGTCACAAACGTCTTCTTCTCATCGTTTCTGATTCCACAATATCTTATTTCGCTAGTCGATTAACATTATTGTGAGGTGATTGATATTTCTAGGCTGTTCTTCGGGAATATAATCTAGTATATCAATTGGTTCCTGTTCACCTTGATTTATCAAAAGACAGAACAAAACTCATAGGTATTACTGTGGGAGACAAATTTATCTATTCATGTAGACGTTTTTGTGTGATACAAATTTTTTTTATTAAAGTTTTCGACTTTGGGTCGTAACAACTCTTATTTGTGGGTGAGATCAGATAAGGGAATGAAGTGCGTAGTATCTTGCTGGGATCAGAGACGTAAAGGGACGCAACTGTACCTTGGATCAGTGTGAGATTGATTGGGGTTCAACTACAATCCAGACCGAAGTTAGCTTGTAGTAGGCTAGTGTCTGTAGCGGCTTAATACAATGTGTGTTCAATCTGGACTAGGTCCCGAGGTTTTTCTGCATTTGTGGTTTCCTCGTTAACAAAACTTCTGGTGTCTGTGTTATTTCTGTTTGCCCATACAGATTGATAAAGAATCCCAGATTTCTATTTGCTTGAGTAAAAATCAAATCAAGTTAGAGATATTAACTCCTAGATATACTTTTCTCTAGATTGAGTCTGACTGTCTAGTTGATTCTCTTGAAAGTATATTAGAGTTAGTCCATACAGATTGCTAAGTGAAATATTAGGTGAGGTTTTTAGACCCCCACTTTTTCAGTTAAGAACATCTTTAACCATAGTGGATCTGCCAGCTTGATGCATAGTGGTGCCTTTCCAGTTTCCCAGTCTTCTTTCAAAAGACATTTGGATTTCTTCAAAAGATTTTACTTTTGATCTTCCAATGATTAAGGGAGAACCCAAATACTTCTCATTTTTATTCATAGATTTGAAACCTAGAATGTTACTTAGAGTGTCACAAACTCCAGGATCCATGTTGTTGTTGTAGTTAATTGAAGATTTGTCAAAATTAATAACTTGACCAGATTGTGAACTAAAATCTTACATGACTTGTAAGAGATTATTCACACTGGTTAAATTTGCATGAGTAAAAATGAGACAATCATCTGCAAAAAGCAAGTGATTAATGGGTGGTGTTCCTCTAGCCACCGAGATACCTTGTATGCTTTTAGAATGATGAGCTTCAACCATAGTTCTTGAGAACCATTCCATTTCTAAGATGAAAAGATATGGAGAAAGAGGATCTCCTTGTCTTATTCCTCTAGATGGATTGAAGTCTGTGCAAGGTGAGCCATTTAGAAGGACAGATAAAGTTGTGGTGTTGATACATTGTTGAATTAAATTACACCAGTCTTATGAGAATCCAAAACTCTTGAGAATCTTGATAAGAAAAGGCCATTCAAGTCTGTCAAATGCTTTTGACATATCTAACTTGAGAGCTAGCCATCCACTTTGTCCTTCTTTTCTCTTCATGGAATGAATGATCTCATGAGCAATTATAGTGTTATCATTAATTAATCTTCCAGAGACATAAGAAGCTTGGTATGGGGAAATAATTTTCTCCATTATGGGCTTCATTCTGCTAACCAATATCTTTGAGATAATTCTGTAAGAAATATTACAAAGACTTATAGGTCTAAACTCAGCTGGAGTACAAGGCTTGTTCTTTTTAAGAATTAAAGAAATGTAAATCTTGTTCAATTGTTTGAGCATATTCTTAGAAGAGAAGACTTGCTTGACCATGTCACAAACATCACCACCAACAGTAGACCATTAGGATTTACAAAAGCCTGCTTGAAATCCTTCTGGTCCAGGGGCTGACTAGTTTTCCATAGTTTTGAGAGTTTTTAACATTTTCTCATCACTTGGGGGAGCAACGAGTCTTATATTATCTTCTTCAGAAACCAAAGTACGAATATGATTGTAATGTCTTTCTTCAATGGAAGGAATAGAAGTTGAACTAATGTTTTTGAAATGATTAGTTAACAAGTTATCTATATCATCTCTTGGGTGAACCCAATTACCTTCTGAATCTTTCAAAGAGTTATTGTTCCTTGCTCTTTTCCTTTTATGAAGAGTGTGGAAATATTTGGTACTTATAATCCAAATCTTTTATGAAGTTACATCTTGATTTCTGTTTATGAAACTCATGCTGAATATTATGCCATCTTTGTAGTTCCTTAGTGACTTCAAGAGCTTTGGAAGTATTATCAGCTGAATGTGGAAGAGCATGAATGATTGATAGTTCATGCTGCAGGTTGTCTACATTTTAATTAATGTCTCCAAAGTTCTCCTTGTTCTATTTAGACAAAGCAATTCTAGTGAACTGTGGTCTTTTGACAAGCTTATAACCTGGTGGACCGTTAACTGTTTTTTCCCACGCTTTAGCTATCTCAGCAGTACAAGTTCTATCTTGTAACCAAGAAAGGAAAATTTTAAATGGCTTCTAGAGATTTGGTTGAGAATGATCTGTCACAAGAAGTATGGTACAATGATCATTGCCAAGTTGATTCAGATGAAGGATCTTTGAATCTAGGAAAGAATAATTCCAATCAGCATTACCCAAAGCCATGTCCAATCTTGATATTTTCCTTCCAGTGCCCATATTATTATTCGAACAAGTATGTTCTCTTCCTATAAAACTAAGATCTTCTAAGCCAGCATGTTGAATTATAGAATGAATCAACCTATCACTAGAAGTACATGCTGAAGAAGTATTATCCATGAGATGGAAATTAAGATCACCCAGAAGTATCCAAGGCTGCATAATGTTACTACCAATATCCTTAATGAAATCCCACTGAACGTTTTTCTTAGAATAGTTGAAATATCCATACATACAGGATAGACACCATTCAGGTTGATTGGGGTCACTTTGAACTACTGCATGGATCATATTATTTTCACAACTAACAATATTACAAGAAAATCCATTTTCCCACAAAAGGACTAGTCCACCAGATAAACCTACTGGTTGAATATATTTAACATTAGGGAATCTAAAAATAGCAAGCAGGGTTCTCATTCTATCCTCATGAAGTTTGGTTTCACAAAGAAATATGATGTCAGGATTTTGTGTCCTAACTAAATCTCTAAGGTGATCTCTGGTGGCTGTGGTATTGAAACCTTGAACATTCCAAGATAACACTCTCATTGTATTGAGGGGGAAAATGATAACACATAAAAAAACAGTGAAGTGAAGCTTATTTTTATTACTAGCTAATTGTTTGAGATAACTTACTGTGCAAGAAGCAATTAAGACAACACAAGTCAACTTGTGAAAATAAGAAAGATACATAGCTGAGTTAACTAGAGAGATGCTACTAAAATGCAATCTTTTAGAAGAAACCATTATGAAGGAAAATATGCAATAATTATAGAACTCTAATATTAAATATCTAACACTATGATTATCAGATGCAATTTCCAATGCACAAGGAAACAATAAATAAAAAGAGTGATTTGTGGAAAAATTAAGATTGAATACCTAAGTCTCCTTTTCTGCATGAACAGATTGATCCTCTCGATCTATGACCCTGTGAGTAGTCTGGTTGGAAGTGCTGGTATCTAAGAGATTATTTCCAGAGGAGCTTTCAGCATCGTCGAGAGTCTTAGATGAATCATCCATAACTCCGAGCCTTTTTCCTAGCCTAATATCTTCAATTGTTTCCTGATCATTTTTCTTGAGAAGAATATCTATGTTGATAACTACACCATCTTTTGGCGGGACAAAAGTTGTAGTTTTGATAATTTTTTTCGTGTTTTTCTGACAAACGGGTGCAGCGTTGCTGGAAATTGCTGAAATGTTTTTCCTAATGGTATTTTCCTTGCCAAAAATGTATGGCTTCTCATGAGCTTTGTTTAAGTACATAGCAGCGTCTTTGCAAGCACCCTTGCAATGATTAGTAACATAACATTCTATGAAAATACTTCTTGCTTGTCTCTCATAAAAGAACTGCTGCCATTTTGTAACTCCTGCATTAGTAATACACTTAACTCCTCTTCTTAATGGCATGGACAAATCAATATTGACACACACTTTGACTGGGGTACTTCCAATAGGGATAACATCCTTTGTTTCAATTTTAGTGACTTCTCCCATGACCTCACCCATTTTTTTAACAGATTCTACATTCATGTGTTCAGGAATCAAGTATTTAAGTTGAATCCAAAACATTTGAAATCCCCAATTCTTCTCAATATAGATCATTCCAGGTATATAATCATGGATCACAAGAAGATACCTGTTAATGCTCCATGGCCTTTCATGAATCACCTTGTTAAGAAAATCCCAAGTTTTGAATTTGTAAATCATAATGTTGGCTCAACTTCAACTATTTGCACTTCTCCAGAAGACATAAATGGCCAGGTAAATGGTAATCATTTTTCGATTGTAGCATAGCTCAGTATCCCCTCTATAATAACTTTCCCTATAACACTAGCTTCCCAGTTTGATTTTTCTTCCTATGGATTATTATTTTCTTGATTGTAAACCACCACTTCACTAGTATCTCCCAACTCCAAGGTGGACTGTTTGAATTTGTTAACAAGATCTCCAACATGGCTTGAAGTTCCTTCATCCATCTTGAAAAGATAGTCTAACTGAATGATATGACAATCAATAGAGTTTTTTTGATAAGTAAGTAAGTAGGGTTTAGGGTTTTGAGAATATAATTGATATAATTGAAGGTTTATTTTCTGGCAGGGATTATAGTAACAAATATTTTGAAAATATTTATTGGTATGGTAAGTATTACAACTGGCTAACAACTCAAACAGAAAAGCTAAGAGGTTGACTTTCCGTAATAAACCTATTTTGGTCAATTTGAATTTATTTGAGTTACCGAAAAAGCGGACAAACTGTTTCTTTGAATCGCTTGAGAAACTCGCCGTAGCAACTCGTCCCTGATAATCCCATTGACACCATGGATACCCTTGATGCCATCGATACCATCACAATCCAAATCTGTCAGCAAAAGCTTGTAGACATACTCCGCAAACACAACAATCATAACAAATACATAGGCAAAATGCATAAGAGAAAGAACAAACTGTAAATACATTATGGAGAACCAAGGAAAGTTAACAAACCATTAAAAGAAAATAAAGAATAATTTGGTTGAAAATTGGAGTAGTAAGATTTAAAAAGACAAATGAGAATGTCGTGAAAACTGAATTCATAAAACTAGATATAAAAGTGTTTTAACAATGAAGATTCATGAAAAGATACTTATTAATCAAACCAGAAAGTGAAGATGTTCACTGACTTGACATAATATGTTCGCCCGATTCGCAGAGCAAGAGAGAGAAAACTGGTCATTTCTATTTTTTGGGATTGGTAATTGGTTGGTTATGGATTGAAGACCATATATGACTGATTTATACTAGCAAATTTTAAGAAGTAAATTTTGTCTCATTTGGACTGCTTCACCTGGTTTTGGTGCTTGTTGTTTTTGGTTTCAATTTTGAGTTTAGTTACATTTTAGAGTTATTTTGTAAAAGGGTCGTAAGTTTATCAGGTAATTAGGGTCTGGGTCGTGGAAGATGCAGTTGATGTGATAGGATCGTAGACTAACCAAAGACCTTTAGTAAACTGCTAATTGACCTTTTATGTATTGCCAAAAACCCTGACCGTTGATTGACTGAGTTTGACCGGTGGAATGTAAGACACGTGACTGATTTTACTCCGAAGGACGTGTGTGAAACTGATAAAATCATATAAAGCTCTGTAACCTAAATTAAGGAGGAGATGAAGAAAAGGAGAAGAGGAAGATTCTAAGTTCCAAATTATCCCTGCATTAACGGCGCAAGGAAATCAAACTAATGTCATCGCAAACCAATGATTAAAAATCTGATCATATCTACACTAACTTCTCCATTAATGGTTTGGTTCTTCTCTTTATTTTCCCAATTCAATTTTTTTTTCCTCATGATTTGTGAATTTCTTAGATGACTGCAACTATTAGGATGGGATTTTGTTTGATTTAGTTATTTGGGTCTTCATCCAGTAAAATGAAATTTGATTTGTGATGTTATTTAGTAACTGAGCTTTGATTCTTGAGATTTAAAAATGGATCCCAAATTCTCAATTGGAATTACGGGTTTATTTGGTGAACTGTGGATTTTTATTTCCTTTTTGTGATAGTATTTTCTAAACAGCAAAATCATAAAACCCAAAAGTAAAATTTTCGTATGCCGCATTCAGAAAGCGAAAAATTGGAATTATGGGTTTATACAGGGAAGTGTATGAGTTTATAAATGGAAGCATACAACTTTTTGTTGGCGAAAAATGGATATTTTTTGTGAACCATTTTGATAGGGCTGTCAATGGATACCCGAATATCCGCTATCCGTTCGAGTTCGTTTGAATCGTTAGGATATTATCTGAAGTTTCGGATATCGGTATCGGTGTCGGATATCGGTGTCGGATAATCACCTATTAATGTAACGGATTCGGTTGTGTTAGTATCCGACGGATAATTATCCGCATCCGATAGCGAGGGTATATATGTAATATACATATACCCGTAACCCTATTGACTATCAGGGTAAACTAAAAGAAGTTCTAGAAACTAAGAGTCTAAGACTGAGACTCTAACTCAGAGACAGAGAGTAGAGCGACTGGTTTTCATTCTGAGTCTCAAAGAAGATTTGATTTTTTCCCGATTCATTTCAACATTTTAACTGTTTTTTAATTTATTATCGGAAACGGATAATTAAAGGATATTATCGAATATCCGTTACTCTTAACGGAACGGATAGCGAATAAAAATTTCAATATCCGTCGGATTTTATCGGATAACGGATATCCGATAAAATTAACAGTAACGGATACGGTATAGCAATTATCCGTTTCGATAGCTACCGTTGACATCCCTACATTTTGATTTATGAGGTTTGTATTTCTTTCTGGATTTGAAAGAAATTGAATTTATTTTGTAGATCTAATCACCGGGTGTCTTTCTAGATGTTGTTATGGTTAGTTCAAGTTTGATCTAAAGATGTTTGTGGAAATGCCTCATTGAATTGATGACAGAAAAACATTTCATCAAAGTCAAGTAACAGTTGAGTTGACAGTCTCTCTTAGTCTATGACCCTGTCATCAGGCGGACATTATACTCACGCCTGACGGGACGTACATTATAGCTTCGCCTCACTGGGGCGTACGTTATATAAACGCCTGACCATGGGACGAGAAGTATACAACCGCTTCATCTGAAGCGTGCATTATATAAACGCCTGTTAACGGGCGAAGTTTATAACTTCGCTCGACCAAATTTGGTTTTGGTCCGTAGTCCAGACCAAATATAGTTTGAAATTTGGGTATAGTCTGGTTTTTTATCTTTACTCTGTTCGACTGCGTCACATATCTGGACCAAAATTTTGGGTTTAGTCGTCCATTGCAGTTGCTCTAAGACATCAAATGCATGTTCTACGACCCAGACCCTAATTAGACTATAAAGTTACAACCCTTTTACAAAATATCTCAAGATTCTCTACAAAATATTTCAAGGCCTCAGACGACCACGTACTGGTGGAGGACGTGGAAATTAAAGCTCGTTGGAAGGGTTACTTCAACAACCTTTTCAATGGAGAAAGCGATAACCCATCCAAAACCCTTGAGGGCATTGCCGAGCGTGTGGAGTCGTTTGAGGATGTCACGGTCTGTAGAATTCACGAGAGTGAAGTAAAGGAGGCCTTGAAAGGAACCAAAAAAGGAAAGGCGTTGGGTCCGGATACCATACCGATTGAGGTGTGGAAATTCCTGGGAGATGATGGAATAACTTGAATGACCAAGTTATTCAATAACATCTTCCGGTCAAACCGAATGACAGACGAGTGGATTCGAAGCGTGATCGTCCCAATCTTTAAAAATAAAGGCGACATTCAGAACTGCTCTAACTATAGGGGAATCAAACTGATGAGCCATACACTCAAGCTGTGGGAACGCGTCATCGAACGGAGGTTACGCAGACAAACAATTGTCCCACCAAACCAATTTGATTTTATGCAGGAAAGATCGACCGCGGAGGCGATTTTCCTAGTTAGACAACTTATGGAAAGATACAGTGATCAAAAGCGAGACCTGCACATGATATTTATTAATCTAGAGAAGGCCTACGATAAAATACCGCGTGAAATAATGTGGTGGGATCTTGAACAGAAAAAGGTATCACCGAAGTACATAAACTTAATCAAGGATATGTACGAGGGCGCGGTTACCGGTGTCCAGACGAGCGACGAATCTCAGCCGATTTCTCGATTAAGATAGGGCTTCACCAGGGATCAGCCTTGAGCCCATACATTTTCGATTTAGCGCTAGATCAAGTTACGAGAGATATTCAGGGTGAGATCCCTGGTGCATGCTCTTTGCAGATGATGTGGCGCTTATCGGCAACTCAAAAAAAGATGTAGAGGAAAAACTGGAATTGTGGCGTCAGACTCTAGAATCGAAGGGCTTCAAACTTAGTAGAACAAAAACCGAGTATCTGAAGTGCGGTCTCAGCGATTCTGGGAGAGTTGAAGGGGACATTCTGCTGGATGGACAACATGTACCAAGGAAAGAATCGTTTCGCTTCCTAGGATCGATACTCTAAAGTAATGGGGGCATCGAGGAGGATATTCGCCATCGAACCCAATTTGGCTGGGGGAAATGGCGTCTGGCGTCCTTTGTGACCACAAAGTGCCGCTAAAGCTTAAAGGTAAGTTTTACAAATCCGCGATCAGGCCTGCCATTCTATACGGTGCAGAATGTTGGGCGATAAACAGCCGAGACACTTTGAGACTGAAGAGTACCGAGATGCGGATGCTGTGATGGGCATGCGTACATACGAGGAATGACCGTATCAGGAATGAGTATGAGTGCGTAAAGAACGATTTGAGCAACCGGAATATTTCACCAGAGCAGGCGTTGGACAAACAGACTTGGAGGGCGACAATACGCGTGGAAGAGGTGGGTTTCAGGTATGTAGACTAAAAACCCTCTCATTTATTTCCTATAAATTTCTTTACAACCCAATCAACGAACACGTAAAGGCAACCCTGCAGTTTGTGAAGGAGGGGAATCCACCTGTAGCGCTGCAGTTGGAAGAATTGTGAAGGGGCAACGCCCTGTAGATTCTGCAACCGGGACATGATGTAAGTACATCCGCATTAATGGTCGAGAATTCGTAATCCCATTAACACGGTGATTACTGTCCATTTGGTCCAAAAACAAAAACAATCGCGATGCGGGTAGCGTCAAGTATTTTTGTTTACCGTACTGCAAGTTGTGCGAGGCTCGGACAGGCCGACGTAAAACTTATGTTCGACTCTTAGTAGATATTCTCTAGTCAACCCGGTACTTGATACTGAAAAAGACTTTGGATTTGGATTTGGATTACAGATGAGAAGAGTACTTCATGAAAGCTAGTGGCCACGGTAATGGGTGGTTGAAGTTCAATTTTATAAGGCTAAAAGAATTTGGGTTCATCCCACTTTAAATATGTATGAACTTTAATTGAAGTCAAGATGTATCCGGATTCATTCTAGTTAATTTTGCAAAAAAAAAAATAAAAAAATTTGTTAGTTTAAGTCATTTTGAAACTGGTTTCATCCTAACTATTTTTCAAATATTTTTTTAATCTTATTTTTAATCCATGATACAACTAGTTTCATCATTGTTATTTTTTATCTAATTTTCTTATCTTAGTTAAAGCCGTGATGCATCCAGACTCATCCTTGCTATTTTTTTTTAGTTTAAATGAGGATGCATCTTGTTTCATCCTATTTATTTTTCGAATAACTTATTTTATCTTAACTTAAGCTATGATGCAACTAGTTTCGTCCTATATATTTTTCGAATATTTTTTTTCCCTTGATTTAAGCCAGGATACAACCAGTTTCATCCTATATATTTTTCGGATAATTTTTTTCCTTGATTTAAGCCAGGATGCAACCAGTTTCATCTTATATATTTTTCGAATAACTTTTTGTGTTTGATTTAAGTCAGGATGCAACCAGTTTCATCCTATATATTTTTCGGATAATTTCTTGTGCCGTGATTTAAGTTTGGATGCAACCAGTTTCATCCTAACAAAAAAAATATCGAATAAAAACTTTCAAATTTACTATTAATAATGGACCTTATATTTTGCAAGTTATGGTTTCTTTTGTGATTGTTTTTAAATCGGAGAAAAAAAAGATAATCGAAAAAAAAAAAGACAAGGGACATAATTGTCTACGATTTTTTGTGTCAATTTCACCCTACCTAATATTTATTTGTCCGTTACAGCACTCATGCGGTCCACACACTCACATGCAAATTTTGGGAGCCACGATCACTTTCGGTAAATTACATCCCTAACAAGAAAAAGGTGACGTCAAGGAAATGTCGTCACATTTTTTCGCCAAAATTATTAATTGGTCGTCACTATTTGTTGTCGTTCACGACGATTTTGTTTATGTCAATTGTCAACATCTCGTGTTGTCATGAAAATAGTTTCTTTTCTCCTATCTTGTTATCTATTTTTATGTTTTTTTCGTAGACTTCACTTGACCTTGACTCACTTCACTAAGTAAACGAACTTAATTAATTTCCTCATCACAGCTTTGATTACAATTAAACAAGAGACGCGGGACGTGACTTTCCCCGTTATATATATATATATATATAGAGTGTAATCATTCTCAACCACCATTTTCATTTCATTTGATCAGATTATTCATCCTTTGCCCAGTATATGTTCGCTAATTAGACAGGGAACCTTATTCTTTTCCAAAAATTTATTACCCGATATTATAGATTCCGCACACTGTTTCTCCAAAAATATCGCTTTCTTTACGAATTTCATGGGTAATTTGGTGCAGGATGATAGTTCACTTAGTTTGGAACTCAACATCAATCCGCTAGTGCATTACAAAGAATCGTCGGTGAGTCTAGCTAACTATCCTCTTGAGTTCCCAATAAAGTTTGAGATTGAAATTTCGCAGCTAGCTAACTGTCAATGCTTTGAGACATGTATATATAGTTTTTTTCATCATAGAGGAAGTTTGAGGGGGATCTTTGTTTTCTTGATTACATAATCTTTCAAAAGCATGATTACTTGATTTTTTAAATTTTTTTAAAGCTAGGTCTCATTTGAATTCGTTGGTGTTGTTGGGTAATTGATTAGGGAGGACGCGGCAGTTTGATACATGAGTTGAATCGGATGAGTACAGATAACAAGAAGCTAAAAGAAATGCTGATAGAAATAGCAAAGAAACTCAACACAATGCAGAATCATCTAACAGAATTCATAAGCGAAAACCAAGCAAATTTGAGTTCTACTACAACGACGTCAAAAAAGAGGAAGGCTAATGGTCAAGAAGTTAAGGATAACACTGATTGTATACCAAGTAGTACAAGTAACAGTGTAATTATCAGTAATTCCATGGAAAACAGCTCGATGAGTGGCGATGAAAATTCCTGGAAAAAACCAAGAGAATATCTCAGGAGTACAAAGATTTTAAGAACATATTCACGACTCGATCCATCAGATACAAGTCTGGTCAGTATAAACTCAATACAGAAACTTATAAGGATGATCATTTGCTATTATATACATCGATTTATATATGGTTCTTTAATTAATAAATGCGCAGCTCATGAATCAGAGTTTCACTAGTTTAATTAGTGTTGCTAGACCATGTGTTCAAAAGTTAAGTATATATAATTTTGAATACTACTATGCCCATGTGATTTAATTCGTATCACTAAGTCTAGTAACTCGAACCGAACCATCTGTAAGATTTGGAGTTTGGACTAAAGGTGGTTTTAACAGAATGGTTGATATCGTTACTGGAATAATCATTATTAAGCCTGTCCATAAATTCTGCCTAACGTATGTTAACCAATAATTCGTTATAATATGACAGCAAGTGAAAGACGGATATCAATGGAGGAAATACGGTCAAAAGGTTACTAAAGATAACCCATCTCCAAGAGCTTACTTCAGGTGCTCCTTGGCCCCGTCTTGTCCTGTAAAAAAGAAGGTATATTATATATATATATATATGTCGCAAATCTTGATTCATGCTAATCTGAGAAAACTATAGCTACGTATACTACAGCAAGCATAATTAATCATGTATGGATAAATATTTATATCAACTTTAACTTCAAACCAGGTACAAAGGAGTTTCGAAGATAAATCAGTCCTAGTAGCTACATATGAGGGCGAGCACAATCACTCGTTACATCCAAATGTTACACTACTAGATTTGACCCGAACTGGACTTTGTGACGATGTGAAGCAATGCAACTTAAAGACTGATCAGTATGGAATGCAGCGGTTTTTGATTGAGAAAATGGCATCTTCTTTAGCACAAGATCCTATCTTCAAAGCATCACTTGCCTCGGCCATTTCAGGAAGGGTTCACGATTAATAGTCTCTTGATTAACAGTCTCTTGTGGCATCTCTTCTTTCATAACTACCGAGAGAAAAAAACTTTCTTTTTGAATGAATGTTAGTCTTTCCACTTGTCTAATCTAAGAACAATGATGAAAAATCAACATTATTGAAACTTTTGAGAACTTTCAACTAGGTCGATGCTTCAAATAACCTAGTTGTAAATGCATATAAACGTTGTCAAAAAACTTGCACAGGTTTTCAGTTAGAAACTCCCGGTCGTTAACCAACAAGCGGTTAGGAGAACCATCCGTAAAAATTTACGGCTAGTAAAAACCTTGCCGTATGCTACTCTGATAACCCAAAAAGAAATTGACTCCTAGTTACGCCTAAATATCCAGGCCATGTTTCGTCGTCACAGTTTGGACTCCAAACTGTAATTATGATATATAGTAACAACTATGGTTTACGGCGTGAATTCCTAGCTGTAAATAAAGAAAGGTTGGAAAAAGTATCCGTAATTTGTTTTCGGTTGGGAAAAACCCGACCGTATATTACTTTATATTACTTTGATAACGCATAAAGAAATTGACTCTTAGTTACGGCTACATATCCAGGCCGTTTTTTGGGGTCACGGTTAGGACTCCAAGCCGTAAATCTTACATAAAGTAAAAACCCAGTCTACAACCTGGATTACTAGACGTCAATCTGACATATCCCCAAACCTACAGGTTTATGCTTAGTTACGGTTTGGTCGACATACCCATTTCCCAACTGTAAATACCAGAATCTTTTTTCCTACAACATCTTATCGGCTGTTTTTTGAACAAGCTCCACTTCCTTCAAAGCACATATTCAGACTCTTATTTTAATTCCCCTAGCATTACAAAACAAAAGTCAGGACAATTGCCACACATTTTACTTGCAACGAACAAGAACTACAAAATATATAATTTGGCATAAATACAAGAAATTAGTGCAACAAAATGGCATAAACACCTACAACATGATAAGAATGTATGCAATATTAGGTGCCCATCAAATACCCCCAAACCTGCCTTTTGCTCGTCCTCGAGTAAAAAACAAAAATAAATGAGAAGTCCTACATACACCACTGACATTGGTCAAAATATACCCACAAAGTTCTAGGACAAAATATAAGCTCAGATTCCATGAAAGTGATACCTGCATTCAGTTTTAGCTCACAACAATTGGATATGTCAATCTAGCTTTCAAAGGCACAATTCTAGCACTGAAACAACTAAGGACATGTGATAAGAGTGTAAAGTGTATCTGCCTTGGACATGCATAAATAATGGTTTACTCTAGGAAGTTATGACTGCCAATTACTAAGAGATAGTTTTTAGGCTAAGAACTGAACTCAAATCCAAGCTAGCTGTCCGGATTTACGATAATTGTGAATGTTCACCTAAGAGTTGGTGATATTTCAGCTTACCCGCGTTGCACATCGATAGCTACACCCTCCTTGCATATTACAAGACTATTTACAACACATAACAACAAAGAACATTGACTGCAATATTTACATTGACTACTCTTATTTTTATGCAAGAGAGACACTTTGACATTTTTACTAAAGTAGAGCATAATAACAGACAATGAGTACTTCTTCTTTTTTTCTTTTTCTTTTCATTTTTTTTTCATTTTTTTCATTTTTTTTCAACTAGATTTTCTTTTTTTTTTCTTTTTGAATTTTTCTGATGACTTTTGTTAACTTTGAAGTAATGAAAGATACAAATACAAACTGACACATTAAACTTTTCACAAAAACAAAAAAATACATTACATGACATGACATTTTCAGCAAGAGGTAGCCCTTTTCGATGCACCGGTCAAATTCAATTGTTGTTTTTCTTAACGTATCCTCCAACTTCTATCCCAGCCAACCAAAGAACAAGCTAGTCAAGTCTCATTCAGTATTCTAGATGATTGGCAGCCTACTTAACCTATGAAACATTGATGCTATACACGCTTGGTTGATCGTGCATGTGCAAAATTTCTATATCACATGTGAATTGTGCTAGAATTAGGGGTGCCTCATCATCTAGACTAAGAATCCTAAGATATCATACATGCACATGTATCACAATTCAAGGTAAATGAGATCTATTTTTCATTTTTTTCTAAGATGTTATCTATTCACAAGATTCAAACATACCAAATCGCTACAAAGTTCATGTGATATCTACTTGTACCCCCAAACCTATGTTAAACAGTATCCTCAATGTTTATAAGGATTCTCAAAGTTATAACATGCCATGAAGTTCATGAAGAGAAAGAAGAGGTTAGAGAGTACCAGATCCAAAAAGTGTTGCCAAACCAGATAGTTGAGCAGCAAGGTAGATATCACAAAGAAAACAAAGATTATATACGGGAAAAACTAGCCTATGAAACTGAAACCAAAAGAAAGCAAGGTTAGAAAATGGAATTTTAGACCTGGTATGTACAAGGGGTGAACCATTTCAGTCCACATAGATGGGATCTGCAAGATCAGTTGTTTCAATTTCAGGTGGAATTGGTTCAAGGAACGGCTTCGTTCTCTTCCCACTGACCTTGAAGACGTTCTTAGTTGCTACGTATTCGAGTTCTACAGATCCATGAGGGAATATTGTTCGCACCATGAACGGGCCTGTCCATCTAGAACGCAATTTACCTGGAAAGAGATGCAAACGTGATTTGTACAATAAAACTTTCTGTCCAGACGTGAATGACTTGCGCAAAATGCGCTTTTCATGGAACACTTTCATTATATCTTTGTACATCTTTGCACTGTCATAAGCATCATTCCTCAGTTCTTCCAACTCGTTGAATTGGAGATTCCGTTGGGTACCTGCCTCATCAAGAGAAAAGTTAAGTTTCTTACTTTCCCAATATGCTCGATGTTCTAGTTCAACAGGTAAATGCCAAGGTTTTCCATACACAAGTCTGTACGGAGACATGCCAATAATGGTTTTATATGATGTTCTATAGGCCCATGAAGAATCATTCAATCGTAATGACCAATCTTTTCAAGACGGGTTAACCGTATTTTCAATAATATGTTTAATCTCTCTATTAAAAACCTCTACTTGGACACTGGTTTGTGGATGTTATGGGGTTGCGACTTTATGAGTTATGCCATACTTGCGAACTAATGACTCAAAAGACCTATTGCAAAAGTGTGAACCACCATCAATAATTATAGCTCTAGGTGTGACAAAACGAGAAAATATGTTTTCTTTTAAGAAGGACAGAACCACCCTATGGTCATTTGTTTTGGTCGCAACTGCTTCTACCCACTTAGAAACATAATCAACAACAACAAGGATGTATAGCTTACCTTCAGAACTGGGAAACGGACCCATGAAGTCAATTCCCCACACATTAAACAGTTCAACAATCAAAATAGGGTTCAATGGAATCATGTTCCTCTTGGAAATACTTCCTAGTTTGTGAAAGCGTTCACAAGCAATACAATAAGCATGGAAGTCTTTGAATAACGATGGCCAATAAAACCCACTCTGCAAGACTTTTGCAGCAGTCTTCTTGGCACTGAAATGGACACCACATGCTTGGTCGTGACAAAGAGATATCACATCTTTTTGTTCACTGTTGGGGACACATTTCCTAATGATTTGGTCCGGGCAGTACTTAAACAGGTACGGGTCATCCCAAAAGAAGTATTTAACTTCAGCCAAGAACTTAGAACAGTCTTGTCTAGACCAATGAAAAGGCATTCTTCCCGTGGCAAGATAGTTCACAATGTCAGAAAACCAAGGATACTTAGACACAAGCATTAATTGTTCATCAGGAAAAGATTCTCTAATAAACAAGGAATCATCAAAAGACTCAACATTTCATCTAGACAAATGATCAGCAACAACATTTTCCGAATCTTCCTTATCTCGAATTTCGAGATCAAATTCCTGCAATAACAATATCCATCGGATGAGACGAGCTTTAGCATCCTTCTTAGAAAGAAGGAATTTCAGAGCAGCATGATCAGTGTATATGATGATCTTAGACCCTATCAAGTATGACCTAAACTTGTCCAATGCAAAAACAACAGCAAGCAACTCCTTCTCGTTAGTTGAGTAGTTAAGTTGGTTATCATTAAGAGTCTTGCTAGCATATATAGTATATCACATATGGAAGTCTATCAACGCGCTGTCATAAAATAACACCAACAGCAAAATCAGACGCGTCAGACATGATTTCAAATGGCAATTTCCAGTCAGGTGGTCGGACTATAGGGGCTGAAATTAGAAGAGTTTTGATTTCTTCCCATGCACGCACACAAGCATCATCAAATACAAAAGCAACATCTTTACCAAGTAGATTACACAGTGGCCTTGGGATCTTACTGAAATCTTTAATGAGTCTACGGTCGAAACAAGCATGGCCTAAAAATGATCTAACCTCCCTCACAGAGAGAGGTTGTGGCAAATGTTGAATGAGGTAAACTTTAGCTTTATCTACTTCAATTCCTTTTCCAGAGATGATATGTCCTAGAACTATGCCTGAGTTCACCATAAAATGACACTTTTCCCAGTTCAGAACCAGATTTTTTTCTTTACATCTAATCAACACAAGAGTCAGATGGTTCAAACATTCATCAAAAGAAGATCTAAACACAGAGAAATCATCCATAAATATCTCAAGGAAATTATCTATCATGTTAGGAAAAATGCTCATCATACAACGTTGAAATGTGGCGGGTGCATTACACAACCCAAATGGCATGCGGCGATAAGAAAATGTTCCATAAGGAACATAGTCTTTTCCTGGTCTTCAGGTGCTCTGTGAATCTGGTTGTAACTAGAATAGTCGTCTAAGAAACAGTAATGACTATGTCCAGATAAATTTTCCAACATTTGATCTGTGAAAGAGAGAGGGAAGTGATCTTTCCTTGTAACTGCATTCAACTTCCTATAATCAATACAAACTCGCCACCCTGTGGTTACTCGAGTAGGAACTAACTCATCTTTATCGTTTTGAACTACAGTAACTCCTGACTTTTTCGGCACAACCTGAATAGGACTAACCCATTTGCTATCTGAAATCGGGTATATGATACTCGCATCAAGAAGCTTAAGGATCTTACCCCTAACAACTTCTTTCATGTTAGGATTAAGTCGCCTCTGCATCTCCCTAGATGTTTTAGAATTATCTTCAATATTTATGTGATGCATACAAACTGTGGGACTAATACCCTTAATATCTAAGATTTTCCATC
The DNA here is from genome assembly GCF_003573695.1 of Papaver somniferum. Classification (NCBI taxonomy): domain Eukaryota; kingdom Viridiplantae; phylum Streptophyta; class Magnoliopsida; order Ranunculales; family Papaveraceae; genus Papaver; species Papaver somniferum. Next base: position 172,805,763 of record NC_039365.1, on the reverse strand, counting down.
CTAGTGCTTCTTTATGCTCCTTAAGTACTTCTAATAGCTTACTTTCCTGTTCTATATCTAAGAAAGATGAGATGATTACAGGCAAAGTATTAGAAGATTCTAAAAATGCATATTTAAGAGTATCAGGCAATGGTTTCAGTTCAAGCTTTGGTGTCTCAACAAGAGATGGAACAGACTTGGATTCAGAGAGTGGTAGTGTTTCTGCTCTAGCTTTCCATTTAGTGGTGCACATGAAAGGTGCAGATTCAATCAAAGAATTCACTTCACTTATGTATTCATCATCAAACAGATCCAAGTTAAAATTGTTCAAACAAGCATGTATAGGATCAACAAATATGTTACTAGACAACGAATCCTGAATCAAATTTTCAATCATGTTGATTTCATGCACATCATCATCTTCATCAAAATCTAAATGTTGTTGGCTAGCATTAAAAACATTCAACTCCACAGTCATGTTACCAAATGACAACTTCAACACTCCATTACGATAATTAATAATTGCATTGGACGTCGCCAAGAAAGGACGTCCTAAAATGACAGGAATGTGACAGTCTGGTTTTTACAAAGGCTGAGAATCTAATACAATGAAGTCCACAGGAAAATAGAACTTATCAAGCTTAATCAAAACGTCTTCCACCACAATACGTGGCACTTTGACGGATCTGTCCGCCAATTGCAGAGTTACATGTGTTGGTTTTAAATCTCAAAGGCCCAACTGCACATACGCCGAATATGGCAGTAGGTTAACACTTGCCCCTAAATCCAGTAACGCCTTATTGAACGTATGGTCACCTATCATGCATGTGATTGTGGGACAACCTGGGTCTCTAATCTTAGGTGGAGTCTTTTTTGAATAATAGAACTTACCTGTTCAGCCAGAAAGGCACGCTTGTGCACATTAAGCTTTCACTTTTTTGTGCATAAATCTTTCAAGAACTTAGCATAAGAAGGAATCTGCTTGATTGATTCGAGAAATGGAATGTTAATATTGACTCGCTTAAACAATTCTAATATCTCGTTATATACTGTGTTCCTTTCTTTTGTTGCTCTAACCTTTGAGGAAAGGGAGCTACAGGCACATTTGATGGCACCGAAACATTAACATCAACAAATTTTTTAGATTTAGGAACATGCTCAGATTCATTTTCAACAACTGGTGTATCATGCGATGTTGTATGCAATGGTGACTTAGACATAGACTCACTCTTTTCAGACATGCTTACATTGTTATCAACTACCTTACCACTACGAAGAGTAGTAACAGCATGTGCAGTCTCATTACAAGTAGACGTACTTGCCTGAAATGTTTCTTTTGGGTTTTTTTCAGGATGACTTGGAAACTTAGCCTTTTCCCTGTCAATAAGCGCATCACAGGTATGACCTATCTTAAGTTCTATACTTGTAAAACGTTGGTCAGTGGTCTTCTGACTTTGCAAAAGATTTTGGTCAACAGACCGAAACTTTCTTCAATGCTTGATAATTTCTTTTCAGAAGGATGTTGTGTGTACGATTGTAACTGGGGGTTTCTAGGGTGTGGATACCCTTGTGCAGGGCCTTTGGACCACGAAAAATTAGGGTGGTTCCTCCACCCTGGGTTGTAGGTCTGTGAATAAGGGTTATGTTCTTGCTTTTGATACAAAACATGGGCCTGTTCAAGTCTAGATTCCTGAAATGCAAGTATTTCTGGGCAACTGTCCACTAGATGGTCAGAACTAATACATGCAGCACAAATAGACATTTCGACATGGTCACAGAGAGTAGTGGCATAAGGTTTCATATTCTTATGCATCTCTAGCGCTTCTACTCTCCTTTCCAACGATGCGATTTCACATTTCCTTCAAAGTCGTACTCAATCCTATGAACATTAGCTACATGGGCTGTCTTTCTAGGTTCACGAATGCACTCCCACTACTGAGTCTTTTCAGCAACTTTGATTAGGAAAGTCCAAGACTCATCAGCACTTTTGTCAATAAATAAGACGTTTCACATTGAATCAACTGTAGTTCGGGTGGAAACATCTAGACCTTCATATAAAATTTGCTCAAGTCTCCATTTTTCGAAACTATGGTGAGGACACTGAAGCAGTAATTCATTAAACCTTTCCAAATACTTGGCTAAAGTTTCAACCTCTAATTGCACAAAGCTATTCAGACTTTGACGAATAGTCGCAGTCTTGTGATTTAGGAAGAACTTTTTGAAAAATTCTTCCATAAGATCATCCCACGTCCTAATTGACTGTAGTTGCATGGCATATAGCCAAGACTTAGCCTTTTCCTTCAAACAGAAAGTAAATAATCTCAATTTCAGGGATTCTTCTGGCATTTGAGTGAAACGCAGAGTGCCACATATCTCTTCAAACTCTCTCACATGGTGGTAGGGGTTTTCAGCATCAACCCCTCGAAACACAGGGAGCATATGTATCGTGCTCGCCTTTAACTCAAAATGACCAGCAGTTTCTGGTAGAACAATACAAGAGGGATGGCTTGCCCTTGTGGGGTACATGTAGTCTTTCAGACTGCGGGGTTGGACTAACTCTTCACACATTGTCTCAGCTTGGTCAGGTGACAGACACAGGAATTTCAACTATGTCCTCTGATAGACACATTTTTTGTGTCTAATTTGTTCTCAATGTTCTGTATCGTTGGTACTCGATTTCATACTTATTATGGTATTTTGTGTGTTTGTAGGTATTTTTTGGAAATAAATATTGTTGGAAAATTTGGCTCGAAAAATCACTCGGAGCACCCCCGGAGGACATTTGCTATACGGACCCCAGATTTTGCTAAGGGGCACCCAAGGTTATGTGTAGCCCAAATTCATCTTCATCACCCAAATTCATCCTTAGCACCCATCTTCTTCTTTTGAATTTCATTTTGGCAGGAAAATGAAGAACAAAACTGTGTAATATTTCGATCAAAGTTTGAAGGAGTTCTGGATAGATTAAAGGGCTGAAATTTGTTGGGTAGTTGTGATATGTCCCAACAAAACTATCATGAGTGATTTGATCGACTAAATTTGGCTAGATAACTCGCGAGAAGAAAACATGAGAGTTTATTATCGGAAGAGGTTATCACGGAATTTTCGCGAGCAATAGAGGAATTTGCACGTGTTTGGAAGACCCTAACAACTATTTGGAGTGTGAAGGAGTTAAATATGGCAATTTGGAAGCTTCAGAATGCGTGTAGAGATCAAAAATCTGAATTATTTCCTAAACTGGCCGTGAAGAATAATGGAGAATTGTATGAAGTTATTACGTGAGATTTTGCTGTTGCTGGGTTATAAATAGGTGCTGGGATATCATAGAAGGTTTACTGAGAATTTGGGAGAGTTTTGGAGAAGACAGAGGCGATAATCATAACCACCAGAAATACTTTTCTGTTGCTGCTCATCTGAAGAACGCGAAGAACAGACCATCCAAGACAGTCGTTTTTCAACAGTGGAAACGACACATAGGCGTGGGTCAGGAATCAGCGACACTACTGTTCTATCGTTCTTTTCAATTTGTAACATATATAACTGTTACAAACCCGGTTTTATCATTGTTTCCCCCATTTCATCATTTGTACACCACCTTTGAGCAATAAAAAATGAATTTTGAGTGTGTTTTCCTAATGATGAGCTAAACCCAATCCTTGGGGCGACGGGGGAAGCCATTGTCTCAAGAATTATGTGGTAATATTTATTTTATAAATTTGTGCAATATTTTTATATGATTAATTGCATTGATAAAAAATAAATTAAATGATTCTTATTAATCAAATGTGTTTTCTCTTGATGATGCATGCTTAGTTTTAAACTCTTGATGCGTTATACTTGCGACCAACATTTGATATTTTGGGAATTTGATTTTGGAAATACTTTAGAATCGAATCAATTGTTTAAATTGCATGATATAAATTAATTTAGAACCACATAAGTATTGATGAATGGTGAAATCCTAGCTCCAGCCTCTCCATAATTTTCACAACATATCAACATTTATTTGCTTTTCTTTAAAATTAAGTCTAAAATCTATTGCTTTCACAAGTCTCAACGAAACTACTACTACAAAACAACTTGAAATCACATCAATTTTTGGCGCCGCCGACGCGGACTTGTCTTTAGGCTAGAGTTTTTTTTTTTTATTTGTTTTTCATTTTTATTTTATTTGTTCTTCTTTACGTTTTTGGGTTTTTGTCTTTTCCTTACAGATTTTGGAGTTTGGAGCGAAAGAAAAATTTTCCAAAGTTTTTGGTGAATACTTAAATATTTGGAGTAAAAGCAAAGCGAAGGGAGCGAAAGAAAAGAAGAATAAAAATTAATTAAAAAAAGAGAGAGAGATAGAGAGACAATTTTTTTTAGAATTTTTTTAGATTATCTTTTTCTTTTGCACTTTATTTTTGAACTTTGGACTGTGGACTTTGGGACTTTATTTAAAAAAAAACCCTACGGAAGGGTGGTTTAAATATAAACTGTTTGCAGACAAGGACGGCGATTACGATATCGCCTCGGCCCCTCGGGTTCGTACATGACATAGGAGTCGTGGCCCGAGTCAACTTCAGCGGTTCATCTCCCGTCTGGTACGCGAGGTAAGTTTGTCGAAATACTCGCGAATCCCTTGTCAGCGAGTTACTGTATTCCTTCGTTTGCATATATATACTGAGGATTTGAAAACGGTTGCTTTAATTTCCTAGTAAAGGGAAAGGACTGGCCATACAAGATAAGGGTTCGGATTTCCTGACCGTTCCCTTCTTGCCCGCCTTAGGAAAACGAAACCAAACGCGAACCTAAGACTAAAATTTGACTAGAACGAGACCTATAGGGTAACGAGCTTAATAGGAAATTCATTTGAAAAATATTGGTTACTCTTTTAAGCATGCTACAAAGTTCATGGTGGTTCCTGTGAGTTGAATACGCCGCCTTGTAACGACGGTGAGGCCTTGGGTATCAAAGCTCCACTAAGCTTCCCTCGTCTCGATTCAACTTACTTTAACTCAGATTGATTCCAGAGGGGTTTGCTTAAATTTTAACGAATTCCCTTTCGAAGGATTAGAAGCTGGTCTAGAAACAATCTAAGTGGAGCCATCATGCTTTTTGTTTGCTAGAAATCTTTAGGTTTGCTTTGGTGGAGTCAGTCTGCTTTCTGTTTGCATATAACTTCCCTTCCTTTTAGGATTTCTTTCTTTTTGTTTTGTTTTTCTAGTGTATGTCCAAGGTTATTAAATAGCAGGCTTGGAAAAGAAACACTCTAGGTCGTTTGATTAGTGATAAACCTATTAGTTCTTCTTGTGAAGGCGGGGAGCTCGAAGACTCTTCTTTTGAGAGCTCTGTTTTTGGAAACTTCAGTTTTGAGAATCTGTCTCTTCGTGAGGAAAATACCCCTAGTACTTCAGCTTTGCCAGCGATGGAAACTTTGAAAGATTACATGTTCCCAACTAGGTCCACCCGAGCTTCGTGCATTAAATTGCCAGCCTCTACGGATAATTTCGAGATAAAACCTAGTATTCTTCAGATGATCCCTATATTCTTAGGGAAAGATGATGAGAACCCTTATTTTCATATTAGGGACTTTGAGGAAATTTGTGGGACAATTAGAATAAAAGACCTTACTGATGAAGTCTTAAAACTTAAGATGTTTCCCTTTTCCTTAAGAGATAAATCCAAGACCTGGCTGAACAACCTACCATCTGAATCAATTAAAACATGGCATGAACTTATTGCTGCTTTCTATATGAAATTCTACCCTAAGCATAAAACCGCGTCTGTTAGGCAGAAAATTAGTGCTAGTGTGCAACAAGAGGGAGAGTCTCTTTATAGGTTTTTAGAGAGATTCAATGATCTCCTATCCCAATGTCCTCACCATGGATTTTATAAGATGGAACTAGTAGAGATTATTTATGATGGTTTAGACTATTCAACCAAAGCCATGGTTGAGTCTACGTGCGCTGGTGAGTTCACTAGTAAAAGTGATGATGATGATTTTACCTTCTTAGGAGCTGTCGCTGAAAAAATCCCAACAGTGGGAATCTTGTGTTGAACCCCCCAAAAGACTCTTGGTCAATAGAAGTAGCACCAATGTAGTAGATACAAGCTTCGGGACTGATGCTAAGTTTGCTGCTTTGTCTAGAAGGTTAGAAGCTTTGGAAATGAAGCATCCTAAACATAGGTCTCTTGTTGAACCTGATGATAGGTTTAGAGCCTCTCAAGTATCTAGTTGTGGAGTAGAACCCAATAACTCGTTTTGGGAAGGTCAGGTTAGTGAAGAGCAATCCCATGCTGTCTATAACAATGCTAGGTTTGAGAACCGACAAAAGTTTGACCCATACTCAGAGACTTACAACCCTGGTTGGAGAAACCATCCTAATTTTTCTTGGTCTAAGGGTCAGAATCAAGGACAGTCTAGTAATTCTCATCCTCCCCCAGGTTTTGGTTATGCTAAGAACTCTTCGGGTCAACCCCAGTTTCAGAATGAGAAAAAGATCTCCACCTTAGAAGAAACCCTTACTATGTTAGCAAAGAACCATGAGTTTTTATCAAAGAACCACTATGGTTTTCAAGAAGAAAACATGCAGAATTTTAAGAATAATTCCCAGTTTCTTGCTAACTTAGAACTTCAAGTCGGCCAAATAGCTAAGTTTCTTAGTGAAATAGAAGATGGAAGATTCCCTAGTCAAACTGATCCTAACCCTAAATGAGAGAAATCGTACAATCATGTGAATTCTATAACAACCCTTAGGAGTGGAAAGAAAGTTGACAATAAGGTTGTGATGCCTGATAGAGAACATGCTGTAGTTCACTCTTCTGAGCCAGAAAATGAGGAGACTGATAGAGTCTCCAAAGAGATCAATGAGGGTCATGCTGAGCCCGGGTTTGTTCCCAGAGCCCCGTTCCCCCAGCTGCTAGTTCCAACTAAGAGGGAGTCCAACTTAATGATATGTTGGAGGTTTTTAAGAAGGTTACTATCAACCTCCCATTTTTAGATGCGATTAAGCAGATTCCCGGTTATGCCAAGTTTCTTAAGGATATGTGTACGCGAAAGCGAAAACTTAATGTCCAGAAGAAAGCCTTCCTAGCTAGTCATGTGATTTCTATTATTCAGAATACCACTACTCCTAAGTATAAAAACCCAGGGTCCCCTACTATTTCTTGCACAATAGGTAACTACCGTGTCGAGAAAGCTGTGCTTGACTTAGGAGCCAGTGTGAACTTACTGCCATACCATGTGTACCTTAAGCTACGACTTGGTGAGATGAAACCTACCCAGATGACACTTCAATTATATGATAGGTCCGTTAAAATTCCTCGTGGTGTGATCGAGGACGTTCTTATTGAGGTCGACAAGTTTATTTATCCAGTGGATTTTTTTATCCTAGATACCCAACCTGTCCCTGACCCAGAGAACCAAATACCAGTGATTTTAGGTCGCCCGTTTTTAACTACATCCAATGCGATCATTAACTGTCGAAATGGTATTATGAATTTGTCTTTTGGTAATATGACTATTGAGCTGAACATTTTTAATATTAGTAAGCTACCCTCTGAAGTAGATGACTCGAACATAGAAGGGGTGAACATGATAGGAACATTAGTCGAGGATTCATTACCAAACACTTTGTTAGAAGATCCATTAGAGAAATGCCTAGCTCACTCTGGGATTGATTTTGATGATGATAATGTGATGAATGAGGTGAATGCTTTGTTAGACTCAACCCCTTTGTTAGACACTAATAATGGATGGAAACCTAAGTTCGAACCACTACCAGTTTCTAAGTCTACCCTAGTTCCTTCGTTAGAAGATCCTCCTAAGTTGGACCTAAAACCATTACCAGATACCCTGAAATATGTGTTTTTAGGCCCGTCTGAGACTTTATCTATGATTGTAGCATCCGACTTGGATAGTGATCAGGAAAGTAGGATAGTAACCTTCCTTCAGAATAACAAGGAAGCGTTAGGGTGGACCATAGCAGACATTAAGGGTATAAGTCCTACTGATTGTATGAATCATATTTATTTAGAGAGTGAATCCAAACCTTGTTAGATGCAGGCATTATCTACCCCATTTCAGCCAATAAGTGGGTCATCCCCGTTCAGGTTGTTCCCAAGAAATACGGTATTATTGTAGTCCAGAATGAGAATAATGAGTTAATCCCAACCCGGGTGACCACGGGTTGGCGTGTCTGTATTGACTATAGAAAATTGAACAAGGTCACTGGGAAGGACAACTTTTCCCTTCCCTTCATCGACCAAATGCTAGAGAGATTAGCTGGACGTATCCATTATTGCTTTTTAGATGGATAATGTGGTTATAATCAGGTTCTTATTGCCCCAGAAGACCAAGAGAAAAACACTTTTACCTGTCCCTTTGGTACCTTTGCGTATAGACGCATGCCTTTCGGGCTATGTAATTCCCCTGCGACCGTTCAACGTTGTATGTTGAGCATATTTTCTGACATGGTAGAACGGTTCTTAGAGGTCTTTATGGATGATTTTTCAGTGTTTGGTTCGTCTTTCGATGAGTGCTTGCATCATTTGTCATTAGTTTTGACTAGGTGTAAGGAAAAGAATTTAGTGCTTAATTGGGAGAAATGTCACTTCATGGTTCGTTCAGGAATTGTTCTAGGGCGTATCATATCTTCGAAGGGTATAGAGGTAGATAGAGCCAAAGTTGACCTTATTAAAACTTTACAGGTCACAAAAACCGTAAGAGATATTAGGTCATTCTTAGGGCATGCAGGTTTTTATCGTCGATTCATTAAGGATTTTAGCTTGATTTCTAGACCACTTTGCAATTTTCTTTCAAAAGACGTTATGTTTGTCTTTGATGATGCTTGTTTAGAGGCTTTTGAGAAGCTTAAGAATTTACTCACTACCGCCCCCATAGTCCAGGCACCCAACTGGAACTTACCCTTTGAGATCATGTCTGATGCTTCAGATTATGCTGTGTTGTGCTAGGTCAGCGAGAAAATAATTTACTTCATGTGATTTACTATGCTAGCAAAACTCTGAATAATGCCCAGTTGAACTATACCACTACGGAGAAGGAACTATTAGCCATTGTGTTTGCCTTAGACAAGTTTAGAACCCATCTCTTAGGTTCTAAGATCGTAATATATACTGATCATGCTGCTTTGAAATATCTTATGTCTAAGAAGGATACGAAACCTAGATTGATTAGGTGGATCCTTTTGTTCCAAGATTTTTCTCCAGACATTAGAGACAAAAAGGGTGCCGAAAATATAGTACCAGACCACTTGTCTAGGTTAGTTGTTGATTCCCCTGATGATTCCCTTCCTATAAGGGATAGCTTTCCTGATGAATAACTGTTCTTTGTTACCCAATTACCTTGGTATGCAAATATAGTGAACTATCTTGTTACTGGTCGAATGCCCCAACATTGGGGTAAACAAGATCGTTCTAGTTTTTTAGCAAGGTCAAGCACTTCTTTTGGGATGATCCTTATTTGTTTAAGTATTGTCCAGACCAGATTATTAGGAGATGTATACCTGAGAGTGACCAGTCCAGTATTATTTCCTTTTGTCATGATCATGCTTGTGGGGGTCACTTTAGTGCTAAGAAGACTGCTGCTAATATATTGCAGTGTGGATTCTATTGGCCTTCGTTGTTTAAAGACTCCCACAGTTACTGTGTTACTTGTGAACGTTGCCAGAAATTAGGAACCATTTCCCATAGGAACATGATGCCCTTGAACTCTATTTTAGTTGTTGAGGTCTTTGATGTGTGGGGTATTGACTTTATGGGTCTATTTCCTAATTCTTTTTGTAACCTATACATCCATGTCGCTATAGACTATGTCTCTAAGTGGATTAAGGAGGTTGCGTGTAAAACCAATGACCATAGGATTGTGATTGAGTTCTTGAAAAATAATATACTTACACGTTTTGGTACACCACGAGCTATAATTAGTGATGGAGGGTCGCACTTTTGTAATGGACCTTTTAGGCTTTTGATGAAGAAATACGGTATTACACATAAGGTGGCTGCCCCGTATCATCCACAGCATAGTGGTCAAGTAGAGGTTTCCAATAGGGAGATAAAGCGTATATTAGAGAAAACAGTTAATCCAAATCGGAAAGACTGGTCGTCTAGGCTTACTGATGCCTTATGGGCTTACCGTACTGCGTTTAAAACCCCCATTGGAATGTCACCTTATCGACTTGTGTATGGCAAGGAATGTCACTTACCTGTTGAGTTAGAACATAGAGCATATTGGGCTGTTAAGCAGCTAAATTTTTCACTAGACAAGGCAGGAGCCCGAGGAAACTCCAGCTCAATGAGTTGGAAGAGATTTGTAGAGATGCATACGATAGTGCTAAGGAGTATAAGAACAAAATGAAACTTGTGCATGATAAGAATATTTTAAGAAAGTCATTTTCTCCAGGTCAAAAAGTTCTTCTGTATGATACCCGCTTGCATCTTTTCCCCGGGAAGTTACGTTCTCAGTGGACGGGTCCTTTTATTGTTCGCAATGTCTTTCCTCATGGATCTGTTGAGATTGAGATACCGGATGGTAGTAGTTCTTCGAAGGTTAACGATCAGAGATTGAAACCCTTTTTAGAGCCCTTTCCTACAGGTGATGTTGAGGAGGTCTCTCTGGAGGACCCTATTTACCCTTGATTGACCATCGAGGCGATTGTATGTTGTATATTAGTTTTTGATTTCTCTCTTCACCCAGGTACTATCTTTCCAACTTCTCCTCGTGTTATTTTACTTTTGGTACTGCTATTTCATTAGAAACATTCAGGAAAATGTTAGATTTAAGTTTGGGGGTGGGGAAGAACTTTTTAGTTGCATTTTTGAAACTTCTAGCGTCACATAGTATCCGGTTAGCTAAGTTTACATACGGTTTCTCACCAAAAAAATGGAAATTGGAATTGCTAGGGATAACATTCTTCTGATACATTAGAGAAAAAGACATTGAGATCTTTGACATTCAGGAGAGAACTTGTTCCTTTTAGAGGGTAACCGTGATGGACTTAACCATCCATGATGGAAAGGAAAGTAGGTCAGAAGGAAATGCCAGAAAGACAAAGCAACCTCACAATGTAGTCTTAGTTACTGGATTACGACTCTCTTAGTAGGAACTTATCATCATCAACAAGCGGAGCGACATAAAAATCTATGAAGAAAGTTGAAGACGTTTAAGGTTTAGAAGCAACAATAGAAAAGAATAATTCAAAAAAATCAAAGTTGAAGATTGAGTTACAAGAGCAAAGAAAATAAAACGATATACGTTGTTGAAATTCATGATACCAAGACATTACAAGTTGTGAAGATCCAAATTCTAAAGTCCTTCTTTAATGGCCATGTAAATTGTTGTCTTGTTATTTTTGTTTCCAAAAAAAAAAAAAAAATACATTTAAATTTTGTTTAATAAGGCCACAGGGAAGTAGAAATCTATAAGGAAGTTTCAAGCAAGAAATCGAAGAGAAGAATTAATTGTCAAGGTTCTACGAAGTTCGAGAGCTTATCATCAACAGTTGAAGACCGAAGAAGACGTTGTTTCTACTGAGCACTATGAGAGTGTCGAGGAGAGATGCATATTGGTTGCTTTGTTAGTCCGCTTTCCATATGGTACAAGATATTTCTAGCACTGGTTCAACTCATCACACGTAATTAGTCCAGCTGTGTAGCAGATGTCCTTCTCATTTTTATCTCTCTCCTAATCTTATCCAGCTGTAAAGCGGACGCATTTTACAATGTTTATCTAGCTGTGTAACGGATATCTCTTTATCTAGCAGTATTGCGGATGTGTCTCCCCTATTCTTTGTTCAGCTTTAGAGCTGGCACCTTTAATTTCTATGGCATTCTAGTTACTTGGAGATAGGTTGAGAATCTGTATGTCCTCATAGGTCTTTGGATACTTGTGACCAATTAGAAGTCATGGTTTTGTGGGTACACCTCTGGTAAACCCTCCCGTGACTATATCTCGGTCACTAGGGACACCTAGTGAGTTAATCTTTTATTTTTATTAGTTTTGCTCGAGGACTAGCATATAATAGGTTTGGGGGTATTTGATAGACACATTTTTGTGTCTAATTTGTCCTCAATGTTCTGTATTGTTGGTACTCGATTCAGACTTATTATGGTATTTTGTGTGTTTGTAGGTATTCTTTGGAAATAAATATTGTTGGAAAATTCGGCTCGAAAAATCACTCGGAGCACCCCCGGAGGACATTTGCTATACGGACCCCAGATTTGGCTAAGGGGCACCCAAGGTTATGCGTAGCCCAAATTCATCCTTAGCACCCATCTTCTTCTTTTGAATTTCATTTTGGCGGGAAAATGAAGAACAAAACTGTGTAATTTTTCGATCAAAGTTTGAAGGAGTTCTGGGTAGATTAAAGGGCTGAAATTTGTTGGGTAGTTGTGATATGTCCCAACAAAACTATCATGAGTGATTTGATCGACTAAATTTGGTTAGATAACTCGCGAGAAGAAAACAGGGGAGTTTATTCTCGAAAGAGGTTATCACGGGATTTGCGCGAGCAGCAGAGGAATTTGCACGTGTTTGGAAGACCCTAACAACTATTTGGAGTGTGAAGGAGTTAAATATAGCAATTTGGAAACTTCAGAACGCGTGTAGAAATCAAAAATATGAATTATTTCCTAAACTGGCCGTGAAGAATAATGGAGAATTATATGAAGTTATTACGTGAGATTTTGCTGTTGCTGGGTTATAAATAAGTATTGGGATATCATCGAAGGTTTGCTGAGAATTTGGGAGATTTTTGGAGAAGACAGGGGCGATAATCAGAACCACCAGAAATACTTTTCCGTTGCTGCTCATCTGAAGAACGCGAAGAACAGACCATCCAAGACAGTCGTTTTTCAACAGTGGAAACGACACACAGGCGTGGGCCGAGAATCAACGACAGTACTGTTCTATCGTTCTTTTCAGTTTGTAACACATATAACTGTTACAAACCCGGTTTTATCATTGTTTCTCCCATTTCATCATTTGTACACCACCTTTGAGCAATAAAAAATGAATTTTGAGCGTGTTTTCCTGATGATGAGCTAAACCCAATCCTTGGGGCGACGGAGGAAGCCATTCTCTCAAGAATTATGTGGTAATATTTATTTTATAAATTTGTGCAATATTTTTATATGATTAATTGCATTGATAAAAAAATAAATTAAATGATTCTTATTAATCAAATGTGTTTTTTCTTGATGATGCATGCTTAGTTTTAGACTCTTGATGCGTTATACTTGCGACTAACATTTGATATTTTGGGAATCTGATTTTGGCAATACTTTAGAATCGAATCAATTGTTTAAATTGCATGATATAAATTAATTTAGAACCACATAAGTATTGATGAATGGTGAAATCCTAGCTCTAGCCTCTCCATAATTTTCACAACATATCAACATTTATTTGCTTTATTTTCTTTGTTTTAAAATTAAATCTAAAATCTATTGCTTTCGCAAGTCTCAACGAACCTACTACTACAAAAGAACTTGAAATCACATCATCCTCTCACTGAATTCTAATTATACGATTGGTCTGGTCTCGACAAGTCACAATCATATTCTAACAGACATACCATTCAACATGTTATACACCCAGTTAACTAGGAAAATCACAATGCAGTGAATCTAAACTTCTGAGAAATCAAAAGCTAGTTTTCAGGATGTAAACAGTTCTGCAAATATTGAGATGCACAGCGGAACAAAATTTTTAGATAGAAAAGATGTTTACTATGCCACAGTTATGCACAAAGATGTTATATGTTGCAGGGCTTGGCAATGCTCAAGCAAGAAGTTCAGTTTGCATATAAGGATGTTATATCATTAAAGAAACGAATATTAAAGTTGAGGAACGATACCGCCGGTATAAGACCGGGTTTAGGCACAACCAACAGGTTGTCTCGCTCTTTTTCTTCTCCTAACCTTTGGTTTGTAATGCAATATCTCAGGTACCTGTTGAGCTCAAAAGATTAATCTCAGTAATCAGAAATATGCCGGTAAAGCAAAGTCAAGACAGTGCACACTGATTATGAATAACTGAGAAATGACTCTACAACATGACTATGATTTTGATTTACACTGACTTGCTAATCAGGACAGACTAAGCTAAAACAGAATGCAAACTGAGATGAAATGTGAAACAACTATTTGAACTGATATTTTACAGGGTGATGAAAACTTTTAAACTAGCAGTCTAACATAATTAGATAACTACACTTCTTATACAAATGCTTTCCTACAGACACAAAATACAGATTCTCCTAAGAAAAATCTAAGTTGTGCTACCGCAGTATTACAGAAGAACTTTCACAAAGAAACAACAGCTTCACACAGCTAACACTACTCAGGAATTAGCTAGTATAATGGAGAGTTTTAGTAATCTCAGAATGGTACCACAATGCAGCTTAGATATCGACAGCTCAGGCTTTGCAGTTTCAAAGTTTAAGTACAGGTGTCAGGAAACAACAAGTATTAACAGAGTGACAAGGAAGAGCTAAACATAACAATTTTATATGGACAAACTTACTGATGATATATACAGTTAGTAATATGATTTAAACTGTGAAACAACGAAATCTGACACATGCACAACTAAGCTACACGATACAATTCAGCTAAGATGCAAATGAAACTGACACAATACAAGGCTAATATGAAGATTTGTACAGAATTGTTGAACATCTAAGTTATACTATCAAGACCAAGGCTACTTTAACAAAATTATAAAATCTACAGGACACCACTATGAAAAATGTAGACATACAATAGTTGAAAAATTTAAAAACAACTGCAACTACTACTACTGGGGAATATAAACAGATGGTTACAACTAACACAATCCAATTATGCTAATGACAGAAACAAGTAATAGTTAATCTTACTGATGGCAATATGTTACAGATGGATTTCAGCCCCAGAACATGATGCAAGTCACTGAAATATTAAAACTACAGCTAATGGATGCAGATTATAAACAAGTCAATTACACAACAAAGTTATACTAAAGATGGCAGAAAACAGATATGGTATGCTACAAAATAATGATGCAGGTGATTATGACTTGAAATACTGAAAGAAATTTAACTAGATGCAACTATGTGAACAATGATGGATGACTACTTAAAAGGCTATTACTAACTGACATGAACGAAGTGATTACAACAACAATCAAAGCAAAAAGTTTCAACTTACAACACCCTAAAGATCTACAGGGTATGTATATAGATGAACTAACTAAGCTACACTAATATAGCAGGCTACAGATTCAGAATATGATTATATACACTTGATGAACATCTACAAATTATAATCTAAAACAACGACAAACTATCAAGTTAACTTATCTAAGCTACAAGATGTAAGGACCAATGAACAGTAAACTAATAAGCTACAGAAAACAAAAGAACTAACAAGATTATGATGCAGACAACTTAACTGAAACTAAATTAACGACTACAACAAATACTAAAAAGATGCGATGACAATTATATACAAAGATGGTTGAAAACAACTAAGTTAAATTATACTAAACACATATATACAAGACTAAGCTAAAAATCAGTGAGGTAAAGACAGAAAATTCAGCTACACCGCTACTGAGTCCCCGGCAGCGGCGCCAAAAACTTGCTAGGACTAGAAGATGCATACAATATTAAACCACAAGTATACGGTGTCTATAATGTAACACACGGAAAGTGCGGATCGGTCCCACAGGGACTTGGTTTGTGTAAAGTCGAATTAAAAGTCTTGATATACTAAATTAGATCACATAGGGGATTTTGTCGGTACGACGAGATGGTTGATAAACAGAACTATGCATTTATAAATGAAACAGAAATAAGGATGCAATGAGAGTAGAAAACAATCAAGTAGGAAGCACTAGGGAAATTGAATCTACCACATAACCTACACTAGATACTTCAGCTAATTAAAACACTCTTTTCCTTACAACAGATAGCGGTGAAGATTCGAGTCTGCCGTTGTTTGAGGCTGAAAACGGTTTCTGCTGATTATGGTAATTTCGGGTGTGTGGGTGAGAAACGAATTTAAACCCTAAACAATGTACTGCAAGGGAGTACTTTAGATTTTAGAGATCAATCTATACAAATCCGGCCTAAACAAAGAAATGGCCGATCCAGACTTGCTTCGGTCACAAAGTGAAGGAGAAGGGTTGGTTTTGGGGAGGGAAGCGACGAAAATGTTGAGACCAAAAAAGTTGATTATGGAAGAGTAGTTGTTTCATGACTTGTATCAAAAAGTGGTAATCTAACATATCGAAAGCTATCAAATATTTTCTGAGTGTTGTATCCTCCTGACCTGAACTTGTTGTTCGGTGGAAATAGGTAATGCCTATTTATAAAAGTCGAAGTGAAACGTACTCTGGTCTCATTAAGAAATGGAAAACGGGTGAGTAAATGGGAGGAGGTGGTAACCGGTAACGCTTGGAATTGATGTTTCATAAAAGAAAGCGTTTCACCATTACTCCCTGTATTTACTAACTGCCTCATCCTTATGACACTTTCTTATAATGAGCATAGTGTACGCCGCACGCTGTAAACCGCCAAACGAATACCCAATGAGCATCCCCCAGTTTGTGACATATCTTGATGTCTCGAGTGTTTTCGTGGAAAACATGTAGCATGTTGTTTTTGTCTGACAAGTTGAGCTTGAGAGACTTGCCGGCTCGGTGGTGACCTTCAACGATCGAGATCTTGCATCTTAAGAGGAAGGTAGCCGTTGATTATTGCAATCTTTCGTTTGGTATCCAGTGGCATGAAAGTATGATCAGTATGGCTTTAATATGGCCTAGTTTAGGCGCGGCCAAAAGTTAGGGTTTTGGCTTTGTTTAGGCGCGACCAAACTAGGGCTAAAGGTTGCCATGTGTTAGCTGGTAACCTTGGACGGCTAAGATCTGCATCTTAGATGAAAAACTGGTTGTTGATTGTTTCAGGCCTTTGTTTTGGTAGCCGCATAGGGAAGGCCGACATGGTATGGCGCGGCAAGGTGGTTGGCATGCCATTGACACATGTGGCATGGCATGCCTTGGCGCGGTTTAGTGTGGCCAAAACTAGGGTTTTGGTACAAAGGTTACCATGCGTTTTTTGGCGACCTTAGACGGCTAGGATTTGCATCTAGGATGGAAGGGTGGCCGTTGATCGTCGCACGCCTTCGTTTTGGTAGCCGCATTGGGAAGGCCGGCATGGTGGGGCAAAGGCAAATGACGCGGATGGCGTGGCATAGTGGGGCATAGGGTTTGGTACGGACGACTTGGCATGGTGGGGCCAAGGCAAGGTGCGGTTGGCTTGGCATGGTAGGGCCAAGGGTTTGGCATGTCATTGGCGCATGGTGCGGCTAGCATGGTTGGGGCCAAGGCAAGGCGCAGTTGGCTTGGCATGGTGGGGCAAGGGTTTGGCATGCCATTGACGCATGGTGCGGCTAGCATGGTTGGGGACAAGGAAAGGTACGGTTGGCTTGGCAAGGTGGGGCCAAGGGTTTGGCATGCCATTGGTGCATGGTGCGGCTAGCATCGTTGGCATGCCATGCGCGGTAGACGTGGCTGACATGGTGATAGACACATTTTTGTGTCTGAATTGTCCTCAGTGTCTCTATTGCTAGTGCTTGATTTTGTACTTATTATGGTGTCTTTATGTTTGTGTAGGTGTTTTTGGAGAAATACACTTGTGTGGAAAAAGTTGCTCAAAAAGTGCTATTTGGACCCCTGGGGGACATTTTCTATACGGACCCCAGATTTGGCTAAGGGACACCCAAGGTTATGCATATCCCAAATTCATCCTCAGCACCCAAATTTGTCCTCAACACCCATCTGCTATTCACACCCCAGAAAAGGATAGGGGCACTTCATCTTCAACAGTTCAAAAATAAAAATGGCGGGAAAAATATTCACTTCACTGACAGATTTTTTGATCGGATTTTGGAGGAGTTTTTGTGCGATTCAATCGCTGAAACTTCATGGGTAGTTGTGATATGTCCTAACAAAGCTGGTATGGGTGTTTGTTTAGATCAAATTTGGTTGGATAACTTGGTTTAATCCAAACAAGGAGTTGGAGGAAAAACATGAGCTTGCACGAGTTGTGAGGAATTTAAACGTGTTCTGCTCATGTTTGATGACTCGAGCAACACTTTGGACCTTGACAAAGATAAATAAGGAGATTTTGCAGATGTAGAAACGCGTGAGAAGCTAAATCAGGGAAGAAAATATTCCCATAATATTTTTCATCAAGGCCGAGTTAAGAGAGAATTATCTTGAGTTATAGCGAGATTTCTTGGTGCTACTGGGTATAAATAGGTTCCTAGGATCACATAGAAGCGTTTTGGAGAGTTTGGGAGAGTTTAGAACAAAAACAAAGGAGATTGATCGTGTTGCAGAGAAAACTTTTTCTGCTGCTGCTAGGAAGAACACGAAGAACAAAAGACCACCAGAGGCAGTCGTTTATCAACAGTGACAACGACAGACACACGAGGGTCGCAGAGATACAACAACTTTGAAAACACATCACATGGTTTGCCATTGGCACAGTGATGCGGCTGGCATGGTTGGCATGCCTTGGCGCGGAGATGTGGCTGGCATGGTTTTCCATTGGCACAGTGGTGCGGCTGGCATGGTTGGCATGCCTTGGCGCGGAGATGTGACTGGCATGGTTTTCCATTGGCACAGTGGTGCGGCTGGCATGGTTGGCATGCCTTGGCACGGAGATGTGGATGGTATGATTTGTCATTGGCACAATGGTGCGGCTGACATGGTTGGCATGCCTTGGCGCAGTAGCATGAGAATTAGGGTTTGGCATAGATGATGTCGGTCAATGTTAAGGGTTCTGCCGTGGAGCATGACACATAAAAAAAGGTACCCTGGTAATTCTTACGTAGGCATGCTGATCGATTCAATAAATGTGCTAATGGTCATAATGACGTCATGTTAGTTGTACGGTTTTACGATTTTAACCCTAAGCTAAAAACCACCATCAACATTAAGTCCCCTGCTTAGCTCGGAACAAGAGCATTGTTGCGAGGTAAGCATAAGATGGTGACGGGCAAGGACAAAAATCGAAAAGACAAGTCATGGAAAGATGGTCAGGAAGGTCCGACTAACCTTTTTCGAGAGGTAAGGAGAGTCCATGATCCTCGTGTTTAGCGGCCTTGCATAGATTATATTCGTGGTATAGACCGTGAAGTGGTGAAATGAATATCGTCCGCTTAGTCTGGCTATGCATCACCTTGGCTGGGTTAGGGAACATCATGACGCTGGCTTGGCGAGTTTTCGGTGTTGGTGCGGCAAGTCATGGCGCGGACGGCTTGGAATGGTGGGGCAAAAGCAATGGCGCAGTTTGGTGAGGTAAAGCATGTGCGGATGGCTTGGCATGTGGGGACAAGGCATGGCGCGGTCCTGGTGAGGCATGCATGGCGGATGGCTTGGCGTGGTGTGGCCAAGGCAAGCGCGGACAGTCTTGGCATGGTGATTGGTCTTCGTGGGCCCGGTTGCCTCTTTTCCTTACTTGACTCAAATAGGAAGTCCTTTCCTTATTCAAACTCCAAAGTATCACGCTTATAAAAGGAGGGCCGTCCTCTCCTTTTACTTTATACCTATATTTTTTTTATTCTGGCCGTGTGGTAACAGTAAAGCAGACGAGCGAATCCCAGGTATGTCTTCCAACACTTCCTCTTTAACAGCAACAGGCAGTTTGCAGGCTTGTTTATCAGCAACACCACAAGCTCAGGCAACTGGCAGCTCAGATAAGAAGTTCAGATCTCTGAAACAAATGGGTAAAGCAACAACCCAAGCCAGGAATGGACAGGACAATGATGTAGGTGCAGCTACAAACGGAAAACTAACATGTAGTTATAGAAGTTACAGATGAAAATGGAATGCAGGGACAGTGAAAATGAAAATGCAGTGATGCTAGGTTAACAACTACAAAATGGCAGGTAATCTACAGCAAGCTACACAGCTGATTATGAGAAGCAAGCAAAGAATACAGCTGGTATGAGAATGCAGCTGAGAATACAAGATGAGATACATCTGCCTATGCAGTGAACAAACTAAGATGCAGTAAAGAACTACAATTTACAGCTGATAGGTACAGAAATGAAGTAAAAATCAGCAAAGTGACAGGAATGATGCTGAACTACAATGGTGCAGAACTACAGGTGGTACTAAGTTACAGCTACAGATGCAATATGCAAGATGAGTACACTAAGATGCTTATCAGAACTACACAGCAGGTATGAGTATGCAAAGAACAGCAAGAAAAACTTCAAAAACACGGCAGCCAAGTCCCCGGCAACGGCGCCAAAAACTTGGTAGGCTCTTAAAGATGTAGAAAATAAGAGTAAAAGAAAGCCTACTTGTTAAACCGCAAGTGCACGGTGTCGGTTGTAGTTTGTGCAAGAACGGGTCGAATCCACAGGGACTTGTGTGTGTAGTTGAAGTTTCCTAAGCTAAGCAGTGACAGTAAGTGACAGTGGCAGTGACAGTTACAATGGCAATGAGCCAAAGGCAGTGAAGTATAAAATGAAGGTACTAGGGTCTTTGAATCTACTTCTTGATCCTAAACTAAGGCAGATCCTAATCAATCATGTTCTTGTTTCATCTCAGGGAAGATTTTGGATGATTTACTTAACTAATCTTACTAACTTACCCCTAGCATCAACTGTCTTCTCACAGTACAGCTGATCACAGGCTTGTTTGCTCAACCAGTCATCTAGCAATCCGCATTAGTGGAAGGTTAATCCCCTAAGTTCTCTAGTTCACCCCTAGCATTGAGTGTCTTCTTACAGCACACTCAATCACAGGTGCATTTGATCACTAAGTTTACTAACTTCCCTACTTCAATTAAGCATAGCCCTTCAAATGGACTGAATCCTTAGCTACTCTCACTCTTACACCCCTAGAATCAGTTGTCTTCTTACAGCACAGCTGATCACAGATGCATTCACTCAACTAGCTAATTATCAATCCTACTTAGTTTCAGCACTACAAGAACAGTGACAGGATTACTAACTATCTTAACATACAATCAAGAGTTTCATCTAAACCCTAGCACATGAAATTAGAACATGATAAACATAATTAACATTTGAAATTGAAATTATATTGACTTCAAAACATGAACTGAAAACAACTTGGAAGCACTGGCTATTCCAGGCCCCTTGGGTGAAGCTCTGGCTAGCCCAGGCATGCCCTATACAACACCCCAAGACTCTAATTTATAGTCAATTACAATTCCCCCAAAATATCCCCAAAAGCCCCAAATCAGTAAAATTAGGGTTTGCTAAAAATACAAATTAACCTCACCTAATTCTATGAATTCACTCAGTAGCTCTCAACCATGCTTCCAATTCATACATACAATCATTAAAACATAAAATCCCCAAAAATCCAAAATTAGGGTTTTATCAAAAATTGAATTAGCCCTTACCTAATCTCTGAAAACTCTTGAGTATGTCGACCCATGCTTCCTTATGGTCTCCTGATGCTTCCCATACCTTCAATTGCGTTTCTAGCTCACTAATTTCATCAACCCCTAAAACTAGGGTTTCAGTGGGAAGAATAGGTTGAGGGGTTGATGTAATGAGTGGCTAGGGGATAGGAGAATGATGGAGTGTAGTGGTGGCGGTATAGGCAGCAGTGGTGGTGGTATAGGCAGAGCAGGTGGTGGTGATGGCGGACATGGGTTTTCTATGCAGACGGTGAGGGGGGAGATGGATTCGATGGTTTTGGGGAAGGGTGTGTGGTTCGATTAGGTGAAGGTGGGTTTGGTGTTGTAGTGTTAGGCGGGTGTAGCAAATTTTGATGAACAATGAAGATGAGCGTTGGATTGTCACTTCTGAAATGGATCTAACGGCAAGATGGAAGCAGGTCTTGAGCGACCGTTGGATGCCTGATACAACGAAACTGACGGCTCAAGATGGAGTTAGGTGCTGTAGTGTTTGACAGGAGCTTCAGACTTCGATGCAACGACCGTAGGATGCTGAGATGATCCAATCTGACGGCTAGAAAGGGAAACGGGTATGGATATATGAAATGGATTGGGTGGGGTTTTGGGCCTTGGGTATGCCAAGCCCATATCTTCTTTAAGAACAATTCTTCCTCTTCAAGCCCACTTCTAGCCTTTTGGTCTTGTGCACAACATTCTTCGCGGCTTCCTTGTGTAATTCCTCCCGGCTTTTCACCGCTTTTCTGCTCTTTTCCGCTCCGCTATTCATCCAAACTTTATTTATTACCTAAAAATGCAAAATTAATTAATAAAAATATTTATTCTTGAAAACAATGAAAATACAGAATATGGGATAAAATGTAGAATTAATGCACAAAAGATGAGTTAAATGCCAAAAAAATATATAGAAATATGCACTTTTTAGCACTCATCAAATACCCCCAAACCTGAATTTTACTTGTCCTCAAGTAAAAAAAAATAAGGAAATCCTACCTATACCACTGTCGCTGGTCTCTCGAATGCATTTAGCGTATGCACTAAGCCTTTTAAACCACTAAGTGTCCCTAGTGGACGAGTGAAGTCTCGTGAAGGTTTGCTTAGAACGTACCTACAAAGTTCTAGGTCAAAATATAAGCTCAGATTCCATCAAATGTGACATGTGCAAGACAGTTTAAGCTCACAACAAAATGGAGATGTCAATCTAGCTATCAAAGGCACAATCCTAGCACTGATAACAAATAAAGACATGTGATAAGAGTGTAAAGTGTATCTACACATGTTTCTAGAATGACCTGAAGTTATGACTACTAAACACCAAGAGATAGTTTTTAGGCTAAGAACCGAATTCTAAGCCAAGCTAGCTGTCCGGCTTTACGAGAATTGTGAATGTTCACCCAATGAGTTGGTGATATTTCAGTTAGCCCAACCCGCGTGTATACATCGATGGCTGCACCCTCCTTGCTTATTACAAGACTATTTACACGAAAAGAGACTTCTTTACATGACTCTTATTTACATTGATTACTCTCTTTTATTTTTGGAACACGAGAGAATATTGTCTTTAACATGACAAAACATGGAATAAATAAATACTTGATTTTTTTTTTTTTTTTTTTGATATTTTTTTTCTGATATTTTTTTTTTTTTTTTGGAATTTTAGTTTTTTTCAAAAAGAAGGATTCTTGTTTTCAATTATGGCATATAATCAAAGTATCTACTTTTCACCCCCAAACCTAAACTAAACATTGTCCTCAATGTTTCAAAATATGAACAAAATTATAATACAACACATGAAGAGGATCATGTTGAGTAGAGAAAAAAGAGAATACCCGATTTCGGCGAAAGTAATATTAGAACTCTCCGTTATTCAGGCAAAACCCAACAGTAACTCAACTGAATTCACATGGGTTAACACAATATATACAAAAAACATATAATTCCACTAAACATTACCTACCGATTATATCAAACAATTCACTATATACAACAGTCTAAAGAGGATCACCCAAAAGACAAATGTAGACATTTCAACAGCTTCACACAATATAATATGATAGGCATGCAAGTGAAGCTGTGAAACAAAATGAGCTACCCCCAAACCTGGATTTTTCAACGAATAAAATTTTGGAAACAAAATTTCGCAGTTTTTGGGGGATCATCATGTACAAGGTCTAACTCAAAGTGAACTTTGCTAGGGACGGGCAAACATATCCTAACTGTGGCTCCTCGAAAGTATGTATTTGGATGAAAAATAGTCCAAGAGGACTTGAGAGCACACATTCCAGGCCTAGATTAGGTATTCTCATGAAATTGGCTTGAAAATATTGTTACAAACCAAATCTAGTAGGGTGCAAGGCTATCAGATTGTGACTTAGGCAAGAAAGTGACATCTAAGTGTCTCACATGCATGAGATCAAGAGTATCAATAATATTAGTCACATCAGCATTATCTAAGTCACACTCAGGATGTGTAGCATGCTCATCACAAAAATTTGCACAAGTCCAATTCAGAATCATGGTTATCCGATATTCAAATTATCATCAATAGAAGCAATATATTGTGGCTTAAGTATGGAATCAACACATCAACTATGTTTTCATGCATGGGATCATTAGTGTCAACAGAAGATTTACCTAAGTCATGCTCTTCACAGGATAATTGCACAATATGTAAATCAGTATCAACATCACATGCATATGGAATATTAGAAGAAATATCATTCATGAAGGTCGGGGCAGAAAAGCCTAATGTATTTGAAACCAAAGGTTCCACAACATTTTCAGCATAGACATGTTCTTCTAACATAACATTATCATCATCATCATCATAGTAATATGCATACTTGTCCCTATTAGCAGTTCTGGTGTCATTAGTCAACTCATGTTCCTATAGATTAGGTTCATATTCAATATCATACACATGGGAAGGACTAAACATGCTATTTTCAAAGTTCAATTCATTATCACCTATATCATGTGGCAGTGTCTCAGTTTCCCTAATGGATTCCCATTGACGGGTTTTCTCTGCAATCTCAGCTAAAAATTTCCATGCATCGTCCACAGTTTTATCAAGAAATTCACCATTACACATACACTCAACCATGACTCGAGATTTAAAGTCTAGTCCCTCATAGAGGATAGCGACAAGTCTCCACTTCTCAAATCCATGGTGTGGACATTCGCTCAACAAATCATTAAAACGTTCAAAATAGTCAAAAACAGTTTCCTCATCCAATTGGACAAAACAATTGATACTTTGACGAATAGCGATGGTCCTATGATGTGGAAAGAATTTTTTGAAATAGATCTGTGAGTTGGTCCCAAGTGTTGATTGATTTTGGTCTCAAACCGTAAAACCATGTTTTGGCCCTTTCCTTTAGAGAAAATGTAAACAAACGCAATTTCAGAGAGTCTTCGGACATATGATCAGGTTGCATAGTCCGACAAATTTGTTCAAACTCTCTTACATGAGTATAGGGGTTCTCAGAATCGAACCCTCGAAATATAGGAAGTATTTGTATCATGCTTGCATTTATTTTAAAAGGGTTATTGGTTTGAGGTAAGACAATACATGATAATGGAATTTTTATTGTGGGATACATGTATTCATGGAGAGCACGAGGTTGGCCCATATTGAAAAGATACAAAGCCCACTATTTGGTTTTAATGGGTTTTCAAAAATTTTGGTTTTTTGGGAAAATTTTGGTTTTGATGGGAATGAAAAACATTTGGTTTTTGATGGGAAACATTTGGTTTTTATGGTTTTGAAAACTTTGGTTTTTATGGGATTAAAAATTTGATTCTTATTGGGATAAGCCCACTGTTTTGGTTGTGCTTTGGTGAGGCAATGGGTTTTGGGAAATGTTGTGAAACAGAGCCCAACTTTCGGCCTAGAGTTTGGGTACACGGCCCACTAACGACTTCAGCAAGCCCAGAAACTAATGAAGCCCAGCTGAGTTGGTAGGTTCAGTTAACCTTGTTTAGGTTGTTTGTTGGGTTTTTGAAACCCAAAATTTTGATAGGGACAATCCCACAGTTAAGCTCAAATACAAACCCAAAAGTTAACTTAAATTACAAGCCCAACAAAAAATGGAAAAAATTATTACAAGCCCACAAATTAAAAATGGAAGCCCACAGGTTGGGTTCTCTTAATGGGTTTAGGCTTACCTTTGAAGCACAGCCCAGCTGTTCAGTTTGGTTGCAAAAGCCCAGTTGGGCTTTGGATCATCCTAAGCTTTTGTCTTTTCAGGCCCAGTTGGGCTTGGCTCAACTTGTTAAGCTTGGCAGCAACTTCAGAAGGCCCAGTTGGGCTTGATGGCTCAATTTAGCACCAGGCAGCAGGGGTTGCAGCAGACTTGGCCTGGCACCAGCAGGAGCACCAGCAGGAGCACAAGTTCTAGCAACAATAGTGCAGCAGCCAGCACCACAGCAGCAGTTCAGGCTAGCAGCACAGCTCAACAACAGCAACAGGCAGTTTGCAGGCTTGTTTATCAGCAACACCACAAGCTCAGGCAACTGGCAGCTCAGATAAGAAGTTCAGATCTCTGAAACAAATGGGTAAAGCAACACCCAAGCCAGGAATGGACAGGACAATGATGTAGGTGCAGCTACAAACGGAAAACTAACATGTAGTTATAGAAGTTACAGATGAAAATGGAATGCAGGGACAGTGAAAATGAAAATGCAGTGATGCTAGGTTAACAACTACAAAATGGCAGGTAATCTACAGCAAGCTACACAGCTGATTATGAGAAGCAAGCAAAGAATGCAGCTGGTATGAGAATGCAGCTGAGAATGCAAGATGAGATACATCTGCCTATGCAGTGAACAAACTAAGATGCAGTAAAGAACTACAATTTACAGCTGATAGGTACAGAAATGAAGTAAAAATCAGCAAAGTGACAGGAATGATGCTGAACTACAATGGTGCAGAACTACAGGTGGTACTAAGTTACAGCTACAGATGCAATATGCAAGATGAGTACACTAAGATGCTTATCAGAACTACACAGCAGGTATGAGTATGCAAAGAACAGCAAGAAAAACTTCAAAAACACGGCAGCCAAGTCCCCGGCAACGGCGCCAAAAACTTGGTAGGCTCTTAAAGATGTAGAAAATAAGAGTAAAAGAAAGCCTACTTGTTAAACCGCAAGTGCACGGTGTCGGTTGTAGTTTGTGCAAGAACGGGTCGAATCCACAGGGACTTGTGTGTGTAGTTGAAGTTTCCTAAGCTAAGCAGTGACAGTAAGTGACAGTGGCAGTGACAGTTACAATGGCAATGAGCCAAAGGCAGTGAAGTATAAATGAAGGTACTAGGGTCTTTGAATCTACTTCTTGATCCTAAACTAAGGCAGATCCTAATCAATCATGTTCTTGTTTCATCTCAGGGAAGATTTTGGATGATTTACTTAACTAATCTTACTAACTTACCCCTAGCATCAACTGTCTTCTCACAGTACAGCTGATCACAGGCTTGTTTGCTCAACCAGTCATCTAGCAATCCGCATTAGTGGAAGGTTAATCCCCTAAGTTCTCTAGTTCACCCCTAGCATTGAGTGTCTTCTTACAGCACACTCAATCACAGGTGCATTTGATCACTAAGTTTACTAACTTCCCTACTTCAATTAAGCATAGCCCTTCAAATGGACTGAATCCTTAGCTACTCTCACTCTTACACCCCTAGAATCAGTTGTCTTCTTACAGCACAGCTGATCACAGATGCATTCACTCAACTAGCTAATTATCAATCCTACTTAGTTTCAGCACTACAAGAACAGTGACAGGATTACTAACTATCTTAACATACAATCAAGAGTTTCATCTAAACCCTAGCACATGAAATTAGAACATGATAAACATAATTAACATTTGAAATTGAAATTATATTGACTTCAAAACATGAACTGAAAACAACTTGGAAGCACTGGCTATTCCAGGCCCCTGGGTGAAGCTCTGGCTAGCCCAGGCATGCCCTATACAACACCCCAAGACTCTAATTTATAGTCAATTACAATTCCCCCAAAATATCCCCAAAAGCCCCAAATCAGTAAAATTAGGGTTTGCTAAAAATACAAATTAACCTCACCTAATTCTATGAATTCACTCAGTAGCTCTCACCATGCTTCCAATTCATACATACAATCATTAAAACATAAAATCCCCAAAAATCCAAAATTAGGGTTTTATCAAAAATTGAATTAGCCCTTACCTAATCTCTGAAAACTCTTGAGTATGTCGACCCATGCTTCCTTATGGTCTCCTGATGCTTCCCATACCTTCAATTGCGTTTCTAGCTCACTAATTTCATCAACCCCTAAAACTAGGGTTTCAGTGGGAAGAATAGGTTGAGGGGTTGATGTAATGAGTGGCTAGGGGATAGGAGAATGATGGAGTGTAGTGGTGGCGGTATAGGCAGAGCAGGTGGTGGTGGTATAGGCAGAGCAGGTGGTGGTGATGGCGGACATGGGTTTTCTATGCAGACGGTGAGGAGGAGGAGATGGATTCGATGGTTTTGGGAGAAGGGTGTGTTTGGTTCGATTAGGTGAAGGTGGGTTTGGTGTTGTAGTGTTAGGCGGGTGTAGCAAATTTTGATGAACAATGAAGATGAGCGTTGGATTGTCACTTCTGAAATGGATCTAACGGCAAGATGGAAGCAGGTCTTGAGCGACCGTTGGATGCCTGATACAACGAAACTGACGGCTCAAGATGGAGTTAGGTGCTGTAGTGTTTGACAGGAGCTTCAGACTTCGATGCACGACCGTAGGATGCTGAGATGATCCAATCTGACGGCTAGAAAGGGAAACGGGTATGGATATATGAAATGGATTTGGGTGAGGGTTTTGGGCCTTGGGTATGCCAAGCCCATATCTTCTTTAAGAACAATTCTTCCTCTTCAAGCCCACTTCTAGCCTTTTGGTCTTGTGCACAACATTCTTCGCGGCTTCCTTGTGTAATTCCTCCCGGCTTTTCACCGCTTTTCTGCTCTTTTCCGCTCCGCTATTCATCCAATCTTTATTTATTACCTAAAAATGCAAAATTAATTAATAAAAATATTTATTCTTGAAAACAATGAAAATACAGAATATGGGATAAAATGTAGAATTAATGCACAAAAGATGAGTTAAATGCCAAGAAAAATATATAGAAATATGCACTTTTTAGCACTCATCAAATACCCCCAAACCTGAATTTTACTTGTCCTCAAGTAAAACAAAAATAAGGAAATCCTACCTATACCACTGTCGCTGGTCTCTCGAATGCATTTAGCGTATGCACTAAGCCTTTTAAACCACTAAGTGTCCCTAGTGGACGAGTGAAGTCTCGTGAAGGTTTGCTTAGAACGTACCTACAAAGTTCTAGGTCAAAATATAAGCTCAGATTCCATCAAATGTGACATGTGCAAGACAGTTTAAGCTCACAACAAAATGGAGATGTCAATCTAGCTATCAAAGGCACAATCCTAGCACTGATAACAAATAAAGACATGTGATAAGAGTGTAAAGTGTATCTACACATGTTTCTAGAATGACCTGAAGTTATGACTACTAAACACCAAGAGATAGTTTTTAGGCTAAGAACCGAATTCTAAGCCAAGCTAGCTGTCCGGCTTTACGAGAATTGTGAATGTTCACCCAATGAGTTGGTGATATTTCAGTTTACCCGCGTTATACATCGATGGCTGCACCCTCCTTGCTTATTACAAGACTATTTACAACAAAAAGATGACTCTTTACATGACTCTTATTTACATTGATTACTCTCTTTTATTTTTGGAACAAGAGAGAATATTGTCTTTAACATGACAAAACATGGAATAAATAAATACTTGATTTTTTTTTTTTTTTTTCTGATATTTTTTTCTGATATTTTTTTTTTTTTTTTTGGAATTTTTAGTTTTTTCAAAAAGAAGGAGTTCTTGTTTTCAATTATGGCATATAATCAAAGTATCTACTTTTCACCCCCAAACCTAAACTAAACATTGTCCTCAATGTTTCAAAATATGAACAAAATTATAATACAACACATGAAGAGGATCATGTTGAGTAGAGAAAAAGGAAAGAGAATACCCGATTTCGGCGAAAGTAATATTAGAACTCCGTTATTCAGGGCAAAACCCAACAGTAACTCAACTGAATTCACATTGGGTTAACACAATATATACAAAAAACATATAATTCCACTAAACATTACCTACCGGATTATATACAAACAATTCACTATATACATACAGTCTAAAGAGTTGAGGATCAACCCAAAAGACGAAATGTAGACATTTCAACAGCTTCACACAATAATAATATGATAGGCATGCAAGTGAAGCTGTGAAACAAAATGAGCTACCCCCAAACCTGGATTTTTCAACGAATAAAATTTTGGAAACAAAATTTCGCAGTTTTGGGGGTCATCATGTACAAGGTCTAACTCAAAGTGAACTTTGCTAGGGACGGGCAAACATGCATATCCTAACTGTGGCTCCTCGAAAGTATTGTATTTGGATGAAAAATAGTCCAAGAGGACTTGAGAGGCACACAGTTCCAGGCCTAGATTAGGTATTCTCATGAAAATTGGCTTGAAAATATTGTTACAAACCAAATCTAGGTAGGGTGCAAGGCTATCAGATTGTGACTTAGGCAAGAAAGTGACATCTAAGTGTCTCACATGCATGAGATCAAGAGTATCAATAATATCAGTCACATCAGCATTATCTAAGTCACACTCAGGATGTGTAGCATGCTCATCACAAAAAATTTGCACAAGTCCTAATTCAGAATCATGGTTATCCGATATATTCAAATTATCATCAATAGAAGCAATATATTGTGGCTTAAGTATGGAATCAGACACATCAACTATGTTTTCATGCATGGGATCATTAGTGTCAACAGAAGATTTACCTAAGTCATGCTCTTCACAGGATAATGCAAATATGTAAATCAGTATCAACATCACATGCATATGGAATATTAGAAGAAATATCATTCATGAAGGTCGGGGCAGAAAAGCCTAATGTATTTGAAACCAAAGGTTCCACAACATTTTCAGCATAGACATGTTCTTCTAACATAACATTATCATCATCATCATCATAGTATTGCATACTTGTCCCTATTAGCAGTTCTGGTGTCATTAGTCAACTCATGTTCCTATAGATTAGGTTCATATTCAATATCTACACATGGAAGGACTAAACATGCTATTTTCAAAGTTCAATTCATTATCACCTATATCATGTGGCAGTGTCTCAGTTTCCCTAATGGATTCCCATTGAGGGTTTTCTCTGCAATCCAGCTAAAATTTCCATGCATCGTCCACAGTTTTATCAAGAAATTCACCATTACACAACTCAACCATGACTCGAGATTTAAAGTCTAGTCCCTCATAGAGGATAGCGACAAGTCCCACTTCTCAAATCCATGGTGTGGACATTCGCTCAACAAATCATTAAAAACGTTCAAAATAGTCAAAACAGTTCCTCATCCAATTGGACAAAACAATTGATACTTTGACGAATAGCGATGGTCCTATGATGTGGAAAGAATTTTTTGAAAAATAGATCTGTGAGTTGGTCCCAAGTGTTGATTGATTTGGTCTCAAACCGTAAAACCATGTTTTGGCCCTTTCCTTAGAGAAATGTAAACAAAACGCAATTTCAGAGAGTCTTCGGACATATGATCAGGTTGCATAGTCCGACAAATTTGTTCAAACTCTCTTACATGAGTATAGGGGTTCTCAGAATCGAACCCTCGAAATATAGGAAGTATTTGTATCATGCTTGCATTTATTTTAAAAGGGTTATTGGTTTGAGGTAAGACATACATGATAATGGAATTTTTATTGTGGGATACATGTATTCATGGAGAGCACGAGGTTGGCCCATATTGAAAGATACAAAGCCCACTATTTGGTTTAATGGGTTTCAAAATTTGGTTTTTTATGGGAAAATTTTGGTTTTGATGGGAATGAAAAACATTTGGTTTTTGATGGGAAACATTTGGTTTTATGGTTTTGAAAACTTTGGTTTTTATGGGATTAAAAATTTGATTCTTATTGGGATAAGCCCACTGTTTTGGTTGTGCTTTGGTGAGGCAATGGGTTTTGGGAAATGTTGTGAAACAGAGCCCAACTTTCGGCCTAGAGTTTGGGTACACGGCCCACTAACGACTTCTCAAGCCCAGAAACTAATGAAGCCCAGCTGAGTTGGTAGGTTCAGTTAACCTTGTTTAGGTTGTTTGTTGGGTTTTTGAAACCCAAAATTTTTGATAGGGACAATCCCACAGTTAAGCTCAAATACAAACCCAAAAGTTAACTTAAATTACAAGCCCAACAAAAAATGGAAAAAATTATTACAAGCCCACAAATTAAAAATGGAAGCCCACAGGGGTTCTCTTAATGGGTTTAGGCTTACCTTTGAAGCACAGCCCAGCTGTTCAGTTTGGTTGCAAAAGCCCAGTTGGGCTTTGGATCATCCTAAGCTTTTGTCTTTGTTCAGGCCCAGTTGGGCTTGGCTCAACTTGTTAAGCTTGGCAGCAACTTCAGAAGGCCCAGTTGGGCTTGAGCTCAATTTAGCACCAGGCAGCAGGGGTTGCAGCAGACTTGGCCTGGCACCAGCAGGAGCACCAGCAGGAGCACAAGTTCTAGCAACAATAGTGCAGCCACCAGCTCCACAGCAGCAGTTCAGGCTAGCAGCACAGCTCAACAACAGCAACAGGCAGTTTGCAGGCTTGTTTATCAGCAACACCACAAGCTCAGGCAACTGGCAGCTCAGATAAGAAGTTCAGATCTCTGAAACAAATGGGTAAAGCAACAACCCAAGCCAGGAATGGACAGGACAATGATGTAGGTGCAGCTACAAACGGAAAACTAACATGTAGTTATAGAAGTTACAGATGAAAATGGAATGCAGGGACAGTGAAAATGAAAATGCAGTGATGCTAGGTTAACAACTACAAAATGGCAGGTAATCTACAGCAAGCTACACAGCTGATTATGAGAAGCAAGCAAAGAATGCAGCTGGTATGAGAATGCAGCTGAGAATGCAAGATGAGCTACATCTGCCTATGCAGTGAACAAACTAAGATGCAGTAAAGAACTACAATTTACAGCTGATAGGTACAGAAATGAAGTAAAAATCAGCAAAGTGACAGGAATGATGCTGAACTACAATGGTGCTGAACTACAGGTGGTACTAAGTTACAGCTACAGATGCAATATGCAAGATGAGTACACTAAGATGCTTATCAGAACTACACAGCAGGTATGAGTATGCAAAGAACAGCAAGAAAAACTTCAAAAACACGGCAGCCAAGTCCCCGGCAACGGCGCCAAAAACTTGGTAGGCTCTTAAAGATGTAGAAAATAAGAGTAAAAGAAAGCCTACTTGTTAAACCGCAAGTGCACGGTGTCGGTTGTAGTTTGTGCAAGAACGGGTCGAATCCACAGGGACTTGTGTGTGTAGTTGAAGTTTCCTAAGCTAAGCAGTGACAGTAAGTGACAGTGGCAGTGACAGTTACAATGGCAATGAGCCAAAGGCAGTGAAGTATAGAATGAAGGTACTAGGGTCTTTGAATCTACTTCTTGATCCTAAACTAAGGCAGATCCTAATCAATCATGTTCTTGTTTCATCTCAGGGAAGATTTTGGATGATTTACTTAACTAATCTTACTAACTTACCCCTAGCATCAACTGTCTTCTCACAGTACAGCTGATCACAGGCTTGTTTGCTCAACCAGTCATCTAGCAATCCGCATTAGTGGAAGGTTAATCCCCTAAGTTCTCTAGTTCACCCCTAGCATTGAGTGTCTTCTTACAGCACACTCAATCACAGGTGCATTTGATCACTAAGTTTACTAACTTCCCTACTTCAATTAAGCATAGCCCTTCAAATGGACTGAATCCTTAGCTACTCTCACTCTTACACCCCTAGAATCAGTTGTCTTCTTACAGCACAGCTGATCACAGATGCATTCACTCAACTAGCTAATTATCAATCCTACTTAGTTTCAGCACTACAAGAACAGTGACAGGATTACTAACTATCTTAACATACAATCAAGAGTTTCATCTAAACCCTAGCACATGAAATTAGAACATGATAAACATAATTAACATTTGAAATTGAAATTATATTGACTTCAAAACATGAACTGAAAACAACTTGGAAGCACTGGCTATTCCAGGCCCCTTGGGTGAAGCTCTGGCTAGCCCAGGCATGCCCTATACAACACCCCAAGACTCTAATTTATAGTCAATTACAATTCCCCCAAAATATCCCCAAAAGCCCCAAATCAGTAAAATTAGGGTTTGCTAAAAATACAAATTAACCTCACCTAATTCTATGAATTCACTCAGTAGCTCTCACCCATGCGTCCAATTCATACATACAATCATTAAAACATAAAATCCCCAAAAATCCAAAATTAGGGTTTTATCAAAAATTGAATTAACCCTTACCTAATCTCTGAAAACTCTTGAGTATGTCGACCCATGCTTCCTTATGGTATCCTGATGCTTCCCACACCTTCAATTGCGTTTCTAGCTCACTAATTTCATCAACCCCTAAAACTAGGGTTTCAGTGGGAAGAATAGGTTGAGGGGTTGATGTAATGAGTGGCTAGGGGATAGGAGAATGACGGAGTGTAGTGGTGGCGGTATAGGCAGAGCAGGTGGTGGTGGTATAGGCAGAGCAGGTGGTGGTGATGGCGGACATGGGTTTTCTCTGCAGACGGTGAGGGAGGAGGAGATGGATTCGATGGTTTTGGGAGAAGGGTGTGTTTGGTTCGATTAGGTGAAGGTGGGTTTGGTGTTGTAGTGTTAGGCGGGTGTAGCAAATTTTGATGAACAATGAAGATGAGCGTTGGATTGTCACTTCTGAAATGGATCTAACGACAAGATGGAAGCAGGTCTTGAGCGACCGTTGGATGCCTGACACAACGAAACTGACGGCTCAAGATGGAGTTAGGTGCTGTAGTGTTTGACAGGAGCTTCAGACTTCGATGCACGACCGTAGGATGCTGAGATGATCCAATCTGACGGCTAGAAAGGGAAACGGGTATGGATATATGAAATGGATTTGGGTGAGGGTTTTGGGCCTTGGGTATGCCAAGCCCATATCTTCTTTAAGAACAATTCTTCCTCTTCAAGCCCACTTCTAGCCTTTTGGTCTTGTGCACAACATTCTTCGCGGCTTCCTTGTGTAATTCCTCCCGGCTTTTCACCGCTTTTCTGCTCTTTTCCGCTCCGCTATTCATCCAAACTTTATTTATTACCTAAAAATGCAAAATTAATTAATTAAAATATTTATTCTTGAAAACAATGAAAATGCAGAATATGGGATAAAATGTAGAATTAATGCACAAAAGATGAGTTAAATGCCAAGAAAAATATATAGAAATATACACTTTTTAGCACTCATCACAAACCCTAGCTGTACGCGTACCTTTTCATGAACTTTTAAAAATGCTATCCTTCTACGTTGGTATGAATCCTAGCCGTAGGTATGCTTTGCACGAGCATGTAGTAACATTTAGGCGTGAATACCGTAGTGATGTTGGCCACCTCAATTACCGTGCAAAGTAGGCATGCATGAGCTGGTAATTGTCATTCCCTTCCAGCGAAAACCTATCTTCTAGGGTTTACTCCTTTTTCCTGGTGTGACCGTGTGTATGGTTCCCGTGGTGGGGCGCGCCTCCTCGACCGGGCACAAAGCTATGCGCATTATGACTTTGAAACAAATTGGCTTGCGTCCAGGATGGATCTCCTGTGTCTGATAAAATAATTTCCATGCAGTTTCCGTAATAATTTCTCTTCGTATTGTTCCATTGTAGTTATTTCGAAGGTGGAAGTAGCGTGAGAGAATTCTCGTTAGGATGTCATTTGAGAAAAGTTCTGCCGTACCGAAATATGTTGGCAATTCCAAGCCAAACATATATGATGAGTTCTTTACAACATCCGCCACGATTAGGAGAAATCATCCCAAGTATGTGTCGATTCTTCTGACTGGTCCGGAAAGTGAATGAGAGGCCCGGTCAGTTCGGCCAGGAGGTGTAATGAGGTTTTGTCTTTAGAGGAAAGAGTATCATGCTTCTCCTATTGAATTTAAAATCTCTGTGAGTCCGTTGAGTCCCTTTGAGAAATGGATGCGATTCATAGCCAGGAATGTGTAAAAGCCAATTTGACCAAGGCGCAGATCATTGATGCTGTCGCGGCTTCCGCAGTGCTTCAAATTAGGAAAGAGTTCCAGGCTTGGTTGATTTTATTTCCAGATGGTGTCCAGAAACTCACACGACCATATGCAGGTGGGGTGAAATGACTATCTCGTTAGAGAGCGTGGCCGTGTTGCTGAACCTTCCTGCAATAGGAAACCTCGATGTCAAATTTTCTGCAGATGAAGAAGAAATGCGCGCCGCTCTGGTTGCGAAATCAAAAGGATTCGTTCGGAAAGAAAACGAGACGAGGTGCTTCTATGGCTGGTGGGTGTCTCAGTGGTTTCCCGACGAGTTGGAGTCGAATCAGAAGAATAGTACACTTCATGTCGCGGCGTTCTTGGCTCTTTGGTTATCCAGAGATATTTTTGATGACGGCTCGGGTAAGAAAGAGATAAGACAGGAACTTATCAAGTTTTCCATAAAATTGGCAAAAGGTGTCGTTCTTCCTATTGGCGGCTTGTTTCTTAGTTCTCTGTACACACACTTGGATCAGCTGGTGGCGGACATGTGCGCTTCAAATGGTTACATGAAAGTGGATTCGTATATTCATGCCGCCTTTCTCCAAGCGTGGCTGTGGGAGCACTTCAAAAGGTATGCTCCAAAACCGTTGGTCGTACTTCCCGAGTCTTGGGGTGGCTCTAGGATACTGCGCTGGTCGAATAGGCGCCCAAAGATTGGTTCGAACCTGGTTGGATTCCTTGACAACTCGCACACGGTCAATTTTCGTCCATGGACTCCGGTTCATGCGTCCATAACTCAGATCAGTACCTTTGCTCCTGCTCCGAGCATGTCTTTGTCTTCTGATAAAGAGGATATGAATGTTGGAGAGATGGTGTTCATGCGAAGCTGCACGCCCGGTTATGTGCCGTCTTTCTTTTGAGGATCTTGGAAAGCAGTCTCTTACAATATCGATAGGGCGGCTCGGCATATGGGTTTTGACCAAGGGGTCCCACTTTTTGGTCAGCCGTTGTTCCTGAAGTCTCGTTGCCAATTGTTCTCGATGCTACTGTTCTTGTGTCGGGTAAAAGTTTCCCTTTTCTGCTTGCTGAACGAAATCCATCAACAACCTCCAAATATAACATATTTTGGCAGGATGAGTTTCTCGTTTTCCGTGGATTCGTGAATGATGTGGTAGAAAACCGTCGCGGT
Source organism: Papaver somniferum (assembly GCF_003573695.1). Taxonomy (NCBI): domain Eukaryota; kingdom Viridiplantae; phylum Streptophyta; class Magnoliopsida; order Ranunculales; family Papaveraceae; genus Papaver; species Papaver somniferum. The sequence continues at coordinate 172,768,982 of NC_039365.1, read as the reverse complement.
AAGCCTTCTTCTGTGGTTTTAGTGGAGCATCCACTGCTGAGGGATCCTTCTTCGCCCAAGCGAAAATCCGTTAGCCCGAATGCAGATAGTCCCCAAGTGAAGGAGAGAAGATCTAAAAGTCGTGCAGATGGTTCCTAGTCAGTTTCGATAGCCCTATCGACTTTCAGTTCGTCCAATATGCGGGTATGTGTGATTTTCCTCTTGAGTTTAGTTGTATCGTGTATATCCTTGTTTCTTTCCTGAGTATCCGTCTTTGTATCTTGCCTAGGGTCTCAGCAGCGTGAACGCCTTTACCAAACTTGCAAGTAATCAGAAAACATCGCTTCTCGAGACGGAGGGTGGCGGTGCTGAGCCGATCCGTGGTGATGGGGAACCCGAGAAGGATGAAAGCTCAGAGTTCAGTGATGGCGAGGGTAGTTCTTCCGACAGCAGTGATGAATCTTCCTCTAGCCATCCGTTTCTGAAGATGGCCCTGAGACGGAGACTGGTGGTGATACAGCTTTGTCTCCAATTGTGGAAGCCACACCGGGCGACCTTGGAATGGATGTTGATTAAGATGAAAACGTCGTTGTGACTCAGACAATGGAGAGCACTCTAGTGGCCGCAGGTGCAATTGTTTTTAGGAATCCCTTGCCGGTTGCTGATGTATACGCGGGCGCCACTTTCAACTCTCCATACCTGGTTCCTTATCCGGATCATGTGTTGATCGGGGGATTTAGCGTGCCAGCCAAACATGGGGCGCTATACACCAAGATATGGGAAAGATACAGACATATCTCCACGACCAAGAAGGTTACTACTCGATTTGCGTTGGTTAAGCTTGTGGAGGAAGCTTTTTCTTCGATTGACGACATGTGCAACGTGACCGGTAATACTGTTTCTGAGGATGTAATCTCGAGCTGGAGGTTCCATCGTGAAATGTGTGTAAAGTTCAAGTTCAATATTCCTTGGTTCGTTGAAGGTTTCCCTGAGGTTGAAAAGTTGTTGGTCGAAACAGTCGAAGGTTCTTCTGCGGATATGGTGAAGAAGCAGGAAGCGAAAGTCAAAAAATTATCCAGGAAGCTGAAGTTGAAGAGGGCGGCTCTCCAAAGCATGAAGTAGTCTCTTGCTAAGAAGAGCAAACTATTGTTGAAAAACTTTCCTTGAATGTATTTCTGTCTTCTGAACTTCTTATTTTTAGGTTTTTTTTTTGAAAGGCAAATGAAACGCCTAGTTTATGGTTTTGATTTCCTGGATTTTTGGGTTGATAGACAAATGTTACCTTGAGGGTTTTGGATTATTCTTTTGGAATGAATTGTTTTGGAATGGATTGTTTTTGGAATGATGTTGTCTTGGTTACGATTGCAAGTGATGCAAACATCCCAGGAAAATCACGGAACCGTGAGTGTTGCATGTCGGTAGATGACATGGGGTGAAACATAACATTTCTATCGGTTTTATCATTCCCGTGAAAACTTGAAATAGAAAACCATGTATTTTTTCTAGGTAAGACTTACTCGGTTTTTCAGGTCTCCTGGTGAAAACGGAATCTTCTGGGTGTAAGACCGAGTTTACGGGAGGCACCGCCGTGATTGTGGAAATTCCCCAGTCTTCTTATATGATAATCGAGTCGTCGATCCCTGGTTGGATCGTTCGTTTTTAACCTCTAGGAAGTCCTCAATCATACCTTGTCGTGTCAAGAATGATAATCGGGTCGTCGATCCCTGAACGGATCGCCTGCTTATACCACCTTGATGTCTGGGTCGAAGCATGATATCGATGGTCGAAAATTGACATTGTAACCGAAAGATCAATCTCCCACTGTGGTCGCTAATTGTTTGAGAGTGAAAACGGTTTCTGCTGATTTTGGTAATTTCGGGTGTGTGGGTGAGAAACGAATTTAAACCCTAAACAATGTACTGCAAGGGAGTACTTTAGATTCGAGAGATCAGTCTGTACAAATCCGACCTAAAACAAGAAATGGTCGTTCCATACTTGCTTCGGTCACAAAGTGAAGGAGAAGGGTTGGTTTTGGGGAGGGAAGCGAAGAAAGTGTTCAGACCAGAATAGTTGATTCTGGAAGAGTAGTTGTTTCACGACTTGTATCAGAAAGTGGGAAGCTAACATATGGAAATCTAGAAAATGTTTTCTGAGTGTTGTATCCTACTGACCTAAACTTGTTGTTCGGTGGAAATAGGTAATGCCTATTTATACAAGTCGAAGTGAAACGTACTCTGGTCTCATTAAGAAATGGAAAACAGGTGAGTAAATGGGAGGAGGTGGTAACCGGTAACGCTTGGAATTGATGTTCCATAAAATAAAGAGTTTCACCATTACTCTCTGTATTTACTAACCGCCTCATCCTAGTGACACTTTCTTATAACGAGCGTAGTGTACGCCGCACGCTGTAAACCGCCAAACCAATACCCAATGAGCATCCCCCAGTTTGTGACATGTGTTGATGTCTCGAGTGTCTTCGTGGAAAACATGTAGCATGTTGTTGTTGTCTGGAAAGTTGAGCTTGGGAGACTTTCCGGCTCGGTGGTGACCTTCAACGATCAAAATCTTGCATCTTAATAGGAATGTAGCCGTTGATTATTGCAACCTTTCGTTTGGTAGCCAGTGGCATGAAAGTATGATCAGTATAGCTTTAATATGGCCCAGTTTAGGCGCGGCCAAAAGTTAGGGTTTTGGCTTTGTTTAGGCACGACCAAACTAGGGCCAAAGGTTGTCATGTGTTAGCTGGTAACCTTGAACGGCTAAGATATGCATCTTAGATGAAAAAGTGGTCGTTGATTGTTGCAGGCCTTCGTTTTGGTAGCCGCATAGGGAAGTCCGGCATGGTATAGCGCGGCAAGGTAGTTGGCATGCCATTGGCACATGTGGCATGGCAAGCCTTGACGCGATTTGGTGTGGCGAAAACTAGGGTTTTGGGCCAAAGGTTACCATGCGTTGTTTGGCGACCTTGGACGGCTAGGATTTGCATCTAGGATGGAAGGGTGGCCGTTGATCGTCGCACGTATTCGTTTTGGTAGCCGCATGGGGAAGGCCGGCATGGTATGGCACGGCAAGGTGGTTGGCATTCCATTGGCACGTGTGGCAAGGCATGCCTTGGCGCTGTTTGGCGTGGCCAAAACTAGGGTTTTGGGCCAAAGGTTACCATGCATTGTTTGGTGAACTTAGACGGCTAGGATTTGCATCTAGGATGGAAGGGTGGTCGTTGATCGTTGCACGCCTTCGTTTTGGTAGCCGCATAAGGAAGACCGACATGGTGGGGCCAATGCCAATGTCGCGGATCGCTTGGCATAGTGGGGCCTAGGGTTTGGTACGGACGGCTTGGCATGGTGGGGCCAAGAAAAGGTGCGGTTGGCTTGGCATGGTGGGGCCAAGGGTTTGGCATGCCATTGGCGCATGGTGCGGCTAACATGGTTGGGGCCAAGGCAAGGCGCGGTTGGCTTGGCATGGTGGGGCCAATGGTTTGGCATGACATTGGCGGATGGTGCGGCTATCATGGTTGGGCCAAAGCAAGGTGCGGTTGGCTTGGCATGGTGGGGTCAAGGGTTTGGCATGCCATTGGCGCATGGTGCGGCTAGCATGGTTGGCATGCCTTGGCGCGGTAGACGTGGCTAGCATGGTTTGCCATTGGCACAGTGGTGCGGCTGGCACGATTGGCATGCCTTGGCGCGGAGATGTGGATGGAATGGTTTGTCATTGGCACAGTGGTGCGGCTGGCATGGTTGGCATGCCTTGGCGCGGAGATGTGGCTGGCATGGTTTGCTATTGGCACTGTGGTACGACTGGCATGGTTGGCATGCCTTGGCGCGGAGATGTGGCTGGCATGGTTTGCCATTGGCATAGTGGTGCGGCTGGCATGGTTGGAATGCCTTGGCACGGAGATGTGGCTGGCATGGTTTTCCATTGGCACAGTGGTGCGGCTGTCATGGTTGGCATGCCTTGGCGCGGTAGCATGAGAATTAGGGTTTGGCATAGATGATGTCGGTCAATGTTAAGGGTTCTGTCGTGGAACGTGACACATAAAAAAAAGTTACCATGGTAATTCTTACGTAGGAATGCTGATCGATTCAATAAATGTGCTAATAGTCATAGTGGCATCATGTCAGTTTTACGGTTTTACGATTTTAACCCTAAGCTAAAAACCACCATCAACAGCCGCGTATCTAAGGTGATCTCAAATGGATGGTATAGTCACAACTATGGTATCAATTCCTAGCATTAGTTGTCTAATTACAGCACAACTAATCACAAATTGAAGGTAGTCAATGAAGCATGAGTTGATGCAACAACAGATAATTGTTCTAACAACCTAGAATGCAAGACATACTAGGTGAAAGTTATAAGTTGCAACATTAATATTAAACTGATTCATATTCAACTAATATCTACAAGAACATTTTCATTAACATAAACAACTAGAAGTAAGTTAAGGGCTTCATCTAAGCCCTAGCTAAGAAAGTTAGAACATGGCTTTGATATAAACAAATGAAGTTTTGATATTCATAAAATGCAGGATCTTCTCTTTTCAACTGAGTTCTACTAAGTCACTCAACAACAAAATCAAGAGATGAAAACTAAGTATGCTCTCCTTACTCACTACATCCCCCGAATACATCATAACAACCCCTATTTATACAAAGATTTCTCCCCCAATTTTCAATCCCTATTCTCAGCAGAAACAATATAAAATTCTTGGGATTTTGATCTAGAAACTCACCACTTTGTAAGACTCTTCATTCATGCACCGCCACTTCACTTATCTTCATCCATTTGACTGATGTTGTCACAGTTTTAATTCAGACTTAACTTCCATTTGCTTAATTATCACAGCCAACCTATTTCCGTCGATTGCGCGCTGCTGTTGCTGATGTTTGCAGAGAGTAACAAAATAAAATCCCTAGCTTGTCCTATTTGTATGAGTCAAAGCCTAGGATTATGACTGAAATGATAATAGAAAATATAAGAAACTAGTCTGACAAGGTAAAAGTGGTGATAGAGGTATGGGTTTGATATATTTGAAATGCTAAGGAAATTGGGGAGAATTTCTGGGAAAGAAGAACACGGAGAAAGAAACTTGTTTCTCGTGTGTGAGATCGGTTTGAGATACGCGATGGTGATGTACTCTGGTGTAAAGCAAGAATGCTTCGTTTTTGGTATATGCGAATGAGACTTGGACCTGACTTCCTTTCTTTAACTCACAACATGGGTATCACTTGGATTTCGGCCCATTACTTAATTTCATGATAAATTGATTCTTCTTGTTGAGCTTCTCATTCATTAGTAGATCCATTAGCTTCACAAGTCTGCTGGCACCTTGGCTGCGTTTTCCACTACACGCGTTTTCGACTTGGTAACTAGCTTGACAGGGCATTGTAGTTACATTTCCTTCAAAGCACATGTTCAGACTCTTCTTTTAATTCCCCTAGTATTACAAAACAAAAGTCAGGACAATTTCCACACATTTTACTTGCAACGAACAAGAAATACAAAATATATAATTTGGCATAAATATAAGCAATTAGTGTTTATCTGTGGGAGACAATAGGCTATTCTTCGGGAATATAAGACCGGATTATCGATTGGTTCATGTTCACCTTGATTATTATTAAAAGACGGAACAAAACCTTTAGGGTTTATCTGTGGGAGACATATTGATCCTTTGATAGACTTATCTGTGGGAGACATATTTTTTTATTGTCAAAGCCTGCGATTTTGGGTCGTAGCAACTCTTAGTTGCGGGTGAGATCAGCTAAGTGAATCAAGTGCGCAGTATCCTGCTGGGATCAGAGGCATAGGAGCATAACTGTACCTTGGATCAGTGGGAGATTGATTGGGGTTCAACTACAGTCTATTCCGAAGTTATCTTGGAGTAGGCTAGTGTCTGTAGCGGTTTAATACAGTGTGTGTTCAATCTGGACTAGGTCCCGGGGTTTTTCTGCATTTGCGGTTTTCTCGTTAACAAAATTCTGGTGTCTGTGTTATTTCTATTTCCGCATTATATTGTTTATCTTTATAATTGAAATAGTACAGGTTGTGCGTTGTAGATCATCAATTAGAATATCCAACCTTTGGTTGTTGATTTAAATTGACTGATCCTTGGATATTGGTCTTTGGTACCATTCAAGTTATTCCTTGTGTTTGATTAAAGACTCGCTGATTTCTATTAGCTCGAGTAAATCAAAAAAATGGAGAGATAACTCCTTGAGATACTTTTACCTAGGTCGAGTCTGACTGTCTAGTTGATTCTCTAGAAAGTAATTCGGAGTTAGTCCATACAAATTGCTAAGCGAAATATTGGGTGGTGGTGTTAGACCCCCCGTTTTTTCACCTACAACATGATAAGAATGTATGCAATATTAGGTTCCCATAATTACCCTCATTCAATACTACCTTACATAGAGAGACAATTCCAAACACCAAGGTCCACTCGACCCAAACTGAAAGTATACCCAAACTTGAGCAAATACTCGCGCCAACTTATTGCACCTTGTAAGACCTAACAAGCCTTGCAATACTGACTTCATCTTCGCTTCTAAGAAACAAAGGAAGCGAGACAACACCTATTGTCCCCAATGTATTAATTTACTTTGCCACGTGCACTCTTCCAACTACCAACGTTCTTATGGAACTCCCATAACGAAGCACAATATAATTGACACTTAGTTGAATACTCCTTCAAACTGATGTTATCATGTTGCTTTAGCTTTCATGAAGATTTTCCAAAAATGACCTCATGCCATTCTTATGCATCACTACTACTTTGTCCTTCCTTCACCGCGCATCATTAATTCAGCCTAACTTGCATCTCTAAACGCATTATGCATCTTGGCCATGCCCAAATTCTATTTGGCACATGTTACTGTTGCATACCTGCTATGCCAATTAGCACTCAAATCTTAACATAATATTGTGCACATTTGCAAAACTGGAACGGACTTAACTTGGTGATTCTGAACATCACCATAGAACTCAGAAAAGTCATGTTACACAATTACTTTCACGAATAAATCCCTTGGACAATCTCAACAAGGTCCTAATTCTTACAAATGAGGCATCTACTGCCTACGTTCCATGAATAAATAATGCCACATTCTTTTTCAAAATTGGAACTCATTTTTACTTCCCATGTACATCTGGTTTCTCTTGTCTTTCCCCTTCTCCAAAAATCAACTTCAGTAGAAACAATTGTTGATTTGTAGTCGATAAGAACATCCGCTTGTGGTTATGATCAAATAAAGGTATTTGGACACCCTTGTCAAGGAATATTGATCCCACTCATAAACCAAGTGCAAACACACTCCTTGTGCGCATCTAGCATCAACAAAGAACTCTTTGCAAACGCAAGACCGTGGTGTACCGGTTTTTCCCTAACTTGCGCTTCTTTCTTCAGCCTTTCCATAAGCTTTATGATAGATAAGAATTTGCAATCCAATTCTCCTTTTATGGCATCACAATTGCCACAAAAATGCTGGTTCACAACCAGACTTTGCATTGCCACCAAGGTATATGCATTCGAGAGAGATAACTTTAATCTTCCATCCAACTGGATAAAATGAGACACCTTTAACTCTATCACATAGATATCTTATTAATTCTCTTTTCCACTGCAAAGGACAACAACATCTTTGAATTTATAAATTTTCGCAAAATTCCCATTACAACGTGTAATGTACTCGCTACTGATAACACTACGAAAGAATGCGTTCCAAATGCATAATCTTCGCATACTTGTGAGAAACGTGGACTTAAATATCTGACTTGCACCATAGAAGTCAACATACTCTTGAGTTTTGTCATACAATCACTTGAAAACCCGGTTTCTAATGATTCTCGCATGTTCGTCTAATACTTTGGACAGGAATTTTGACACCTTTGTCATAAACTTTCATGGTCTGTTGCTACTTCAAGCTTTAAATTTCATTCCAATTGATCTTTCCACACAAAACCAACTTCTTCTAGTCTCCGTACTAGTGAAACCCAAACAATTCTTCACTGAATTTGACAAACAAATGACACCAACTTGAGTAAAAAAAGAGAAAAATCAAGAACAGTGTCCACAAACACCGCTCTGATACCTGCTATACATGCCCATTAAATCTCCTAAAATTTTCACGGGACATGACCGCCAATGATTGTGGTTCAATGAATCAACTTTACCCACAATCACTCAGCCTTGCATACTTGCATCAAAGTACACATCTGCCTTCACTCTACAGGCTTTGTACAACGAAAGTCTTTTCTTCTTTCTCTCTAACTCTTCATGCTCCCATAAGCATAAGAGGTTCTGCCATGTACTTAAACAATTGACAATTTCACAACATCAGAAACATCATAAACACAAAGATATAACACAATAAGCTCATTATATCGCATTAAGGAAGATTATACAAAACAATTCGTCACATGGACCAAATAGGCCATTCACCCACTTGGTGAATGCCTCATACTCTTTAAAAATCAGTGGTTCTTCTCTCAAACGAACAACTCCAACATTATTGATTCCTAGACTATTTATACTAATAGTATCAGGTCAAATCTTCTGTGCAACCGCCTGCACAATCCTTGGACAGCAAAGTGTCCAAGTAGTTTCCATAACCGCCTAAAGTGTGCCTAACCAACTAGCATCTTCTAACTTGTGCCACTTCATGACACACCTGTCCCAAACGGTTGTAGACAATTTAATATGGTTATAAACTCACTTTACAACCGTTCACCTTTGTCTCGCACCTTTGGCATGCTTGCAAAGCCAATAACTAATACTTGTGTCATAATGTGCCACTTTTACACCAGTTTTGTGCACCACTGCATATGGCCTTGATCTCAACTTGATAAGATGTCTTAGTTAATCCAAATTCATGCCAACATGATTTCCAAATGATGACAATACATTCCATATGCTCATATGCGTTATTCTTGCGTTACTTAGCCAATTATTCGATAATAGTGATGCCATTCTTGCATTACTAGCTTGTTTGAATTATTCAAGATTTGGCTAGCCTTGAAATAATGCATAGAACAAATCTTGACATATTCTACCTTCTTGCATATTCCTTGAGTTTGGGCCAACTCAATTTCATGGATATGCCATGTTGCGTCTTGTCACTTTGGCCTTGCCTAAATGAAGCTCTATTGTGTCGGCAAATAAGCTTCATTACTTATCCAAATGTCTTTATAGTGTAGCGCTACCTTTGCGCGTCACTATCCCTGTAGGGTTGTGCCATTCTTAGCACTTGACAGTCTACGCAGTATCACGCATATTTGTCGAACACTGACTTGCCTGCAATACTGTAACGCGCAATCATTGTGTGTCACTTGCCTGACCCGTAATACTAGTCAAGATGCCAATTGTAAACTAGGAGGGTCTCTTTTTCATAAAATATGTATTACTATTCAGAAAGGGGTTATGGTGCCCAGATTGTTGCTAGGTTACCAACTAACTCCACGTAAAACGACTTTGTTTTTCTCAATACAAGTCTCCACTAGCATACTTCTTAATAAAATAATATTTAATTGTAGTTTGAATTTTTGTTTGAAAATTATATATATATATATATTAAAAAGTGGTCAAGTAAAATATTTTTTGTTTAACAATCATAATAATAGTAACAATTGGTGAACTTAATATCTAGAAATTACTGGTTAATCCAGTTTTTCTAGTCCACCCGTGAACTAATTTACTCGCTAGTCCAAAAACATGTTTTTGGACCAGATTATTTACTAGCTGGTCCGAAAACTTTGTGGAAATTATAAATTATGTTTTCTAAATACCTAAAACACTCTTCCAGATCTAATTACTATCAATACATAACATATGTAATATCATATTAGTATTGATACTTAGCAGTATCAATATTTAGCAGTATCAATACATATGTTAATATGTATTGATATGTAGTAACATATGTAGTACTATGTAGTATCAATACATATCAATATGTTACTACATATTAATATATAGTAACATATGTAGTATGTAGTATGTAGTATCAATACATAACATAACACATATTGGTATGTAGTAATCAATACATAATAGTCTTAAGTACAAAACACAGTTTGGCTAAGTTAGATTATGTTAGTGGTGGTCCAGATTTGTACTCAAAAAGATAAATCTACGGTAGTAGTTCTCCTGACCACACCTTCATCTTGCACGTGTAAGTGGTGGCCAAGATTTCATCTCCCAATTGATAAATCTATGGCTATAATTTCTTCCATAAAACTAACATTTAGTGACCCATTAATGGAAATCTAATATAATAAATCTAATAAATATAACAAATACTTAACTAATTAGTATTTCACACTAATTGATGATAATAAATAATTTATTAATTGCTCATAATAATGTTTGTTCACAAATTGCTCATAATAAATAATCTATTAAACATAATAAATAAGATTTTCCCACCAACAATGTGTAAAGTCCCCTTTTTTTATAAATAAATAAATATTTTTCTTAATTAAAGTAATAAATTTGTATTTCTATTAATATTTTTTTTTAACAAAAACAGAAACAATATCAATAGATATTAGTGGCGATAGTCGGTTGTGGAAGCGGTGGCGAAGGTCGAACGAATCACTAATTTAATATTATCAGTAGATATTAGTTACTGCATGGGTTGAGCCATATACACAAATAAATAACCACTAATTTAAGGAACAAGTACAAGAGACATGGATCTTCCGGTAACTCATATAATGGAACAATTTATGTTTTGTTTATGCAACCCATTAAGCAAAATCAATACTAATACTTTGTTACTTCACTTTCTTATTATTATCATCAAAAATATAAAACACAGGTTGGATAGTTTTTCTATGTAAGTGGTGGTTCAGATTTGTCCCCACAAGAGATAAATCTAGCTAGGGATGTAATCTTTTGTCATAAGTGATAGTTGTGATTGGGATTTAAAATGCATCTAACGGAAAAAAAATTGATCATGTCATTAAGGTTCCATAATTCTTCATAATAAATACTCTATTAATTTGCCATGACAATATTTTATTAAATGTCAAATTAAAAATGATAATATGTAAATTATTCTACTAATGATGATAATAAATATATTTTTTATACTCATGATTAGTTTGGTATTGCTGCGAGCTTTACAAAAGTGCTTTTCTGATGTACGTTACTGGGTCGACCTATGTAAAAAAAAAGCAATTGAATAGTTGCCGATGTACGTTACTGTGCCGAGCTCTGTAGAACAAAGCAATTGAATGGTCGGAAATTATAAACTAAAGCTAAAGTTTATTTTAATCGAAAAATATCAGGTTTAGCTATAGTTAGTGAGAAAATGACAAAAGCAGACATATATGTAATATTAAATTCACTAATTAGTATTATTACTAAAAAGTATTATTTTTCTTAACCACTTTTTAAAAATCAATAATTACTTAATATTTATTGTTGATAAATTAAAGTATATTTCAGTCATAAAGTATAACATAAAATGTAGCTTGAAAATAAAAAATAATTATCTTTAAAGAATAAAATATAGCGAATAAAAATTGGTGACATATATCAAGGATAATTGTTGTCAGTTATAAAAAAAAGATGGGATAGAATTGAAAAATAAAATATAAAATTAGGGTGAACTATAACATTTGTTTTTGAAGCTTTCAGAAGCTCCTTCTCTCCCACTTTTAAATTATAGATTTTGGAAGTGTTTTGCATAAAAAACACTTTATGAAATCTTTGATAGACACTAGGATGAAAAAATATTGCTATAAATATGTTTTCAAAGTATTTTTTTTTTTGAAAGAAAAAAGCAGTACCAAACTTAGTTAAATTAGCTAACAATTATATAAGTGGGCCATAATGACGATGGCAAGTATTGGTGCCGAGTGAGTAATTTCACATTGTCTCACTATTTCTTGATAAATGGTTTCACGTTATTTTTATTCAATGATAATGGATAACAGAGTTTATTGTTGGTAGAGCGTATTTTTATTAGGTTAAGTACTTAACGATTTGACTTACTAACTAATCATGATTTTATTATTTTTATGCAACGAATAGCCTCACATTTGGAAGCGTAATGTAGTAGAATTTGGCTGACCCACTACCGATAATGTCCTCACTTAGCCACTGCGGTCATCTGACAGTATGTGGTTTTCAATGGCCACTGTTGCGGTCATCCAGCAACAGCTTCTTATGAGGTCACCCATCCCAGGATTACTCAATACCGAGCATGCTTAACTATAGAGATTTTTCGCCAATTATGCTGAAAAGGTCTTGGTGTTAGGAAAGGACAAACCATTACTTATATTCCATTTGACGAATCCTACCTGCCGAATCGGAGTATTATAATACCACAAATTGGAGCCGTCCTCGGCTCCGGAATATGTTCAATCCTTGACTCTGGCATTTTTTCTCACTCACGAGACCCTTTCCCGACACAATCTGTCAAGCATACTCTTTCACCCTCGACAGGTAGCCCGTGTTCGACTATAATTCTATTTGTAAGGACCTGATCCTCCGCGAATATTGTCCCCACTTAGTCACTGGCTTATCCGACAGTTTGAGATTTTCAACTGACACTGATGCGGTCATCATCAACAGTTTTCTAGGAGGTAGCCATACATAGATTACTTTCACCCGAGAACGCAAAATACAGTGCTTTTTACCAAATCTAGATCCAACTATGTTGAAAAGTCCACAATGTCACGAAAGGACAAGTCATTACCTATATTCCATTCGGTGAACTCTTCCTGACGAATTGAATTATGTACATAATATATCTGGGAAATTTGAAAAACTAGAACTACATCGTATATGATAAAAATGGTTGTCACCGGAAATGACTTAACATTTTAAAATATAATAGCTTAAGTGAATGAATTAACTTTTTATTATGTCATTAAAATAGTAAGAATAAAAAATACGTTATGTATTGTTGATTCAATGCCGAGTTTTACTCTTTTCAGACTATTCTTAAAGGGGAAAAACAACAAGGATCCTAACATTGTTAATATCTACACAATTATTCTTGAGAAGAATGAGTTCAGGTGATGCAGTTTTTTTTACAGCTTACATAGTTTAATATTTTGGTTCCGCTCGGTTGTTGGAGTATGTGGCGCTATAAACCGCATATATATAGCTAGGGATAGTCCCTCATGGAATAAAGAGGAATAATGTGGAGGTTAATAAGCTTGGGAATCTCCATACATAGCACCAAGGAATTTTAATTAAAACCCCCACACCTCTTATCCCAAGGTGGTCAAGTGAGGTTCGGGGTTATGCGGTCGGGCCCTGAGTAGTGTCCGATGGTCCGTGAAGACCCTGACAATTGGTATCAGGTCAGAGCCCATGGTTGGTCTACTGTCCGAACGTAGAAGTGGTTTTGGATGTCACTCGGTTTAGGGCGCAAGTGGAGTCAGACTCAAGGTGAAGCAGACAAGGCCCAAAGTCGAACTGGCGCTCAAGGTGGAGTTTGTGTCTCACCCATTAACTCAGGTGGAGCAGGGTTCTAGATCGGGAAGGAAATGCTCACCGTTGAACTGATGCTTAAGGTGGAGTTAATGTCTCACACATTAACTCTCAAGTGGAGCAGGGTTCTAGGTGGGCAAGAAAATGCTCAAGGTGGAGTTAGTACTTGTCTTCTCATTAACTGAAGGTGAAGTAAGATTCCAGGGCGCATAGTGACAATAATCATGATCGATGGGTAGCATATACAGATGGTAATCATATGATGGAGTCTGATTGGACTGGTGAAGTGGTTAAATCTGGCCAAGGTGGAGATTGTTGGAGTATGTGGCGCGATAAACCACATATGTATAAATAGGGATAGTCCCACATGGAAGAAAAAGGAGTACATGTGGATCTTAATAAGCTTGGGCATCTCCTTATGTAGCACTGAAGCCTTTTAGATTAAAACCGCATACCTCTTATCCAAAAGTGGTCAAGTAGGGATAACATCAATGTTATGTGGTTGGGACCATATATAGTAGGTTCATATGGTCCATGAAGATCCTAACATCCTTCACTAAAATAAGGAAGATGCAGAAAGGTAATACCATTTCAAAAGATCAATAAGATATCTTTGTAAATTAAAATACATATAAAATAATGTTTTTTGGGGGACAAAATATGTTAGAATTAATTCCGGTATAATTTCATGGCTGGCTTGAGGATGCAACTAGAGAAAGAATGGACATGATATACCAGAATGTCAAGGCAAAAAATGATGAATAAAATTTGTGGAATGAAGAGTAATAATATTTATCGAGTTTTTCTTTACTTTTGTAATGATAAGAAGGGTAAACTTGATATTAATAAATATTATATTTAATATTCATATGTCGGAAAATGCATAACTAAATAAAAATTATGCCCGTGCCGTGGTTAAGCCCTAGCAAGACTCAAGAGTACAAAACAAAGCTAGGCTAAGTTTTTCTATCTTAGTGGTGGTCAGAATTTGTCCTCATAAGAATAAATCAAAGGCTGTGGTTCTCCATACCATACCCTACAACTCGCACGTGTAGCGTTAATTACAGGTAGATAAATTTACGGCTCAGGGATACTACTGATGTTTCCACTTCCCCACTAATGACCGGATGAAAATCAAAGTTAAAACCTAAAATGGGGAAGGAGAGATAGAGAGAGAAATATGAGTCGAAACGATTTGGTTTCTTAGATTAGTTGATGAGATTTCCGTCATGATCATTGTTCATCGCATTCTCCACTATGAGAAAAATATGAAGGGTTTGGTTCTGGCCACGGCGCTGATTACAGAACCTCAAGGTATACATTCAGAGGTTTTTTTTTTTTTTTTTTTTTTTTTTTTGTGTTTCGGCAGGTAATTAGATTCCGATTTAAGCAGTTTCATATAATTTTGATTTTTGTAAACGTGGGAAGGTTTGATCTCTATGGGGTTTTTGAAGTTGATTAAAAGTTTAATTTTTGTTTTGAAGGTTTTTAAGGATCATCATTACAAGAGAGATGCCATCAAGTTCACAGTATGAAACCCTTGGTGGATCTAAATCTCACGACGAATATTGGGATGGTAACTTGATTTTCAATTGAGAAAACGATATACTAGGTTCTAATTAACTTCTGATATGTCTCCATTTTTTTTCTCCAAAAATTTCAATTGAAGAATTACTAGATGCATTGTATTGGGGGGTAATCTCATTCTTTACTTTTGTGTAAGGTTAAAGGTTTCAAGGAAAATCTATTTCTTCGTTAAATTGAACCATTATTAGTTGCATATTAAAATTTATGAATTGCTGGATGCATTAACCTAGAGGTCACCAAATACCCGAAGAACAATGTCGATGCACTCATATAGACCAAGGAATCAAATAAGTATGTGGAGACAACATTCTGGATATATGCCCGTCATTTTTGCAGTCATCTTCCATTTGAATTAAAGAAAATACTACTTTTGGATATTGCTGAATGGTAATGTCGTTAAATCTATATATTTTGTGTTCATCATCATTTAGTTTCTGACATAGTTAGGGATTGAATTGCATAATACTTAATTTAGTTAAAACTAACAATGGTACAATGAAAATAGGATGTCTTGCTAAAATTTAGTTAACATTTATGAGAATTGATTGTTCCCACTTGAGTTTTCTTCTCCGTTTGAACCCAAAATCATCAAATGGTTGATTAAGTTACAAGAAGTCTGGTTTAGTTGCACCCACATGTATAGCACATTGTGAAAGGATACAGGCTGATTTTATCCTAACTATAAGAAAGTGCACACAAGCACCCACAATAACATGTGACGGAAAATGTCAATGTCAAAATGGATTCTTTTAGCATCACCACATACATATAGAGTAGATATTTTTGTTGAGTTTTTTATGTTCCTTAAACTCCAATTTATAATTAGTAGCAATATGAGATGAGTTCAAAATGAAATCGAATGTGTGGAGTCTAGATATCATGTGCAGCAGTTAGCACATATGAGTACACATTACTTTATTTTTAATGTTTTAATCTGCTCAAATTTGAGTCACATGTGGTTTTGATCATGAGGCAGCGGAACATAATGTAGAATGTCGTTGTATTAGGGATCTAGAGTCTGTGGGCTCAAATGAAACACCCCTGATAAAGATGAAATTGTGGAATGTTTAGGGTTTCCTTTTGATGGTGAAACCTGACGGGTAAATACAGCATTCTGCTTCCTTCGGTATCAATGATTCTGAACCCTTGCTGTAATTGTGTTGCACAGATTATTTAAATGATCGGAAAGTGGCAGAAAAATAGCAACAGTGGTGATATTCCTTCAATGAAAGAAAGATATATGTGTTTTTCATGGACCAAGCCTTTTCCCTTTTATATTTATGTTCGACGTCTATCCTTCGTCGTTATAGTGCACGTGGCAAGGAAACATGACTTTTTTTTTCTTCTTTTTCAGTTTGTTGCAACTTGCAAATCCATGACATAATTGATTTTTTTTTTAATTTAATTTCTCTCTGTCGGTTCATGATTTTTTTTTAATTTAATTTCTCTCTGTCGGTTCAATTTGATACTATTTGTTGTTGATTTAATGACCCAAAGCCTGATTTTAACTTGATACTTTCGTTAATGATTCTCAATTTCCCCAAAGCCTAATAACGTGGTAGTCAATCAAAGTTGTGTTTTCTGATTATGTGTCTGTGTAGTTTTATTCCGTGGATGAATATATATATATATATATATAAACAACTACTTGAAATGGTCCATGCAGAGAATCAGATGCAAAGCAAATCGTGAGGCAGGATATACATGAACCCTAGAAGTTAAAGTTGGTTCAATAAGATTTAGATAAGTCTGTCAAATCCTTTGACTCAAAGGTTTTGAGGAAGCTTATCAAGCTTTTCTGAAGGTGATTATTTCTCGACTGCAATGGATAAAATAGCTATGAAATATGCAAACTGTTGTTCTGTTAAGTCTCAGTTAGGTAATCTAATTGTCATTGTTTATCTTCGCAGGCAAGTTCTAGTTTCATGAGACCGCTGGAGAGTTTTTTGGGGTGTGATAAGAAAACTTCGTAGTTTATGATAAGGAAATTTTGATGCAGTTTATAAACTTGCGGACACAGCTGAAACTGACACGAAAATCTAAAGGTAATCTCTTTTCTTTGGGTTTCTTTTTGGACAATGCTTTTATCCAATTTTGATTTGTCATCAGGAAAATTTGTTAGTAAATCCATACTCTTGCATTGTGGACTCATAACCTTCATTAATTTGTCTTTAAAAGATGTCGCATGAACTTCTCATTTTGTTTTACTATTTACATTTCCTGCGTAGGATCTATCAACTTACAGTTGCATTAATTTAAACACTTCCTGATAATGTGGTGGCTTCCCTTTGTCTAAACACTATTGTGGTCATACTCTGTGTACTATTTTTTTGGTTATATACGTGTTTTATCCTTTTTGAGTCAGATTATGCATTGGCGATATCCACGTTAAATTTTACTCAGTAGAATGGCAAAAAACTATGGAGAACTCCGCCACTCACTGCCGTAATGGTTATTAATATGATAATCTCATATTCCATAGGGTTATCAAAACGCTTAATGATTTAGATCCTCCGGGAGACTACATTTTTGAGCAGTCTATTTGGGGTAGGGAGTTCATGGACGAAAGTAATTCTTATTGCTGACTGACATGGTAAAAGTTAGTTAAATATTTAATTTGGGTTACTTCTAGGATCATATGATTTCAATCTTATAATGGGGAAGTTTTCTTTAGTTTCCTACCAGTCTCAAATTGTTGTCTGTTCGTTCTCGCGTCAGGTTCTCATTTGTTCTGAAGAGCTTACATATGGAAAATGGTTACTTTTTCTAATGTGCAGCTAAAGGCTTGACAAACCTTTCACACTATCCATGTATAACACGAGGCAGCATACTGATACCTACCTCCTTAGTTCTTTATAACCACTGTAGCAACACCAAGCCTGGATGCACACTATATTTTATAGATTTATCAAGGTAATGGACGTGGTACAGGTGTTTTTATTTTTCTATTTTTACTCTTTCCTTGAAAATCTCCTCATTTGCTTGCAATCATCAAGTTAATTAATGATCCATGTATGAAGTCTTGACTCTCGAGTCTTAACTGCTGCTTACTACTATATACAGGGCATAGAGAATGTGAAGAGAGACAAGAAAGACAAACCACACCAAGATGTATTTGAAGTCTTGAATTACAACTACTGCCTACTACTATGTACAGTGCATAGAGAAGAAGGTGAAGATAGACAAGCAAAACAAACATGCCAAGATATTAATTTATTGAATGTGACTATTGCCGAGTTTCGTATTTTTACTCTTGAATGGCTTTTTGCAAAACAAGGCGTTTTCTCATATTTCCATAAAAACCTCGTAAGTTTCTCTCAATCCCTCTATTTAGTTTTGTTAGGTGATCCTATTACCAATTTGTGGATCACAGCAGGCATACAGTTTGTTGATGAGTTTTTACTTGCGGAAGTGCAATAAAACATTTGCTCATCTGACATGTCAGTTTAAAATAAACCCAATCAGTGGTGTGAAATAATCTTGCTACAATTATCAAAACAAAAAATGTCCCGTGCTGTTATGGCACGGGTCAAGTCGTAGTATCAATACATAACATATTAATATGTAGTAACATATCTAGTATTATCGATATATAATATAACACATATTGGTATGTTTATGGAGAGCATAAAAGAGCATGGCTGCTAATGGGGTACCGGAGTTAGCAGGGTACCGTTTGAGTGGTCTGACGGCCAGGATTGGATATAACTCTTTTGTCTCATATAAAACGGTATCCCCCTACTAATTTCGATCCCTCCATTAGCAGTCATGTAAAAGTGGGTTTTACTCTTTTCAAATCTTTTTTGGACTAGCGAGTAAATAACTTCTCTCGTTGGACTAGTCATTTATCCGGGTTGGGTTTAGTGGACTAAACATCAAAGTTCTCATTTAATATTAATTACTTATATTTAAGATTGAAAAACTATAGGTGAGCTTGGTGTCGAAACTATATAGTTTTTGTTAAGATTTAAAAACTATATAGCTAGACATGATGCTAATATTAAAGTTCGCAATTTTCTTTTCATTAGATTAGGTTTAGCTATCCAAAAAGGGGTCTGAGCGCAACTTGTTGCACGGCTACCAACTAGTTTCTTGTAATTTTTGTTTTTTGGATTTTATAGAATAACCATCTTTATTAATAAAAAACGAAAAGACAAATAAAATAACGTAGAAGAAATAATAAATGTGAAATTAAATAATAGTAATCGTTTAGGTTAAAAAAAATAGTAAAAAATTAATTATTATTTAACACAATATAATTGAATAAAACTATTTTCATAGATATGTCTGATTTTGTCATTTGCATCAATAATGGTTGAATCTCATGTTTTACCAAACACACTTTTATTGTTTTTTTAATCCGCTTTAACTTAAATTAATATTTTACCAAATGTTTAATTGTTTTTTTTCCACGACACATCACAACAATGCACGACAGAAAAATACTTTTACAAAAACCAGAGTAATATCAAACTAAACCTTATATACCCAGTTTAATGAGTTGGGATTCTTAGTGAAATTTTTGAGCTTGCAGTCCATTACGGTGTTCATAAAGAGGGATAAAAAAATGTCTTGAAAAATATCATATCGATAAAAAGCATAATACTTTTACCAATTTCGACCGCCAGCAGGAAAAAACTAGTAAAAGATCCTCCACGGTATCTTGCTGTCAGTCGGAAATGGTCAAAGTATCTAGATTTTAGAACAACAATATAATATTTATCGATATGATATTTTTGAAGATATGTTCTTGGTCGCTTTTTATGAGCATCGCAATCGACTGCAAAGCAAACACAGGAGTTCCATTTAGAATTATCTTCATTCAACAGATAGAAGTTTTTTTTTTTTTTTTTTTAAATATATTAATATTTGAAATGAATTTATACTTTAAACACCGGAAAATCCGCTATCATCATAGACCTAAATCAGCTTGATTTGATCAACGTAACATTGTCTACAAGAAGTTCGTAAGGGTGTTTTAATTTTCCAAAGATGCTTTTGGATTGCTATTGTTACTGTTGTTATTGACAATTTAGCCTTGGACTCTCGGGGTTTGATCTCAATCCTAGTTATAGCATCATGGTGCGCCACTACGTTTTGAGTTAGATTTTTCCAATTCGCTATGAAGCGTAGTTATGAAGCGAATCTATCATGAAACGGAAGATTCCTTTAATTGATGCGTTTCTTGACTTAGTCAAGTCATTTTCCGCCTTCATTTTAAAGAAAAATAGAAAGCTCTAGGGGGATTTCGAACCTCAAACCTACTTAAACTAAAGTGAACCACCGTGCCATGCTAGTGTTTTTGACATTAATTTGGACTTGTTTTAAATTTATATAATTCTTATGTTCCTAATTATTAAATTATTAATAACAGACTACTATTATATTATTTATAGAAAAAAATCCGCTTCAAACATCAATCATGAATCGGCGCTTCACGCTTCAACATACACATCGCTTCTTAAAAATAAAAAACGCTTCACGCTTTCAATACCTTGTAGAGCATAACTATTTTTTTTTATTGAGGATAGGCAAGAAAAATTGTCTCCGTACAATTTGTTGAGATGTAAAATCTACTTTTACAAAGTCTTTTCTTCTCTAAATGGTAAAAACTGGATTTGGTAGACACTTTGATAAGTTGGATCATTTGGATGCCACATATGATATACTATAGAGGAAGCAGCAAAAAAACCCATTATAAGAACTATATATATAGTGCGACAAACTTTAAATCGACGATATGGCTATAACAATCTCAAATAATCAATAACTAACTACTCAAACAATTGAGGAGAAATAATTTCAATTATCCAAAACATATATAACAGTCTTTTTTTTTTCATCATCATCAAATCAAAAGTGTTTCGTTCCACAAGAAACGTTTACATGATGATTTTAAAGAGAAATAAGTACATTATAACATGAAACAAATATAAAGAAAGATACAAAACGTAAATAAATCGCGAAAAGAAATAGCGATTTACCTCGATAGCACTCAAATCTTATACTATGAGATTGGGGAAAAAATGATATTCGAAATTATAATTCGACAATTTTGATAGCTTATCTTCTTGGAAAAGAGATGCTCCTATGATAGAGAGTGATATGCCTAAAATTATTCATGTGCAGCGATTAACCGAACCCTAGATCTATTTTTCTTATGAAGAAGAAATTGATCTTCGCCCGTGTCGAATCACCGATGTATTTTTATCAAGAAAACCAAACACGAACAAACAGGTAGAGAAAAAATACTATAAAAGTGTAGATAAAATCGCCCAAGTGGCGAAGATATAAATCGTTCTAATAACGAAGAAATTATTGAAAACAATAAAAATAACTAAAACTAAGAAATCTTTGCTCAAATCTAGCCCCTAAAAGACTAGATCTGAGCAAAGGAAGATAAAGAAATTGATGAGTTTTCTCGGATTTTTGAGAAGAGAGAGGTAAACATATAACAACTATTAAGTGGTTATCAATATATCTCTAGTTAACCTGAATCATCCTTAACGTAGACGGGAAACATATTTATTTGGCGATTCATTTTATTATTTTTAAGATGGAAACCTCGACAGCAAGAGATCGCATAGCTCTTTCTCCGTCATATTCTTCTTCTTCACCTATCACATTCAAAATGCATCAATCGAGTCAGAATAAATACAGCTGTTTTTTATGCGAAATATCTTAGACAGGTATAAACGAACAAGCAAGGATACCGTCGAACCGTCATTCATCCACAGTAGTTAGATGGATTATTAATTAAGTTGATTCAGTACCATCACCATGGGAAAAGTATATCAAAACTGTCTGAGATACATAGAGAGAAAGAGTTGTACAAGTATTCGTTTACTTTGACAAAAGCTGTGGTTTGCATTTCGTCTGGATGGAGAAAGCTGGTGACAAGTATAGAGCCGCTCTTGACGTTTGCACGGCAGAACTCAATAGCTCGCTGGACTCAGCTGCTGCTCCTGGCCCTAGTCTCTTCCATAAAATCTTCACCACAAACTCCCTCTTACCCCCTATTTTGTCTGTCTCAGCCTATACAGATGAAAGCCCATGAATGCCATGCATTAACCCTCACCCAAACTTAATTAATGCCTCCCTAACCAGTATACAACTATAAATATTTATGGAAAAATTCATATCATAGCTAGGTCCCTAGCTACGACGTCTTTTTGGTAAACCTTGCACTATTTACTTGCAAATGCTAAATAAATATGGTGCTAAATTGAAGGAAGAAGGCGACGTAGATTTTTCGTTGAATTCTCTGATCATAAAAACTAAAAAAAAATCTCTGAATTTGGCATTACGTACGAGCCAAATATATTAGCACAAATGATGGAGAGAGAAAGATACCGTTAGTATTTGGAGTTGCCTCCGGCTTGATGAGTTAACAATACCTCTCTGGTTAAGGTTCTCAAGATGATGTGGTTGACTGGGGATTTCCTGCTCAAGTCTCTCTGTTTCTTCGTGAATTCGTCTCAAATAATCACGAGTCTGTTCTAAGATGGATATGGGATCCGTCTACATGGATTTCAAAGGGATACATAAAATAGAACTACGTAGGAAAAATTTTAAGACTGTATTTTGACAAACAGACCTGTGCAGCATCAGGAACCAGAGACAGTAGGGTACGCAATTGTTCGTTGAGTTCCTCATCATCATCTGTGCAGGAATTTCTGCTGCAATTATTATTACTACTTGCTGATGACATTTTTTTCCCCCTAACCTAGCTTGAGCTGGCTAATGGTCCGACGTCAAATACCTGCAACTGCAAACTGGTGCTCAGGAGACAGACCCATTGCTCGGCTATATATATAGAAGAACAATCTCTTTCAACACAACCATCTTTATGCTTGCTTACTCTTTAATGCTTTTGCATAGTTATAGAAAGCTATGTGGTATGCATGTTGTCCACATGGAAGTGCTCCGAGGCGGCTGATATATTAATAATACTAGTAGGATTTAATGATTGTTGGTGTACAGTTGTAGTAAGATGTGATTCAATCTAATCGAGGCCTTGTTTTATTCGTTTCTTTAAGCAATATTTACTTAGTGGACCGTACGATCGGTGCATGTTCTCAGGTACATGAGTTACACCCCGCTATCTAAACCTCTAATAAGTTTACTAACCATTTAGTTGAACTGAAGAAGCATCACGATTCCCGAATGATAATTTTTGAATGCCTGGCTAGACTGTTTCCCCTCCAGAAACGGAACTGATACAGCTATCTGAGGGATTTCTCCCGCACCCCACTAGAAATTAACAGGGGCCACTTTTTTGTGGCGGGTCTGATAGGTACACATAAAGTTATGTTTTACTTTTACCTCCAACCCCACAGACCATCTTCTACATCCATATATGAATGAGAAGCTATCGATGGATTGTAGATCCCACAGGTCATGTGCTATGATGCACGCTTAATATCTCCAACCACTTGAAAACATAAATTCTAGGACCAGTTCGTAGCCTAAAGCTTTTGGTTGCCTTTAGAGTTTTAATGGCTAACTTTTGTGTTCATGGATGTACGTAGTATATTATATCTCTATTACTGAAAAATAAAATCTAAGAACTCCGTAATAATCACCCAACTTCGCAAACTTCTCAATTACGTGATGTCACCCAGAGCATCAGCTGCTCGATTTGTTTCCCTTTAGACATACCAACTCCGACTCTACGAAACCTCTTCTTAAGCTAGATATTCTTTCTCCGAAGGTGCATCACATACCAATTAAAAAACTGAGCCTCTACAGTTCAACAAATTACACACAGCCATCAGAGGGTTTGTAGTTGTTTATCGTCACTATCTGTGAAGAATTTTTGTTAACTTGAAAGAGAACTCCAGATCTCATGTGAAGAATTTTTGTTAACTCTACGGACACGACATTAGGCGGACACAGAGACACTATAATTTTAACAAAACAAAAAAAACAAACTAGGACGCATGCACGTTTTAAAATCAAGGGAAATACTAATAAAGAAACACTTTCAAATCAACGATGTTTCCCACTAATGCATATATTATGAATGTGACTTCTCTGTAATACTAATGAATAAACACAAAGTATGTAAATGGATAAGAATACACTAATGCAATAACCTATATACCAAGAATTCGGGCTTTGTAAGTATTGAACTCTCTGCGTAAACATATAGTACATATGATGCTATTGATGTTTCCTACTCAAAAACGTGCGCGTCCAAGCATCTGTTGCGTACTCTACCAAAATAGAAACCTCCATTTCACGTTTAGTTTGTGTTTTCTGACGGCTATCTCAACTAACTAGGTTCAAAAAATTCAAACACACCTTGAGCCCAAATCTACGGAAGTAAAAAGCTCAAGAAGAAGATCAATTGCCTCTTTTCCACATAACGAAAGAATATAATCATTACTCATAGACAATTTAGCTATGCCGTTGCTAATATCAGTCCTTAATTGCACATATACTCCTCATTATGCAACCCCTAATTGAGACCGCTTACCCAACCAAACCCTCTAATTTTCTTCATAAATGGACCCCTTTTTTATGTTTGCTCCCTGATTATACAAAAGCAAACTAAATTCAGAGCACTTGAACTCTCATTCTAAACGTGTATTATAAATATAAATTTCCAAACTTCTTGAAAAAAATAACCAAGATGCTGAGCACTTGCATTCACAAACCTTTGGGAAATGTTTTCATCGTTTTTGGTCGGATGTATCAAAAGTAACATACTTTCTTTTTTAAGGTTAATTACTTAATGTTTCTTATTCTATGTGTTTGGATGGGCCATCATCGGTTAACTAAAGCACACGACCCTACAAATCAGTACTACAAATAGTGCAATAGATTTGGTTCAATGAATTTCACAGCTAGTTCAGCAACTGATTTATGGAGGAACAATTAGGGGCGAAATAATCCCTTGGTAGATTGATGAAACCAACAAAAAAATAATTACGGCATGGTGATTATTTTCCCGCCTAGCAGAAGGTGTTACAAGGTGTCTAAAATCCGTGAAAGTATTAAATTACTGTCGTTGTTAAAACATAATGCTTTAATTCAATTTTGAATTGATAGACAAGCATTGCCCGTCAAAAATTATTAACAAGCATAGCATGTAGTTTATCATTAATTTTTATTAAAGGTAAGTTACCATTAAATAAGGTTTTTGACACCTTAGAGTATGATACGCCATCCAACAGGCGAGCACTGTTAAAAACCTGTATTATCAACCGGCTTGTCGATAAAGGTGATCTCTAGCGTAGTGAGAGACCGTCATGAAAGCAAAAGAGAATTCACATACAAAACCAAGTGTATACAAAACCAGGATTTAATTGTTTGGGAGGCCATATAAAATTCGGCTTACACCAAAAAAAATTGAGGACAATTTCTTTATTTATATCATACTAAGAATGCAAAATGAAACACCAATCTTATTAATTGATTTGCAGTCTTGCAATGAGTATTTACCGTCTAACCTAGCGAGGTTATTTATTTATCAATAAATCAATAGATTATTTATTTATCGGTAAATGTGTATTTATTTATTTAGAGCGTATAATTTGGATGTACAAGTTAACAAAATTCTTTCAGTATTTCATACACATATAATTTGGATGTTTTGGAACCGGAAATTTGTTAATTAGAAGAATATATTAAACAATTAATTGGATGTTGTACATTTGTTTATGAACTATCTCCTCGAGTCAGTAATAACTGATGCGAATGATCCAGAATCATATGACAGTAGCAACATGTCAAATGTATCATTGAGAGAGGCATTTCAAGCAGTAATCGACATAAAAAATGATATGCTACAATACAAGCAAAATATTCCATAAATTGTACGTGCATTATAAGAAAAAAAGCATTAAATGAATTTTAGTTTAGGTGGAGGAAAAAACAATCTTAAATGCATTCTTTTTGTGGAAAAAATGCCTTCTTTTATGAACATTGTCGATTAGATATAGTATTTTGGTTTATTTATGTATATATATATTATTCTGCATGAAATTTAGTGATTCTTCATTTGTATTTTCATAAGGCCTCAATTATTTTTATTTTTTAATATATTTAGCTAGGTTATTCGTGTAGCCATTTTACCCAAGTCGGGACTGTAGAAAATTACTCGTTTAGCGAGGTTATTCATTTGTCGAACATTCATTTATTGACGATAGACTGTGTTAGAGCACTGCTCGGTCGAACTCGCATGCATTGCTATCTCAAGCATGTTTGTCAATCTTAGTGATCAAAACTATAAGTTTTGATTTATAGCGTATTTATAGATGTCTCAGACTAGGAAATGGATTGTGTAGTTGAGCTTCGTTTTCATGGCGTTCATCATTTGAAGACGAAGAACTACTAAGGGGATCTTGTGGAACTTCATCGACAAAAGGTATATGGACAATTAAACTCATCTATCACTTGGAAAGTCTATTTCTACTCTATCTCCTATATTGAGACATAAGTCGTATTACGATATAGTTTTCTATATACACATTTGAGATTTCAAGCTGAGTTTAACTCGCTTACATATTCTCGAAATATGTGTTGGCAAGCTTTCGCTTCGACCAAGTTCATCTTATATCATATGAAAATTGCCGAGTAACATCTTACATGGTTTGTGTGATACAATCATTTGGTGTTGTCTTGGAATATTTCGTAATGATTATTTCAATAACTTGAAAATTGCTTTGATGCCAATAGTGTGTGGAAAACGACTATTGTCATCCTTTAAGAAAGTTTGAATGATTGAAATAAGAGTTTAGAACACTTAACCATTATTGGATATGTCATGTTGTGCACTCTTGCACATATGTAATCCATGTCCGGGAACCACAGTATGCGCACCCGTTTGCGTACCTATTGGTTTGAGAAATCCGGGAACCCAAGTGTGCGTACCCGTGTGCAAACTGGCATACAGGTTCATGTCCGATAATTTCTGCTGGGATTTGAAGTTTGCATACCCGTTTGCGTACTGGTGTTACTCAATCTTAGTCCGGGTATTTCAAGTATGAGTACACGTTTGCATACTTGAAGGTTAAGTTCTAAAATCGGTTCTAAACATGAACATAAACATTTATATAATAAGTAAGGCAATCTTTGCAAACCGTGGCTATAATGTTCATGATTGATTCGAGTGAATCAAACCGATTTTGCTTCAATTGTGTTTTTATATAATTCTATGAGAATATAGCAATTGAACAACAATTTAACTAGTTTCATTTGAGTCATTTGAACTAGTTATGGTTAAGATGAATAAGGTTGATATGAGAGTAATCATATGGCTAACCTCGGTTAACTATTTGTGAACCAACATGGTGTACTTTACATAAACCTAAATGAGGGTACATTTCATTTGTGTGTAATAAGCTAAGTTTGATATAACGGTTGAAAGATATTATCTTGGTTGAATCAGGTTTTTCATCTAACGGTGAATATTGAATGCTTTGTTACCAAGGTAACTTGGATTGCAACCCTGATTTGAAAAATATATAAAGGAGAACTCTAGCAACTGGGAAACCTAATCCCCACACCTCCTGTGTTACTAGTTTCATAACTAGAGTCGATTCTCCTTTAACCTTAGTTTCTATCGAGACCCTGTAGGTTAACGACTTCAAAGACTTCATTGGGATTGTGAAGCCAGACCCAACTATTTTCTTTGTAGTTGTGTGTTCTGATCTTTCCCGATTCTATCGTATTGATTACAATTGAAATAATTAACTCGAGATTAATTTCTCTGATAGGCAAGATAAAAGTAATCACAAACATCTTCGTCTCATCGTTTGTGATTCCAAAATACCTTGTTTCGCTAGTCGATTAAGATTATTGTGAGGTGATTGATAATACTAGGTTGTTCTTTGGGAATATAAGTCCGATTTATCAATTGCTTCCTGTTCACCTTGATTTATCAAAAGACGGAACAAAAACTCTTGGGTATTTCTCTGGGAGATAGATTTATTCAATCTATAGACTTTTCTGTGTGAGATAGATTTGTTTATCAAGTCTTCGACTTTGGGTCGTAGCAACTCTTGGTTGTGGGTGAGATCAACTAAGGGAATCAAGTGCGTAGTATCCTATTGGGATCAGAGAAGTAAGGAAGGCAACCGTACCTTGAATCAGTGTGAGATTGATTATGGTTCAACTTAAGTCCAGTCTGAAGTTAATTGGTAGTAGGATAGAGTCTGTAGCGGCTTAATACAGTGTGGTGTTTGTGTTATTTATTTGCAGTTTCCTCGTTAACAAAATTATGGTGTCTGTGTTATTTATTTTCCGCATTATATTTTGTTATATAATTGAAATATCACAGGTTGTGCGTTAAGATTAATCAATTAGAATATCCAACCTTTGGTTGCTGATTTACATTGATTGACACTTGAACGTTGGTCTTTGGTACCATTCAAGTAACTCTTATTATATTCAATCGGGCTCGCAGATTTCTATTTGCTGATTACAGATTAAATTAAGAGTTAGAGATATTAATCTTTTTGATATACTTTACTCTAGATTGAGTCTGACTGTCTAGTTGATTCTCTAGAAAGTATATTGGAGTAAGTCCTCTCAGATTGCAAAACTAATTGTTGGGTGTGGTTGTTAGACCCCTGCATTTTCAATTGGTATCATAGCACGCAAACACATTAAAGACCTTATAAGTTTGTGTTTGTAGCGATCTGATATGGACAAAAACGTTATCTCAATAAATGCACCACCAGATCCAGGGATTCAAGAATTTTCTTCCATGACTAATTTAATAAAATATGTAGAAGAAATTCTTTCTGAACCTCCTCCAGGTTTAAAATCCCTTGAAGTGTAATCAGGTCTTGAAAAGAAACTTGAAATCTTATCTTCTGATGTTCAGTTATATCTCCAGATGCACAAGAATCTCTTGACAAGCTAAATCAAGTTATGATGAATAATATTTATGTTGAGGTCGACGTTGATTTACTAATTAGTGAGAGCATTGATACTCATCTGCGTAATCCAATTAGTTGTAACAAACTAAACGATTTACAAGAGGAGTTTAAATCTCAGTCATCTGAGTATATAACCTCAAAGCATGAATCGATTCATTGCTCAATTCCTGGTACTCCCAATCAAGATAGTAGTACTGTCTTCTTTCGTGAAGAATCTAGGACGTCTCTTTTTACCAAAAGAGTTTCCCTTCGCAGTAATAAAAACTATCGGCAGAAACGGAATTTTATGAGTTGGAAAACGAGAAATCAGAAACACAATAATTTTTGGGTTCTCTTGAAGTTCTTTGATAGAATTATAAAAACAATTTCCTAGGTGTTTTTCAACACGATAAGATGTAAGAGTTGTTGGAAAGAAACTCTCTCTTGGTGTCATGGTGTAATATGCTCCTATGAAGCGGAACTAATCACATGTAGTTGCTCATAATCATATTTGTTGAGTTTTACTCCAAATAGGATTGTTGATGATGGTTTTTAGCTTAGGGTTAAAATCGTAAAATCTTACATCTAACATGACGTCACTACTACCTCTAGAACATTTATTGAATCATTCAACATGACTACGTAAAAATTACTGGGGTACCTTTTTTTTTTTATATATATACACGCTATATTCCGCGGCAGAACCCTCAATACTGACTGGCAACATCTCCGCGCCAAGGCATGCCAACCATGCCAGCCGCACCACAGTGCCAGTGGCATACAATGCCAGCCACATCTCCGTGCCAAGGCATGCCAACCATGCCAGCCGCACCACAGTGCCAATAGCATACCATGCCAGCCTCATCTCCGCGCCAAGGCATGCTACCATGTCAGCCGCACCACCGTGCCAATGGCATTCCATGCCAGTCGCATCTCCGCGCCAAGGCATGCCAACCATGCTAGCTGCACCACAGTGCCAATGGCATGCCATGCCATCCAAATCTCCGCGCCAAGGAATGCCAACCATGCCAGCCGCACCACAGTGCCAATGGCATGCCATGCCAGCCACATCTCCGCGCCAAGGCATGCCAACCATGCCAGCCGCACCACAGTGCAAATGGCATCCATGCCAGCCACATCTCCGCGCCAAGGCATGCCAACCATGCCAGCCGTACCACAATGCCAATGGAATACCATGCCATCCACATCTTCGCGCCAAGGCTCGCCAACCATGCCAGCTGCACCGCAGTACCAATAGCATACCATGCCAGCCACATCTCCGCGCCAAGGCATGCCAACCATGCCAGTCGTACCACAGCGCCAATGGCATGCCATGCCAGCCACATCTCCGCGCCAAGGCATGCCAACCATGCCATCCGCACCACAATGCCAATGGAATACCATGCCATCCACATATCCGCGCCAAGGCATGCAAACCATGCCAGCCGCACCATAGTGCCAATGTCAAGCCATGCCAGCCGCACCACAGTGCTAATGGCATGTCATGCCATCCGCACCGCAGTGCCAATGGCATACCATGCCAGCCACATCTCCGCGCCTAAATATGCCGAAGCCATGCCGGCCCTACCACATGCCGCTGGCTTCCAAACAGAGGGTTGCAACAATCAACAGCTACCCTTCCATCTGAGATGCATATCTTAGCCGTCCAAGTTCGCCACCTAACGCATGGAAACTTCCGGCCCAAGGCCAAACATCACGGTTTTGACAAATCCCTAATTTTGGCCGCGACTAAAATATGTCAAAGCCATGCCGGCTCTACCACATGCCGATGGCTGCCAAACGGAGGGTTGCAACAATCAACGGCTACCCTTCCATCTGAGATGCATATCTCAGCCGTCCAAGTTCGCCACCTAATGCATGGAAATTTCGGCCCAAGGCAAAACATCACGGTTTTGCCAAAACCCTAATTTTGGTTGCGCCTAAAATATGCCAAAGCCATGCCAGCCCTACCACATGCCGCTGGCTTCCAAACGGAGGGTTATAACAATCAACGTCTACCCTTCTATCTGAGATGCAGATCTCAGCCATCCAAGTTCTCCACCTAACGCATGGAAACTTCCGTCCCAAGGCCAAACATCACGGTTTTTCCAAAACCCTAATTTTGGCCGCGCCTAGAATATTCCAAAGCCATGCCGGCTCTACCACATGCCGCTGGCTACCAAACGGAGGGTTGCAACATTCAACGGCTACCCTTCCATCTGAGATGCATATCTCAGCCGTCCAAGTTCGCCACCTAACACATGAAAAATTCCGTCCCAAGGCTAAACATCACGGTTTTGCCAAAACCCTAATTTTGGCCGCGCCTAAAATATTCCAAAGCATGCCATCCCTACCACATGCCGCTGGATGCCAAACGGAGGGTTGCAACAATCAACGACCACCCTTCCTCGTGAGATGCAAATCACAGCCATACAAACTTACCACCAAACGATTTGTGGAAATCTCTTGGCCACGGTACCAATTCTTGGCCACGACGCCAAAACCATAATTTGGCCGTGCCAAGAGCATGCAAGCGCTACAACCATGCCGCTGGTGTCCAAACGAAGGGTTGCAACAATCTACGGATACCCTTCCTCCTGAGATGCAGATCTCATCCGTACAAACCTGTCACCAAAAGACTCGTGGAAATGTCTTGGCTGCGATGCTAACTCTTGGTAACGGCACCAACTTGGCTGCAATGCCAACTCTCTGGTCATGGTACCAACCTGGCTACGATGCCTATTATTTAGTCACGACACCAACTTGGCTACAAATGCTAAATCCTTTGTCCACGCCACACGTAGCAACATGCTACACGTTTTCCACGAAAACACTCGAGACATCAAAACATGTCACAAACTGGGGGATGCTCATCAGAGTATTGGTCTGGCGGTTTACAATGTGCGGCGTACACTACGCCCGTTCCAAGAAAGTGTCATAAGAATGAGGCGGTTAGTAAATATAAGGAGTAATGGTGAAACGTTTCCTTCATTATGGAAACATCAATTTCAGGCGTCACCCGTTACCACTTTCTTCCATTTACTCAACCACGTCCACTTCTTACGAAACCAGGGTACGTTTCGTTGCGACTTGTATAAATAGGTCTCACCTATTTCCACCAAAGGACAAGTTTTTGGTCAGGAACATACAACACTCAGAAATCACCTGTTAGCGTTCACATCTGTTAGCTTTCCACTTTCTGATACAAGTCGTCAAACAACTGCTCTTTCAGAATCAACTATTTTGGTCTCAACACTCTCTTCGCTTCCCTCCCCAAGACCAACCCTTCTCTTTCACTTTGTGACCGAAGCAAGTCTGGAACGACCATTTCTTGGTTTAGGCAAGATTTGTACAGATTGATCTCTCGAATTAAAGTACTCCCTTGCAGTACATTGTTTAGGGTTTAGACTCGTTTCTCACCCACACACCCGAAATTATCAAAATAAGAAGAAACTGTTTTCACCCTCAAACAATTGGCGACCACAGTGGGAGGTCAATCTTTCGGTTCCAATATTGATTTCCAATTTCCAATTTCATATTTCAATTCTGATCTCAAGGTGGTAGAAGCAAACAATCCGCTCAGGAATCAATGTCTCAGTTATCAGTTATCACACGACGAGGAGTGACTGGGGACTTATCGGGGTCAGGACGGCGTCACCCATAAAACTACGGCGGCCATGCCTATGGCTAGGGTTTGCACCAAGACGTAAGAACAAGATAAAGGAAAAACGCTGGAATACATATCTGGAATATGCTCGTTGTGTTGCTACTTCTTTGCTGCTAGCTCTAAGACGAGGGAATAAAACTGATGATACGGGATAAATAAGATGGGTAGAGCGTTTTATAGGTACGATGTTTTTGGAGCTCGAATGGAGGAAGGTTTCCTATTTTTGATTACACATGGGAAGAGGCAACTGGGCCCGCTAGAAACGTTCCATGGCGCCAACAGGTCGTGGCCAAGCTAGCGCCAAGAGACCGCCAGCGCCAACTCCGCGCCCTAGACGGCACCATCTCCGCATCCTAGCCGGCGCCATCTCCGCGTCCCCTACACTCCTAGCCATCGCCATCATCCTGCATCCTTCCAGCGCCAGCAACTTGCATCTTTCCAGCGCCAGCAGCTTGCATCCTTTCCAGCGCTAATAGCTTGCACCCTTCCAGCGCCATCTTTTCGCCCCACAACCATCCAAAGTCCATCTCCATCTTCTCCGCTCCACAACCAGCCAAAGCAGCGCCAACCTCACCCTTCGAAACAACGTCATGCCTCCATCACTCTGTGATCATAACCGCGTCATCTCTGCACGATACACCTACGATAACCAGAACCAGATTTGCTTCCACCACCCCCAATGTTTCTTTAAGTATCTCATCTCCAACCGTCACCAGAGC
The DNA here is from genome assembly GCF_003573695.1 of Papaver somniferum. Lineage (NCBI taxonomy): Eukaryota > Viridiplantae > Streptophyta > Magnoliopsida > Ranunculales > Papaveraceae > Papaver > Papaver somniferum. Next base: position 172,735,712 of record NC_039365.1, on the reverse strand, counting down.
CGCCGCTACTCCACCATCAGGACGAGAGACTGGAGAAGCCATAAGAGGCCGACCTCCTTTTACCACTGTTGATTTGATGGAAAGACAAAAGGTTCTCGTAAGGCTCAGACATACATGGCTACAATTCAGAAAGAGATACCTATTTTCCTCAAGACACTAACGGAGCGGCCACCACAAGAGTCACGTCAACTCCAGATGGAGCTAACAAGGAATACTCTTAAACATCAGCGCATGCACTTCAGCAGGACGCGCGTTTATAGATGAAGAGGCTCGCGTTGATCTTGAACGCCAGTAAATGAAAATTAGCAATCCAATTTCATCACACGTGAATATCAATAACATCTTCTCCAAAATCAAGGTAAAGAAAATCAACAACCCCCCTGAGTTCACGAAGACTCTCATCATGTCAGGAGATGCATGATTTCTGGGGACTTCGCCCATAAAATCTTGCAGTTTATGATGAAACATTTATGGGAGATTCTATATTTCCCCAAGGCGCAGCGTCAAGACATATTTGCGGCCCTCAACCGCACTGCATTAGGAAAGCAGCTGTTTCCAGCCAGGAAGCCGTTCCCAAACCCCAACCTCTCCTGAAAAACACGATTGATAGATGAAACTGGGGAATCCTAACCAATGTTCGCTTTAAGGGTGTCCAGTTTGACAGCACACTGATTGACGCATTCGCTCCGTTTCAACGCCCCCCAGCAGAGGCTCCGTTTCAACGTCCTTCAGCAGCGGCTCCGCTTCAACGTTCGCTCCAACAACCACTCCGCTTCAGCGTTCTCTCCATAAGCTGCTCCAAGATCCAAAGATGAAGCTTCAGAGTTTTTCTCCATAAGTTTCAACGTCCTCTCCAAGAACCGAAGACGCTTCAACGCCAAAGACCGTGTAGTAGCCGCCACTCCTTCTTTCTAAGGATCGTGTCATAGTCGCCGCTCTTCCTTGCCGAGGATCGTGCCGTAGCCGCCACTCCTTCCTTCCAAGTTTACTTGCCTACGCATCCAACCAATCCCTTTACTTCCATGGACGTCCATACAATTCCAGCTTACCTACTTTGTTCCCACGATAATGTAGTCTCTTCCGATCACATTTTCTTCCAAGAACTGGTGCCGCTCGATACTGGCCAGAGCTTCACCATAGCAACGATCACTACAAATATGGAAACATGTAAACCACACTTTGGGGACTGAGTATCTACACGGAATCCCTTCACTGTAAAAGCTTAGAGGACACGGTAAACCAAAGGTCATAGCCACGACGAGGTCATCTACTCTTCAAGGGTGTAGCGTAAGAATATCATCACCTCTCTGTCTAGAAGACGCCTGCAATACTTTAAGAGGCCTCGGTGGATCACAAGCCTGCTCAGAGGAAATAACTTCAGAAACTAAAGAAAAGTGCGAATGGGGACTGCTCATCGCAGTCCAACGACCATCAAAGATTCATGAGATAAATCCAGAGACGCGGCTGAAACATTTTATTGAATAAACAGAGGAAGCCACGATAAACAACATAAATCTTTCATTTCTACCTCTTCGCTGTCCAGAATATTTCGTCTATGTAATATTCTGGGCGTCCCAGCGTCACATCCAGAAGAGAACACTAAGCTTGTGTCAAATCCCGTGGACATGGAGTCAAGAAGATGTAATGAAAGTAGGCTACACATGGGGACTACCATCGTGGGACGCTTTCACTCCCCTCAACAAGGTTATTTCTTATTTCAACATCATCATTGTCGAAGTTTTACGAGCCACGGAAATTTCTCAACATGAAGCCGTACATGTGCATCGAATACTCCAAAAGCGCGCCGCAAAGATACATTCACATATGCCATCGGATCTAATAGAAGTATAACTGGGGACTGCTCATCGCATCCCATTTCATACGATAGTCAAAGATTTAGAAGATGGTTCGAAGGGTGTCACTTGGAACAAAGTCCTTGAAGGCTTGATAGCAGCACATCGGCAATGAAACGTCTCCCAACTCATCTATTTCATCCAGTGGCTCCGGAAGATTTCGACCATACAAGCATCCAGTACATATTGTCATCGCGATCAGAAGGTCCAGGCACTGAACAACCTAAAACCAAGGATGGACCGACAACGCAACCACATTCATCTGTCCTAAGAATGCAATAGAGTTTGGTAAATTTTGGAATCCACTGTAGAGACACTTCAAACGAAAGCACGGATACGGACGAGCAACAAAAAACAGAAGAGGGTCAATACCTCTTTTCATGCGGACGAAGTTTCCAGAGTTTGCACAGAATAAGGTTTCTTTCTTGCTCCATAAACGGGAATAGATGACTGGGCGCGACTATACTACCTCGGGCCCGCAACATCCCTCCTGAGTTTCACTGTCGGACCTTTTTCACCTCCTAAACGAGCTCAAAACTTAAATATTCCCGAGTTGGAAGATATGAAATTCTTTTCCGATTAAAATGGAGGGGCGGACCGTCGAAATCCGAGTTCGTACAAGAATTCTACAACGATTCTAGTAAAGGGTACTAATTAGGGTTTCGGCATGCCAAACCCTAATTTAGACAAAGTCACCATCCTTCCACGGAACTGAAGCCAGTCGTCATCCTCTCACGGAACTGAAGCCAGTTGTCACCCTTCCACGGAACTGAAGCCAGTCGTCATCCTCCCACAAAACTGAAGCCGACCAATGCTAACGGCTCCATTCCAAGCCGACCAACGCTAACGTCTTCATTCCAATCCGACCGATGCTAGCGGCTCCATTCCAATCCGACCAATGCCAGTGGCTCCATTCCAAGACGCACGATGCCAGTGACTCCAAGCCAAGCTGACGCCAGCTGCATGCGTCCCAGCCAGCGACCATCTCAGCAACTCCGTGCCCTAGCCAGCAACACTGTTCACCTTTCTATGGCTAACCAGAGCACTGTCTCACGGACGAAATTCAATACGGCCTCTGTCGACCAGTAGCCAAAGACGCAGCACTGATGCCAACATACCATGGCCGAGCCGGATTTAAGTAAAGCCGCCAACACAAGAGTCGTGGATTCTCTTTACCTCCCGAAAAAGGTTAGCCGGATCTTCCTGACTATCTTTTCATGACTTGATGTTTCGATTTTATCCTTGTATGTCACCATCTTATGCTTACCTCGCAACAATGCCTCTGTTCCGAGCTAAGCAGCGGACTTAATGTTGATGGTGGTTTTTGGCTTAGGGTTAAAATCATAAAACATTACATCTGACATGACGTCACTACGACCACTAGAACATTTATTGAATCATTTAACCACGTAAAAAATATCGGGGTACCTTTTTTTTTATATATACGCTATATTCCACGGCAGAACCCTCAATACTGACTGTCAACATCTCCGCGCCAAGGCATGCCAACCATACCAGCCGCACCACAGTGCCAATGGCATACCATGCCAGCCACATCTCCGTGCCAAGGCATGCCAACCGCACCACAGTGCAAACGACATACCATGCCAGCCACATCTCCGCGCCAAGGCATGCTAACCATGCCAACCGCACCACAGTGCCAATGGCATACCATGCCATCCACATCTCCGCGCCAAGGAATGCCAACCATGCCAGACGCACCACAGTGCCAATGGAATGCTATGCCAGCCACATCTCCGCGCCAAGGAATGCCAACCGTGCCAGCCGCACCATAGTGCCAATGGCATACCATGCCAGCCACATCTCCGCGCAAATGCATGCCAACCATGCCAGCCGCACTACAGTGCCAATGGCATGCCATGCCAGCCACATCTCCGCGCCAAGGCATGCCAACCATGCCAGCCGCACCACAATGCCAATGGCCTACCATGCCAGCCACATCTCCGTGCCAAGGCATGCCTACCATGCCAGCCGCACCACAGTGCCAATGGCATACCATGCCACCCACATCTCCGCGCCAAGGCATGCCAACCATGCCAGCCACATCTCCGCGCCAAGGAATTTCGACCATGCCAGCCGCACCACAGTGCCAATGGCATGCCATGCCAGCCACATCTTTGCGCCAAGGCATGCCAACCATGCCAGCCGCACCACAGTGCCAATGGCATACCATGCCAACCACATCTCCGCGCCAAGGAATGCCAACCATGCCATCCGAACCGCAGTGCCAATGGCATACCATGCCAGCCACATCTCCGCGCCTAAAATATGCCGAAGCCATGCCGGCCCTACCACATGCCGCTGGCTGCCAAACGGAGGGTTGCAAAAATCAGCGGCTACCCTTCCATCTGAGATACATATCTCACCCGTCCAAGTTCGCCACCTAACGCATGGAAACTTCCGGCCCAAGGCCAAACATCACGGTTTTTCCAAAACCATAATTTTGGACGCGCCTAAAATATGCCAAAGCCATGCCGGCCCTACCACATGTCGTTTGCTGCCAAACGGAGGGTTGCAATAATCAACGGCTACCCTTCCATCTGAGATGCATATCTCAGTCGTCCAAGTTCTCCACCTAATGCATGACAACTTCCGGCCCAAGGCCAGACATCACCGTTTTGTCAAAACCCTAATTTTGGTCGCCCCTAAAATATGCCAAAGCCATGCCGGCCCTACCACATGCCGCTAGCTGCCAAACGGAGGGTTGCAACAATCAACGGCTACCCTTCCATCTGAGATGCAGATCTCAGCCGTCCAAGTTCGGCACCTAACGCATGGCAACTTCCGGCCCAAGGCCAAACATCACGGTTTTGCCAAAACCCCTAATTTTGGACGCGCCTAAAATATGCCAAAGCCATGTCGGCTCTACCATATGCCGCTAGATGCAAAACGGAGGGTTGCAACAATTAATGGCTACCCTTCCATCTGGGATGCATATCTCAGTTGTCCAAGTTCGCCACTTAACACAAGGCAACTTCTGGCCCAAGGCCAAACATCACAGTTTTTTCTAAACCCTAATTTTGGCCGCGCCTAAAATATGCCAAAGCCATGCCGGCCCTACCACATGCCGCTAGCTTCCAAACGGAGGGCTGCAACAATCAACGGCTACCCTTCCATCTGAGATGCAGATCTCAGTTGTACAATCTTTCCACCGAGCGCATGACAACTTTTAGCCCAAAGCCAAGCCCTAATTTTGGCCGCGCCTAAACTGTGCCAAAACCCTAGTTTTGGCCGTGCCTAAACTACGCCAAAATCCTAGCTTGGCCGCGCCTAAACCATGCCACTGGCTGCAACCGAAGGGTTGCAACAATCAACGACCACCCTTCCTCCTGAGATGTAAATCTCAGCCGTACAAACTTGCCACCAAACGAATTATGGCAATCTCTTGGCCACAGTACCAACTCTTGGCCACGACGCCAAAACCCTAATTTGGCTGTGCCAAGAGTATGCAAGCGCTGCAACCATGCCGCTGGTTTCCAAACGAAGGGTTGCAACCATCTGCGGCTACCCTTCCTCCTGAGATGCAGATCCCATCCGTAAAAACCTGCCACCAAACGACTCGTGGCAATTTCTTGGCTGCGATGCTAACTCTTGGTCACGACACCAACTTGGCTGCAATGCTAACGCTATGGTCAAGGCACCAACCTGGCTACGATCCCTATTCTTTGGTCACGACACCAACTTGGCTACAAACGCCAAATCCTTTGGCCACGCCACACGTAGCAACATGCTACACGTTTTCCACGAAAACACTCGAGAAATCAAACACATGTCAAAAACTGGGGGATGCTCATCAGGGTATTGGTCTGGCGGTTTACAGCATGCGGCGTACACTACTCCCGTTACAAGAAAGTTTCATAAGAATGAGGCGGTTAGTAAATACAAAGGGTAATGGTGAAACGTTTCCTTTATTATGGAAATATCAATTCCAGGCGTTACCCGTTACCGCTTCCTTCCATTTACTCAATGGCTTCCACTTCTTACGGGACCAGGGTACGTTTCGTTGCGACTTGTATAAATAGGTCTCACTTATTTCCACCAAAGGACAATTTTGTGGTCTAGAACACTCAGAAATCACCTGTTAGGTTTCACATATGTTATCTTTCTGCTTTCTGATACAATTCGTCAAACAACTGTTATTCCAGAATCAACTATTCTGGTCTCAACACTCTCTTCGCTTCCCTCCCCAAGACCAACCCTTCTCCTTCACTTTGTGACCGAAGCAAGTCTGGAATGTCCATCTCTTGGTTTAGGACGGATTTGTAAAGATTGATCTCTCGAATCAAAGTACTCCCTTGCAATACAATGTTTAGGGTTTAGACTCGTTTCTCATCCACACACCCGAAATTACCAACATCAGCAAAAACTGTTTTCACCCTCAAACAAGGATAAACCTTGTTGTTCACACAAACAAACGGAATCTTGTCATCTCATGTGCGAATCACGCACTATTATACTAACCTGTCTGTATTGGAACCTTGTTTCAGAACGTGTGCAATCGATTCAGGTTCCACCGTTTGACACTTAAAAAGAGAAAAGTTTCTCTTCGTACACCACTTCCTCTTCTTCTTCTTCAGTTCGTGTTCAGAAAAAAAAAAGGGTTTGTTTCTCTCGATTCCCATCAACTTTATTACTCAATCATTTTGAGTGTTCTTGGGCTCTTTAGAATCGCAACGAAGAACTTCTTCAGGGGTTGGTGTCCGTTTTTCTATTTGCTGCAATTCCGGTACTTCACAATTATTATCAGTTCACGAACCAAGTAAGTTTTTCAAACTTCTCTTTAACATACTTTACTAGAATTTTTTTCTAGGAAGAGAGCTAATCGTGGTGAGAGTTCGGGTACTCAAAATCGTGGAGAAGAATTCCTTGATCCAAGCTTAATAATTTGATTATTTAATCGTAAGGCTCGTGATTACTATGTGGAATATCGCACTAAGAAACCCATCATGGAAAGGATTTACAATCCCTTTGTTCTCAAGGCAGATGGTCTGACTAGGTTCTTTGAAAATCATGAATGGGGTATTGTTCATTGTCTCATGGGAACTGCATACATGGAGTTAACTGATAAACTTTATGCAAACCTTCATGAGCCTGATTCTGTCAACTGATCATTCAAAACTATTGTCGAGGGAACAACTTTTATTGTAAACCGACAAATAATTGCTGAATTGATGTGTTTGCCTCTTACTGGTGATCTTCACTTGCCTCCTCCTGAGCACATGAGACCTTCTTCCGAGGCACTCTCAGACCTTCTCATAAGTAAGAATGCTTTTCGGCACGAAGGGAAAATTGATGTTCATGATGCAGATTTGTTCCTCAATGTTGCTGGAAAACTTCTGGTAGCTAACCTGATGCCCAACACAATTGACAGACAACTGTGGGCCAGAACTCGTGCTGAACTGGTATATTATTTTGTGGAAGGGAGAAATATTGAATTTGTGGACTTATTGTTCTTCAGATGATAAGTGTCATAAAAGTTTCAAAGAAGACTCCTGGTTTTCCTTCTCTTATCTCAAGAATTTGAAGTCAATTTAGCATTGTTGCCGTTGGAACCAATCTTGGAGGACCAAAAGTCTTTTCCATGAATAGCGTCATAAAGACGGCCAGAACTCCTGCAACACCCAGATCTGAACTCATTCGTCTTCAGCAAGAAAATGAAGTCCTGAAGGAGAAGCTAGACTATGCTCAGACAGCTCACCCTGAACTGATTGAAAAATTCTATGAAATTGAAAGGGATTTCTATGAGTTGAGTGATTAATCTCTGTATTTACTTAACCTCTTGTGTTTATGTACTTTTAAAACCGTTGCTTTAATGGTTGCAATAGCTTCTATGTTTAGCCTTGAATGATTTTATCCTTCAATTAAATTGCTACATATGTTGGATCCATAAGAAGTATAGTTAAATACGTGGTCAATAGTAATCTCTATTATATCGGTATGAAAGTATTGTTAAAAGATAGAATAAACTTTTGACTTACAAAAGTTAAAGCCTTTTATGTCATTATTTGATGGAAAAAAGGATAAAACTTTTGTTTACAAGGATTATGTCTATTGTATGTCATTGTCCAAATAGAATGAATTCTTGTGTATTCCGCAGTATTGGTCGATCTCCGATCCACATTTTTGTGCACATACTATGTTGCTCCGTAAGTTCTCTTATGTCGAGCATGACAATTGAGTTGATCATCTCTTTGTGGTTGATTCAATTGAGATTTTTGGATACAAATTCATGTTTTCATGTGATTTGGTTATGTCTAAAGAAATCCTTCTTTTCTTGTAAAAGCAAGGTCGCCTTTGTTGTTCTTTCAAGAATGACATTTTATGTGGGAGATTTCTTTTTGAACTTGTGCTTAATTGCCAAATCTTTGCGGGAAGTGTGGCTGTGGAATATTATAGGGGTTACCTTGTATCTTTATAAACTCCTTGATGAATCCATTTAGCTTCGGCTTTATGATTGCATCTAAATTAGTTGGTATGTTATTCTATTTTGGTCATGAAGTATCTCTATGAAAATTTCATGAGGATCCCACTATTTTTCGTACGTTTGCCAATTTATATTGACCAAAAGGGGGAGAATTAATGTGTAGTTTCATACTACAAATACATATGGTTTACATATCATTATGTAAGGGGGAGTGGTTTTCATGTTGAGATGAAGTATTGACTAAGGGGGAGTGATATATATCACCATAGTATTGTTGTCAAAGTTGTGATACAATTGAGCTTTGGTGTTGTGTAATACAATGACACTGTATAACAATGATTGAGAGCTGTTTTCTCATTGTTATCGTTACGGATCTTCAAAAACTATGATACTGAGTTGAACACGTTTAGAATCATGAAGTACTTGGAAGTGACGAAGTTCCCGAGTCGTGTTAAAGATGCCAAGGAGATCAAACATTTTGATGAGAAGCTATAAATTTTTATTTATTTTGTAATCCATATGTATTGATAGTTTTGTCACTAAAATTGACAAAGGGGGATATTGTTAGAGCACTGCTCGGTCGAACTGGAATACGGTGATATCTCAAGCATGTTTATCAATGTTAGTGATCAAAACTATAAGTCTTGATTTCTAGCCTATTTATAGATGTCTCGGACTAGGACATAGATTGTGCAGTTGAGCTTAGTTTTCATGACGTTCATCATTTGAAGACGAAGAACTACTAAGGGGAGCTTGTAGAACTTCATCGACAAAAGGTATGTAGAGACTTAAACTCATCTATCACTTGGAAAGTCTATTTCTACTCTATCTCCTATATTGAGACATAAATCGTATTACGATATAGTTTTCTATATACACATTTGAGATTTAAAGCTGAGTATAACTCGCTTACATAGTTCTCTAAATATGTGTTGGAAAGCTTTCGCTTCGACCAAGTTCATCTTATATCATGTGAAAATTACCGAGTAACATCTTACATGGTTTGTGTGATACAATTATTTGGTGTTGTATTGGAATGTTTCGCAATGATTATTTCAATAACTTGAAAGTTCTCGAAGTATGCGTACCCGTTTGCGTACTGGCATACAAGTTCATGTCCGAGAATTTCTTCTGCGATTTGAAGTTTGCGTACCCGTTTGCATACTGGCGTAACTCAGTCTTAGTCCGGGTATTTCAAGTATGCGTACCCGTTTGCATACTTGAAGGTTAAAGTTCTAAAATTGGTTTTAAACATGAACATAAATATTTAAATAATAAGAAATGCAATCTTTGAAAACCGTGGCTATAATGTTCATGATTAATTCGAGTGAATCAAACATATTTTGCTTCAATTGTGTTCTTATATAATTCTATGAGAATATAGCAATTGAAAAACTCTTTAACTAGTTTCATTTGAGTCATTTGAACTAGTTATGGTTAAGATGAATAAGGTTGATATGAGAGTAATCATATGGCTAACCTCGGTTAACTATTTGTGAACCAACATGGTGTACTTTACATAAACCTAAATGAGGGTATATTTAGTTTGTGTGTAACAAGCTAAATTTGATCTAACGGTTGAAAGATATTAGCTTGGTTGAATCAGGTTTTTCATCTTACGGTAAATATTGAATGCTTTGTTACCAAGGTAACTTGGATTGCAAACCTTGATTTGAAAAATATATAAAGGAGAACTCTAGCAACTGGAAAACCTAATCCCCACACCTCTTGTGTGTTACTAGTTGCATAACTAGAGTCGATTCTCCTTTAACCTTAGATTTCTATCGAGACCCTGTAGGTTTACGACTTCAAATACTTCGTTGGGATTGTGAAGCCAGACCCAACTATTTTCTTTGTAGTTGAGTGTTCTGATCTTGCCCGATTCTATCTTATTGATTACAATTGAAATAATTGACTCGAGATTAATTTCTCTGATAGGCAAGATAAAAGGAATCACAAACATCTTCGTCTCATCGTTTGTGATTCCACAATATCTTGTTTCGCTGGTCGATTAAGATTATTGTGAGGTGATTGATAATACTAGGCTGTTCTTCGGGAATATAAGTCTGGTTTATCAATTGGTTCCTGTTCACCTTGATTTATCAAAAGACGGAACAAAAACTCTTGGGTATTTCTGTGGGAGACAGATTTATTCAATATATAGACTTTTCTGTGTGAGACAGATTTTTTTCAATTCTTCGACTTTGGGTCGTAGAAACTCTTGGTTGTAGGTGAGATCAACTAAGGGAATCAAGTGCGTAGTATCATATTGGGATCAGAGACGTAAGGAACGCAACCGTACCTTGAGTCAGTGTGAGATTTATTAGGGTTCAAATACAATCCAGTCCTAAGTAATTGGTAGTAGGATAGAGTTTGTAGCGGCTTAATACAGTGTGGTGTTAAATCTGGACTAGTCCCATGATTTTTCTGCATTTGAGGTTTCCTCGTTAACAAAATTATGGTGTCTGTGTTATTTCTTTTCCGCATTATATTTTGTTATATAATTGAAATATCACAGGTTGTGCGTTAAGATCAATCAATTAGAATATCCAGCCTTTGGTTGTTGATTTACAATGATTCACACTTGAACATTGGTCTTTGGTACCGTTCAAGTAACTCCTCTTATATTCAATCGGGATCGCAGATTTCTATTTGCTGATTGCGGATTGAATTAAGAGTTAGAGATATTAATCTGTTTGATATACTTTACTCTAGATTGAGTCCGACTGTCTAGTTGATTCTCTAGAAAGTATATTGGAGTAAGTCCTCTCATATTTCCAAACGAATTGTTGGGTGTGGTTGTTAGACCACCGCATTTTCAATTGGTATCAGAGAAGGCAAACACATTAAAGACCTTATAATTTTGTGTTTGTAGCGATCTAATATGGACAGAAACGTTATCTCAATAAATTCACCACCAGATCCAGGGGTTCCAGAATTTTCTTCCATGACTGATTTAATAAAATCTGTAGAATAAAATCCTTTCTAAACCTCCACCAGGTTTAAAATCCCTTGAAGTGTATTCAGGTCATGAAAAGAAACTTGAAAGCTTATCTTCTGATGTTGAGTTATATCTCTAGATGAACAAGAATATTTTGACAAGATAAATCAAGTTATGATGAATACTCTTTATGTTTAGGTCGACGTTGATTTACTAATTAGTGAGAGCATTGCTCCTCATATGCGTAATCCAATTAGTTGTAACAAACTAAACGATTTGCAAGAGGAGTTTAAATCTCAGTCATCTGAGTATATCACCTCTAAGCATGAATCGATTCATTGCTCAATTTCTGGTACTCCCAATCAAGACAGTAGTACTGTCTTCTATCATGAAGAAGTTAGGACGTCTCTTTTTATCAAAAGAGGTTCCCTTCGCAGTAATAAAAACTATCTGCAGAAACGGAATTTCATGAGTTGGAAAACGAGAAATCAGAAATACAATATTTTTCAGGGTTCTCTTGAAGTTCTTTGGTATAATTATAAAAACAATTTCCTGGGTGTTTTTCAACACGATAATATGTAAGAGTTATTGGAAAGAAACTCTCTCTTGGTGTCATGGTGTAATATGCTCCTATGAAGCATAACTAATCACATGTAGCTGCTCATAATCATATTTGTTGAGCTTTACTCCAAATAGGATGAACCTTGTTGTTCACACAAACAAACGGGATCTTGTCATCTCACGTGCGACTCACACACTATTATCCTAACATGTCCGTATTGGAACCTTGTTCAAGAACGTGTTCAATCGGTTCAGGTTCCACCGTTTGACACTTAAAAAGAGAAAATTTTCTCTTCGTTCACCACTTCCTCTTCTTCTTCTTCAGTTCGTGTTCGGAAAAAAAATGGGGGTCTGTTTCTCTCGATTCCCATAAACTTTATTGCTCAATCATTTTGAGTGTTCTTGGTTTCTTTAGAATCACAACGAAAAACTTCTTCAGGGGTTGGTATCCGTTTTTCTATTTTTTGCAGTTCCGGTACTTCACCATTGTTATCAATTCACAAACCAAGTAAGTTTCTCAAACTTCTCGTTCACATACTTTACTAGAAATATTTTCTAGAAAGGGAGCTAATCGTGGTGAGAGTTCGGGTACTCAAAATCGTGGAGAAGAATTCCTTGACCCAAGGTTAAGAATTATATTCTTTAATCATAAGGATCGTGATTACTATGTGGAATATCGCACTAAGAAAACCATCATGGAAAGAATTTACAATCCCTCTGTTCTCAAGGAAGATGGTATGACTAGGTTCTTTGAAAATCATGAATGTGGTATTGTTCATCGTCTCATGGGAACTGCATACATGGAGCTAACTGCTCAGTTTTATGCAAACCTTCATGAGCCTGATTCTGTCAACTGCTCATTCAAAACTATTGTCGAGGGAACAACTTTTATTGTAAACCGACAAATAATTACTGAATTGATGTGTTTGCCTCTTACTGGTGATTTTCTCTTGACTCCTCCTGAGCACTTCAGACCTTCTTCTGAGGCACTCTCAAACCTTCTCATGAGTAAGAATGATCCTCGACACGAAGGGAAAATTAATGTTCATGATGCTGATTTGTTCCTCAATGTTGCTGGAAAACTTCTGGTAGCTATCCTAATGCACAAAACAATTGACAGGCAACTGTGGACCGGACCTCTTGCTGAACTGGTATATTATGTTGTGGAAGAGAGAAATATTGATCTTTGCGGACTTATTGTTCTTCAAATGATAAGTTTCTGGAAAAATTTCAAAGAAGACTCCTGGTTTTCCATGTCTTATCTCAAGGATTTGCAGTCAGTTTGGTATTGTTGCTGTTGGAACCAATATTGGAGGAACAAAAGTCTTTTCCATGAATAGCGTCAGAAAGACGGCCAGAACTCCTGCAACACCCAACTCTTAACTCATTCGTCTTCACCAAGAAAATGAATTCCTGAAGGAGAAGCTGGACTATGCTCAGACAACTCACCCTGAACTGACTGAAAAATTATATGAAATTGGAAGGGATTTTTATGAGTTGAGTGATTAATCTCTGTATTTTCTGAACCTCTTGTGTTGATCTACTTTTAAAACCGTTCCTTTAATGGTTGTAATAACTTCTATGTTTAGGCTTGAATGATTTTATCCTTTAGTTAAATTGCTACATGTTTTGGATCCATAAGAAGTACAGTTAAATGCGTGGTCAAAAGTAATCTCTATTATGTCGGTATGAAATTATTGATAAAATATAGAATGAACTTTTAAATTACAAAAGTTAAAGCCTTTTATGTCATTATTTGATGGAAGAAAGGATAAAACTTTTGTTTACAAGGATTATGTCTATTGTATGCCATTGTGCAAATAGTGATGGAAAATAGAATGAATTCTTGTGTACTCCGCAGTATTGGTCGATCTCCGATCCACATTTTTGTGCACATACTGTGTTGCTCCGTAAGTTCTCTTATGTCGAGCATGACCAATTGAGTTGATCATCTTTTTATGGTTGATTCATTGAGATTTTTGGATACAAATTCATGTTTTCATGTGATTTGGTTATGTCCAAAGAAATCCTTCTTTTCTTGTAAAAGCAAAGTCGCCTTTGTTGTTCTTTCAAGAGTGACATTTTATGGGGGAGAGTTCTTTTTTAACTTGTGCTTAATTGCCAAATCTTTGCGGGGAGTGTGGCTGTGGAATATTATAGGGGTTACCTTGTATCTTTATAACTCCTTGATGAATCCATTTAGCTTCGGCTTTATGATTGCATCTATATTAGTTGGTATGTTATTCTATTTTGGTCATGAAGTATCTCTATGAAAATTTCATGAGGATCCCACTATTTTTCGTACCTTTGCCAATTTATATTGACCAAAAGGGGGAGAATTAATGTGTAGTTTCATACTACAAATACACATGTTTTACAGATCATTATGTAAGGGGGAGTGGTTTTCATGTTGAGGTGAAGTATTTACTAAGGAGTAGTGAAACATATCACCATAGTATTGTTGTGAAAGTAGTGATACAATTGAGCTTTGATGTTGTGTAATACTATGACACTGTATAACAATGATTGAGAGTTGTTTTCTCATTGTTATCTCTACGGATCTTCAACAACTATGATGCTGAGTTGAACACGTTTAGAATCATGGAGTACTTTGAAGTGATGAAGTTACCGAGTCGTGTTAAAGATGCCAAGGAGATCAAGCATTTAGATGAGAAGCTATAATTTTTTATTTATTTTGTAATCCATATGTATTGATAGTTTTGTCACTAAAATTGACAACGGGGGAGATTGTTAGAGCACTGCTCGGTCGAACTCGAATGCGTTGCTATCTCAAGCATGTTTGTCAATGTTAGTGATCAAAAATATAAGTCTTGATTTCTAGCCTATTTATAGGTGTCTCGGACTAGGACATAGATTGTGTAGTTGAGCTTAGTTTTCATGACGTTCATCATTGTGAAGACGAAGAACTACTAAGGGGAGATTGTGGAACTTCATCGACAAAAGGTATGTGGAGACTTAAACTCATCTATCAATTGGAAAGTCTATTTCTACTCTATCTCCTATATTGAGACATAAATCATATTACGATATAGTTTTCTATATACACATTTGAGATTTAAAGCTGAGTATAACTCGCTTACATAGTTCTCGAAATATGTGTTTGAAAGCTTTCGCTTCGACCAAGTTCATCTTATATCATGTGAAAATTTCCTAGTATCATCTTACATGGTTTGTGTGATACAATCATTTGGTGTTGTCTTGGAATTTTTCGTAATGATTATTTCAATAACTTGAAAGCTCTCTAAGTATGCGTACCCGTTTGCGTACTGGCGTACAGGTTCATGTCCGAGAATTTCTGCCGGGATTTGAAGTTTGCATACTGCCGTAACTCAATCTTAGTCCGGGTATTTTAAGTATGCGTACCCATTTGCATACTTGAAATTTAAAGTTCTAAAATCGGTTTTAAACATGAACACAAACATTTATATAATAAGGAATGCAATCTTTGCAAACCGTGGCTATAATGTTCATGATTGATTCGAGTGAATCAAAAAGATTTTGCTTCAATTGTGTTCTTATATAATTCTATGAGAATATAGTAATTAAACAACTCTTTAACTAGTTTCATTTGAGTCATTTGAACTAGTTATGGTTAAGATGAATAAGGTTGATATGAGAGTAATCATATGGCTAACCTCGGTTAACTATTTGTGAACCAACATGGTGTACTTTACATAAACCTAAATTAGCTTACATTTCATTGGTGTGTAACAATCTAAGTTCGATCTAACGGTTGAAAGATATTCTCTTGGTTGATTTAAGTTTTTCATTTAACGGTGAATATTGAATGCTTTGGTACCAAGGTAACTTGGATTGCAAACCTTGATTTGAAAAATATATAAAGGAGAACTCTAGCAACTGGAAAACCTAATCCCCACACCTCATGTGTATTACTAGTTGCATAACTAGAGTCGATTCTCCTTTAACCTTAGGTTTCTATCGAGACCATGTAGGTTAACGACTTCAAAGACTTCATTGGGATTGTGAAGCCAGACCCAATTATTTTCTTTGTAGTTGTGTGTTATGATCTTTCTCGATTCTATCGTATTGATTACAATTGAAATAATTGACTCGAGATTAATTTCTTCGATAGGCAAGATAAAAATAATCACAAACATATTCGTCTCATCGTTTGTGATTCCACAATATCTTGTTTCGCTAGTCGATTGAGATTATTCTGAGGTGATTAATAATACAAGGCTGTTCTTCGGGAATATAAGTCCGGTTTATCAATTGGTTCCTGTTGACCTTGATTTATCAAAAGACGGAACAAAAACTCTTGGGTATTTCTGTGGGAGACAGATTTATTCAATATATAGACTTTTCTGTGTGAGACAGATTTGTTTATCAAGTCTTCGAGTGTGGGTCGTAGCAACTCTTGGTTATGGGTGAGATCAACTAAGGGAATCAAGTGTGTAGTATCATGTTGGGATCAGAGACGTAAGGAACGCAACCGTACCTTGATTCAGTGTGAGATTGATTAGGGTTCAACTATAGTCCATTCCGAAGTTAATTCGTAGTAGGATAGAGTCTGTAGCGGCTTAATACAGTGTGGTGTTAAATCTGGACCAGTACCAGGATTTTTCTGCATTTGCGGTTTCCTCGTTAACAAAATTATGGTGTCTGTGTTATTTCTTTTCCGCATTATATTTTGTTATATAATTGAAATATGATAGACACATTTTTGTGTCTGATATAATCTCAATTGTATATATTGTTAGTGCTCGATTTTGTATTTATTATGGCTTTTTGTGTCTTTGTAGGTGTTTTTAGAGAAATAAGCTTTTGAGGGAAAATTGGCTCGAAAAGTGGTATTTGCGCTCGTGGGAGAAAATTACTATTCGGATCCCAGATGTGCTATTTACACCCAGTGTCTAAATGGAGTCTAGTGCTGGATAAGGGGACACCCTTTCTTCACCAATTCAAATTGAAATTGGCGGGAAATTTTTATCTTCTCCTGCATGTTTTACTGGCAGAGTTGGATTCGATTTTTGGATGTGTCAGGCAGAGATTCAAATATGAAGCTTGTTTGCGTTGGATTATACTTGAATAAACAGGGCTGGTATAATGGATTTAACGGATTAAATTGGCCTGGATAATCAGTTCTCGGCAAACAGGGAAGAAGAACTGCGTACTTCTGAAGCTGATATTTTGGAGAGTTTCAAGGGTTAATTTGTTGCGATATTCTTGTTACCTATTTAACAGGATTAGTGACGTGATTGGGGAGTAGAAAAAGGAATCAAAATCTTCTTATATGTGGTAGTTATCTAAAATAGGGAGAGAAAATCTATTTACGTCAATAGGCGATAATCTTGGTCCTGTTTTGATTATTTTGGAAGGTTATAGAGAAGATATTCCCTGTTAGATTCAACTCTATCCCATACGAAGATTTTCAGTTGAAACATAAGCCGCAAAGAGAGTTTAGAAGGAAAGAAAATATCCGTAACTTGGCCGTGAAAAAGAAGAAAATTATCGAAGATTTCTTGGGAGATTTATCGACCTGTTGTGTATATATAGGCTTTGGTGAGATCTACGAATGGGTACGAAACCTTAGGAGAAGTTTAGAACACTACAGAGCTCCAGAGATCGATTTGCAGGAAAAATACAATATTCTGCTGCTGCTGCTGAAGAGGAAGGACACGAAGAACATTGACGCACAAGTATCTGTCGCAGAACACTATCGGTATTCAACAGCAGAACCCATCTATCATTTATCAACAGTAATTGCATTAGGTCTTCAGCTACTGTTTCCTCTTTGTAACAGAGATTCTGCAACACCTTCACACTGTTGCGAATCGGCTGTGTTATCAATTTTTCACCTCCTTGTACACTTTTGAGCTATGAAAACATATTTTGAGAACATGGTTAATATGAGGAGCTAAACCCCATTGCTGAGGCGATAGAGGAAGCTATTTTTCCAACAAAAAGTGGTATATTCTTATTTATTTATTTATTTATCGCAATTATTTTTATGATTGTTTTGCCTTGAGTGAAAATTGTTTGAATGATTCTTGTTAATCAATTGTTATTTGTTTTGATAGAGCATGCTTGGACCTAGGTTTTTGATGTTTTATGCTTCAGATTTACACTTGTTATTTTGAGAATCTACTTGTTGCAATAGTTTAGAATCAAATTGAACGAAAAAATTGCATGAATATAAATATTGGATTAAATCACTTTGAACTTGGAAAATAATGGAATCTTAGCCTCAATGTTCTTTTAATATTGATATCAACTTTGATTGAGTTTGCTATAATTTTTAGTGAGTTTTCTATTTTAATATTAGAATTTAAGTCTAATTAATATCCTTCGCAAGTCTGAGAATCGAACCACCTTTACCACTATCTACAAATCACATAAAAATATCACAGGTTGTGCATTAAGATCAATCAATTAGAATATCCAACCTTTGGTTGTTGATTTATAATGATTGACAGTTGAACGTTAGTCTTTGGTACCGTTCAAGTAACTCCTCTTATATTCAATCGGGCTCACAGATTTCTATTTGCTGATTGCGGATTGAATTAAGAGTTATAGATCTTAATCTCTTTGATATACTTTACTCTAGATTGAGTCTGACTGTCTAGTTGATTCTCTAGAAAGTATATTGGAGTAAGTCCTCTCAGATTGCCAAACTAATGGTTGGGTGTGGTTTATACCCCCGCATTTTCAATTGGTATCAGAGAAGGCAAACACATTAAAGACCTTATAAGTTTGTGTTTGTAGCGATCTGATATGGACAGAAACGTTATCTCAATAAATGCACCACCAGATCCAGAGGTTCCAGAATTTTCTTCCATGACTGATTTAATAAAATCTGTAGAATAAAATCCTTTCTAAACCTCCATCAGGTTTAAAATCCCTTGATGTGTATTCAGGTCTTGAAAAGAAACTTGAAAGCTTATCTTCTGATGTTGAGTTATATCTCTATATGAACAAGAATCTCTTGACAAACTAAATCAATTTATGATGAATACTATTTATGTTGAGCTCGACGTTGATTTACTAATTAGTAAGAGCATTGCTCCTCATCTGCGTATTCCAATTAGTTGTAACAAACTAAACGATTTACAAGAGGAGTTTAAATCTCAGTCATCTGAGTATATCACCTCAAAGCATGAATCGATTCATTATTCAATTCCTGGTACTCCCAATCAAGATAGTAGTACTGTCTTCTTTCATGAAGAAGCTAGGACGTCTCTTTTTATCAAAAGAGTTTCCCTTCGTAGTAATAAAATCTATCTGCAGAAACGGAATTTTATGATTTAGAAAACGAGAAATCAGAAACACAATATTTTTTGGGTTCTCTTGAAGTTATTTGATAGAATTATAAAAACAATTTCCTGGGTGTTTTTCAACACGATAAGATGTAAGAGTTGTTGGAAAGAAACTCTCTCTTGGTGTCATGGTGTAATATGCTCCTATGAAGCATAACTAATCACATGTAGCTGCTCATAATCATATTTGTTGAGTTTTACTCCAAATCGGATGAACCTTTGTTCACACAAACAAACGAGATCTTGTCAGCTCAAGTGCGTCTCACACACTATTATCCTAACCTGTCCGTATTGGAACCTTGTTCCAGAAATTTTTCAATCGGTTGAGGTTCCACCTTTTGACACTTAAAAAGAGAAAAGTTTTTCTTCGTTCACCACTTCCTCTTCTTCTTCTTCAGTTTGTGTAAGAAAAATGGGGGTCTGTTTCTCTCGATTCCCATCAACTTTATTGCTCAATCGTTTTGAGTGTTCTTGGGCTTTTTAGAATCGCAATGAAAAACTTCTTCAGTGGTTGGTGTCCATTTTTCTATTTTTTGCAGTTCCGATACTTCACAATTGTTATCAGTTCACGAACCAAGTAACTTTCTCAAACTTCTCGTTCATATACTTTACTAGAAATGTTTTCTAGGAAGAGAGCTAATCGTGGTGAGAGTTCGGGTACTCAAAATCGTGGAGAAGAATTCCTTGACCCAAGCTTAAGAATTAGATTCTTTAATCATAAGGCTCGTGATTACTATGTGGAATATTGCACTAAGAAACCCATCATGGAAAGGATTTACAATCCCTCTATTCTCAAGGCAGATGGTCTGACTAGGTTCTTTGAAAATCATGAATGGGGTATTGTTCATCGTCTCATGGGAACTGCATATATGAAGCTAACTGCTCAATTTTATGCAAACCTTTATGATCCTGATTCTGTCAACTGCTCATTCAAAACTATTTTCGAGGGAACAACTTTTATTGTAAACCGACAAATAATTGCTGAATTGATGTGTTTGGCTCTTACTGGTGATTTTTTCTTGCCTCCTCCTGAGCACTTGAGACCTTCTTCTGAGGTACTCTAAAATCTTCTCATGAGTAAGAATGCTCCTCGGCATGAAGGGAAAATTGATGTTCATGATGCTAATTTGTTCCTCAATGTTACTGGAAAACTTCTGGTAGCTAACCTAATGCCCAACATAATTGACAGACAACTGTGGATCGGACCTCTTGCTGAACTGGTATATTATGTTGTGGAAGGGAGAAATACTGACTTTTGTGGACTTATTATTGTTCATATGATAAGTGTCAGAAAAATTTCAAAGAAGACTCCTGGTTTTCCTTGTCTTATCTCAAGGATTTGCAGTCAGTTTGGCATTGTTGCTGTTGGAACCAATCTTGGAGGACCAAAAGTGGTTTCCATGAATAGCGTCAGAAAGACGGCCTGAACTCCTGCAGCACCCAGCTCTGAACTCATTCGTCTTTAGCGAGAAAATGAAGTCCTGGAGGAGAAGCTAGACTATGCTCAGACAGCTCACCCTAAACTGATTGAAAAATTATATGAAATTGGAAGGGATTTTTATGAGTTGAGTGATTAATCTCTGTATTTTCTGAACCTCTTTTGTTGATCTACTTTTAAAACCGTTGCTTTAATGGTTATAATAACTTCTATGTTTAGCCTTGAATGATTTTATCCTTCAATTAAATTGCTACATGTGTTGGATCCATAAGAAGTACAGTTAAATACGTGGTCAAAAGTAATCTCTATTATGTCGGTATGAAAGTATTGATAAAAGATAGAATGAACTTTTGACATACAAAAGTTAAAGCCTTTTATGTCATTATTTGATGGAAGAAAGGATAAAACTTTCGTTTACAAGGATTATGTCTATTGTATGTCATTGTGCAAATAGTGATGGAAAATAGAATGAATTCTTTTGTACTCCGCAGTATTGGTCGATCTCCGATCCACATTTTTGTGCACATACTGTGTTGCTCCGTAAGTTCTCTTATGTCGAGCATGACCAATTGAGTTGATCATCTTTTTGTGGTTGATTCAATTGAGATTTTTGGATACAAATTCATGTTATCATGTGATTTAGTTATGTCCAAAGAAATCCTTCTTTTCTTGTAAAAGCAAGGTCGCCTTTGTTGTTCTTTCAAGAATGACATTTTATGGGGGACAGTTCTTTTTGAACTTGTGCTTAATTGCCAAATCTTGGCGGGAAGTGTGGCTGTGGAATATTATAGGGGTTACCTTGTAACCCACTATTTTTCGTACCTTCGCCAATTTATATTGAACAAAAGTGGGAGAATTAATGTGTAGTTTCATACTACAAATACATATGGTTTACAAATCATTATGTAAGGGGGAGTGGTGTTCATGTTGAGATGAAGTATTGACTAAGGGGAGTGATACATATTACCATAGTATTGTTGTGAAAGTTGTGATACAATTGAGATTTGATGTTGTGTAATACTATGACACTGTATAACAATGATTGAGAGTTGTTTTCTCATTATTATCTCTATGGATGTTAAAAAAACTATGATGCTGAGTTGAACACGTTTAGAATCATGGAGTACTTGGAAGTGACGAAGTTTCCGAGTCGTGTTAAAGATGCTAAGGAGATCAAGCATTTGGATGAGAAGCTATAAATTTTTCTTTATTTTGTAATCCATATGTATTGATAGTTTTGTCACTAAAATTGACAAAGGGGGAGATTGTTAGAGCACTGCTCGGTCGAACTCGAATACGTTGCTATCTCAAGCATGTTTATCAATGTTAGTGATCAAAACTATAAGTCTTGATTTCTATCCTATTTATAAATGTGTCGGACTATGACATAGATTGTGTAGTTGAGCTTAGTTTTCATGACGTTCATCATTTGAAGACGAAGAACTACTAAGGGGAGCTTGTGAAACTTCATCGACAAAAGGTATGTGGAGAATTAAACTCATCTATCACTTGGAAAGTCTATTTATACTCTATCTCCTATATTGAGACAGAAGTCGTATTACGATATATTTTTCTATATACATATTTGAGATTTCAAGCTGAGTATAACTCGCTTACATAGTTCTCGAAATATGTGTTGGAAAGCTTTCGCTTCGACCAAGTTCATCTTATATCATGTGAAAATTTCCGAGTAACATCTTACATGGTTTGTGTCATACAATCATTTGGTGTTGTCTTGGAATGTTTCGTAATAATTATTTCAATAACTTGAAAGTTCTCGAAGTATGCGTAGCCGTTTGTGTACTGGCGTACAGGTTCATGTCCGAGAATTTCTGCTGGGATTTGAAGTTTGCGTACTGGCGTAACTCAATCTTAGTCCGGGTATTTCAAGTATTCGTACCCGTTTGCATACTTGAAGGTTAAAGTTCTAAAATCGGTTTTAAACATGAACATAAACATTTATATAATAAGGAATGCAATCTTTGCAAACCGTGGATATAATGTTCATGATTGATTCGAGTGAATCAAACAGATTTTGCTTCGACTGTGTTCTTATATAATTCTATGAGAATATAGCAATTGAACAACTCTTTAACTAGTTTCATTTGATTCATTCGAACTAGTTATGGTTAAGATGAATAAGGTTGATATGATAGTAATCATATGGCTAACCTCGGTTAACTATTTTTGAACCAACATGGTGTACTTTACATAAACCTAAATGAGGGTACATTTCATTTGTATGTAACAAGCTAAGTTCGATCTAACGGTTGAAAGATATTAGCTTGGTTGAATCAGGTTTTTCATCTTACGGTGAAAATTGAATGCTTTGTTACCAAGGTAACTTGGATTGCAAACCTTGATTTGAAAAATATATAAAGGAGAGCTCTAGCAACTGGAAAACCTAATCCCCACATCTCTTGTGTGTTACTAGTTGCATAACTAGAGTCGATTCTCCTTTAACCTTAGGTTTCTATCGAGACCCTGTAGGTTAACGTCTTCAAAGACTTCATTGGGATTGTGAAGCCAGACCCAACTATTTTCTTTGTAGTTGTGTGTTCTGATATTGCCCGATTCTACCGTATTGATTACAATTGAAATAATTGGCTCGAGATTAATTTCTCCGATATGCAAGATAAAAGTAATCACAAACATCTTCGTCTCATCGTTTGTGATTCTATAATATCTTGTTTCGCTAGTGGATTAAGATTATTGTGAGGTGATTGATAATACTAGGATGTTCTTCGGGAATATAAGTCTGGTTTATCAATTGGTTCCTGTTCACCTTGATTTATCAAAAGACGGAACAAAAACTCTTGGGTATTTCTGTGGTAGACAAATTTATTCAATATATAGACTTTTCTGTGTGAGACAGATTTGTTTATCAAGTCTTCGACTTTGGGTCGTAGCAACTCTTAGTTGTGGGTGAGATCAACTAAGGGAATCAAGTGAGTAGTATCTTGTTGGGATCAGATACGTAAGGAATGCAACCGTACCTTGATTCAGTGTGAGATTTATTAGGGTTCAAGTACAGTCTAGTCCGAAGTTAATTGGTAGTTGGATAGAGTCTATAGCGGATTAATACAGTGTGGTGTTAAATCTGGACTAGTCCCGGGATTTTTCTGCATTTGCGATTTCCACGTTAACAAAATTATGGTGTCTGTGTTATTTCTTTTACGCATTATATTTTGTTATATAATTGAAATATCACAGGTTGTGCGTTAAGATAAATGAATTAGAATATCCAACCTTTGGTTGTTGATTTACATTGATTGACACTTGAACGTTGGTCTTTGGTACCGTTCAAACTCCTCTTATATTCAATCAGGCTCGCAGGTTTCTATTTGTTGATTGCGGATTGAATTAAGAGTTAGAGATATTGATCTCTTTGATATACTTTACTCTAGATTGAGTCTGACTGTCTAGTTGATTCTCTAGAAAGTATATTGGAGTAAGTCCTCTCAGATTGCCAAATGAATTGTTGGGTGTGGTTGTTAGACCCCCGCATTTTCAGAATGTATGTAGAATATTTTGACCATGTGTTTGAGAATTTCCAGGAGACAGCGTACCAAATTTTGTTCGTTCTTTTTGGTGTATAGATTATAGTTGGTCTAAATTACTTCATGTATCAGTTAATTCATGAATTGTAAGACTTATATTACAAGGCTTAGGATTCCTTTGATCAAATGAGATTCAACCAAATATTGTTATTGATAAATTAGCTAAAGGTAATGCTACTAAGAAACATGAAAGTATTTGGAATGAAAATTGTAGGGGCGAAATATTGCACAAGACAAATATACAACTTTGCTCTAGACAAAATAGCCTTAAGCACGAAGACACAAAAATTACCAGGAAACAAGGCGAAGAATAATCACGCGAAAATAAAGAAAGAGCGCGAACGAATAGTTACGCGATGAAAATAACGCGATTACTAACTCCATCAGAAGAAGCGCGAAGGAACAAACTGAAATAGAATCAGTCAACTATGATCTTGCACGTGAATTATGATTGTTTTTTATTGATAAATTTGCATATATAAGGGCTTAAAGAAGAAATAAGTTAAGAAAGTGATTAGTAAAGAAGAAATCAATTCCATCTTAGAAATTAACTTTTCTCTCTGTATTTCTCCATTGTTATGTATGAAACTCAGCTTGAATCTACTGTAAGGGAAACATGCATTCACTGTAAAGAGTTTAGAAGAATCATATAAGTGTCAAAGTAGTGAGTAATATCATTAATGTTTAGGTTGATCAATATAATTTAAACTTTGTGTTTTTATCATTACATGAGTGTAGTTGTGGGATTTTCCACAATTACATTTTGGCACTAGAAACAGGGAAGATTTATCCTCACTTGATGATCAGTAGCTTGGAATCATCATTCCTCAAAGTTTATTTGTTATCTTCATTCCTTTCATTTTTTCTGTCCACCACGAAATTTCGATAAACGCATCACCATTTCTTGACCTTATTTAGAAAGTCTTCTTCAAGAACCATTTATCTCTCAAATTTTCAAGAACACACTGATAAAACCCTCTCTCGAGCTACCTTATGTATAACCAAAATCAACCAACCCCCGTTCACAAATCCCCTACTAGCAGGATGGTACGAGTCGCTTCAAGGGCAGGACACGTTATCGCTACACGAAGAATCAAAAGGATTGCAAGAAGAAGACGAGTAAGATATGAAGGAGAAACTTCAGATACAGGAGAAAGGAGGGCCCTAGAATGACAGAACGGCAACCGCAGCCTGTTAACCATCATAGAGGCAAACCAGCAGAACAACATAGCTTCCGCCCAAGACCCAATACAACAAAACAATAATGGGGAAAGAATCATC
Organism: Papaver somniferum; assembly: GCF_003573695.1. Lineage (NCBI taxonomy): Eukaryota > Viridiplantae > Streptophyta > Magnoliopsida > Ranunculales > Papaveraceae > Papaver > Papaver somniferum. The sequence goes on along the minus strand of NC_039365.1, from coordinate 172,710,335 downwards.
TATGAGGAAGATCTCGTCCACACAACCGATACAGAACGATGGAGGATGAAAATCAGGCGATGCAAAATGGAGGTAAAAATCCAGGAAATGAAGACAACTTGATATCCCAACAGTTAAGAGAACGTCTCGCGCAAGACAGAAGAATTGAGAGGGAGCTGAGGCAAGGACTTGAACGAAGTATATCATGAGATGCAGAATTAGTTGTGGAACGAGCAGATCTAACGCGACAGAATGCGTTGTTAACAGAAGAAAATATCAGGCTAAACGATGACAGACAGACATGGACGAACATCGGAGAAACAGAAACCCAAACGAGTAGGAGTTCAGTAAGGCGGATTAGAGAACGTCGCATGGAAGATAGAGAGGTACAAAATGATCGTGAAAAATATGAAAGGGAAGTAAGCGAAAGAGAACGATAGAGAGAAGATGCACGCGACAGATAAAGAAGGCAACAATAACGAAGAGAAAGGCGAAGGAACCTGGAAAGGAGAGAAATTCTAAAGGTGTATGAGAGATACGAGGAAAGAAGAAGAAGTAGTTCTAAACGTTAAAACCAAAGGTGTATGAGAGAAAAAAGTTTGGAGCGAGACATGAGAAGGGCGATAGAAAGGTGCATGATGGAACAAATATAATTGGAGGCGGTAATAGAACCGAATCGGAGAGAGACATGACCGACTGATACAAACCAATCCATACTAAAACAGCTCGAAGAACTTAAAACAGCAATGAATAATAGTAATAGAAGAGGAGGAGGAAAAATGAAGTTGGCGGAAGCAATAGAAGAGGCAGAACGATCACCATTCTCGCGTGAAATATTACAAGCACCAATTCCTGCTAAGTGTACTTTACCCACATTCTCCAGCATCTTTGATGGGTCAGGAAACGTGGTACAACACATGAAGGCTTATAACCTTAAATTAATGCAATAGGCCCATCATAAGGCGATGTTGTGTAAATAATTTCCTGCGAGTTTAACAGGGGAAGCCCTATTATGGTTCGAAAATTTATGCGAAGGATCCATAACCTCATTCGCGCAACTACAAAGGCTATTATTGGAAAATTACATAACCAACAACCTGTTAAAGGAAGGAATCGAAACTACATTCAACTTGAAGAAGGTGCATGGAGAAAGCTTGTGAAGTCTAACTATGCGTTGGAAAACCGTGTGCAACTAATTAGCAGGGGAAATATGAGAACGACATTTGATCCTCTCCTTCATCAATGTTATGTACGCGACCGACCTCTTATACATAGAAATATTCCGACTCAAAGACGCACTTGATATGCAAGAATGGAGGGAATACCAGGAGGAATATATCACATTAGAAGAAAAGCAGATGGAAATGGAAACCAACACGACCGCCATCACAGCTGTAAAAGAATGAAGCGCGATACTGCTACCGCAAATAGCGGACAATGTAGAGTGTACCTCTAATGCTGGACAGGGAAGACCAGTGAAAGAAAATACCGCGAAAGAAGTAGCTTTGTCCGACAAGGATGAAGAGTGGTTTCGAAAAGAATACGGAAATAGGCTTCATGAATATAATTATCCAGAATGGAGATAGGACAACTAAGGTGGAAGGTCAACAATGATTGAAGAACGGGGTATAATAACAGTCAAAGATTTGAGTGAAAGCCATACAACCCGCCCTTTGAATATATAAAACTCCCCAGATTGAATACTCCGATAGAAAAAATGTGGGAGACAATCGTGCTGACCAAAGAAATATCGTTACCAGGGAATCTTGGGAGAGAACCTTTATCTGGAAGGAGTGATGAATATTGCATGTATCATAGGTTCCACGGCCACATCACTACACACTGCAGGAATGTACGAAGATTATTATTGCAATTAATTGAAAGGGAAAGTTAAACCAATTTCTGGTGACGAATGAACTACCATGGGCACCACCGCTTCAGCCCGCCCGTCAAAATCCACCACAACAACCAACAGCGGTGCATCACATCGAAATAGGGCAAGGTGTAAGGCGAATAAATTCGATCATCCATTCGGCCAAAAATATAAGTAATTTTCACGATAATATATTAAGCCGAGTACATAAAAGAGATTGCGATGGCAAGGAAATGCATCTGGTGGAGAAAAACCTACCACTAGAAGAGTGGCAGAAACAGCAGATTTTGTTCACAGCAGAAGATGTTCCGACAGGAGGAGAAATGCATACAAATCCATTGGTCATCATTATGATTATGCAACCGCACTCTAAATGGGAAGAGGATGAAGAAGAAAAGAAGTTTCCTTGAGCGCTAAACAAAATCTTAGTAGACACGAGAAGCTCAATCGACATCCTGTTTTATCACGCTTTAACCATGGGAAACAACGACTCGGATCTGATTCCTTCTACATACACGATATATGGATTCAATAGTGTCGCGTCAAATCCCAAGATTGAGATCACTATGGTCATTCCTATGGGATCTCTGTAAACGGTGGTCACATTCTATGTAGTAAATGTAGAATCACCATATAATGCCATCATAGGCAGGCCTTGGATTCATGGAGTGATGGGGATCGCATCAACTTATCACAGGCGCATTCGGTTCTCTATTCCATCCGGCATTGGAGAAATCCAAGGGGATTATACAAGCGATAAGATATGAAATTAGCTGGATGTGAAACATTACGAATGAAAGGCTAAGTTAAAGGAAAAACAGAGGCATAATGTGATGGATGATAAACGAGCATAGAGATTAATGATCAATATGATAAGGGTAGAAACTAAAGAAGAAAAGGGTTATGCGAAAGAAGAAGGCAATCAGATCAAGGGCCAAGGGATAAATGTAAATTGGAAGAACAGTGTTGAACGCGATACTGGAAATGTGTTATGAATTTGATATCTCTTATTTCTCTTATTTCTCTTATTATATAAGACTTTCCTAAACAATCTCTAAGAGACGTACATAACTGAGACTTTCCTAAACAGTCTCAGTCACGTGTCTCAATACCCCCCTCAAGACGGGGCATGCAGGTCACAAATGCCCATCTTGGATAAAATAGCATGGAACTGAGCTTTTCCCAACGACTTTGTGAATATATCCGCCAACTGCATTGTGGTAGGAGTATAAGAAGGTAGAATAATCTTTTGTATTACCGCATCCCTTACTAGATGACGGTCCACTTCAATATGTTTTGTTCTTTCATGAAAAACAGCGTTCTTCGCAATATATAAAGCTGATTGACTATCGCAAAGAAAACTCATCGCTTGTGTATGATAAACCCTCAAATCACTGAGTAATTGTTTCAACCATTTCAATTCACATGTAGCCGCCGCCATGGAACGATATTCTGCTTCAGCCGAGCTACGAGACACAGTTGGTTGCTTCTTAGTCTTCCAAGATACTGGCGAATCTCCAAAACAAATAAACCATCCCGTCAGTGAATTCCTAGTTAAAGGACAACTTGCCCAATCTGAATCACACCAACCTCTCAAGGTTAAACTACTATCAGAGCGCAACAGAATTCCTTGTCCAGGATTCTTTTTCAAATATCTAACCACACGAAGTGCTGCTTCCCAATGCTCCATTCTTGGTCGTTGCATAAACTGAGATAAGATATGCACTGAGTAAGCAAGATCTGGTCTGGTGACAGATAAATATATCAAACGTCCAACCAATCTTCTATACTTTTCTACATCATAAAGCAAATCTCCTGTTGCTAAAGCAAGACGATGATTGGTTTCAATAGGAAATTCTGCAGGTTTCACACCCAATAAACCTGCCTCCATTATAATATCCAACGCATATTTCCTCTGGCATATGTAGAAACCTCGTTTACTACGAGCCACTTCCAAACCTATGAAGTATTTTAATTTTCCTAAATCTTTCATCTTAAAACATTGACCCAAGTACGCTTTAAATTGTGTAAGCGCAACTAGATCATTCCCTGCAATAATTAAATCATCAACATACACCAGCACATTAAGTTGCATCTTTCCCTTCATCATAGTAAAAAGAGAATAATCTGAGTATGATTGCCGAAACCCATAATTCTTCAATGCAGTTGATAGCTTCGCAAACCAACACCGCGGTGCTTGTTTTAGGCCATACAACGATTTCTTCATCTTACACACCATATTCGGATTACCCTTAGCAAATCCTGGTGGTATTTTCATATATACTTCCTCTTCCAAATCTCCATGTAGGAACGCATTATGCACATCCATCTGATGCACATACCACTGTTTAGCTGCAGCTACATCCAAGAACATACGAACCGTTGTCATCTTTGCCACTGGTGCAAATGTCTCATTGTAATCTAATCCTTCAACTTGATGATTTCCAAAAATCACAAGTCTCGCCTTTAAACGTACCAAATTCCCGTTTTCATCATATTTTTCCGTATATATCCACTTACTTCCTAAAGCTTTCTTACCAGGTGGCAGTTCTGTTAGATCCCATGTGCCTTGTTCTTCTAAGGCCCGTATTTCTTCCGCCATTGCTTTCCTCCAGCCTGGATGTTTCATTGCCTCTCTGAAATTCCTCGGCTCAGACTTTGCAGATATTGTAGCAATATAATTTTTATGCATGTCCGAAAACCTGTCACAACTAACATAATATGTCAAAGGATAAGGTGTACCTGAGGATGATGACTGTGATGATTGAGAGTGAGATGGACTATTTTCTCTAATGGTGCATGTCACAAAACCTTTAAGTCTGCTCGAGGGAATCTTCTGACGCTTCCCCTTTCCTAAATCTTCATTCACAACAGCAGCATCCGTGGCTTGTTCATCATTGTTCACAACAGCATAATTTTCTGACGATGTAGTCTGACGCTGAACAGCGACATCTTCAGCAGGTGCCGCAGTTTGTACTGCGATATCTCCATCTATATGTCGCTGTTTTCCTGTAGTTTCTTCACCGCCAGCGGATAGGCACTCTTCATCATCACTCCACTCTTCACCATTACGATCAGTCTCAGCTGTAGTCCCAGCAACATCAGTCGCTATATGACTTCTAGAGCTCCCCATAATGTCCATCTCAACTGTTTTACCATTCAACTCAGTCTTAAATGGAAATTGTGTCTCACAGAATTTCACATCTCAAGACACCATAAATTTTCTTGTGTCTAGATCATAAACTTGCCATGCCTTCTTACCATATGGGTAGCCAAGAAACACACACCTCCGTCCTCGACTAGCAAACTTATCTCCTTTACTATTTTGATCATGTACATAGCACAAGCACCCAAACACCTTCAACTGTTTATATATAGGTGGTTTTCCAAACAATACTTCATATGGTGTTTTATTATTTAGGATAGGTGTAGGCGTACGATTTATCAAGTATGCTGCTGTCAATGCACACTCTCCCCACAACCATTTCGGCAAGCTTGCTTGAAATCTTAAAGCCCTTGCTACATTCATTATATGTTGATGTTTTCTCTCCACTCTTCCATTTTGTTGAGGAGTACCTACACATGACGTCTCAAAGACTATTCCATTAGTCTTAAAATAACCACGCAATGCATTAAATTCCGTTCCATTATCACTTCTAACAATTTTAATATCTTTGTTAAATTGACGCTTCACAAGAGCAACAAATTCACGAAATTTTGATTCAACTTCTGTTTTATTCTGAATTAAATAAATCCAAACACCTCTTGAAAAATCATCCACTATTGTCAGAAAATATTGAGCTCCACATGATGAAGGGATCTTATAAGGACCCCATAAATCTGTGTGAACTAAATCAAAAATACAATCTGATTTACTCAAACTACTAGAAAAACTGCTTCTACGATGCTTTGCCCGAGGGCAAATACCACAAGCATCATTATTCATTTTGATTAATCTACTCACACCTTGCAACTTCTGCAAAACTTTCTCTGAAGGGTGTCCCATACGTTGATGCCACAACTCATATGTATCTTCACGCACAGCCATAACTTCAACATGCGGCACACCACAGAAAATATATAGTCCACCTTGTCTCTCAGCCACTCCAATCATCCTCCTCGTAGACCGGTCCTGTATAAGACATAATTTGTTAGTACACTGAAGAATACAACTCATCTCATCAATAAGTTGTGTGACTGAAATTAGGTTACAGGTTATCTTTGGCACATAAAGCACGTTTTCAAGTTTCAATCCACCAGGAAGAATCACAGTTCCTATTTTCTCATAGGATGCATACTTTCCATCACGCAATCCAACTGAACATGCCCTAATATCTCTTACACTTATCATGTTAAGAAGTTCATACGTAACATGGTTTGTTGCTCCTGTGTCAACAATCCAAGATGTTTCATTCTTTTTACCTTGTAGATGAGAACCCGACTTTCTTGAGTTTAAAAACTCCATCACCTGTTGTACTTGTGCAGCTGTTACTCCTACTAGACATGCTTCATCAGCTGATGACGTACCAACACTATCTTTTGCTGCCGAAACTTGCAGGTTATGAGCACGGACAGGATTCCCTCCTTGTCCTCTACCTCCTCTTCCAGCACGTCCTCTTCCTCCAGTTCTTCCTCCTCTGCCATTCTTTGGTCTGTCTCCCCACTATTCTGTATATCCAATGATTTTAAAACACCCATCATCTGAGTGTCCTTGTCTGCTGCAAGTTTTGCAGTACTTGGTGGGATCATAAGCACTATTAAGTAGGCGTTGATCAGCTTGCACTTTGAAGGCCATAATATTCTCTTGCATCTTTGTAGGTACTACTCCATCTCCAATCTTTAGGCGTTCTGAGTTCACAATGGTTTGATATGCAACATCTACAGACGGCAATGGTTCCCTTGCAAGCAATTGTTCACGCAAAGAACTGTATACAGAATCTAACCCAATCAGAAAATAGTGCAAGAAATCTTCTTCTCTTAACATACTTACCTGAGATGCGATATTACATGTACACTGTCCACACTTGCATTGCGGTATCTTCATATAAGTCACCATCTCATCCCATATATTGTTCAATCTGCCAAAATATATATCAACTCCCTCTGTTTTCTTCTGTTTACATTCACTTAAAGATGCTTTTAGTTGACATATTCTTGTTCCACTAACAACACAAAATCTTCTCTTCAGGTGTGCCCATAATAGACTTGCATCCTCATAATCTCCCAGGGTTGATCTTACCGACAACTCCAACGTGTTACCAATCCATGACACCAACGTTGATTGCACTGCTATCCAATCTTCTAACTGATCTGGATCTTCAGGTCGCTTGATGGTTTCATCAATGAAACCATATTTTCTCTTGGATATCAGCGATCTTCTTATGGCTCTAGCCCATTCATCATAATTATTCCCTCTCATAACTATTGGAGTGATGATAGTTCCTGGTCCATCACTCTATCCTAGATGATATACAGGATTCTTCTTCTGCGTATCATATTCCATCACCTTCCCTTTTGATGATTCAATCTCATTGACCATCTTTAGTTTTTTTTTTTTTTTTAGGTTTCAAAACTGGCTCTCGATGCCATGTTAAGAATTTGATATCTCTTATTTCTCTTATTAACTTGTTCTTCCTTTTACAATACGTTGATACATATATATATGATTCATACTTGGGAAAGAAATAACTTCCTAACACGACTCTAACTCTTGACCAATATAAAGAGTCCTAATCAAAGTACATTCCATATCAGTCTCGGATTCTCGGATTTGTTACCGAGCTTAGAAGTCTTATTATATAAGACTTTCCTAAACAATCTCTAAGAGACGTACATAACTGAGACTTTCCTAAACAGTCTCAGTCACGTGTCTCAATAAAATGCGATTAAAAGTCTGCAAAAATTGAAAAAAGTATTAAAACGAAGCGAAGGAGAAACATTGCGTGGAACTAATTAACCATTCCTAAATAGCTTATCTTCTGAACGAAGGGTGAAGCAGGACGAGGCAGTAAAATACAAGAGCTCTCAAGAATTGGATGCCACGTCCTCTCTAGAGTTGCAGAATGCATTCTCATACTTCTATGCACAAATTAACTTACTATGAATGGGAGGAGATGCATTATTCAGCTTTAAAAGGATACAAAGTAAAAGCTTGCGAGACCTGGTAAAAAGGTGGAAGCTTCAGTGCGACAATATCTTTAGTCACACAACAGAAAATGATTCGGTTCACAATATAGATGAGGAAATGATTGCCTTCTTCTTTTGCACAACCCTTTAGTTGAAGTTGATTTTGCACATCATATTCCTAATAAAATTTGGATTAGAACAAAGTTTGGAGGTTTCTTTCAAGATGTGTTGATTCCTGATTGTCCTAAATACTGCTCATCTTGCAAAATTGTTGGTCATCTAAATGCTGAATGGAGAATGGATAAATACAAGAAATAAAATGATCAGCAGGAACAATTGAGGACTCAAACTAAAAATATGGAGGATAAGAGTGATCCAAAAGATAAGCCTAATCCAATTCCTTTTGATATCTGTGATTTTTCTTCTAAAGAAGATTCAGTTGTAGCCTCTATTCAACACAATGTGTTACCAAGTACCTCAAGTGCAGAAGTACTATTACAACAAAGTAAATTTAGTCCACTGGAGAGTGTTGAAAGTGCAGAAGATCCTGGTGAAATAATAAAATAAGTTTCATCCCCAAAAGTGGTTTCTACATCAAATGTGTTATCAACTCCAAAAGTGGTATTAACTCCAATGGTGGTCTCAACACCAAGAATGGTTTCATCACCAAAAGAAATTAATGAAGTGGAAGTGAATAGCAACATTGTTTCATTTGTTAATGGAACAAATGGTACAGTAATTAATACACCAGTACAAGTTACTTCTTGGTACAAAGTGGTGGAGAAGGAAATGGTTACTTCACAGGCTACTACATCTCATATTCCAAGTCCATCTGATCAAATAAAGGTACCCAAACAAGCTGCTCTTAATAATAAATACAATTTAGAAAGAATCAAGGTAAAGGGGGTACTAGAAACCCTCCACCTAAACAATGAATATAATATTTTGGAATGTCAGGGGACTAAGAAGATTAAAGGCTCATGACAAACTTTGGTCTTTAGTTAATCAATTTAGTCCTTATTTAGTTTGGGTTGCAGAACCAAAAATCAGTTGTAGTGCTTCCTTCTGTCAAAAGTTAAATCTTCCTGGAATGGAAAAGATGGTTATTCATAATTCTTGTCAAGGTAGGAAAGGGAATATTTGGTTGTTCTGGAAAAAATGTATTGCACAGCCACAAGTAGTATCTGTTTCTAGTCAAATGATAACAGTAAGTGTTGGTGATGTTCTAGTTTCTGGTGTTCATGCTCATGTTAAGGTTGTTCAAAGGAGGTTCTTTTGGTCTGAAATGCAAATTATAAGTGATCTTAATAGTCTATGGATTATACTTGGGGATTTCAATGCAGTAATGTCACATGAAGAGAAATTTGGTAGTAGACTTCCAAATAGAAATGCAATGTTGAAATTTAATGAATGTATTAATCAGTGTGAACTTTTAAATGCTCCAAAAAATAGTCTTCAGTTCTCTTGGTCCAACTGTCAACAAGGTAACAAGAGGATTTTATGTAACTTAGACAGAGTTCTTTTTAGTCAACAATGGTTACAAAAGTATGGGGATTGGGGATATAAGGTTGGAATGAGGATTTTTTCAGATCATGCTCCTCTACTTGGTGGAAGTGCAAGCATTCCTAAACCAAAAAATACTCCTAGAAAATTTCAAAAAATGTGGGTTAGTCATCCTAATTTTCTTCAAGTAGTTTCTGAAAGTTGGGAAAACATAATAGTTGGTGATCCTGCTTTTCAATTTTTACAAAAGTTGAAGGAACTAAAAAAGGCTCTAAATGATTGGAATTGGAAGGTTTTTGGAAATGTTAAAGTGAAAATAAAAGAAGCTGAAAAGAGAGTAAAAGTTGCAACTGAAGTTTCTGACAGGAATCCTTTTGATGAAGAGGCTCTCAATGACTTTGTAAAAGCTCAGAATGAACATGCTAGTAGAGAGGTCCAAGAAAATACTATATTAAGGAAAAAATCCAGAATTAAATGGATTAAATAAGGATCAGATAATAAAAGTTTTTTCCACACAAATATGAAGATTAGGAATGCAAGAAACATGATTACTGAAATAGAAGATAATGATGGCAATGTGCTTGCAGATCAGGATCAAATTGCTCAACATTGGGTTAATCATTTTCAGAAGAAATTTGAGCTTGTTCCTGTGAATGTTGATGATGAATTATTGGAGGTGATTCCAAAATTTATTACTGAAGAGGATCAAAGAATGTTAGATGTAATGCCTGAAGAAGATGAGATCAAGAAAACTATTTTTGAAATTGATCAAGATAGTGCTCCTGGTCCAGATGGCTTTTCTGGTATTTTCTATAGAAGCTGTTGGGAAATTATTAAAAAAGATTTGGTTGATGCTATTCAATTTTGTTGGAGAAGAATATTTATACCTAAAGGAATGAATTCCAGCTTCTTATTCTTACTTCCTAAAACTCAAGCTGCAAAAACTTCCAATCATTTCAGACCAATTGGATTGAGTAATGTGATATTTAAAATTTTCATAAAAATAATTACAAGAAGAATGAGTGAATTGATGAAGAAATTGATATCTCCTCAACAGGTTGCTTATGTAAAAGGCAGAAGTATCCATGAGCAGAGTCTTCTAGCTTCAGAGTTGGTAAATGAAATGAAATTTAAAAGAAGAGGTGGAAATGTAAGTATGAAACTTGATATTTCACAAGCTTATGACACTGTGAGTTGGGATTTCTTGGTCAAGGTTTTAAAAAAATATGGTTTTTCGATGGTTGGTATGATTGGATCATAACCTTGTTCAAATCAGCAAGAGTATCAGTTTTATTAAATGGAGGACCTTGTGGTTTCTTTCAAGTGGAAAGAGGGATGAGACATGGAGATTCCTTATCTCCAATTCTTTTTGTAATAATGGAAGAGGTGCTCAGTAGAAATATCACTGCCCTAGTGGAAAAAGGTAAAATGCAACCAATGGTTACAAAAAAAGGTATTCATCCAACACATCTTTTTTTTGCAGATGATGTGTTCATTTTTAGTAATGGTGGTAGGAAAAGTTTATTAAATATACTTCATCTTTTGGATACTTATCAAGATTGCTCTGGTCAAGTAATTAACAAAAGTAAGAGTAAACTATTTGTGGATGGCACTACTCAGCAAAGGAAGAATATAATTAGTGAGATTGTGAATATGGAGATTGCTATTTTTTCCTGATAAGTATTTAGGTGTATACTTGTCTCTAGGAAAAGTTACTTCTTCAATGGTTTGGTCTATAATAGAATTGATTCAGAGGAAGTTGGCAGCATGGAAAGGAAGATTGCTATCTTTTCAGGATAGGCTAGTCATGGTGAAATCTGTTATATGCAGTTTTCCCATTTATAATATGTCAATCTACAAATGGCCTGGTTTTGTGATTAAAGTGTGTGAAAATCTAATAAGAAACTTCTTGTGGACTGGTGATGGTGATGTTAGGAAGTTTAAGACAATTTCCTGGAAAAGAGTTTGCACTCCTTATGAAGAAGGTGGTCTTGGAATTAAAAGATTGGAGATTATTAACAAGTCATTATTAATGAAGATGATGTGGGAAATCTTAAATTCCAGAGAGGAATGGGCTTTATTTTTCTCTACAAAATTCAAGGATAGGAAGGGACAATGGACTTGTAATTGAAAGCAATCTACAGCTTGGAATGGCTTAAAATGGGCATGGAATGTGTTAAGAGAATATATTAGATGGAAAGTTGGTGATGGCTCACAAATTTCTGTTTGGTTTGATACTTGGATTGATGGGAAGTCCATAATTGATGCAATTGGTTACACTGAGTATATAAATGAAAGTTCAATATTTGATTCAGGAGAATAATTGGTGTATTCCAACTGAAATTCATCAAATCCTTCATGGGGTGACCTTGCCAGTCATAAATTGTGGGGTTGATCAAAGAATATGGTCTGTGAGCAAGGATGGAGAATTCTACACACATATGGCTGTGGACAAAATCAGACATAAAGAATATGTTCTTCCTTGGACTAAATACATTTGGAAGAACTTTTTGCATCCCAGCATTGCTAGCAACATCTGAAAAATACAACAAGAAGTTTATGTTGATGATGAGGTAATGAGAGACAGAGGTTTTGAATTAGCTTATATGGGTTGCATTTATATGTCAGCTCAGGATAACATGATGCATACAATGTGGGATTGTGATTTCAGTATTGCTGTTTGGGATTGTTTGAACAGTGTCTTTGGTTTTGCTAAACCAAAGTATTTTGAAGATGTTTGCTTGGAAGCTAAACAGAGGAGTTCATTTGTAAAGCAGGTCTGCGTGATTGCAGTGTGTGTTACAATGAGGGAATTGTGGTTTCAGAAGAATGCTAAGTTGTTTGAGGAGAAAAGCCAAACTTGGCTGGTTTTAAAGGTAGAATTCTGCAGCTGGTTCATGATGGTAGGCATAGAATCAATGGAGTTAGCTGGAATCATCAATATGATTCTCAGGTGAAGTCCTTCTTCAGAATGTAAAGGTTGGCTGAAGTGTTTTCTAATTTCTTGCTTTTAGGTTTATGTTTTAGGCACGACCAAATTAGGGTTTGGACGGCATGGCTGGCAGGGTTAGCATGCCTTTGGCGCGGAGATGTGGCTGGCATGGCATGCCATTGGCACGATGGTGCGGCTGGCTTGGTTGACATGCCTTTGGCGCAAAGATGTGGCTGGCATGGCATTCCATTGGCACGATGGTGGGGCTGGCATGGTTGGCATGCCTTTAGCGCGGAGATGTGGCTGGCATGGAATGCCATTGGCACGATGGTGCGGCTGGCATGGTTGGCATGCCTTTGGCGCAGAGATGTGGCTGGCATGGCATGCCATTGGAACGATGGCGCGGCTGGCATGGTTGGAATGCATTTAGCGCGGAGATGTGGCTGGCGCATGCTGGTGTGGCTGGCATGCCTTATACGCGGAGATGTGGCTGGCATGACATGCCATTGGCGCGGAAATGTGGCCGGCATGGTATGTCGTTGGCACGGTGGTGCGGCTGGCATGATTGGCATGCCTTTGGCGCGGAGATGTGGCTGTCATGGCATGCCATTGGCACGATGGTGCGGCTGGCATGGTTGGCATGCCTTTGGCGCGGAGATGTGGCTGGCATGGCATGCCGTTGGCACGGTGGTGCGGCTGGCATGGTTGGTATGCCTTTGGCGCGGAGATGTGGCTGGCATGGCATGCCGTTGGCACGGTGGTGCGGCTGGCATGGTTGGCATTCCTTTGGCGCGGAGGTGTAGAAATTAGGGTTTAGCGTGTTGAAACCCTAATTAAAATATACGGTATGTGTGATTGGAACGCTTGGCTAGCATGTGCGGCTGGCATGTGCGGAGACGATGCCTGTCAATACTGAGGGTTCTGTCGTGGAACATAGCATATACATATAAAAAAAAATGTACCCTGGTAAATTTTTCGTAGACGTATTGAAAGGCTCAATAAATGTGCTAGTGGAGATATTGGTAATCATTGCTCTATTTCCTTACAGAGTGACGTCACGTCAGACTAAGGTTTTACGATTTTAACCCTAAGCTAAAAACCACCATCTACAATCGCATATCGCACAATTTTGCGAACTAAGTTAACACGCAAAAATTAGGTACCCAGCCTCCATAAGTAGAGGTTTTAATATGTAGCTTTGCTGCCCCCTAATGATGTCTTACTTGTTCGTCGTATAGACTTTGTTTCGTTTTTGGCTTGTTCGCACATAGAAAGAACTTTACTTCGCATTAATGTTTATTTGATTGGTACATAGCTTGGTTTCTTTATTGCATCATTTCAGTATAATAGATGTTGTTTCTTCATGTATGCCTTTCGCATGATAAATCAAATGCGACGCGTAATCTTCTTTTCTCGTTTAGTTGTTGTCTTCCGTGGCCAGCCTTAGTTTCTTTTAGATGATATGCGATCATTTCCGCATCTTTTTTTTTCTTTTTTTTTTGCTGAATCACATTTTTTATTGATTGAAAGGCAAAAGCAAAAACAGGACTGACTCAAGGAGAACAAAGCCATTTCGTCCATGCCTCCATGCCGCTGGCTTCCAAACGAAGGGTTGCAACAATTAACGGCCACCCTTCCTTCTGAGATGCAAATCTTAGCCGTACAAGTTCGCCACCAAACGCGTGGAAACTTCTGGCCCAATGCCAAACCCTAATTTGGCCACGCCAAAGCCATGCCGGCCATGCCACCATGTCGCTGGCTGCCAACATCCCTCCTGAATGCTTCTTGAGTTTTACTTTCGGGCTGTTTTCACCTCCCGAACGAGATCAAAACCTAAATATTCTCGCGTGGGGAGATAGGAAATTCTTTTTCGTGCAGAATGGACAGACGGACCATCAATATCCGAGTCCGTACGAGAATTCTACAGCGATTCTAGTAAAGGGCGCTAATTAGGGTTTCTGCATACCAAACCCTAATTTAGACAAAGGCGCACGCTGCCAGCGGCTCCCTTCCAATCCGCACTCTGCCAGCGGCTCCCTTTCAAGCCGCAAGCGCTTCCCTTCCAAGCCGCACGCTGCCAACTGCTCCCTTCCAAGTCGCAAGCGATTCCTTTACAAGCCTCAAGCTCTTCCCTTCCAAGACGCAAGCAACTCCCTTCCAAGCCGCACACTGAAAGAGATTCCCTTCGAAGACGCACACTGCCAGCAGCTCCACTTCATGCCAAACGGAAGGTAGCCACGATCAACGGCTACCCTTCCCCCCGAGATGCATATCTCAGCCGTACAAACTTGCCATCAAACGACTTGTGTCAATCTCTTGGATCCGGTGCATACTCTTGGCCACGGTACAAAAACCCTAATTTGGTCATGCCAAAGCCATGCCGGCCATGCCTCCATGTCGCTGGCTGCCAAACGGAAGGTTGCAACAATCCACGGATACCCTTCCTTCTAAGATGCAAATCTCAGCCGTACAAGTTCGTTATCGAATCGGCAAGACTCTCAATTTTAACTTTCCAAACAATAGCAACATGCTACATGTTTTCCACGAAAACACTCGAGACATCAAAACATGTCACAAACTGGGGGATGCTCATCAGGGTATTGGTCTGGCGGTTTACAGCGTGCGGCGTGCAATACGCCCGTTACAGGAAAGTGTCATAAGAGTGAGGCGGTTAGTAAATACAAGAAGTAGTGGTGAAACGTTTTCTTCATTATGGAAACATCAATTCCGGGCGTTACCCGTTACCGCTTTCTTCCATTACTCAACCGTTTCCACTTCTTACGAGGCCAGGGTACGTTTCGTTGCAACTTGTATAAATAGGTCTCACCTATTTCCACCAAAGAAAAGTTTTGGTCAGGAGCATACAACACTCATAAATCACTTGTTAGCTTTCCAATATGCTAGCGTTTCACTTTCTGATACAAGTCGTCAAGCAACTACTCTTTTGGAATCAACTATTCTGGTCTCAACACTCTCTTCGCTTCCCTCCCTAAGACCAAACCTTCTCCTTCACTTTGTGACCAATGCAAGTATGGAACGGAAATTTCTTGGTTTAGGCCGGATTTGTACAGATTGGTCTCTCGAATCAAAGTACTCCCTTGTAGTACATTGTTTAGGGTTTAGACTCGTTTCTCACCCACACATCCGAAATTACCAAAATCCGCAGAAACTGTTTTCACCCTCAAACAATTGGCGACCACAGTGGGAGGTCAATATCTCGGTTGCAATATCGATTTCCAATTTCCAGTTTCATCTTTCAATTCCGATCTCAAGATGGTAGAAGCAAACAATCCGCTCGGAAATCAATGTCTCAGTTTTCAGTTAGCACACGACGAGGAGTGACTGGGAACTTATCGCGGTCAGGACGACGTCACCCATAAAACTACGGCGGACATGCCTATGACTAGGGTTTGCACCAAGATGGAAGAACAAGCTAAAGGAGGAACGCTGGAATACATACCTGGAAGATTCTCGTTGTGTTGCTACTGCTTTGCCGCTAGCTCCAAGACGAGGGAATAAAACTGATGATACGGGATAAAGAAGATGGGTAGCGCCTTTTATAGGCACGATGTTTTTGGAGCTCGAATGTAGGAAGGTTTCTTATTTTTGGTTAGACATGGGAAGAGGCAACCGGTCCCGCTAGCAACGCTCCATGGCGCCAACAGGCTGTGGCCAAGCTAGCGCTAACAGCTTGCATCGTTTCCAGCGCTAGCAACATGCATCTTTCCAGCGCCAGCAGATTGTATCCTTCCAGCACCAACAACTTGCATCCTTCCAGCGCTAACATCTTGCATCTTTCCAGCGCCAATAGCTTGCATCCTTCCAACGCTAATATCTCACATCCTTTCCAGCACCAGCATCTTGCATCTTTCCAGCGCCAGCAGATTGCATCCTTCCAGCGCCAGCAGATTGCATCCTTCCATCGCCAACAACTTGCATCCTTCCAGCGCTAACATTTTGCATCTTTCCAGCGCCAGCAGCTTGCATCCTTCTAGCGCTAACATCTTGCATCCTTTCCAGTGCCAGCAGCTTGCATCTTTCCAGCGCTAGCAGATTGCATCCTTTCAGCGCTAACAACTTGCATCTTTCCAGCGCAAGCAGCTTGAATCCTTTCCAGCGCTAACAGCTTGCACCCTTCCAGCGCCATCTTTTCGCTCCACTGCCATCCAAAGTCCAGCGCCATCTTCTCCGTTCCACAACCAGCCAAAGCAGCGTCATCCTCACCCTTCGAAACAGCGCCATGGCTTCAGGACTCCGTGATCAAAACCGTGACATTTCTGCACGATACACCTACGATCACAAGAACCAGAGCCGCTTCCACCACCCCCAACGTTTCTTCAAGTATGACAGCTCCAACGGTCACCAGAGCCTCCGCTACTCCACCATCAGGATGAGAGACTGGAGGAGCCAGAAGAAGCCGACCTCCTTTTACCATTGTTGATTTGATGGAAAGACAAAAGGTTCTCGTAATGCTCAGACAGACATGGCTATAACTCATAAAGAGATATATATTTTCCTCAAGACACTGACGGAGCGGCCAACATAAGAGTCACGTCGACCCAAGAGGGGGCTGACAAGGGATACTTTTAACATCGGCGCAGGCACTTCAGCAGGACGTGCGTTTATAGATGAAGAGGCTCGCTTTTCTCTTGGGCGCCCAGTAGAAGGGAATCAGCAATCCAATTTCATCACACGTAAAGATTAGGAACTACTTCTCCAAAATCGAGGCAAAGGAAATTATCAACCCCCCAGAGTTCACAAAGATCTTCTTCCCGTCAGGAGCTGCATGATTTCTGGGGACTTCTCCCAAAAAATCGTGTAGTCTATGATGGAACATTTATGTGATATTCTATATTTCTCCAAGGCGCAACATCAAGACATATTTGCATCCCTCAACCGCACTGCATCAGGAAAGAAGCTGTTTCCATCCAGGGAAGTCGTTCCCAAACCAAAACCTATCCTGGAAAGCACGATTGGTATATGGAACTGGGGACTCCTAACCATCGTTCACTTGAAGGATGTCGAGTTTGACGGCACGTTGATTGACGCAGCCGCTCCGCTTCAACATTCGCTCCAGAAGCCGCTTCGCTTCAACGTCCTCCAGCAGCGTCTCCGCTTCAACGTTCGCTCCAGCAGCCGCTCCGCTTCAACGTCCTCCAGCAGACGCTCCACCCTAACGTCCTCCAGCAGTGGCTCCGCTTCAATGTTCGCTCCAGCAACCACTCCGCTTCAGCGTTCTCTCCATAAGCTGCTACAGGATCCGAAACCGAAGTTTCAGCGTTTGGCTCCTTAAGTACCAACGTCCTCTCCAAGAGTCGAATCCGCTTCAACGCTACTCCTTCCTACAAAGGGTTGTGCCACCACGCTCCCCATGTCAAGGATCATGATCGTAGCCAACCAACCTTCGTAGTCATGGACACCTTTTGATTCATCCCTCCAAAACTCATGATCATGGACAGTTTGCTCGCTTACGCATCCAGCAAATACTTTTACTTCCATGGATGCCCATACAATTCCAGCCAACCTACTTTGTTCCCAAGACAATGCAGTATCTTCTGATTACATCTGCTACAAAAAATTTTTGCCTCTCATATGTTGATACCATCCAGAGCTTCACCGCAGCAGCAATCACTACAAAGGTAACCCGTACTCCTCCATATTTTAGTTTCATGTGGAAGAAGTAACAAAATCACCAGTACGAACGCACGATGGTGATGTCTTTATCTTGGTCAACCTACTGACCATACAAGATGGAAACATGTAAACCATACTTGGGGAATGAGGATCTACGCGGAATCCCTTCCCTGTCAAATCTCAGAAGACACAGTCAAACGAAGGCCATATCCACAACAAGGTCATCTACTCTTCAAGGGTGTAGCGCAAGAATATCATCACCTCTCTGTCTAGAAGGCGCCTTCAACACTTTACGAGGCCGCGGTGGATCCCAAGCCTGCTCAGAAGAAAACAACATCAAAAACTAAAGAAAAATGCGACTGGGGACTGCTCATCGCATTCCATCCCGACGACCATCAAAGACTCATGAGATAACTCCAGAGACGCGGCTGAAACATTTTCTTGAAGAAACATAGGGAGCCACGATAAACAACATAACTCTCTCATTCCTACCTCTTCCCTATCCAGAATATTTCTTCCATGTGAATTCCTGAGCATCCCAGTGTCACATCCAGAAGAGTACAATAATATTGTATCAAATCCTGTGGACATGGATTCAAGGCGATGCAATGAAAGTAGGCTACACATGGGGACTACCAGCATGGGACTCTTTCACTCCCCTCAACCTGGTTATTTCTGATTTCAACATCATCACTGCCGAAGTTTAACGAGCCGCAGGAATTTCTCAACATGAAGCCATACATGTGCATCGAAGACTCCAAAAGCACGTCACAAAGATACATTCACATATTCGTCCATGCCATCGGATCTAACAAAAATATAACTGGGGACTGCTCACAGCATCCCATTCCATACGATAGTCCAAGATTCAGAAGCTGGTTCGAAGGATGTCTCCTGGAAAAAAGTCCTTGAAGACTTGATAGCAGCACATCGACAACAGAATGTCTCCCAACTCATCTATTTCATCATGTTACTTCGGAAGATTTCTACCATACAATCATCCACAATATATCATCATCGCGATCAGAAGGTCCAGATACTGAACAACCTAAAGTCAAGGATGGACCGACAACGCAACCACAATCCCCAAGGTTATCCCTGACATGATCGTTGTCGAGTATATATTTCATCCATCCATCCCGAGAATGCAATGGAATTTGGTAAATTTTGGAATCCACTGGAGAGACACTGCAGGCGAAAGCACGGATCTAGACGAGCAACAGAAAACAGAAGAGGGTCGATACCTCTTTTCATACGGACGGAGTTTCTAGAGTTTGAACAGAATAAAGATTCCTTATTGCTCCGTGAACGTGAATATATGATTGGGCGCGACTATGCCACCTCGGGCCCACAACATCCCCCCTGAATTCTTCCTGAGTTTTACCGTCGGGTTGTTTTCACCTCCTAAACGAGCTCGAAACCTAAATATTCCCGCATAGGAAGATAGGAAATTATTTACTGATCGAAATGGAGGGTCGGACCATCAAAATCTGAGTTCGTACGAGAATTCTATAACGATTTTAGTAAGAGGCGCTAATTAGGGTTTCGGCATGCCAAACCCTAATTTAGAAAAAGTTTCCAGGCACCATCACCACCGTTTGATGTCCGAAGTTCCAGCGTCATCACCACCGTTTGGTAGCCTAAATTCCGAAACCAGTTTACACCATTCCACGGACTGAAAACAGTTTCCACCATTCCGCGTACTGAAGCCAGTTTTCACCTGGACCGAAGACAGTTTCCACCATTCCAAGCCAGGCCAACGCCAGCGGCTCCATTCCAAGCCGACCAATGCTGACGGCTCCATTCCAATCCGAACAACGCCGACGGCTCCATTTCACACCAAGTCTATGCTAGCGGCTCTCTTCCAAGCTGACGCCAACAGTATGCATCTCAGCCAGCAACCATCTCTACCACTCCACGGCCTAGCCAGCAGCACCACGAGATGAATTTACGCAAAGCCACCAACGCAAGAGTCATGGATTCTCTTTACCTTCCGAAAAAGGTTAGCCGGATCTCCCTGACCATCTTTTCATGACTTTCTATTTCGATTTTGTCCTTGTCTGTCACTATCTCATGCTTACCTCGCAACAATGCACTGTTCCGAGCTAAGCAGAGGACTTAATGTTGATGGTGGTTTTTATCTTAGGGTTAAAATCGTAAAACCTTAGTCTGATGTGACTTCACTCTGTACGAAAACGGAACCATGAGTACCAATATCTCCACAAGCATATTTATTGAGCCTTTCAATACGTCCATGAAAAATTTACCAGGGTACCTTTTTTTATATGTATATGCTATGTTCCACGGCAAACCCTCAGTATTGTCAGGCATCGTCTCCACTCATGCCAGCCGCGCATGCTATCCAAGCGCGCCAATCACACATACCGTATATTTAAATTAGGGTTTCGACACGCTAAACCATAATTTCCACACCTTCGCGCCAAAGGCATCCCAACCATGCCAGCCGCACCACCGTGTCAATGGCATGCCATGCCAGACACATCTCCGCGCCAAAGGCATGCCAACCATGCCAGCCGCATCACCGTGCCAACGGCATGCCATGTCATCCACATCTCCGCGCCAAAGGCATGCCAACCATGCCAGCCGCACCACCGTGCCAACGGCATACCATGCCAGCCACATCTTTGCGCCAAAGGCATGCCAGCCGTATCACCGTGCCAACGGCATGCCATGCTAGCTACATCTCCGCGCCAAAGGCATGCCAACCATGCCAGCCGCACCACTGTGCCAACGACATACCATGCCGGCCATATCTCCGCGCCAAAGGCATGCCAACCATGCCATCCGCACCACCTTGCCAATGGTATTCCATTCCAGCCACATCTCCGCGCCAAAGGCATGCCAGCCACACCACCGTGCCAATGGCATACCATGCCATCCACATCTCTGCACCAAAGGCATGCCAACCATTCCAGGCGCGCCTGGTGGGCCCGGAGATATGTATAAAATTAAGCGCAGAGAAACGCGGGCCTACAGTAATACCGCAAGTGCACGGTCGTCAGTTGTAGCTCGTGCAAGTACGGGTCGATCCACAGAGACTGGGAGTGTTTTGTAGTGTTCTAGCTATTTGGGCTCTAAATTGCTATTGTTGGGCTTTGATTACCCTTTGAATAAATTGGGCCTAATGGGTTTGTTTTTAACAATGAAATGAACTGAGCTTGGGCTCAGTTGGTCTTTGAAATGTAAATGGGCTTGTGATTGAAGTTGGCTTTGGCCTTATTCCTAAGAATGAACTGGGCCTCAGTCTTTGAGTTAGGCTTTTGGGTTAAGCCCACAGTTGAATGGTTTGGGCCTCAGTTATGTACACAGTAGAGTGGGCTTAACTTCACCCAATGATGAAATGGGCTTCAACTTTTGGTTCAAACCTGGGCTTGGTATTGAACTGGACCTATAGCCAAGCAATGAACTGGGCTTGGTTTCAGTGAACTGATTTGAGCTTTGGGGAGGAAGCAGCAGCAGTAGTGGTAGCAGGGCAGCTGCAAGGGAAGTGGAGTGGCAGCCACAGGAGAAGAAGCAGCAGCCAAGTAGGAAGGAAAAGGCAGCTGCACAAGTAGGAAGGAAAGCAATGCAGCAGCAGCACAAGCAGTGGTAGCAGACAGCTGCAAGAGAAGTGGAGTGGCAGCAGCAGCTGCAGAAACTCAGATGCAGGAGGCAGTGGAAGGAGACAGCTGCAGTAGCAGTGCTGCACAAGCAATGCAAGGCAAGTGCACAGCAACAGGGGAAGGAACAGAGTTGCTGGCTAGGAAGGCAACAGGAGAAGAAGTGGCAGCAGCACAAGGCAATGCAAGTAGTAGTAGCAAGAACAGCAACCAACTAGAATGCAGTAACAAGAACAAGGAGAAACAAAAGAGAAGAAAGAGCAAATAGTGGCAGTGAAACAAACTAACAAAAATCAAATCAACCAAGGCTGTTGGCCAAGGGCAGGGAAGATGGTGAAACTGAAATGGTGACAATGCAAGGCCAAGGGAAGAATACAAGCATACAAAAAGAATGGGAAGAGAATTAGCTTGCTATGAGCACTAATTTCTCCCAATGCTCAATCACATCAGTGCATCCTAAGCATACAAAAATGGAATGGCAAGATAATCAGATTGCTATGAGCACTGATTTCTTCCATTACTCAATCAATTCAGTGCTTCAAAGGTATCTAGCCTAGCATTCCATCAAACTAACAGTGAATTAAAAACAACAGTTGAGCTAGACATGGCACTAACATGACAAATTAAAATTAAACAGGAACACATTAAACAGGAAATTAAAACATGAAATTAACAAGAACATAACAAACATTTAAACTACTAAACAGAGAATTAAAATTGCCAAACAAGAACCCTAAAAATTAACAGTGCAATTAAAATTGGAATTAAACCAAAAAATTGAAATTAAACCTAATTGGTAACTTGGCTAGTCCAAGAACAAGTTTTAACAGTGATACCCAACCCTCAATTTATACAAAAAAGGAATGACGAACCCTAATTCCCAAAACCGAGAAAACTAGGGTTAGGGTTTACCTAAAATTCTTCACCCACGTCGACGACCCATGCTCTCTTCTTGTTCCTCCTGCTCTTCCCATGCTTCTATTGCTTCTTCTTCCATCTCTGTCATGCCTATAACTCTATTTCCCTAATTTCAAAACCCTAAATTTGAGAGGGTTTGTGAAACTAGCGAAATAGGCTAATAGGATGGATGGGTTTCGATGTCTTTGATGTAGGGTGGCTATGGTGTTTGGTGATGAAGCGGCAGTGGCAGAGGTGGTGTTCTGGTGGTGGCAGGACATGGTGTCTCTGCAAATGTCGGGGAAGAAGGAGCTCAGTTGATTTTGGGAGAAGGGATGCGTTTGTTTAGGGTGTAGGTGTTCGGTCGCTAGGGTGTGAGGCGGGATCATCTGAAGTTGATGCGCAGCGAGGAGATCCGTTGGATAATCAGTTACTAATTGAATCGAACGGCACGATGTAAACAAGCTCTGAGCGACCGTTGGATTAGGTGATACAACGAAGCTGACGGCTCCAGATGGGGTTAGGTGCTGTAGTGTAAGGCGGAGATATCAAACTTTGATGAACAGCAAGGGAGCAACCGTTGGATTCAACTACCATCTAATCGGAAGGCTTGGAATTTCAGCGCTGTGGTGCTTGGCAGAGACTTCAGATTTTGATGCTCTATGAAGGAGCGACCATCGGATGCTTCTGAGAGCTGATCTGATGGCTGAGAACGGAGGCGTTTTTGTGTGTAGAAAATGAGGTTGTGTGCACCATTCTTCGCGGCTTCCTTGCGTGATTTCTCCCGGCTTTTCACTACTTTTCTGCTCTTTTCCGCTCCGCAAGTCATCCAGACTTTATTTATTACCTAAAAATGCAAAATTAAGTAAGAAAAATATTTATTCTTGAAAACAATGAAAATACAGAATATGGGATAAAATGTAGAATTAATGCATAAAAGATGAGTTAAGTGCCAACAAAAAGGGATAAATATATACATTATTTGGCACTCATCAGCGCCATCGGGCCAATGACATGCCATGCCAGCCACATCTCCGCGCCAAAGGCATGCAAACCATGCTAGCCGCACCATCATGCCTATGGCATGCCATGCCAGCCACATCTCCGCACCAAAGGCATGCCAACCATGCCAACCATACCATCGTGCCAATGGCATGCCATGCCAGCCACATCTCTGCGCCAAAGGCATGCCAACCATGCCAGCCGCGCCATCGTGCCAATGGCATGCCATGTCAGCCACATCTACGCGCCAAAGGCATGCCAACCATGCCAGCCGCATCACCGTGCCAACGGCATGCCATGCCATCCACATCTCCGCGCCAAAGGCATGCCAACCATGCCAGCCGCACCACCGTGCCAATGGCATGCCATGCCGGCAACATCTCCGCGACAAAGGCATGCCAACCATGTCAGCCACACCATCGTTCCAATGGCATGACATGCCAGCCACATCTCCGCGCCAAAGGCATGCCAACCATGCCAGCCGTGCCATCGTGCCAATAGCATGCCATGCCAGCCACATTCCACGTCAATGGCATGCCAACCATGCCAACCGCACCAATGTTCCAACGACATGCCATGCCATCCGCATCTCCGTGCCAAAGGTATGTCAACCATGCCATGCCAGCCACATCTCCGCGCCAAAGGAATGCCAATCATGCCAGCCGCACCATCGTACCAACGGCATACCATGCCGGCCACATCTCCGTGCCAAAGGCATGCCAACCATGCCATCAACACCATTGTGCCAATGGCATGCCATGCCATCCACATCTGCGCGCCAAAGGCATGCTAACCATGCCAGCCACACAACCGTGCAAATGACATGCCATGCCAGCCACTTCTCCGCGCCAAAGGAATGCCAACCATGCCAGTCGCCCCATCGGGCCAATGGCATGCCATGCCAGCCACATCTCATCGCCAAATACATTCCAACCATGCCAGCCGCATCACCGTGCCAACGGCATGCCATGCCAGCCACATCTCCACCCCAAAGGCATTCCAACCATGCCAGCCGTACCACCGTGCCAACGGCATGCCATGCCATCCACATATCCGCGCCAAAGGCATGCCAATCATGCTAGCCACACCACCGTGCCAATGGCATGCCATGCCAGCCACATCTCCGCGCCAAAGGCATGCCAACCATGACATCCGCACCACCGTGCCAACGGCATACCATGTCGGCCACATCTCCATGCCAAATGCATGCCAACCATGCCAGCCGCACCACCGTGCCAACGGCATGCCATGCCATCCACATCTCCGCGCCAAAGGCATGCCAACCATGTCAGCCACACCACCGCGCCAATGTCATGCCATGCCATCCACATCTCCGTGCCAAAGGCCTGCCAACCATGCCAGCCGCGCCATCGTGCCAATGGCATTCCATGACAGCCACATATCCGCGCCAAAGGCATGCCAACCATGCCAGGCGCACCATCGTTCCAATGGCATGCCATGCCAGCCACATCTTTGTACCAAAGGCATGCCAACCATGCCAGCTGCACCATCGTGCCAATGGCATGCCATTCCAGCCACATCTCCGCGCCAAAGGCATGCCAACCATGCCAGCCGCACCATCGTGCCAATGGCATGCCATGCCAGGCACATCTCCGCCCAAAGGCATGCCAACCCTGCCATCCACGCCAATGGCATGCTATCCCTGCCAGCCATGCTGGCCAAACCCTAATTTGGTCGTGCCCAAAACATTTCCAAAGCCATGCCGGTCATGCCTCCATGCCGCTGGCTACCAAACGAAGGGTTGCAACAATTAACGGCCACCCTTCCTTCTGAGATGCAAATCTTAGCCGTACAAGTTCGCCACCAAACACGTGGAAACTTTTGTCCCAATGCCAAACCCTAATTTGGCCACGCCAAAGCCATGCCGGCCATGCCACCATGTCGCTGGCTGCCAACATCCCTCCTGAATTTTACTTTTGGGCTGTATTCACCTCCCGAGCTAGCTCAAAACCTAAATATTTCCCTAGTAGGAGATAGGAAATTCTTTTCCGTCCAGAATGGAGGGGCAGACCATCAAAATTCGAGTCCGTACGAGAATTCTACGGCGATTCTAGTAAAGGGGGTTAATTAGGGTTTCAGCATACCAAACCCTAATTTAGACAAAGCCGCACGCTACCAGGGGATTCCTTCCAAGCCGCACGCTACCAGAGGCTCCTTTCCAAGCCGCAAGGGCTTCCCTTCCTAGTCTCAAGCTCTTCCCTTCCAAGCCGCAAGCGACTTCCTTCCAAGACGCACACTGCAAGCGATTCCCTTACAAGCCACAAGCGACTCTCTTCCAAGCCGCACACTGCCAGCGGCTCCACTTAAAGCCAAATCCATGTCGGCCATGCAACCATACCGCTGGATGCCAAACGGAAGGTAGCCACGATCAACGGCTACCCTTCCCCCTAAGATGCAGATCTCAGCCGTACAAACTTTCTAGCAAACGACTTGTGTCAATCTCTTGTCTACGGTGCCAACTCTTGTCCACGGTGTCAAAACCCTAATTTGGCCATGCCAAAGCCATGCCGGCCATGCCTCCATGCCGCTGGCTGCCAAACGAAGGTTGCAACAATCAACGGATACCGTTCCTTCTGAGATGCAAATCTCAGTCGTACAAGTTCGTCACCGAACCGGCAAGCCTTTCATTTTAACTTGCCAAACAATAGCAACATGCTACACGTTTTCCACAAAAACACTTGAGACATCAAAACATGTCACAAACTGGGGGATGCTCATTAGGGTATTGGTCTGGCGGTTTACAGTGTGCGGCGTGCAATACGCCCATTACAGGAAAGTGACATAAGAGTGAGGCGGTTAGTAAATACAAGAAGTAATGGTGAAACGTTTCCTTCATTATGGAAACATCCATTCCAGGCGTTATCCGTTACCGTTTTCTTCCATTACTCAACCGTTTCCACTTCTTAGGAGGCCATGGTACGTTTTGTTGCAACTTGTATAAATAGGTCTCACCTATTTCCACCAAATACAAGTTTTGATCAAGAGCATACAACACTGAGAATTCACTTGTTATCTTCCCAATCTGCTAGTGTTTCACTTTCTCATACAAGTCGTCAAACAACTACTCTTCCGGAATAAACTATTCTGGTCTCAACACTCTCTTCGCTTCCCTCTCTAAGATCAACTCTTCTCATTCACTTTGTGACCGAAGCAAGTCTGGAACGGCAATTTCTTGGTTTAGGCCGGATTTGTACAGATTGATCTCTCGAATCAAAGTATTCCCTTGCAGTACATTGTTTAGGGTTTAGACTCGTTTCTCACACACACATCCGAAATTACCAAAATCCACAGAAACTGTTTTCACCCTCAAACAGCGATTTAAGCACAATGTGTAGGAGGCGACCATAAGCCCTAACGCGCATCATATTGGGAAAATCCTGGAAAAGTTACTAATATTGGGGCGAAACAAAAGCTTATATGCTCGAGGCCAGTGAGAACGAACAACTCAGCAAATAAGTTCTCCGGAAAGGGGTGTAGAAATATAACCAGTGGAGTAGAAGGAGTTCTTGTATTGGATACACTCGGTCCCGAGTAAACCCACCTAGGGTGTGGTCTTCTACCCAAAATCCATATCGGCGGAGGGAATGAGATCACGAAAATAATTGATTGTCGCGTAACTGTATCGGAGGAGCCTAAACGGAATGGTTAGGGGTGACCTCATTGAAAGGGAAACTCAGGGGGAATTAAAGGGACGGCACCCTCCACTAGGGAGATGAATTGTGTCAAGACGGCAATGTATTTGGGCTTGTACTCACGGGAGTATTTAAGGCATGCCGCAATGTCGCAAATACAACCTTAGGAGGTAACAATACGATATAAGGCTATATCAAAGGCCAATGACTCGCAAACTGAGATTTCGGTGCCCAATATATTGAAGCCCATGCCCAAGGCGACCATAAGTCCTTTAAGTTCTATATATGCGGGGAAGGCAAAATAAGACCTTACATAGGAGGCAAAGTAAGAAACTTCGTCAAAGCTCACGCGAATACAAATCTCAAAAGAGCATGATGAAAGCTGAGGCATCACAGCCACGAAGTGCACGATCAAAAGACACGGCAAAACACAGAGGGAGAAACATTATCAACAGCTCGACAACCAAATAAGGGGAAAGTATAAATTTAACTTTCTCCTAAATTTAATATTCACATAATTCTGATATTCTCATAATCATGAATCCGGTATTCGTATAAGTCATGGACTATTATTCGCACTCTACCCCTTTTCGCAACATTACTTAGTTCACATAAGTAAATACTCGCACCATTCACATGACATATTTTGTATTATACCAAGCATATTATTTAAGACAATAACCCTCCCTCGAAGGTGGATAGCAGAGGCAAGTATGGGAATACTTAAATTTACATTCTTTCCACCTCCTTAGTCAGATACCTTAAACACTTTAAAGCATGCTTTCATATAGCCGAGGCATATTTAATAGGTTGACATAAGATTACTGACATTATATTAAGAATAGATGGCATTGGTATTTCAGTTACTTGTCCTATTTCCATACTTTTGAGCACAGAAAAGAAAATGCAATTGGAAAGTCATGTTATGCCCCACAAGCTTGGGAGAGCCCAGAAACCATTCACACAGTAAAAGAGAGAAATTTTTAAAAATAATAGCCTGATCATGCGAAGGAGAAACAACTTGGGAAGACTCTCCAATTTTGGTTCGCGGAATATCAGACATATCGCCCTTAAGAGACGAATCAGGTTCTTGATTGCAGTCTTTGGGGCATGTTCAGTTTCTGCTCGCGGGATTTTTTCCTGATCATTCTCCACATCTTCAGCAACTTGAGGTTCTTGGTGTTCGCCTTGGTCACCTTCAACATCTATTTCATTGATTTCACCCTCAGAGTTAGCATCGTCTCCATCAGTTTCGCCTTCTAAATTAGACTGCTCTCCCTCGGATCCATTCTCTACTTCGCTCTCAATAACTTCTTCCTCATCGCTTGACCCAAATTCAACAGGTTCATCCCAGGCACGGGAACAGGAGGAAACTCTTTGATAGAAAACCCATTTTCGGTGGTAATCAAGTCAACAACTTCTCGAGAAACCTTTTTACATTGCCTCTACATTTGATGACCAACATTAATAAGAAGAACCTTCTTGTGGCGCTTCAACAATGCATACCTAGCATCCATGCGCTCCTTGTACTCTTCAGCACCATTCCTTGTCTGAACAAGCTCATCATTCACCAAAGCAAGCCTGTTAGTAAGTTCAGCCACTTGATGCGAGGAAGATCCACCATCGCCTATGATCGTCTCCAACTCTTGTTGAGATTTCTCAAACTTCTCCCTAAGCTCACTCAGCTCGGCCTTCAGATTTTTCTCATTTTCTGCGAAAAACAAAAACAAATTAGAATCAACGACAGTTAAAGCCAAGGAGAATCACAAAGATTAATGCAGACTATTAAAGAAACCTTCTTTATGAACGAGTACAGAATCTAGAGTTTTTTTGTGCTGCTCCTGCTAGCTGACATATATAACAGCCTTGACCTTGTTTTCCTAAATATCTCCTAAGGCTTTCTCAAAATCATCATATCCCTCAATCTTAAGGCGATCGCGAATTTTCTCAATAATCGCGTGAAGTTCAAGATTTTCGTCCCGACAATCTTGAAAGGATTTCACCCCATCCTCAACGATCTTATCCTTGTCGGTTGACAAAGTCTCTTTATCCTCTTTCAAAATTTTGGCATCCCCTTTGGTTAGCGACATTGAAAATATTCCAACATTCTCCCCCTATTTTCAAAAACCATAAAACAAAGTTAAAACTTTTAAATCAGAGTGACTGCATCACCGAAGTGACTGCCTACGTACCCGAGTGGGATCAAGCCAACATAGTTCAAGCACAATTGAGACTAAGCATCATCGTTGAAATCAACACATAAATGATAGGTATTTTTTGGATTTGAACCTTCACTTAGTGTAAGAAACTCAAAGCCTTATCGAGGTTCTATGGTGAAACCAGTCTTGAACCAAGTACCCCTTATGATAAAACCGGAGTCTCCACACATATTGATTTCATAAAATCATGTGTTCTGTAGCCAAGCACGTTAATGGCCATGTGCTTATATCCTTGTTCATGAGTCTTCTTTAGAGAACAGTCTTCTTCTCTTAGGAAACGGCCTTATTTCCATACTCATATAGGTAAGTCTCGAAGGTGTTTCTGCGATACACCTTTTACTAATCATAGACTCATTAAGGATTTACATCCATCCTATTTTCTTGCAGAAACCAGCACTAATAAGAAATGGGAAGTTTTTATATTAGTGCTCCATAATCCACATCCATAACTTGTTGGTACCACATTGAACCTTGTTTATCCTTTTCAAAACATAGGTTGGGTTTCTGCTATGGGAGATCAAACTTCCTTCACAGACCTTAGTCCCATTTCTTTCCTTTTTATTGAAACCACTGAACTTGGTAGACTTTTCGTAAATGGGTCTGCCAAATTCCTCTTTGATTCAATAAAGTTAACCGTAACTACTCCCCTCTTGAGTAGTTGCCTAACCATGTAGTGTCTAAGACTTGCATGTCTAGACTTTCCATTATAAGTCTTATTAGAGACATTATAGATTGTAGCTTGATTATCACAATTAATCAAGACCGCCGGAGTTGGCTTCTTCCAAAAAGGAATTTCCATAAGTAGGTTTCTAAGCCAATCTGCCTCCTTACATGCATCAGTTAAAGCTATCAATTCTGACAACATTGTTGAATCAGAAATACAAGTCTGCTTCTTGGAACTCCAAGACACAGCAGCACCCCCTAATGTAAAAATCCATCCAGAAGTTGACTTGGAATTTGATTCTACATTGTTCCAGTTAGCATCGCTGTACCCCTCTAGTGCAGCGGGATAGCCTTGGTAATGCAAACCAAAATTTATTGTTCCTTTCAAGTAAGCCATAACTCTTGAAACTGCTTTCCAGTGTTCATATCCTGGATTACTTGAGAAACGACATAATATTCCCACGGCTTGGGCTATGTCCGGTCTTGTGCAATGCATAGCGTACATAAGACTCCCAATAACACTAGAATACTCAAGTTGAGCATGAGTACGGCCGGTGTTCTTCATTAACTTGATAGTATGGTCTAAAGGAGTAGGTGCTGGATTGTCATCAAAGTGACCATATTTCTTGAGAAATTTCTCAATATAATGAGATTGAGTTAAAACCAACTCATCTCCCTTTCTTAGGATCTTAATTCCCAAGATTACATCAGCCTCTCCTAAATCCTTCATATCAAAGTTAGAACTAAGAAACTTCTTTGTTTCTTCCACAACAGATATGTCAGACCCAAAGATTAACATATCATCAACATACAAACAGAGAATCACACAACCAGAACTATCATGCTTACTATAGATACATTTGTCCGCATCATTCACCACAAAACCATATGACAAAACTACTTTATCAAACTTCTCATGCCATTGCATAGGGGCTTGCTTCAAACCATAGAGAGATTTCACTAACTTGCAAACTTTCTTCTCTTGGCCTGGTAATATGAAACCTTCAGGTTGTTCCATATATATCTCTTCTTCTAAATCCCCATTTAGAAAAGCAGTTTTGACATCCATTTGATGCACAACCAACTTATGAATAGAAGCAAGTGCAATCAAGCAACGAATGGATGAGATGCGGGCAACAGGAGCATATGTATCAAAGTAATCAATACCATGTCTTTGTTTATAACCCTTGGCAACTAGCCTTGCCTTAAACTTATCAACTTCACCATCAGCTCTCAACTTTCTCTTGAATATCCATTTACTTCCTATTGCTTTAGCACCAGGAGGTAAATTTACTAATACCCAAGTCCCGTTAGTCAAAAGCGAATGCTTTTCATCATTGATGGCTTCTTTCCAGAAATTTGCATCTCTAGAACTCATGGCTTCAGCATAAGTTTTAGGGTCATCATCAGTATGCATAACATACTGGTTAACACTAAGAATTCTATTCTTATTTGCCTCTACAAGGTAATAAATAAAGTTTGGATCAGGCTTTTTCTCAATCCTTCCTCTCTTACTCCTTCTAGGTTCGATATCTTCAGTAGGCACTGAAATATCATTGTCATGAGTAGGAGAGGGATTTTCATCATTGTTATCAATCTCCATAGGTTCTAGATCAGGTAACAATGGATTCTCCATGGGTTGCATTTGAGAACTGTTCCTATTTAAGTTCTCAAAGAATTCCACATCTACAGATTCTATAATCTCAAAAGTGTCAAGGTTTATAAATCTGTAGGTGATACTATTAAGAGAGTATCCCACAAAAGCACATTTATAAGCCCTGTTTCCCAACTTTGGTCTTTTGGGATCAGGCTTTCGAACATATGCTAAACAACCCCAGACTTTAAGTCTTCTCAAGTTTGGTTTCCTCTTAAACCACAACTCATAAGGAGAAACACTCTTCTTTTTCAAAGGAATTCTATTCAAAATATAACATGCAGACAACATAGCTTCACCCCACAAAGAATTAGGCAAACCAGAACTTATAAGCATGCAATTAACCATATCAATCAAAGTTCTTTTTTCCTTTCAGCCATACCATTTTGTTGAGGTGTGTAAGGTGCAGTACGTTGATGAACTAAACCATGCTCTTGACAAAAGGAATTAAATTCAGTAGGAAAGTATTCACCACCACGATCAGAACGTAAAATCTTAATTTTGTGCTCTAATTGTGTCTCTACTTCTGCTTTATAAATCCTAAATTTATCAAAGACTTCATCCTTAGATTTCATTAAATATGTATAAGCATATCTAGTACTATCTTCTATAAAAGTGACATAATACTTATTTCCACCACGAGTGGCAGAACCATGCAAATCACCCACATCACTATGTACTAATTCAAGTAAGGAAGAATTTCGTACTACAGACTTATGGGAAATTCTAGTTATCTTTGCTTGCACACATATTTCACATTTAGAAGCATGATCAAAATTGCAATCAGAAATCAAGCCTAATCGATTCATGTTTCTAAGAGAACCATAATTCACATGCCCTAATCTACCATGCCATAAATTAACAGAGTCAACAATATAAGCAGAACCATTATTTATTAAATTAAGCTTAATCATCCCATTACAAGCATATCCTTGTCCAACAAACACACCATTTTTGGACAACACAAACTTATTAGACTCATAGGTCGTCTTGAATCCAGCCTTCATAACAAGGTCGCCGGAAACAAGGTTCTTCACGATGTCAGGGACATGTAAAACATTAGTAAGAGTCACAGTCTTTCCCGAAGTAAACGAGAGTTCAACAGTGCCTTTCCCAATAACTTTGCTGCGTTGACCGTTTGCGGAGACAACATCGTTTCCTTCTCCACTAACCGGTTCGTATGTCTTGTAAAGATTTCTATCCTTACAGATATGGATGGTTGCACCATTGTCGTACCACCATCCACCCCCAGTTTCAGCAACAGCATTGGCGGCTTGCACCACGATCACAAGTTTGTCATCGACCATATTTGCCTCCTTTTTCTGGTTCTGCTGTTGTTTCTTTTTGAGACGACAGTCACGAGCAAAATGGCCGGGTTTGTCACAGAAGTAGCAAGGGCCGCCAGCGCCCTTCTTCTTACTCTTCTTGTTGGGATGCTTCTTAAACTGAGTATCATTCTTAGGTTTCAAGGAATTCGGTGTTTTAGATTCTTCTATGCTATTCACCTTAGAATGGTTTTCAGAATGTGGACTATCCTTAAGTTCTCGCTTACGAGAGTCCTCTTCTATGCGAAGATGACGTTGTAAGGCCTCTAAATCATAGTCAGTCTCAGCATGCTTAAGTTTCTTCTTATAACCATTCCAAGAAGGGGGGAGACGAGAAATAATAACCCCAACAACAAACGCAGAAACAAGATCAATTCCAGCATCCTTAAGATGATTAACTATGAGTAAAAGTTCACTGACCTGGGCAATGATTGACTTACTGTCAACCATCTTAAAATCCATGAAATTGCAAATCAGGAATTTCTTGTTGCTTGCTTCAGAAATCTTGTATTTGTTGTCAAGCGCAGTCCACAATCCCTTTGCAGTCCCAATACTCCGATGTGCATTGTACACATGTTTGTCCAGAGCATTCAAAATATGACCACGACACATGAAATCATCTTCCTGACGCTGCTTTCGTCTAGCCTTCAATTCCTCAGTGTCATTGTCAGTTGCAGCAGGAATTTCCTCCAATCCATCTTCAAGTATGTACCACAACTTGATGGTGATCAGGAAAAACTTCACAGTCTCTTGCCAACGGGTAAAACCTTCACCATCAAAACGTTCCAATCGAGTAAAGGTTTGGTTCATCACTTGCAGAGATTGAGCAGTAGCATTCGAATTCGAAGATTCACCCTCCATTGCCAGAAAATATTTGTCTAAAAACTGTTGGAAAAAATTGGGTTTCACAAAGGATGAATGACACAGAGAAGAAAGTGTTGCACTCCAAAACTTTCAAGGCTTGTATAAATTTCTTTTAGACAAATATTTCTACCCTCCCAATAACAATTGGCGATTACAACAGGTATGCGAAATATTGCCTTCAGGATACAATGAAAGCCCTGCAACGAAAACTGAATTCAAGGTTTGTACCCCTTGATTCAATCAAGAACACACAAAGAGATTTCTGATTTCT
Organism: Papaver somniferum; assembly: GCF_003573695.1. NCBI lineage: Eukaryota > Viridiplantae > Streptophyta > Magnoliopsida > Ranunculales > Papaveraceae > Papaver > Papaver somniferum. The sequence continues at coordinate 172,676,120 of NC_039365.1, read as the reverse complement.
GATGATGCTTTTTGAAACAGAGAAAACGGATTGATTTTTCTTATATGTTAAACGAAACTGGGAGAAGCTATTTATAAAGGGTTTTGCACCTGTTGGGAATAGGTTTTTTTATTCGCCAACAGGTTTCTATTCACGAACCGTCAGGTTCCTTCATCAACAGACATCAATGGTGTCTTTTGGATTCGAAATTTTCGAACAGGCTTTTATCGGCCAAATAAAACCTTCAGTTCAAAAATTCTTCCGGGGGCGTTGCCCCCTTGAAACCCCCACCAGGGGCGGTCTCCCCTGGACCCCCACGCCCAGAAACCATTCACACAGTAAAAGAGAGAAATTTTTAAAAATAATAGCCTGATCATGCGAAGGAGAAACAACTTGGGAAGACTCTCCAATTTTGGTTCGCGGAATATCAGACATATCTCCCTTAAGAGACGAATCAGGTTCTTGATTGCAGTCTTTGGGGCATGTTCAGTTTCTGCTCGCGGGATTTTTTCCTGATCATTCTCCACATCTTCAGCAACTTGAGGTTCTTGGTGTTCGCCTTGGTCACCTTCAACATCTATTTCATTGGTTTCACCCTCAGAGTTAGCATCGTCTCCATCAGTTTCGCCTTCTAAATTAGACTGCTCTCCCTCGGATCCATTCTCTACTTCGCTCTCAATAACTTCTTCCTCATCGCTTGACCCAAATTCAACAGGTTCATCCCAGGCACGGGAACAGGAGGAAACTCTTTGATAGAAAACCCATTTTCGGTGGTAATCAAGTCAACAACTTCTCGAGAAACCTTTTTACATTGCCTCTACATTTGATGACCAACATTAATAAGAAGAACCTTCTTGTGGCGTTTCAACAATGCATACCTAGCATCCATGCGCTCCTTGTACTCTTCAGCACCATTCCTTGTCTGAACAAGATCATCATTCACCAAAGCAAGCCTGTTAGTAAGTTCAGCCACTTGATGCGAGGAAGATCCACCATCGCCTATGATCGTCTCCAACTCTTGTTGAGATTTCTCAAACTTCTCCCTAAGCTCACTCAGCTCGGCCTTCAGATTTTTCTCATTTTCTGCGAAAAACAAAAACAAATTAGAATCAACGACAGTTAAAGCCAAGGAGAATCACAAAGATTAATGCAGACTATTAAAGAAACCTTCTTTATGAACGAGTACAGAATCTAGAGTTTTTTTGTGCTGCTCCTGCTAGCTGACATATATAACAGCCTTGACCTTGTTTTCCTAAATATCTCCTAAGGCTTTCTGAAAATCATCATAGCCCTCAATATTAAGGCGATCGCGAATTTTCTCAATAATCGCGTGAAGTTCAAGATTTTCGTCCCGACAATCTTGAAGGGATTTCACCCCATCCTCAACGATCTTATCCTTGTCGGTTGACAAAGTCTCTTTATCCTCTTTCAAAATTTTGGCATCCCCCTTTAGAGTACAAACGCGAGACCTAAGAGATTCAATAATCGCAATTGATTTCCTAAAATTGAACTTAAGAATTTCATACTTTTGCCTAAGATATTCAATATCATCCACCTCAAATTTAGACATATCAAATTCTTCTCTAAGGTAATTGAAGTGATCCGGGAGGGCCTCCCTTTCTAAATTTGCAGCAGCCGCGAGGTCAGATAGATTGAAGACTTCTGCAAAGAATCTCACACCTTTCGACTAATAAAATTGTCCCTAAAAGACTAAGACCGAAACAATGCGAAAATAGGGAACAAGAGAATGTAAGTGCGGAAACCTACCAAGGAGCATAGTATTCTGAGCACGAAACATAGCAGGCCAGTTCGCGTTAGCGGTGGATTCACCTTCAAGCCTATCAGGATCCTTCTGAAGCAGAGAGACATCACCTTGCAAGTTTGAAACTTCAGCCTGAAGAGAAGAAAATTTTCCGGCCTGAGTACGGAGCAAGCCTACCGCCTTGCTGTAATTCTCAATTTGAGTAATATTGCGACATATGTTCTGAAAATTCAAAAGAAGGATATTAGATGGGGCGATGAAACTAACCTTAAGGACGAATGCGAAAATACTAACTTACCAGGTATTCAAGCGCGATGTGCTGTTTCGGGCTAAGTTCTGATGCAAACACCCACTCAGACTGAGTAGCGGCGACAGAAGATTGATGAGCAAGGTTCAACATCATCCCGCGAAGTTGAGAGAGACTAGGATCCGACACAGATAATTGGGCGATAGAAGCAATTTTAGAAGTAAAAGTCACGTCAACATCCTCAAGGGCAAAAGCACTGGAAGTTAAAGAATCTCCAATAGTCATCGCATCAGGAGAATGAACAGGCGAACCAATTACATCATGTGTATCATCAACGCGAGAGCTCTTTCCCTTGTCATCACCAGCACTAGAAGAAGGCTCGACAGAAAGACCAATCTCAGCGGAGGAAGACTCCTTGGCAGAGGGAATTTTTTAAGAACGCGAAGAGCTAGAGACCAAGGGATTCAACACATTTACTAAGGACTTATCCTTCGGCTTTTCTTTATATTTTCCCTTAGGTTGACTTTGGTGAGGTTCAGTAGTCTTCGCCTTTTTCGCTTTCGGCGAAATAGGAGAAATTCTACACTCAGTATTATCTTTGCTGGCCTCCTCATCACCTTCAGCTTCTTCCTCTTCGTTTCCTCGTCTTCTTCATCACTATAAGTCACCTCATCTTCCAAATCAACCTACAAACTAAGTACAATAAGAAAACTGAAGCAACAACGTTAATCAAAGAACGAGAAATATGTCTGACCTCTTTCGAGCGCGAAGATTTCTTCCCAGATTTCGCCTTGACAGATTTTTCCCTCTTCTTATCTGTCTTCCTTTTAAGAGAAGCAGCCTCCTTCTCCATCTGACGGCCAGGAAAGTTTATATAAGACTAAAGAGTGGTCACAAAGTGAGGACAATTTAACTGCAAAGCAATGGATAAAAAAAATAGATACCTATTTCACCATTTCAGGACAGTTGAATTTCCAAGAGCAATATTCAATAACGGAAGATAATCTACTAGGCTCGGTTAGCGACTCATCAGGACCAACGCGAGGATCTCCTTTAGAATTAAGACCCCACAGAAAAGGACCTTCTACAATAAGATGATACTTCATCCAGTTCGGATCGCTCGAAATAGGTTAAAATCATTGCTCTTACTATGCTGATCAACATCGCCCATGAGTTTTTCCTCACCCTCCGCTAACTTGGCTTTATTCAAGCGAACCCCCAACGCGAACCATCCTTAGTAACACAATGAATGACATATTGTTTAAAGAAAGATTCGACGGTGAGTCAGCAAGATCATATGGTTCCACCTTTTTCGGACAAAGGGACTTCCCCACACACCAGAAGTGTGAAGGGAAAATTCAAGAACAATACGAATCGCATCACTACCCAGTTGACAGGCTGCGCGAGGAGGATCCATTTTAGCAAGGATTTAATAAAATATAGGAATCTAGGAATTGTAGAGTGAAAGAGGAAGACTCGCCTTAAGTTGTCCAAGCGAGATAAGCATACGATTCGCGCTCCACTGTTCTCTAAGAATTATATCCTCATCCAACAGAGTGGTAGAGGATGAATCCCCTGGAACTGAGAGTGTGAAGCCTCTTTTCTTAAGCTCCCTTTGAAAACTTTCGAGATTTTCTACCGGTTTCTTGGTCGGCCTAGATTTGATAATGCGTAATTAGTATGGGAATACTAAACAAAAAACAAACAGAAGCTTGAAAAACAATAACAATGGCAGAAATAAAATCACAGAAACTATGATCATGTCATAGAAACGTAAAATGTAAAGAGGTGAGGCAAAATCAACTCACCGAGAAGATGATGTAGCAGCAGCGGCGGGAATAGGCAACCTTGATCTGCCATGGGAACCGAAACATTTTTTCAGAAGTTGAACATGAGATAAAGACAGTAAATAAACAAAAGAAAAGATTTACCTCTCTCCTGGATATTTATCCGAAGAAAGCAGTAAAGACGTGTCGCTTGAAAAGGAAAAACCGTCAACACATGTAGCAGTTACGCGGAAATTATGGAAGTGTGTCGGGTAAGATATAGAAGGTGAAAAGACAGGATTGACGCCGAAGTTTGACCATAATTCTCACACTATTCCACTTGCAGAAGAACAATGCAAGAAGATGCAAAATGTGGAGAGAAATATCGCACAATACAAATATTCAACTTCTCTCTAGACAAAAAAACTTTAAGCACGAAGACATAACAATTACCAGGAAACAAGGCAAAGAATAATCACGTGACAATAAAGAAGAGCGCGAACGAACAGTTACGCTATGAAAATAACGCGATTACTAGCTCCATCAGAAGAAGCGTGAAGGACCAAACAACCGTGCGACAGACAGAGACAGCTTTCAAAAGCCTGGCGTGTAGGACAAACTGAAATAGAATCAGTCAACTATGATCTTGCACGTGAATTATGATTGTCTTCTATTGATAAATTTGCATATATAAGGGCTTAGAAATGATGGAGAGTGAGAGACATCAATTAAGAGAGAAATAAGTTAAGAAAATGATCAGTAAAGTAGAAATCAATTCCATCTTAGTATTTTCTGTCTTTGTATTTCTCCATTGTTGTGTATGAAACTTAGCTTGAATCTACTATAAGGTAAACATACATTCACCGTAAAGAGTTTAGAATAATCATATAAGTGTCTAAGTGGTGAGTAATATCATTAATGTTTAGGTTGATCAATATAACTTGAACTTTGTATAATTATCATCACACGCGTGTAGGTGTGGGATGATCCACAACTACAGAAGTATGCTAAGTTTTACTATTATTTTTGTTTTTCAAGAAAATATTATGGTGTTGCTACACCAAGACTTGTTAATTACCTGCTCTCTTGGAGAACAATATTATGGTGTTGCTGCACCAAGACTTGTTAATTTTGGACTCTCTTGGGTTCTCCAAGATCTGTTTAAAGATGCATTTAAATACTCCCTCCGTTCCGATTTAATTGACGTTGTAGAGTTTTTCACGGAGATTAAGAAATATCAGCGAGAGTAAAAACTTTCCAATTCTACCCATTTTAATTCCTTCTTAAAAGTTTAAATGACCTAGTTTTTAGTTCCTAGATTCTAGGGAAAGTTATCAATCCCATAATAATTTATCAGTCCCATGGTAATTTACTTGGGATATACTACCAAATTCTCAACACAATAAATATTAGAGTAGATTTAAAAATTAGAATACGGATTACAACAAGAATTAATGATACTGTGTGATTCCAAAGCAAAGACAAATCAGTGAGATTGTGAAAAAAAATATTAAAACTATCATCTATTTTGGAACACAAAAAAAACCCTAAAACGTCAAGTAAATTAGAATGGAGGGAGTAGTTTTTATCGGAGTTTGCACTTTAATTCAATTATAAAACTGCCTAACGTGCATAGTGCTAGATCTAAGGGAAGGTTCACAAATTTAAGAAAAGATAATGCTAACGTTTTACTGTTATTTCGAACATCTTCCTAAAATTTCTTGGAGGGGCAATGCAGAAGCATAGGTTAAAATATAGCTACATAATTATATAACTGCCAAAATCTTGGGGTGGCCATGGCCACCAAGGAGTTACCGGAAATAAAAGAAAAACTGATCATGGCTGGGCAGATGAAAATGTTTAGGGTTAATGGTTCACATGATTGGTTAATTAATTGTCAAGGTTGGTTCAACAACACCCTTCGTAATATAGTTTACCAAACGTCCAACTATTTTAGCTTTAAAGCACAAAAAAACACGTCACAACATAAAAGAAAAGCACTTTTAGAAAAAACTAGTAGCTGTTTTACATTTGTGATTTGTAGATGGCAACTTGCCTTACATTTATGATTTGTGGATGACTATTCTGAATTAGTGCTAGCAACAAACGCACAATCAGACTAACGGTAGGAAGTGCATACGGGAATAGAAATCAAATCATTCATATACTCCTCAGCCCGGCCACTATTTCATTTTGTTACTGCAACAACAATAGCATTCGAATGTGTAGCCCTCGGTGCCTCGGTCAATAAAGTTGCAGGCGGGATACATTTCCGTATATTTACTCAGCCCACAATTGTCGAGGCAAAATCTCGAACAGTATGAGCAATTAAAGGCTGTTCCTTTTTTACCACTCCACAACCTCCACCCTTAATTTTGCAAGCCTGACCTTCGGTATAGGTGGTTTCTGCAGTACATTATTAATCAAGGGATAGTTAAAAAATACTAATTCAATTAGAATTTATCATTTTCACTCAAAAGAAGTGCGAGTAAGAAACTTTTGAATAAGTTCCAGTGCTATCTAGGCTGATTTTTTTATCCGGAGACTAAGATCATAAGCACGCGGATAAATTAAATATGTCGGGCGAAGCAAAGAGGTAGAACCAAGGTGCTAAACCCACATTCAAGGCAGCACAGATGATCTCTAAATAGTAAATATCACATAGAGTTCCATTTAACTCTACTTGACTCAAACTACGGAGTAGGAAGCCATATGCCTATGGCATGAAGAAACTCCCAATCCATCCCAATCCATGCCAAAATGCCGGAAAATGCAACCAACATGGGTTAAGAAAACACTTTTCCGATCTATGTAATGCATCATGGAAACTTCCATAAAGACACTAGGAAAAAAAAAAGCAAGGCAGTGGAGGCCGGATAATCAATATCTGGTTTTTGAACCGAATCATTCAGATCCGGCCTGTTACTTGGACAACCATAGTGGTTTCCCAAAAGAATGCTTCCCTTAATCTCACAACAAGATCTCTCATGTGAGACTTGAACTTCAGAAAACCCATAGAATGGGATTTTATGAAACCATAGATATCGTCTCATTTTTCGTTCCTGAAATCCACCATGACCTTCTAGAGGTTACCTAGCCTATAGTTTTATCCAACTTAAAAGAAATCATCAAATGCGTATAAAGGAAACAAAAAGCATAAAGACGTACCAGAAGAAACGGATACAGCAATCAACAGCAAAAGAAAAGAAACAATGCAAATGGGAGAAGCACCAAACAGCTTAGCCATTATATTATGGTAAGGCACTACTAGCTTTGATCAATTTGATGCACACTTGTTACTACTTTCCTTCTTACTTACTCTTAGGAATCAATGGATATGTTTAGAGTCTGCTGAAGCCAATAAATATAGACATGAACACATGTAATAAAAAATTATTTCCTTAAGCTTAATTTCCGAGAGTGCAACTGCGAAACTACGTGCTGTCAGTGTACACTCCTCATGCCTCGTTTGACTTAGAGGGCAACTAGCATATATTTAGAAGGAACAATTCATTGGAGAATGTGGTAATGTGGTGAGCTCGAAACTACTGTAATAGCAGACAATTATGAGAACAAATGAAACAATAAAATTTTACAAGAGACTCTCAAGTGGGCCAGCTACAAGCAAAGGAAGTGGACTTTGAGACAGATAAGTAGATCTAATAATAATACAACTTCAACTTCACATCCCAGACCAAAGCTACAATAAAAAACTTAAAATCAAGGGCAAATAATAAAGTGTCCTGCTTCAAACCATATAATTAATAAACCGGCCAAGTTTTTAAATTCTTTTAAAAACTGGCCTTTTCGTTAGAGTTGATATCTGGGCCCACCAGATCGGTCAGCTGCGTTGAATAAGTCAAACTCGGTACGAGAATTTACGACTGTGCCCTTGCCCATTTAAAGACGCGTGTGGTGTAATCTCTCACCACACTTTCTATTTCGTCCTCTCTTCTCCCTCGTTCTCTTCTCCCAGTTCTGAAACTAGGGTTAGGTATTGAAGCTGTTTGAAAAGAGAAAGAAAACTGATGTTATTGAAGTTGTTTTTGTTGAAGACATAGATGTTAGTGAAAGACCAGAGTGTATTTGGAAGAAAAGTTCTACACATTTAGGGATTCAGAGATAGTGGTGATACAGTGAAGATGAGGTACAAACCGGGATTGAAACTGTCTGAATCAAGGTAAGATTAACGAAACCTGTGACTTAATATATGATGAAAATCATTGTATTGATAGTTAATTGATTTAATTGATCGATTGATTTTTAGGGTTTCTGTTTTTTTTCCTTTGTAATTAGGGTTTATTTGAAACCAAATTTTTATTGTTTAATTGGGGTTTAATTTTCGTGATTGGGTGTCTGATTTTAAGTAATATTGCTTAATTAGGTTTTCATTGGGTTTTCATAGGTTTATATCTGATTTTGTTTCATTTATGTTGCAGTCAGTTCAAATTTAGGAATATCAGTGTATATGCGGAGCCAAAGAATGAGACTTTGGTATTTCCTGATTGCCATAGAGATGAAACAGAGTTGATGACACTTAAGTATATGGTGTATAAGGGTTTGTCTATGGATGTTAAAGAGAAGTTTAATTTATATTGGTTTAAGGAAGAATGTCTGCCACTGCCATTGTTAAACAATGATGATTTTGATAATTTTTGGGAGGATTCTTTTGTAAATGAGGATGGATGTATATGTTTGTGGATGGGGATGAAAGACACAGTGTTTGGGACTCCAAAGACTACACCAAAGAAGAAGACAGTTAGTAAGGGAACCACCCCTAGAAGATCCCCAAGGCTAAATAGTGTGGATAAATCAGTTGAAGGTGCATCAAGAAAGCTGAGTTTCATGGATGTGCTCATGTCCAAACATTCTCAGGCTAGTAGCAGTGGTTGCAGTCAGTCAAAAGCTACAAATGAAGTTAAGTTTGTTGAAGATGTGGACAATATTCAGCTGGAAAACACCAAAGAAGATGAATGTCACCCAATTGAGAATCCAGAAGCTCCTCCAGTATATGACAGTGATGAAGACATTGAGTATGGGTCAGATGAAGAAGAAGAAGAGAAAGAAGAAGAAGAAGAAGAAGAAGGAGAAGGAGAAAAAGAAGGCAAAGAAAAAGGTATATTTCATTTATAACTGATTTCATTTATTATAATTTGTAACTTATTATATGGTACTGATGTTGATCTTGAATGTGCAGGTAAGGATGTGGATGAAAGACCTGCTTACATGGATGACTTTGATGATGATTTTGGTCAGTACATGAAGGGTGAGCATGATGTAGATCTTTTCCCCGAAGAAGAAGTTTTTACTCCAGTAGATCCTAGCAAAATGGAGGTAAAAACTAGATTTGCAAATAAGGAAGCAATTAAGAAACATCTCAGGGGTTATTGTGTTCTTAATAAGTGTCAATTTATTTTGGATAGAAGTGCTCCCTCTAGAATTAAGGCTGAGTGTAGGTTTAAAACAGAACATGATTGTCCTTGGTTTGTGTATGCTAGCAAGAAAAAGGGTGAGAAGAATTTTGTTCTTAGGAAAGTGAATTTGGAACATAAGTGTGAAGGGGATCCCCAAAATAGGAATAGATCTGCTGATCCTCATTTTGTAAAGGATTTTGTTCTTGGTCAGATGAAGAATAAGCCTAAAAAAGTTGTTCCAGACCCTTATAAAATCAAGGAAGACTTCTTATCTGAAAAGAGAGTAAATATACCATATCAGTGTGCATGGAAGGCTAGGAATCTAGTTTTAGAGTCATTATATGGGAACTATGGGGGAGTATTGATGGCTGCAACTGCACTTGATGGACAGAATGGGTTAGTAATGTTAGGAATTATGGTATGCAGAGCTGAAACAAAGGAAAATTGGATCATTTTTTTGAAGCATTTGAAGGATGCAATATTAGCACATCCAGTGAAAGTGGCTTTCATTTCAGATAGGCAAAAAGGTTTATTGGAAGCTGTTGGTATAGTGTTCCCTGGCCATCACCACAGATACTGTTGGAGGTAACTTTCTTGTCTAACTTTGTTTCTTGTTTCTTTTGTTTGTCAGATCAGATAAAGGCCTTATGTTAATTGCAATGTGTTAAAATGCAGACATTTATACAAAAATTTCAAGAAGGATTACAAGGGTCTTGAATTATACAGTTCTTTGTGGAATGCAGCAAAAGCATACAAAGAAAAGCATTTTCAGGTTTGACAGTTCACAACAGTTCTTTGTTATTGGTTTTATGCACTGTTTGACAGTCAAGTTAAGCTAGTTTTTGATTGGCTGTGCAGGAACATTTTGACAATATTGTGAAACAGGATGCTGCATCTGGTGCTTATCTCAGTAGAGAAGATCCTGCTACAGGGTCCAGGGCCTTTTTTAACCCTATTCACTGTTGTGAACATATGAACAACAATTTTTCAGAGTCTTTTAACAATATGATCAACAAGATGAGAAATAAACCAATTATAATGATAGGAATAATGTATGCTAACTTAGTGATGGCTACATGGTACAATAGGAGGACTGAATCTGCATCATGGGTAGATGGTAATTTGGTTCCTACTGCTGTTACATTGATTAAGAAAATGTTGGAATTTGTGACTGACTATGGTGTTGACCCTTGTGTGGCTGGAGAGTTATATATGGTGACTAGTCCCAACTACATTGATATAAGTGCATTTACAAGATGAAGGGAACGACATCATTTGTTCTTGCAGCCAAACATGAACAAGAAGATCTTGAACCCTCCTCACAGTAGGAAACCAGGAAGACTCAAGAGCAAGAGGGTAAGAAGTTATGATGAACCTCGTGTTGAGAAGACAAAAAGGAGGTGTGGGAAATGTGGAAATGTTACTAACCACAACAAAAGAACATGTGCTGGTGGTGAAGTGGGATCTAATCCAACTGCAAAGAGGCAAAGGACTGAATGTGATGCACAAAGCTTCACCTTCAGCAACATAGAGCCAAGTCAGACCACCGGAGTTAGGGGTGCAGCTAAGTCAAACAAGAAGAAGAGAACGGCATCATTTGTTGGTGAATGTTTTACAGCGCCTGGCAGTCAGCCTTTGGCAACACCATCTTCTACTCCAGCTTCCACAACACCTATGAGTCTGCCATCTATAGCACCATCTTCTACTCCACCCTCTACAATAAATAACCTTTATCAGAACTTCTTTGGCATTGGATTTGTATCTCAGAATATAAAACAAGGAAAGGGAAGGGAAATGGAAAGGCTAAGAAGAAATGATTTGAGATCCGTTTTCTGATTTTTTGTGTTTAAGAAGACAATATTTTTTTCTTTTGTAGACTTGAATTAATGCTGAATCAAAAGTGGCAGGTTGTTTATTAGTACATTTGCAGGTTACATTTTCAGATTGTTGAGTTCCTTACATATAGCATTAAGTTGTAAACTTGAATGCATAATTCTGTTTTTTGCAGCAATGAAGACTTCATCTGAGACCCATTTAAAACCGTCACAATCTGTACAAGTGAGGTATGCTATGTTCTTGTTGTGTTCATTCTTGCAAAATTTCATCTCCATCTTTGATTTGCATTGATCTTTGTTGCAGGTTTGATTTTGCAGTGGGCAATTTTTGAAGCAATGACCAGATTCTCCGCAAGCGTAACAACCATTCTCTACTGGTAATTTCACCATCTTGCATTTGACAGGATCGATGGCATCGTCAAACCATTCAAAGTACTGACAGGTTGGAATTGAACACTTCAAAAACATTTTTTCGTTTGTTTCTTTTGCTTTTTAACACAATAGTTGCCTTATACCATTATATGGTATATATTTGCACCTGGAATAAATCCAAGGACATACCTTTGGATCATGAATTCCCTGTGCACAGATAGAACATGAAATTAGGGGTTGTTTTAATCTTAATCTTACCTTGCTGCTGTTACTGCTGCCTGGAGAGTTTACTTCATTTTGGCTCATGTCTTATTTATTTTTATTTTTTTGATCTGTTGAGTATGACAAATACTATGGTTCTTCTCTGCAGGGCCTAATTTATATGAATGAAGCTAAATCTGACCGTTACAAATCCAACCGTTACAAATCCGACCGTTGCAATGAGTCACCGAGTTGACTCGATACTGGTTTGGTTACGAACTCAGACGAGGGTTAAGTCGTCTTTTACCTAGCAAGTTAACTGCCACATAGCCAGTTAACTACCTAAATCCGTTTTTTGAAAAAAACGGGATGGAAAATATCAATATCGGCCAGTTTATATAAAGATTCGAAAAAACGGCCAGTTTCTTAAATATGGTTCAAAAAGGTGGTTACTTTATTAAAAAGCCCTAAAATCAATCCTTTTATATAGCTTATTATTATACGTACATAATGGAACCCCTCCTCCATGCCAGTAGAAGGTAATTAAATTTGCAAACTAATAAAAACGGTTATGACGAGCAAGATTAGATTTGGTGGTTTCATCTTCCCACTCTAGGCTTTCCCAACATTCCTTGGATGCTTGAATCATTAAAGTCTTTCTGATCACGCTATTGGCGTCGAAAGGTAGCTTCTTCAATCTTGGACAGTACCTCACCTGAAAATGCTCCAAAGAAAGAAATTCAACACTCTTGTTACATATTCTCTTTAGTTTTGACATGCTTCCCAAAAACAAACTAGTCAGTCTCGGAAACGTATTCAATAAATTTTCTTCAGCTTCAAACCCATCAGAAATTACCTCTTCTAATCCATTCAACTGTTGCAAATCAAGTACCTCAAGATTCTTAGCATAGATCAGCCATGTTACATTCTTCAGTTTAGGACAATGCCAAATACTTACATCTTTAAGGTTCATAAAGCTGAATGTCGACCGTTGAGGCACATCCCACACAATCTTTAACTTTGGCATCTACCAAATTTTAAATTTCTCCAAAGTCGCGAACAAAGTAAGCTTATCTTCTGTACCTACCCAACTCACGATTCACAACTCTTCTAACTCCCTACACCATTGGAGATGAAGTGTTTTTAGACTTACCATGTTTGCCAGACTAACCAATGATGATGCTGGTGATGTTGGTAAACACCAAGGTGATAAAACGAGCGTTTTGATGCCTTGACATTTGTAAATCTTTAGCAGTTTAGTGCACAACTGCAATTTGTGACTACTTAATCTTTGAAGAGCAAGAACCGTCTCTAAGCTGATTCCGAGAAAATTTAAGTCTTTTAAGCTTTCAAACTCGCTCAGTCTTGGTCCTCCTTCTATTTCCCAATTGCTTAAATCTGAACCAAATAAATCCAACATCCTTAATTTTGTAAGACGAATTAAAGTCCCAGGACTTGGTTTAGTTGCACCAAATCCTATATTGTCACATGATAGGTCAAGATAATGTAATTCCGTAAGTGTAAAAATACTTGTTGGGAGTTTTTTGATAAGGAAATCAGACATATCTAAAACTTTAAGCATGGGCATAGATTTGAAAAAATCATCAGATATCGTTTACGCCTTACTTCCGTGAAGCAGCAATGTTGAGAGATTCAAGCAATTTGGTGCTCCAATAAGTTCTTTAATGGGTCTATTATTTACTAAAGAGATCTTAACTGCCTTCTCCCATTCATGAAGCTTCAGTTTGTTTTGTGCTTGAATTGTTAAATAGTTGCCTTTTTTTCTACCAAGATCTGAGAATATCCAAAGTGCCAAATCACGAATTACATCATGCATTTTTACCTCATTTCCATTTCTGTCATTACCACTTTCTAACAAACATGCGCTTTTGAGACTTTCAATCACGTCATGACCTTCGTTATAAGCTTCATCTATATCATCAACTTCATCCAAGAATCCCTCTCCAATCCAAAGTCTAATTAGTTCAACTCTACGAATTGAATAGTCATCTGGGTATAACGAGCAACATAAGAAACAAGACTTCAGTTTCTCATTTTGCAAGCTATCATAGCTGAACTTCAATATGGCAAACACTTCATCAACCATGCCTGCAAACAGAAAACGTGAATACACGAACAAGATTGCATTGAATACGCTTTTAATAAAATTTGCCACCGAAAATCAGTAACTAAGTAATGTGCATGCAATAATTCCGAAACTAGCAACAAACACCAAAATTATGCGATCTAGAGAGTGAAAAGAATTAAAGCCTAATTCATTGTAACAGGAAACACTTGGTTAGAATTACCTTGAAACTCAGATGCTGATTTTTGTAGAACAGTGACTGCATGCTGCCATTCTTGGACTGTCTTTTTGCAGGCCATGGTTTGACCAATAGCGATCAGTGCTAGAGGAAGACCAAGACATTCTTTCGCAACTTTTTCAGCAAGCTCAGTTACATTATGACTACTTAGCACTCTTTGTCCGACGTTTTGTTGAAAAAGGCGCCACGATTTATCCCAATCCATACAATTTACTTTGACAATTTCATCCGCTTGCATAAGCCCGCACACAAACTCGGATCTGGTAGTGAATACAACTCTAGACTTCTTGGTTAGTTCTTGATTTGTAATTTTGACATATGCAATCCAAACTTTTTGTAAATCAACTCGATCCCAAATGTCATCTAAAAACAACGCGAACTTCTTGTTTGTCAGCACTTGGGTTATATCTTTGGCTCGGTCATCTATATTCGTTTGGTCTCCCCATGTCAACCCGATTGACTTGCCAATCTGCTTTTGAACAGTTTTGATATTCAGATCCTTAGACACCACAACCCAAATGACTAAATCAAAATGATGGCTTCTTTTGAGAAATTCGTTATTTAGTTTCTTCAAAAGAGTTGTCTTTCCAACTCCACCCATTCCATATAAGCCTATAATTCTTACACTACTTTGCTCATCAACCAACAAACTCCATACTTCGTCGATCATTTGGTCCATTCCAAGAGCTTGATAGACGGATATCTCTCGAACAACATCGGGTTGAGATATAGTAACCAACACTTGGAAGACACCTTCATTCCAGAGCTTGTCGGCATCATTCAGCTTTTCAACCACTACCTTGCCAAGTTTATAACCACTACAAAAAATTTTCCCACCCCAACAACAAAAATATTTTCCTCCATTTTTGATACCTTCTTGTAATGTGTTTTTTATTTGCTGTTCCAAGGTTTCAACTCTTTGTAGCCAACCACGAGTCTGTTGGGTTTGACTCTGGGATATGAACCATTTCCTTCACATCATCTCTTCGTTCTTTAAGTTTCATGAAGGAACTCTCTAGAACATTTAAATTTTGTTTCAAATCACATAGATAACTGCTACGGACAGCAGAATAACTCCATAGACGACAGATTATGTCGATAACTGGAGTAACAAAAGGACTAACAATATTCATTGATGGTTACACAAAAAGAACGATGGTTTGTAATGAAGAAGGAAAATTATGTGAAGAAATAAACCGGAGAAAGCTTAGATAAGTTATTTTTTGATCGATAAAGAAGTTGGTGTTAACGAGTTATGAACTCTATCATCCAATAAAATTATCACCGTACTAACATCGACTGTTACATGAACAAAAAGTCAACTGCTAAGAATAAAAGATACAGCTGGTGCTTCTATTAAATAATATTCTTATATTCTTCATGGCACTCGATACATTTTATTCTTCCTCTACTAAAAGCCATTATTGTACTGCACACGTGTCTATGAATTATATATATTCTAGAGTTGAGATCGTATTGTTGTTATCCCATTTCATGGTATACGACTCTCGCTCAAGTCTTTAGCCATTCATAGTCCAGGCATGCATTGTACTAAGCAGTGTTGTACTAAGAGCAGCAACTAATACCAAAACTGTTGCGCTGTGTATGAGGGGTACGTATTATTGCTAAGAAAGTTCACTTACGTGCTGCAGGTCCCGGCACTTCACCAATTTTTGTTGTTCATCTGTGCACATAAAAGAGAAGATTTTTGCGACCCAGCTAAATCCTGATTCCGTCACCGTTGGTTGTGATTAAATTGTTTTCCTAGCGATGGATGTGGCGTGGGTGATCAAAGCTAGCTAGTATTTCAATTCTAAACTCTGGACAATATTTCCAACTTGGCCTTTGGCGGTTCATTTGTTTTGGCAATCAAATTCTAATTTAGATGTGAGAGATGACTCGTATTTTAATTTAGTGCTGATAAATTCTTAGAAAAAATTAGTTAAATTGGAAAAAATTAGTTAAATATTATATATCATATTGTTTGTCTCTGGTAGGTTAGTGGTCCATCAAGGCAACTAATAAGTTGATTAAATTAATCAAAATGAACATGGTTAATGATTAATTAGTTGCATACCTATCTCATTGTAATTGGCAAAGCGAATTTTCAGTCGTCCTTGTGTTCATTCTTGCATTGTGGGTGGCTTGTTGGATATTCTCGAATATTTCGGATCATAACTTGATTTGATCCGAAAAAAAATAAGAAATTTTTTGGTTAACGGATTACTGTTCTAGGGTCAAAAACAGTTGACTCGGTTAATTGTGGTAGGCTGCAAGCCTAAGTCGAAAAGGTGGGAAAAGAGGTCACATTGCGTGTTGTTGGGGCGGTTGACATGGTAAGTGACGGACCGGAAAGTTATGCTTCCCTAATACGTCAAGCAGGGCGAAATTCCATACGTCACTCGTAATTCAATAATCTAGTCGTAAATTTTTTCTTCACACCGGACTGCTTACTAAATGAAAACAAAATTTTTTTCCAAGCTCGCTTTGCAAGAATGATGCCTTAAACGTAGTTTTTGTATATGGCTCCCCACCGTTCTAATTTATCTTTTTCTGCTAGCTGTGCAAGGCCATAAAGGCTAATGGTGATGCATTTTGCAAGGATCACTGGCTTCCGAATATACTATATCCAGGCATAGGGTGTATGCCTTGGACTTGTACATATGTCATTGCATGCCTATTTCCAGCTTCCTTACTACTCTTTAGCGTTGAGCTGAAAGCATGCACTAATTTTAATCATGCCAAGAGTGCAGTAGTCAGGCTCATGCTATATTTGCTTTTGCATCATCCTTGTGATGGAAGTGGCTATGCAAACTTCTCTAACTTGCGTACCAATTAACTTTCTTCATTGGCCATAATGCCCAATTCGCATCGATTGACTTGATAATAAGTATGATCAACCAGGGAACAGACTGCACCTACCTCATCAAGTATGGTAACAATCATCTCTTGGATCATATTGCCAAGCCTAGATGACATCAGTTATCAAAATATCACAATCACATCCTCATTAGATGATATGACCAAAAAAATGTTGGACCACGAATGTTGCAACTCATTTCAGTTGCCTACGTACCCTACTCCGGAGCTCGCAGGGACCAAGCACAGAGCATAGTTCATCCATTCTTAAACTATCAATTGAAACCAACTCATATCACAAGGCCAACCAAGTAAAGCCCAGTCTGTATAGGCAAGGGTCTTTCCAATATATGCACAAGATTATGCATAATTAATCCTCATTTGTAATTAATGCATCATCATGATGCATTCTTGATGTAGCAACGATGATGCCTATGCATCATGAAGCTCTCTTGAGTAACTAACGCGTCCTAATGATGCTTTCGTATCATATGTGCTTTACCATCCAATCTTTATAGCTTATGGATATATTTCTCCAGAATGCATCTTCAACCAACACACCCTTTTTATATGTATCTTATTGATATTTTTCGCAATAAGATTTAAGAAGTACGCTGCCTATACCAAGTCCACTTGTTTTGGCGACAACGAATTATAGATGATGCACCCATGGTGATGCATTTATAATTCTCGTCCAATATTGATCAACTTGTGAAATACTTCATAATGGTGCATTTTCGTTATTGGCTATTATCCATTTTCGTGATATACCATGATGATGCATCATAATGAATCTTCATCTCATTCAATGACGCATCTTTGAGCATATATCATGCGAAAAATGTGGCGTTAAATTACCACATACTTTAAAGAATCTAGTACCTACAATACAAAAACTATCCTGGACAAAATTCATCGATTTGGAATTCTTGAGCATATGTCACATACCATAATTCTCAGAAATCGCACAAGTTTTCTTCAAATTATCCTAAACAACAATTAGGACCTTCTGAGCATACATCACAAATTGTATATACCCAAAAATCCTAAAATAGTCCAAAATGCTATCAAGAAATTTGGTTTGGATTCCCTAAGCATATTCTGACACCACATACTTAGAAAATACCTAAGAATTTATCAATACGACATCCTAAGTGGACGTCTCACACCGTAACACTCGGGAATCCCCAAAGTTCACACTTTATCAAAGGTCATCGAATATGGAAAGTAATTCTTGTTGTAATACAATGAGGACCAAACTCTAATTCCAGAGAAGCCGGATGCAAGCCTTTTGTTAAGCTAATGATCTTCTGGGTTGCCACTAATGTAGTGGGAGATAAAAGTTCATGACAATGCACACCGTTCCAAACAAGTGATTGTAATCAGTCCCAATGTCTTATAATGTTCCAAATGCTTTTTCAGGTCATCATCTATTTTGTGAGTTGTCATTCAAGGCCTGAAAAATGACAGCACTCGACTAAGTCCAACATTATTTGTAAGTTAGTTAATTGTCTTAATAGTTACGAACTTTATTCACGTCCAACCATTGAGCTACGCACTCTTCCAACTGATTTACTTACTTTCCAAAGAAACTTTTATAGTCTCATTACAAGAAAACACTGACAAGTCCGACAAGCACAGTCCCCAGTGTTATCTCGGAACTTTCTCTGATGCCAACCATGATAGATTGAAAATCACGCCTCCGGAGTAGCGCCAAGCAGGATGGAACTCCCTGATACGTCGCTCGTAACACAGTAATCGGGTCGTAAAACCTCACTCCTCACCAGGAAAATGCAGGTTGATTTTCCTTTTCAATCATGTTTTGCAAGCATGATGCCTTGGACGTAGTTTCCGTACATAGCTCCTCACTTTTCTACCTTATCCTTGTTCTGCTAATGGTGCAAGGCCGTATATATAAAGGCTAATGGTGATGCATTTTGAAAGAATCGTTGTCCTCCGATTACTTTCCAGGCATAGGTAATGTCTTTGACTTGTACATAGGCCATTGCAAGCTTATTTTTCAACCTCCTTACTCTGTTTTGGCATTGAGATGAAGACATGCACTAATATTGCTTGTTGCAAAGGTGTATTAGTCGGGGTCATGTTATACTCTCTTTGCATCATCCTTATGATGAAAATGGATAATGCAAGCTTCCATAACTTGCATACCAGTTAGTTTATTTCCCCGACCATGCCCAAATTGCAATTGGTGCATGCCAACATTTAATGGTATGATAACAAGTATGAGCATCCAAAGAATCGAATGCAACTATCTCAGCAAGTATGAAAATAATTATCCATTTTCCGTATTGCCAAGCGTAAATGATATGCGTTACCAGAATGTCACAATCACCTCCCAATTATATGATATGACAAGTTTTGGACCAAAAATACTGCAACATGTTGCAGCTGCCTATGCACCCTACTCTGTAGCTCGAATAGATCAAATAAAGAGCGTAGTTCATCCATTTCGAAACTAGAAACCGGAACCAACTCATATTACAAGGTCCAATCCTAACAAAGCAAAGCTAAGTCTGTATAGGCCAAAGAGTGATTCGCATATATGCACGAGATTATGCTTAATTGATTCTTTCTTCGTAATGCATCATTATGATGCATTCTCGGTTTAGCAACACAGTAAAGATGATTCCTATGCATCATGAATCTCTCTCAAGTAATAAATTCGTCATAATGATGCTTTTGCATCATATGATTTACCGGCCAAGAGCTTAAGGATGCATTTCCCTTTAATGCGATTTCAACCAACACCCCTTCATTATATATATATTTATGTATTCTCGACATTTTTACAAATAATTTTTAGGGAGTACAATTCTATATACCAAGTTCAACTTCATCTACGACAACGAATTATGAACGATGCACCTTACTAATGCAATTTTCTCTCTTGGCCAGCATCCCTCTTTCCTGATGCGCCATGATGATGCAAATTTCAGTTCTGAGCCATTAGGACCTAAACGTGCAACAAAAGATTGAGATGAACCTTCATCTCAGTCAATAACGCATTGATCCTACGTCATGCGAAAAATATGGGTGTTACATGGTCAATGGTTGTTAACTAGGTCAACTGTGTTAGGATTGCAGCCCCATCTGTCGGCCTAAGTCAGCAGTCGCACCTATTCTGGATATTGTAACTTTTAAGTACAACATTTCAGTTAAATTTCGTACGCTAACTGTTTCAATTAAGTATATATCCAACATACTTCTTGGTGGATAAGTATTATACTTCTTGAAAGCCAAATTTTGACAACTCGGTTGACCAGTCTTAACCCTTATATAAAACTTGGCTTCTTTGAAAAACGCAGGGGTACCAAGTACATACCCAACTTTTTCCTTCAACAACCTGTATGGACGAAACTTAATACAATTTCAAGTACACCAACTGAATGATCCTTGAAAATATGTACATAGAGTTTACATATCTAACCTTTACCCAATCACTATGTATATAGACTCAGATACCGTGAACCTGATTGTTAAGAAGGGTATTAAAAGACTAAAAGACTTCTATAGAATCAAAATCGATTTTTCTTCAATTGTGTCTTGTATACTTCTATGAGAATATAAACAATTGAAAAACTCTTTAACTAGTTTCATTTTAAGTCATTTGAACTAGTTGTTGATAAGATGAATATGGTTGATATGAAAGTGTTCATATGGCTAACTTCGGTTAACTATTGTTGAAGCAAAAAGGTGCACATGTTTAGGTACGGTTACTCATATCTAAATGAAGTCACTTTTCATTTGTTTGTAACAAGCTAAGTTCGACCTAACGGTTGAAAGATATTAGCTTGAGTCTAATCAGGTTTGCATCTAACGGTGAATATTGAATGCTTTGTTACCAAGGTAGCATTGATTGCAAACCATGATTTTGAAGACTATATAAAGGAGAACTCTAGAAACTTGGAAACCTAATCCCACACCTCTTGTGTGATACTAATTGCGACTAGAGTCGATTCTCCTTTAGCCTTAGGGTTTTCACGAAACCTTGTAGGTTAACGACTTAAATACTTCATTGGGATTGTGAAGCCAGACCCAACTATTTTCTATGTTATTGTGTGTTCAGCTCTTTTCTATTGTATTGAGCACTATCTTCTCTAAGATTTGCTCGAGATTGATTCTTCGATAAGCAAGATAAAAAGTAGTCACAAACATATTCGTCTCATCATTTGTGATTCCACAATATCTTGTTTCGCTACCATATAATTAAGATTATTGTGAGGTGACTGATATTTCTAGGATGTTCTTCGGGAATATAAGTCTGGTATATCAATTGGTTCATATTCACCTTGATTTATCAAAAGACGGAACAAAACTCATAGGTTTATCTGTGAGAGACAGATTTATCTATTCTATATACTTTTCTGTGTGAGACTGATTGGTTTATCAAGTCTTCGACTTTGGGTCGTATCAACTCTTAGTTGTGGGTGATATCAACTAAGAGAATCAAGTGCGCAGAATCTGGTGTTTTTTAGAGACGTAAGGAACGCGACTCTACCTTGACCAGTGTGAGATTGATTAGGGATCAACTGGACTAGGCTAGTTTATCTAGCGGCTTATATAATATAGATTGGTGTTCAAATTTGGACTAGGTACCGGGGTTTTTCTGCATTTGCGGTTTCCTCGTTAACAAAAATTCTGGTGTCTGTGTTATTTCTTTTCCGCATTATATTTTGTTATATAATAGAAATATCACAGGTTGTGCGTTAAGTTCAATCAGTTCTTGAATCCGACCTTTGGGTTGTCGATTGAATTGATTGAAACTTGGATATTGGTTTGTGATATCGTCCAAGTTATTTCTTTTATTCAATCGGGCTTGCAAATTCCTATTTGTTTGATTACAGGTTGAATTGAGAAATAGAGATATAACTCTTTGATATACTTTTCTTAAGATTGAGTCTAACTGTCTGGTTGATTCTCTTGAAAGTATTTGGAGTTAGTCCATACAAATTTCTAAGCGAAATATTGGGTGTGGTTGTTAGACCCCCGCTTTTTCAATTGGTATAAGAGCAGGCAAACACGTTTAAGACCTTATAAGTCTGTGTTTGTGGCGATCTGACTATATGGACAGAGGTGTTATCTCTATAAACGTACCACCAGTCTTCGATGGCTCAAATTACTCATGGTTGAAAATTGATATGCATGCCTTTCTTCAAGCGCGTGATTTTCAATCATGGGTTTATGTTGTTAATGGATATGATCCTCCAATGGTTACAATAGACGATGTATCTATTGCGAAGGATATTGGTAAATATGAACCTAATGAGATTCTCGCTGCAAAGCAAAACTCTGACACTTTAAATGCCATCATACATGTCATTACCCCAGATCTTTAGAACCATGTGACTACGTGCACTCGGTCTAAAGATGCGTGGGATATCTTAGAAACTGTATTCCAAGGAAATTCCTCGGAGAAAGAAGCTAGGATTCAAAACCTATGTTCTGATTGGGAAAATCTTTATATGGCTGATGAGGATTCATTTGATGAGTTTAATCACAAAGTTTCTGAAATTTTTAATGCATCTTTTGCAGTGGGTAAGATTATTCCTGAAAAGGACATTGTGATAAAAATTCTCAGATCGTTGCCATCCAAATACGATTATAAGAAGCATGTCATCGTTGAAGTAAATAACCTTGATATGCTTTCCAGAAATACTCTTGTTGGAAAGTTAAAAATCCTTGATCTTGATCAAAACACAGTAAGAAAATCTTCTTTCAATGTTGTGACCAACACAAGCGAATCCTCTAACTTGTCTTGTGTTGATAAATATTGTTCCTATCATGCTGATTTTGATAAATCACTGATTACACAAAAGATCAAGGATATTGTAAGAAGAATCAAAAGATGTGAGAAACGTCTCTCTCAGGGCAAGGCTTCAGATGATTCAATACAAGAAAAAGCATCCCAGGTTGTCAAAATCTTGCATACTCCCGATATGTGCAATGAACTTTCATCTCTCTTAGCAGAAACTTCTTCCTACTCAAATTCTGATTCAGAGTTTGAGTCTGACACTGAGATTTTTGAATTCTTAGATAAGTGTGAAGAACTTCACCAAGAAAATATCCAACTAAAGGCTTCGTTGGAGAAACTTGAATCATCACTTCAGGTAAAAATTCTTGAGGTAGATTTCCTTAATGATGAATTCACCAGGACCCTATCTCTGAAGGAAAAAGGGATTAATACCCTTAAGTGTGACCTGCAAAGGTTGTCTGGAAGTTCTGACAAAATCTCAGCAATGTTATTCGGTCAGAAGCCTTTCGCAAACACAAATGGTTTAGGGCTCAAAAGCAAAACTGTGAGCATAAACAACTCATTTGTTCAAGCCGGTTTTGGAATAATTAATGATGAATGTTGTGATAAACAGGAGGCAAATAAGCAAGACAATAAATCTTCCTTGATTTGTTCGTTTTGTGGAAATGCAAATCATGTTCAGAGTAAGTGTTGGAAATTCAAGAGGAATAACATAAGGATTGCTAAACTTGAACACGACATGCAAAGAATGAATCTGGACTTGGGTAATCAACATGGTACTCATGAAGACAAGAAGAAATACAAAAGAACCAGATTCAGACGAGGTAAGAAGTTTGTTTATTCAACAAACATTGATAAGTCGCTATGTGATAAAAGATGCGAGCATTCTGCTCACTGCGTCACTATCAAATTCTAGTGACGTCTTCATCCTTATCTTTAACTTGAGAAAATGAGGATTGCATCAAGGTTTCTCAAGTTTTGTAAAATTGTTAATTTCTTATTTTACTTATGTTAAGAAAATATCTTCTTGTTAAAATAGATAATGGATCATGAACCGTGAATGACTTATTCAAAGTCCTTTTAGGGTTTGGCTGTCCAGAAGTCTATTTATATTCATTTGTGATCAAATGCTCTTCAATTATTTATCCTTGAAAGATACAGTTTCATGGCTCCTGTAACTAGAGGTACCACAAAAAGGGATGTTGTTGAAGCGGTTAATGTGTATCTTTGTGAAGGAATTGTTTCCTCAAGGAAGAAGAATGAGAGATCCACAAATGATGAAGAAGGTTATTCCTCTAAATGCCTCGTGTCTGTTTGTCATTTTGATAATAACTTTAGAGGTATGGTGAAGGATTTCATCAACAAAACAAATGATTTAAAATCTCAAATCATTTTATCTTTAAAAAAGATAGCTCACTATGAACTTATGTTGTCTCTAATAAAGAACACCTTGTGTGAACTAAAAAGAGGACTTAGTGAGTTAACTGATATTTATGAAGAGCTAGAGGAATTGAACGGTCCCATAATCAATGGTTTTTTCAATAATGAGAAGGAATTCTCAGTAGATGCTCTGAGAAAGCTCTACGATGTCTAGGAAACTTCTTATGAGAATTTGTTCTTGTGTTTTAAGAAGGATAACTAGGGTTTGGAATATCCATTATTGTGAGTACACATAGCTATTTCCAATGATTTTCATCTTGTTATGTTTCTAGATTTATTTGTTTAAATTCTAAAGTTTATTTGGAAGATGATTTTGCACTATTAATCTTTATGGTTTCATTTATTGCAACTTGTTATGGGATATGTGTGTTTGTGTCTGTGAACTATGATTGTCCCATACATGTCAAAAGTTAAGTCTTTCATATGTCATTATGCAAATATTGATAAAAGATTGAATGAACTTTTGACAAACAAAAGTTAAGCCTATTATGTCATTACGCAAATATTGATGGAAGATAAAATGAACTTTTGTCTACAAAGATTACGTTTATTATATGCCTATGTGCAAATAGTGATAAAAAATAGAATGAATCTTTGAATATTCCGCAGTATTGGTCTTTCTTTGATCCACATCTTTGTGTAAATATTTTCGGCTCCGTAAGTCTTCTTATGTGAGCATTTCTCATTAAATTAATCATTGGTTCTTTTGTGGTTAATTTAATTGGGTATTTTGGATACAAATTCATGTTTCATGTAATTTTTTAATGTCCAAAGAAATCCTTATTTTCTTGTGAAAGTAAGGTCGCACTTGTTGTTCTTTCGGGAATGACATTTTATGGGGAGAGTTCTTTTTGAACTTGTGCTTAATTTCCAAATGTTTGTGGGTAGTGTGGATGTGGAATATTGTAGGATTTACCTTGTATCTTTATAAATTCCTTGATGAATTCACTTAGTTTCGGCTATATGATTGCATTTAAAAAAAGTTGATATGTTGTTCTCTTTTGGTCATGAAGTATCCCTATGGAAATTTCATTAGGATCCCACTAGTTTTCGTACCTTTGCCAATTTTATTGACAAAAATGGGGAGAATTAATGTGTATTTCACACTAAAAATACATATGGTTTACAGATCATTATGTAAGGGGGAGTGGTTTTCATGTGAGATGAAGTATTGACTACGGGGGGTGGGGGTGGGGTGGGGGGGGGTGATACATATTACTATAGTATTATTGTCAAAGTTATGATACAATTGGACTTTAAGGATGTGTAATAATACTATGACACTGTATAACAATGATTGAGAGCAATTGTTTTTCATTGTTATAGCTACGGATCTTCAAAAACTATGATGATGAGTTGAACACCTTTAGAATCATGGAGTACTTGGAAGTGACGAAGATTTCGAGTAATGTTGAAGAACCAAGAAGATCAAGCATTTGGATGAGAAGCTACAAAGTCTTATTTATTTTATAATCCATATGTATTGATAGTTTTGTCACTAAAATTGACAAAGGGGGAGATTGTTAGAGCACTGATCGGTCGAACTCGCAAGCGTTGCTATCTCAAACTTGTTTATCAAGTTTAGTGATCAAAACTATAAGTCTTAATTTCTAGTCTACTTATAGTAATGTCTCAGACTTGGATAGATTGTGTAGTTGAGCTTTAGACTTCAAGGCGTTAATCAGATGAAGACGAAGAACTACTAAAGGAGAGCTTGTGGAACTTTATCGACAAAAGATATGTGGAGACCGAAATTCATCTATCACTCAGAAAGTCTATTTCTACTCTATCTCCTTTCTTGAGACAAAAGTCGTATTACTATATAGTATTTGATTATACACATTTGATATCTCGAGCTGAGTTTAACTCGCTTACATATTTCTTGAAATATGTGTTGGTAAGATTTCGATTTAACCAAGTTTATCTTATATTCTTGACGAAAGTCAAAATATGATCATGTGAAAATCTCCAAGTAACATCTTACATGATTTGTGTAATACAATCATTTGATGTAGACTTGGAATGTTTCGTATTGATTATGTCAATAACTTGAAAATCGCTTTGATGCTAATAATTAGTGAAAACAACTATTGTAATCCTCTAATAAAGTTTCAATGATTAAAATAGAGTTTAGAACACTTAACCATAATTGGATTATAGACATAGTATGCGTACTTGCATATATGTTGATCCAAGACCGGTACGTACTAGGAAGGTCAGGTAAAGTCCGGGAGCCTTGGTATGTGTATCCGTACGCGTACTGGAGAACTCAGTTGAAGTCCGGGAACTATTGTATGCGTATCCGTACGCGTACTAATTCAACTGTTGTTTCGGACACAGTCCAAGTCGTCTACTTAAGTATGCGTACTCGTTTGCAAACTTGAGTGGGTTAAGTTCTAAAATCTGTTTGTTCATGAACCAATACATTTATATAATAAGGAATGCAATCTTTTGCAAACCGTGTCTATAATGTTCATGACTTGATTCAAGTGAATCAAAATCGATATTTCTTCAATTGTGTCTTTTATACTTCTATGAGAATATAAACAATTGAAAAACTCTTTAACTAGTTTCATTTGAGTCATTTGAACTAGTTTTTGATAAGATGAATATGGTTGATATGGAAGTGTTCATATGGCTAACTTCAGTTAACTATTGTTGATCCAACAAAGTCCACACGTTTAGGTACGGTTACTCATATCTAAATGAAGTCACTTTTCATCTGTGTGTAACAAGCTAAGTTCGATCTAACGGTTGAAAGATATTAGATTGAGTCTAATCAGGTTTTCATCTAACGGTGAATGTTGAATTCTTTGTTACCAAGGTAACATTGATTGCAAACCATGATTTTGAAGACTATATAAAGGAGAACTCTAGCAACTTGGAAACCTAATCCCTACACCTCCTGTGTGATACTAGTTGCGACTAGAGTCGATTCTCCTTTAGCCTTAGGTTTTTCACGAAACCCTGTAGGTTAACGACTTAAAGACTTCATTGGGATTGTGAGGCCAGACCCAACTATTTTCTATGTAGTTGTGTGTTGTGCTGTTGATCTGTTCTATCGTATTGAGTACTATATTCTCTAAGATTTTCTCGAGAGTGATTCTCCGATAGGCAAGATAAAAAGTAGTCAAAAAAATCTTCGTCTCATCATTTGTGATTCCACAATATCTTGTTTCGCTACCATACGATTAAGATTAATGTGAGGTGATTGATATTTCTAGGTTGTTCTTCGGGAATATAAGTTCGGTATATCAATTGGTTCATGTTCACCTTGATTTATCAAAATACGGAACAAAACTCATAGGTTTATCTGTGAGAGACAGATTTATCTACTCTATATACTTTTCTGTGTGAGACGGATTGGTTTATCAATTGTTCGACTTTGGGTCGTAGTAACTCTTTGTTGTGGGTGAGATCAACTAAGAGAATCAAGAGCGCAGAATCCGACGTGGTTCTAGAGGCGTAAGGAACGCGATTGTACCTTGATCAATATGAGATTGATTAGGGCTCAATTATATTCCAGTCCGAAATTAACTTGGAGTATGCTAGTGTCTGTAGCGGCTTAATATAGTGTGGTGTTCAAATTTGGACTAGGTCCCGGGGTTTTTCTGCATTTGTGGTTTCCTCGTTAACAAAAATTCTGATTTATGTGTTATTTCTTTTCCGCATTATACTTTGTTATATAATAAAAATATCACAGGTTGTGCGTTAAGTTCAATCAGTTCTTGAATCCGACCTTTGGGTTGTTGATTGAATTGATTGACACTTGGATATTGGTTTGTGATACCGTACAAGTTATTTCTCTTATTCAATCGGGCTCGAAAATTCCTATTTATTTTATTACAGATTGAATTGAGAAATAGAGATATAACTCTTTCATATACTTTTCTTAAGATTTAGTCTGACTGTCTAGTTGATTCTCTTGAAGATATATTGGAGTTATTCCATACATATTGTTAAGCGAAATATTGGGTGTGGTTGTTAGACCCCCATTTTTTCAATAGTCTTAAAGAATCACATATCAATTTATAAGCATACATCGTCAAAGAAAATAATCCAAGCACGGAGCATAAAACGGAAAGCATATGTGATCAATTCAACTACCTATGCAATAATTAATCAAGCAAATAATGAATGTAAATTACTAAATATTTGAATCATTATTATGAAAAATTAAAATTGAGTTTAAACAATTAAAAATGGTTTCCTCCTAAAACCCTAGTTACAAAAATCTAGTCAAACATGCCTTTCTCAAAAGCCATAAACATATAAGATAAAATCAATCGTAAATCGGAATGAAATTGAGACAACAAAACTTCAAACCATAACCCTCTTTTTCGTCTCTGTAGGCTGTAGTCGCGCTTCCTTTGTTTGTCTCCAAAAAGACGTCCAGCCAGCCTCATCATTTTAGCCTTCTACCGTGTGGTACTTGGTGGTTCTGACAATATAAGCCATTTAGTTAATGCATGTTCATTTCTTGTTCTGTGAGATGGGCGGTGCGCAACGCTCCCACATCTGCTTCAATTCTCTCTATTGTGTCTTGAGTTGCCGCATTAATAGTTTCTGTCGCAAAATGTCATTTAGTCGTTTATTTTTCCGGATGATTGAATTCGTTTGTACTTTCTACAAAAGCACTAAAATAATGTTGTTATCCAAAATGCCGAGTACTATGCAATATAAATATGGGTATAAAATGTAGCGCTTACGTGCTTATCAGGTTGTTCATGAGTCAGGGTGCAACGGTTCGTGAACCGGGTATACCAACCCTATAATACTACCAAACTAAATTGACCACGGCTCGTGAACCGGGTTCTCCAACTTCTATCATATAATACCAATTTCAAGAATTCAGTTCATAACGGTTTGTTAACTTTTCCCAACTGAACTCATGGTTTTCGAACTGGTTCGCCAACCTTCTTGTATTTCTGAAACTCGGATATCTATGGTTTGCGAACTGGTTCACCAACCTATCCTGAGCAAAAATATCAGATAGTTCAATATTTCTCTCTTGATATGTTTGAAGCATTCCCACGTGATAAAATTATTTGCAATATTGGAAATTTTCAATTGATCCACAAATTAATTCACACAATAAATTTCTTATAAATAATATTGATAAGGATCGTTGAATATCGTTTCTAGAATCATATTTCGAGATTTTTAACAAGGTAAGCTTGACTCGAAACTTCTTCAAGATTCCATTTCAATTTATTCATCAAAAGAGTACTTCCCTTTGAAGCCATAGTTCGACACATCTGAGATCACCAAATACTCAGGAGTTCATCTGTTCAATCATGTTTCTTCTTCTTCTTGCTGGATATCTCGTTCGTATGTATCTTCTCTTTGTTTCTCGAGCCTCTAGTGAGTCATAATAGACAGAGTTCAAAAAGATCAAATCTTTGATGATTCCATCATACATGATTGAGTAATTAAATCTACTAGAAGTCATACGACATCGTCTTAACAGATAGAATGGTAAGATCGTAAGTAAAATAGAATGGTTCAATCTTCACATACCTGATACAGAAGTTCTTCAAATGTTTTCGTTGATCTTCAGTCTTTGAGGGTGATGTCTGATATTCAACTACCAAATTCTAACCTAGTCCGAGAATTGACTTAGTAGACTAGAAATCAAGATATATAGTTTTGATCATCTAAGATTGATAACAAGCTTAAGATAGAAATTTTTTTGGGTTCAACCGAGTATTGCTCTAACAATCCTACTGGCTATGAAGGAAATATTTTGTTCCAAAACTGTTATGCGTTAAAAAATAAAAACAGTTCACTGTAGGCGTGTAATGTTTTCCTCGTGACTGTGAGAAATACCATAGGCCTAATGATCTTTACCTCATGGTTTCCCACATTTTTGGGGTGGCCTTGTAACCTACACCAAAAGGAAGACGTCGTCAAGTTTGTACGATTCAACAGATTTGGAATTGGATGCATATGTTGTTTTAAAAATTCGTTGGACACCCACACCCATTACATTGAAATTTTCGTGAAATATGCATGTAGAGCATTAGTTACATATGATCCAGTATATATTCACTTTATTTTCTCATCATTTACTTCCGTCGAACTTTTAGGACTTGAAATTAAGAGGCTAAGAGAATACAGCTAATAATTGCATGTTTCCCTAAACAGTGAGGATTTACTTGTGTTATTGTTATGGTTATCAATCATAATATTTATAAAAATAAAATCCATAAGATCATCCGCACCCAATCGGTACATCCGCATATCCATTAAATGGTGTATAAGATGCAGTTCTAAGAGCAAGTCTTATGATGGAATCCATCTTATTCCAAGTGTGGAAAAATTGTGGAATATCAAATCTAGTGGCTTCCAAATTGGTGTTTTCCATGAAAATCCAAGCAGTGTTCCATGGTTTCGTGGAAGGTCACGTGGAATCCATATAAGCGCTAATCAGATTAGCGTAAAACGCTATTCAGAATAGCGCACTAGAAGACAGAAAGCGCTAATCAGCATAGCACACTATAAGACAGAAAGTGCTAATCAGAATAGCGCTCAACACTATTCAGAATAACGCTTTTTTTTATCCGTAGATTTGAAACGAGTCCTTGAAAATTTAATGCCTGGAAAAAAAAGCGTTAATCTTAATAGCGTTTTCTAACACTATTCTGATTAGCGTAAAACGTTATTTTGATTAGCATTTTTGTTGTTCCACCACTACACCTGCACTTCCATCCACAATTCCAAATGCTGAGGTGGCGTGGAAGATGGAAGATGGAACTCTTCTACTATAAAACTTGCTCTAAACTTGTAAGCGGTCATGGATTGGACTGGATGCGAATGAGGTTAAAACCGGTCCCATCCGGATCATGCTCCCCTAGCTCTCATAACCCTTACCTCGTTTACGAAAACGGAAGCCTTAGGCTAACCACTATGGGCTAGATTGAACTGCTAGATTGGCCAAAAAGTGTTTCAAATCAAGATAAAAGTGTGGGAAAATATTTAACACTACTTCTGGATACTTCTCTCTCCTAGCAACTGCTTGCAGTCCAAGTAGCAGCGAGATTGAAACGCTGAATAATTCAACGCTCAAAAAGTGGTCCAAACGCCGAATAGTTCAGCGTTTTGCGAATATTTCAGGGCATCAACACTGAATTGTTCAGCGTTCATTCGGACGTTGTTCCATTCAGCGTTAGACATTGACGTTGCACCATTCAGCGCTTGACCTTTTTCCCACCAACGATTATTTTTTTACAGAATTTCATTTTCTAAATGTTTGGCATTTTATTCCAATGGTTGTTTGTTTCAAAATTTGAGAATTTACCAAAGGGAAATCTTCCATTACATTGCAAAACAAGGTTACAATGTTTTTTGAAGAAATTAAAAAAAATACATTAAATTAAAATAACTTAAAACATAAAAAACTACATTGAAATTGAAATCCTACTTCTAAATAAATTAAAACATAAAAAAAGTACATTGAAATTGAAATCCTACTTCTAAATAACTTAAATTATTACTAATACACCACTTTAATTTAGGGGATAAGGTCCAATCCATAACGGGCCAAAATCTCGTTCTTCCATATTTTGTAGACGGGTTTCTCCCATTATTGTAATTCATCCAAGAGTTGTCGTAGGATCTTCATGTCCAATTCTCTTTGTTGCCTTTGTGCCAAGATTGAAGAGGTTTCCATGTTCTTCTTCAGATACTCTTCCTCTTTTTCATACTTGGAAGCTCTTTGTGCTTGCGCATTTTCAAGAAGTTCGATGAGTTTATCCATTTTTTCATCTGATTTCTGCGATGCTTTAGCCTCACGAGCCCTTTTCTTTGCTTGATCTCTCCCTTCAGTTCTAACGTCATCTGTTTGTTCGAAATAGCGTCTTCTATTTGATATGTCCCAGGTTTCAGAATTATGAGTAGATGAAGTGCTACCAAACCTTGCCATATTTTCCAATTATTCAACCATATTATCAGCTTCATTTTCTTGAGTAGATTGAGTCTGTTGAGTAGGTTGATTGGCTCCATCATCATTATTCACCGATGGGTTGTAATCGGGTTGATATGTCTTCATGATCTGGAAAATCGATTCGTGCTTCCAAAATCTTCCAACCTATGCTTCATAATTCTTTTGTCCATGATAATACTATGGAAAAAAATTAAATGAAAATTTAGAGAAAGAAAGAAAGAGATCAAAATGGAAGAAAGAAAACATTAAAAAAATTTGAAGTACTTACATAATCGGCCTCCGTCATCCCCGTAGGTCTGTTTCGGAAGTAGGGCCTAACATGTGAAACATATATTTTCACTTCGCCTCTCAATGTGTTGCACTTTGTTTGCAATGACTTTTTATCTCTTTCTATACCATTATGGCATTTTCTTTTATTGTACTCTTCCATAATCTTCCCCCAAAATAATGCACCTTTTTTATCTTTTCCACAAATCGGATCGTTGCTTGCTATAACCCAACCATAAATTAGTGCCTCTTCTTCTCTTGTAGTAAAGTGTGCCATACAAAATTATGTGAAGAAGAAGAAGAAAATAAATGAAGAAGATAATTAATCGATTTTTGTGTGAGGTATAAAGGAGAAGTAGTCTTCTATTTATAGGGAAGCCTGAAAATATAGGTGTTGAGGTTTCAAACGGCTATTAAATATGAGTCGTTGAAAATGCAACGGTCATCTTGATCTGATGGATAAGAAGAAAAGTGTTGAATGGTTCAGCGTCAAAGCGCGGAATGGTACAGCGCTACCCTCCCTGCTGTTGAAATAACTGCTAGTTTTTTATCTTGCGGCTGATAAGTAAAGTGTTGTTCTATTCAGCGTCTGAACGCTGTTTGGTTCAGCGTTTTATCTAACGTCTACATTTCCAACCCAAACTTGGATCATTTCTTATCTCTATTGTAAACTCAACGCATTAACTCAAATTCCCTACCCCAAACTTGTGAAGTTTCAATCTCTTCTTCTTCTCCTAAATTATCAATCCAAAATTCAAGCATGGTTGCATTCTCAATTGCCGAAGATAATGATTTGGTGAGAAGTTTTCACCGAATTAACAACACAAATCCTTTCGACATGTCTCAAAGAACCATCTTTTGGGAACAAGTAGTTGAAGAATTTGTGAGAATTAATGGTAATGCTAATGGAAGATGCAAAAAGCAACGACAATCTCGATTAGCAAACATCAAGCGTTATTGCGAGCTTTTTGTCATTTCGTTAAGGGCATCAAATGGTAATCGTGAAGATATTATGACTTTATACGAAACGGACCATAGAATGACGTTCATTCACAACACCTCTTTGGAGATATTTGGTTATGAAGCATATGCATGAAGAAGTATGGAAGAAGTATTATGAAGAAGTATTATGAAGTTCTAGTTAAATATGTAATGTAATTGTAAATGTACTTAAGTGAAAAAAAGAGTATTATGGAGTTTACAATAACTAATTAAAATGTCTACTTATTAATGAAGCATTATAAAGTTCTAGTTAAATATGTAATGTAATTGTAAATACATGATTCACTTGTTCTGGTGTCAATTTGTATTCTTGCGTTTTTGACTGAGTGTTTCATAGTATCCTTTTGTCCTTCTTGATGTCCTCTCTTCCTTGATGGAATCCTAGTCTTCTTGAAGAGACAAATCTGTGGGAAAATATCATAACGTCCTCCAGGTGTCTGAAAAAGCAAGAGTTGCGTGTTGCGGAAGTAGTAATAGTACCAATACTCAAGTACCATAACCATGCCAACTAAATTCGTACCCCTAGTTGACCAAACGTCGAGATATTTATATGTATTACCTAATGAATCTAGACCCCAATCATACTCCCCAACCCTATCTAAGTCAGCAAACAATAGAACCCAACGTTTATCTACTTTTCCAGTAGAATGCGCTAGAAGAAAGTGACACAAACACCACAAAAAGAATGCTCGTGTCAATGTCACTGCACATCCAATATTATTCTGGTTTTTTCTACTATCAATGTAGTTTTTCAAGACAACTAAGGAACATGTATTAGTCTTAGAGTCTCAAAAATCATCCAAAGCAGGATATGTTAGATCACTACCCAACTGCGGCATAACTACTGGTCGTTTACTAGGGTCACCAGTGGGAATTCCCGTTAACATGTACCAATCTAAAGGAAGGAGACCAATTTCAAACTCCGGAAAATGAAAGCTCCTGCTACTTTTCCACCATCTCTCAGCTACGACTTCAACTAAGCCTCTATCACTATTGGAAAAATCAAACTCAAAAATAGAGGAAAAGCCACAATTGTTACAATATTGTTTTGCTATCGGATTATCTTGCACTACAATTTTGTAATTCGCTTCAATTTCTTTCAAACTACCTCTAAAGATTATTCTACGAGAATTTTTCGTAACATCTTGACATACATGTCTATCACAATCCTTTGACGAAACTATATCCAACCGGTCTAGCAATTCATCCATACTCGTACTACAATCAATAACAAAGATGAAAAAAATATCATTATCATTCATTTTCATCCATACAAACCAATTCATCCATACAAACTAAATCATCATTATCATTCATTTTAATCATACAAACTAAATCATCATTATCATTCATTTTAATCATACAAATTATCATTATAATTCATTTTCATCATACAACTAACCAAATAGTCATATAAATTTACCTACAAATTTTATCTACAAACTAATCATGCAAATTAATTCTTTTTCATCACAAAAAAATAATCATTTTTTGTTCATCACACATAATCAAATTAAATCCAAAAAAAAAAAAATCATCACAAATAATTAATTTAAAACATACACATATCATCTACATCATCTAAATACAAAGAATCAATCATCAATTTGAATGAAATCGCATCAAAAATCATAAAACTTTAACCTAAAACTTAAATTTCTTACCTCGAATGATTTCGTGGATGGAATCGCACCAAACCACCTTCAATCGATCATAAATCCGATGAATAACAAACCCACGGAAGGAATTTGAAAAAAAAAAATCTACAACTCAAGATCTTGAAGAAACATTTTCGGGAAAGAAGTGAAAGTTATGTGAAGAAACAAAAATGGGGGAGAAAGTCGATCTTCTGTAGAAAAATATCGATTCTTTTGAACGTTGATCCGTTCAGCGTCGTCAACCTAGCTGACCAGGTCAAACGCTGCTCGGTTCGGCGTTCACCTGGACGCTGCACTGTTTAGCGTCAAACGCTGAACTGATCAGCCTTTCGCTGCTAGATTCATTATTCCATAGGACTTAGAAGATTGCCCATATTAATATGGATGGTCAATCTAGCAGCTAGATATCTAGCCCATAGGACTTAGCCCTTGGAGAATCTTCATTCCTTTCTCATTTCTTCTAAAGAGACCATCAGCCCATTCAACAGCTCCAGGTCCCACACTTGAAAGTTGAAACTGCGGCCGTCATTAGGAAGTTTAATCTCGGGAAATCTTCCAATCCATTGTTGTAATCTAAATTAAGCGATGATTCCTTTCTGAAACCCTGAATCGATCCCTTAGATGAAGAAAGAAGAGCCTTCTACAAAAAAAAACCCAACCTAGAAAAACCGCACATTTTTTACCTTCCACGTCGTCGATTTTTGCAGCTATTACCCCATTCAACCTGATCACTTCTTGCAACTGCAGCAGCACAAGAAGATTGACCAGGTGGAGAAGTCCGCTGACTACATGGACTCCAGAGTTTTAGAGGGTGGGATGGTATCAGTGGGCGTCTTAAGAAATGTACGTTCTTAACTACAATTTGGTAGTTCTAAGAACAGAGACTATAGAAGAAGAAACAGAGGGAAGAATATGATAATGGGTAGATATAATGAACTACACGATTGATTAACAGAACTTTTTGAGGTGATTTCCGTTTTATTCAAATTTGGAACAGATTTTATGTATTTACTTATTAAGAATGAAATTTTTGGACAAAACATTAACTGTTTGATAAAATGACTAACAGAATTAATGAGCTTATTGGCTGAAGAATGTAACGTTATGCTGAAGGCTGCTGCTGCTGCTAATACTGGACCATTTCTTCTTCGGAAAAAGTTTTAAGAGGTAAACTTTCGTTTTGTTAACATAGTTGAACTGGTTAGAAAGTTAATTAACTTGAATTGTCTGTTGTTATAGCTCTAGGTAATGAGTATGAAAACAACAGTAATTTAGACTATTTACATCATCATTAAAAACATAGTACCCTATTACATCAGTCTTAATTTCTATGAATACATCCTACTACTCTAGCTGCAACAGAGTCGACAAATCTCCAGTAGGGAAACCACCATTTCTGTTTCTTTAGACGCAAAACTAAGAAAAGTCCCAAAAATCCTATTCCAAACCCCAAGGCCACAGTAGCATAAAACAACTCATCTGTTGCACCCTCTTGATCTCCTTCCTCAGATTTGTTTGAAGGATGTGTACTGCCAGTACTGACATCAAGATCAGTACAAACTTTCGTCGTGGGAAATCCGCACAATAAGTCATTTCCAGTGAAAGAAGAACCATCCAAACTCAATGTATCAAAGTGATTTCCTCTTGGAATGATGCCACTCAACTCGTTGTAAGATAAGTTTAGAAACCCAAGGGAGTCTATTGATGTCAAAGCTTGTGGGATATGTCCAGACAGTCTATTGGAACTTAAATCCAATGACTCTAACCTAGACATGTTTCCGACACTGGATGGGATATTATTCGACAAAAGGTTATGCGACAGATTCAGCATAACAAGTCCATTTAAAAAACCTATCTCTCTTGGAATATCTCCATCGAGAGAGTTACATGATAGGTCTATTCCTGAACTATAGTTGTACAAATGATCAAATCGTGTCATGGTGCCTTTTATAACCAACTGAAAACCCATACCCATCATATTGTACATTCCAGAACTGGGGCTGCCTGTTAGCCTCATCAAGTTTCCTATTTTTCCAGGAATCAGACCCGAGAGGTTGTTTGTAGATAAGTCGAGTATTTGAAGTTCATACAAATGGAAAATCTCTTCAGGAATGGACCCACTGAATTTGTTTGACCTTAATGACAACACCATAAGGTCACTCATTGAGCCAAGACTGGTGCGTATGTTACCATCGAAATTGTTGTTTCCTAAATCGAGAACTACCAAACTCAAAAGTTTTAGGAGGGACTCAGGAATAGTACCATTGAGATTATTGTCACTTAAATAAAGATATTCCAAACCTTCTGCATTTTGAATCTCATGTGGAACATTTCCAGTGAGATTGTTGTTGCTGAGATTTAGGATAGTAAGATTTCTGCAATACCCTATACTAGCAGGTATAGTCCCGGATAATTTGTTGTTGGAGAGAATAATGAGTCCTGGATCATTGTGTTTTCCTAGTTCTTTAGAACATATTGAAGAAGGAATTGAACCTGAAAGTTCATTGCCACTAAGATTAATGTAGCCAACATTAGATAGTCTTTCTCCAGTTTCCAATGAGATTTCCCCATTAAGCTTATTGTTTGATATATCAAAAAACTGGACACCTTGAGGTGGAAGTGGCAGCGGACCAACCAGTTTGTTGTTAGACAAGTCTAAGAAACCGAGATTTTTGAGATTGGATATGCAAGAAGGGATAGCTCCTCTAAGGTTATTACGGAACAAACTTAACCATTTTAGATTAGTGAAAATACAAATGAAAGTAGGGATTAATCCATTGATATTGCATGACCCCAACAGTAAATTTTCTAGACTAGATTTGGATGGATTTAAGTTTAAGTGTTGATCTATAACTACAGTTAAATTATTTGAGCTCAGGTCTAAGGTAGTTAAGTTGAGTTCATTGATCAGAGAGATCAACGAAACTTCTCCTCTAATAGAATTACCGAAAACATCAAAGACACTAAGATTTTTGAGCTTTGTGATGCAACTTGGTATGGTTCCACTTATGTTATTATACTGTAAACCAAGATGCGTAAGAGGAAAAATGTCACATATTGATTCTGGTATACGTCCTTGGAATTTATTAAAAGACAAGTCGAGAAAGTATAGGTCTTTCAAATTGGAAATTGAAGAATGGATAAAACTTGTTATGTTGTTGCCAGAAAGATCTAGATGCTGCAACCTAGAAAGATTGTAGATTGAAGTAGGTAAAAACCCATTAAGTGAACACCATGAGGCAGAGAGGCTTACCAACTGCGACAAATTTGAAATTGAGCTTGGAATTGATCCAGTTGAATTAGTTGATGATATCTGAAGTTTTTGTAGTTGGGGCCAACTATGTTTGAACATACCAGTTAGATCAGGACGAAGATCTTTATTATCACTCACATCAAGCTCTTTAAGTTGAGGAAGGTAAGGAATTGAACCATGTAGTGCACAAGAAGACAAGTCAAGAATAGAAAGTGAAGTTAAATTATAAAGAGTACTCAAAAGAGGTTCAGTATAAGGTAGCTTAATACCACTCAGTCTTAGTACCTGGAGATTTACTAAACCTCTTATCCATCCTGTAGATGATGATTCTAAGCAAGAGGTGGGATACGGATTGTTTTGTGATCCGCAAGATAAATCAAGGTACTGTAAAGATGATGAGTTGGTGAATTGTGTTGAAATCGACCCAGAGAAGTTTGAATGGGAGATATCCAAATAAACTAGTCTCCTTAGATAAGAAAACTGAAGTGTGAGTTTTGATTCCTGGAAGTCATTGAAGCCAAGATCAAGATGCTCCAAATGAGTAATGTTTAAAAGAGAAGGAGATAGTTTACCTCGTAGTGCAGTATTTGGTTGTGGCTGGAGATAAACATACTCATTATTGTAAATTTCAAGGTCATTGTTTCTAAGATCGATGGATATGACATGAAAAGATCCCTTGGAACATTGAATTCCATGCCAATTGCAGCAATTTTGATGTTGGCCGCTTTCTTGCCATGAAGATAAGCGACCTGATAGGTCTTCCAGGGAAGATTTAAAGTTTAGAAGAGCCTTTCTTTCCCCTTCATGGCATCCATCAGACGCAGCTAATGGGCACAGAGTGATGCCGATTAGTAAAAAGAACAAGAGATCAAGAAGTGTAAGAAATTTTTGAGTTGCCAGATGTAATGAACTCATGGCTAACTAAACATAAATCGGCTCTATTGATGATATGAATATTGTTGTTGATAAATGAATATGCAGCCTGGCTTAATTAGATCCTACTATTTATAGATTTAACTTAAGCAATTTAATTACGTTACAACTCTAAGAAAATTGAAATCATTGATTTGAAGTTTTCTTCATTGACTATTACTAGTGTGACCTTGATTGGAAAATCTAAACTTGAGCTCTTTTTTCTTCGCCTGTAGGTTTCAACACAAGGACATTCCGCAGCATTACATCTATCCAAAGAAGAATATTGGATATTGCTGATTTGAACGTTTGTTGAACGATATTCGAGATAAGAATCAACTGGACATCTGTGAGGATTCTACTTATGCAGTCAGGCAATAAATATCACAGGTATTCTATGTGTTCAACCTGGGTTTAGTCATTTGGAACACCTTGAAGGAATTGTTGAAGGGTTCATTTACAATTTTGAAGTTGGTCCCAGATATATTTGTTCCTTCACGACATGTTTGGCTAGTTACTAGCTAGCACATCCTAGCCATAATTAAAGCCTACAATATATAATTTTTCTTTTGTAAGTGCTAGTAGGCAGTAGCTTGTTCCAATTGTGATATACTAAACATATGGTAAGTCACTTTCCTACAGATTAGGCTCTTATGCCACACATAACAAAGTGATTCTAGATAAAAAACTGAATTAGATTTTTTATTCATTGGCTTGACTTGAAAATTAACTCTTTTTCTTTGTGTTGACATTAGCATCCATTTCATGTCTGGGTAGTTGAAAAGCCATGTTGAATTGGGTTCCGTTTAAGTGGAGTTATACATCATCGTTATCTCGCAACAGTCTTAAAAAGTACATAATATTTTTTCTTTGGAAGTTTCTTATGAGCAACAGAATAACTAGTCGTTAGTAGAAGACTACATCTTTATTGAACTCACACCATTAAACTTAGATCTTAAAATGTTTGATATAATTGCTTATGCTGCTACCACTATTGGGTTTTCTTCTTTCTTCATTTTTTTGAAGAAAGCTTTATTTTCCATGTACGCACTAAGACAAGGATATTAATTGCATTACCATCCCTTACAAATTGGAGTGGTTTAAAAGCCATATGCAATTATGAATAAAGAATGTCGTGCAGTACTAGCGAATGAGGGTAAGGGGTGAAAACAATTTTTCCCTGTGAATTGCATCTGACATATGCATCATGCATGTCAAGTTTTATCTTAGGTACCTGAATTTTCTCTATTGATTATATGTAAAGAGTTTGTTTGATTGATAAATATGTAGAAAATGGCTTACATATATAGCTTGTCATTTACAGGTCTGTTGTGACGTCTTTGTTGAATTATATTTGAGATAAGAATCATGTGGACATCTTTGAAGAAATGACTTAAGCTGTCATGCAGTGAAAATTACCAGTTCGAAATAGTACATTTGTGTTTTCTTCTTCTTTATCTTATTTTGGGTCATTGAGCAGGTATTAAGTCACGCCACAGATTTTGAAACTGATATCAACTCTCCTTCATTGGCCAGTCTGTCTGCATTGAGTCTGGCTTGGAGGAATTCACGTCCGACTTGATAAGTTCTTTGATGTCGACATATGTAATCAGTATTGATTGGTGAAAACCTTACTGGTTTTGTTGGCGTGTGACCTTTCTAGAGGATCCTTCAACTTGTAAATTTCTTCTGGAACAACCAGACCTACGTGCATAATGATGATGTCAGAGAGAACAAATTTCCTCTTTGCAACCCTACTGGCCAGTACAGTACCAGGTTACGCATCTTTGGAGTATCAACAACTAAACAAAATAGATAGACGTTGAAAAGAATATTTCTTGCTTCACCACAATCAGACCAACAGATAAGCCTTGATGATGTCTTGCAACTACAGGCTGCAGCATAGGGAACACTGATGAAAGGTAAATTTCACTACCTTGAATACTTCTTTTCTACCGATATTTCCTTGAATCCTTTTGAAAAACATAAATTCCAACTTATGTTTATAGAATATGAACAACCACCACAATGTTAATTATGGATTCAGGAGCAGCAGTCCACTTTATGGACTCCAGAGTTTTGCAAGGGTGGGCTCGTATCAAGTATGGTAATGATTCTGGTACACGCATTTGTCTGCGATTTTAATATTAAGTGCTTGTATAGGAAGTGATGGGTGTCTCAGACTACAAAAACAGAGAGTTTGAGAAATGAAGAAATAGAGGAACATTTGGAATTTAATTATGAGAAGACTGTTAGAAATCTAAAGCAAAATCCTTGTACCTCTTCTTTTTGACTTATTGGTAAATCTTTGTGATTCTTTTTGGAAGTCCACATATTTAAGTTGAAAAATGATTTTTGGTAATTCTAAGAACAAGACTTATGGGGAGTAGTCTCTCCTCAAAGTGAACTAGTTGGGGGAAAAAACAGGCCTAAATCATGCCACTATGGTAGTAGACACTACCCCGTTTTACCGTAACTATTTTGGTCACTACTTCGAGCGAAGAGTACTGTAAGATAGTGAAGTTAACACGACATGGCACAGAGAGTAATCTACAGATATGGACTACAGACTCTTTGCCGAAAAAATTAAAAAGAAAGAAAGGCATGGGCCGCAGAGAGTCTGCCATGTATGAACATTTTCACTACTGCATCTGATAGGGAAGTAGTGTGAAAAAAAAAGAAGGCAAAATGCAATAACACTCTTAACCATAAACGAACGAGCAGACAAAGTTGAATGAAAAGAAATGGTGGGCAGGGATGCAATGACCAACCAAAGTCGGTTGTGCTGAAAAAAAATGGTGGGTATGGTACGTTATTAGGAGCTACAGAGCTTGCACCACAGATTCTGTACATGTAAGCTCTTGACTTGAGACGTCAAGAACTCAGGCTCAGCTCAGCTCTCTTCTTCTTGGGATCACCAGTTCGACTCCTGCTGCTAACTTAAGAAACCCAATGGCAGAATTTGAAAGGTTTGATGATAGCCATCACTTGCTGGGTCATTACAGGTAAAAAATTAAGTTAAGGAGAGTTTCAGAAAGCAAAATCGCCATGAGTGACTGTGTATGGTGGGGTTTTTATATGCTAAAGATTGTGAAAAATAGACTGTTGGAATGGTTGTTTGAGGTGATTTATAGTCAACAATTATTCATGTGAATCAAGTTTGGAACAGATTTATTAGGACTTAATCCCAACTGTTTGATAAAATGGCCGACAGAGATTGAAGAGCTTCTTAGCACTAAATGCAGCGTCACCAAGGGGTTAAACTCCAAAGGCTGCTGCTGTGATACTGCGACCAGTACTTTGCTGTTAGGTAAGCTTTCATTTGAACTTGAATTATTATCTGGTATTTTAGCTCTAGAAAATAGACGTTTGCATACTTAAAAAAACCCTTAATCTGAACTATTTAACGAAGCCAACTAGTGGCCAGATGGCCATTTACATTACTGTGCACTTCAAACTGGAAACTTAATGCATTCATTAGTATCATAGTTATGCTCGTATAAAAATATGTAGATGCTTCAAAATTATCTGATTGAAAGTCTCGACTAGGACAGCACAACACTAGTTTCTTATTGTGTATGATCAAGTCAAGAGTCGAGACCAAAGATTTAAGAACTGTTTTACGCCAAGTTGCGGCCATGAGCCATGACTACTGAAACCGCTAACAAGGTTTGTTCAAATGTTCATCAGTCATTACACAAAAACAACACAAGTGTTTGTGAATGAAGAAGGAATAAACACTAGAAAGCATTGATAAGTTATTATTACAATTTTCTGTACCCTGATACTATATAGGTAATTAGAGTACGAATAGTTTCTATTTAATATGTATCGTGATTAATAGAATATCAAATGAAGGACAACGAAAACGTTGTCGTAACTCTAGGAATTGCATGTGTAGACTACTGAATCATGGAACTTGTACTCCCACTGGCATACAAAAAAAAAAGTGAAATCCAAAACCACTCTTCTTTTTTTTTTTAAATTCAAAACCACTCTCTCTGGCTGGTGTGAAGTGGTGGGGGTATTGAACCCAAAGACATCTGCATTATTGTGCTTAAATAATAATTCTTCTTTTGTGTGAGTCAGTAATGGTGTCGTCCATTAGTCATTCATCGACAAAAAAAATGCTTCAACAGCTGGTTCTTTGAACCTATAGACGACTTTCTTTACTACCTGGTTTTGATCTCCATTTCCGCCACTCTAATGGCGAAAGAGAGCAAGATGATGATTGATCCTGAGAGTGGTTTCTGCTCAGAAACAAAAATTTACCATAGCTTACTTCCTCCAGCTCCTCTACCTC
This sequence comes from Papaver somniferum, assembly GCF_003573695.1. NCBI lineage: Eukaryota > Viridiplantae > Streptophyta > Magnoliopsida > Ranunculales > Papaveraceae > Papaver > Papaver somniferum. The sequence goes on along the minus strand of NC_039365.1, from coordinate 172,632,808 downwards.
CGTCAACCTCCTCTCTCTCAATTTCAGACTATGTTTTATCTCTTTTACAGAAACAGTACACTAGTAGTACCTCTGACTTCTATCCTGAAAGAGTCACTGCAGTAATTGACTCAGAAACCGGTGACCGAGTTTCATATTCTGACTTCCTTAGCAACATCAAATCTTTATCACATTATCTGAAATTGATTGGTTTGTCTAAGGGAGACACTGCATTTATTCTCTTACCTGCAACTAGCCAAATTCCAATCCTATACCTGTCTCTACTCTCTATAGGAGTCATCGTTTCTCCATCAAATCCTACTAATACTGCTACTGAAATATCTCACCAATTAAAGCTATGCAAACCGGTGATCGCGTTTGGCACTTCAGAAACTGCTCACAAACTTCCATCTGGTCTCCGATACAATACGATTCTTCTTGACTCGCCCGATGTCCACTCCATGATGAACTGTTCATTACTTAGGCAGGGCTATAAGTACTCAGTGGAGGAGAAGGTTAGTCAGTCGGATACAGCAGCAATTCTATACTCGTCAGGAACAACAGGCCGGTTCAAGGGAGTTGTATTGACTCACCGTAACTTGATAGCCACTATAGCAGAGATTTACGCCTTCAAACAGATTGTGAAAGTAAATGCCAGAGCTGTAATGTACTTTAGTGTGCCATTTTTTCATGTCTATGGGTTTCTTGGAATATTTAGTACGGTGGTAACAGGTGATACACTAGTGGTTCCGAGAAAGAGGTTTGATTTTTGTATGATGATGAAGGCAGTAGAGGATTTTAAGGTGACAGTCTTGGCTGTGGCACCACCGGTAATCTTGGCTATGACAAGGGGAGAGTCATCATTAGCCGGTGTAGGAATAGCGGAGACATATGATTTGAGCTCGTTGGAAGGAATCGTTTGTGGAGGAGCTCCATTGCCAACTGAGGTTATTGTGAAATTTGGGAGGCGGTTCCCCAATATAGCCATAAGACAGGTTAGTAAAGTAGTACAGACAGGTTACTTACCGCAGTTACACTCATATGTGAATTTTGCCTCATAGTGCAAGTTCTTGTATTTAGGGGTATGGGATAACTGAAGCAGCGTGTGCCATCTTTCGAGCAGCTGATGTTTGGGATTGTCGTCGACTTGGTTCCACGGGGAAGCTCATAGCAAATATCCAAGTGAAGATTGTTGATCCTGTTACTGGTGTTGCTTTACCTCCTTGCAAGCAAGGGGAGCTTTGGGCAAAAGGTCCATCGATAATGAAAGGTATAGAATCTATAGATTACTTTAATTATTGAGGTTTAAACTAATTTAAAACAAGGAATGCCATTGAGTTACATATGTTAAATGTGGCATGGCTGGTCCTGCTATATATAGGCTATGTTGGTGAGGAAGCTGAAGGGATGTCATCAACTCTAGATTCAGAAGGATGGTTAAAGACGGGCGATCTGTGCTATATCGATAATGATGGCTTTCTTTATATTGTTGATAGGTTAAAAGAATTGATCAAGTATAAAGGGTACCAGGTAAGTAGTAATTTTTGACCGACTGGCCTGTTTAGAAATGTGTTGAAGTCTCAAATTCAATCAGTCCTGCAAGTAGTTTGAATTTCAGTTTTTCGTAAAATTAGATTCATATATATGCAGGTTCCTCCAGCAGAATTAGAAGAGTTGCTTCATTCACATCCAGATATCCTTGATGCAGCGGTGATCCCGTAAGCATACTCGTCCTAACTTGCCAAATAAGCTCATTCTTCAAGCTCCGCTTAAGTAATCAACTATACCGTGAGCGATCTTCACACCATGGCGAGTACACACAAGTACGAAGAGAAATCTGAATGCCATTAACATGTGTGTTTGACTGTAGGTATCCTGACGAAGAAGCTGGTGAAGTGCCAATGGCATTTGTTGTGAGAAAATCTCAAAGTTTAATCGATAAAACTCAAGTTATAGAGTTTATTTCCAAACAGGTAAACTAGCATTTCTTCCATTATATCAAATGCTTAGCAAGAAACTTTTGCATATTCCAAGGTGAAATTTTTTTGTTGCTACCTCGACATAACTTGGATTTAGCTGAGCCGAAAGACCACGTTTCATGATAAATGCACGAGGAACTTGTACATTACGGCGGCGTGCTGTGTTTGTTGTGTTTTACATAGTCATTTTTCTGAGTCTTCGCGTTATTGGAAGGAACTTTGTTCGTGCAAATGTGTAATGGACTGATGTGCGTTGAATGTAGGTAGCGCCGTATAAGAAGATTAGGAAAGTAGAGTTCATTGATTCAATACCTAGAAATGCTCCAGGGAAGATTTTGAGGAAGGAGTTGATCAAACTTGCACTCTCGTCAAGGGTCACTACTACAAAAACTGCTGCTAGGTTATGATCTTTGTTTTTTTTTTGTTGAGAGACTATCTTTGAGTGAGAGATATTTAGGATTTCTGAATGTTGTTTTCCTCTTTCTGGTTCTTGTAGTAACTTGTAATTCTTGTATATTCTCTTTTCTGATACTCCCTCCGTCCCAAATTGGTTGACCTAGTCATTCTCAAATTTTGTCGCATTAATAATTGACTTTATATTTTGATAGTCATGTTTATATTCAGGTGCTTTAAAATGTTTTTCAATAATATAAAATTTACGAATATCCGTGATATAGTTTGGAAAATAAATCTGGAAAATAAATCACTTCTAAATTGTACTACTAGCTCAACCAATTTTTTTTTTTTGCTGAGAAAAACAAACTTACCATTACTTAAAAAGACTATTACAAATATCACTTAAGGAATCTTCTCCCATTACATTGTTCAGGAACCGAGGAGAAGAATTTCATATGTTTCTTAAACTTAAAGTCCTAGCTCGACGAGCAAGTCTATCCACAATCTTATTCTTAATACGCTTTACATAACCTATTTTAAAGTTCAAATAAGCAGAAAATGAAATCTGATAATCTTCTAGGAGATCCAGACACCTCCAATCTATATCACCCTTTCCTCCATTCACAAAGTTTACTAATTGAAGGCAATCACTTAGAAAAATGACCTTAGAAAGACTCATCTCCTCCGCCCAAGAGGAAGCCAAAATTAGCGCCTTTGTCTCTGCAGCAAAAGCACTTGAAGTCAGTCCAAAGTCCGCTCTACACCTTTTTATTCTTCCTGCATTGTCACAAAGCATGATTCCAATACCCATGTCAAAATTTTTGAAAGACCCACCAATGAACATGATATAATCGAAATCCTGGATTGTAAACTTATCTACAGAAGTAGCATCCATCTTAAACGAAGAGGGAGCTATTATATAGGTATTTAAAGATCTCTTAATATCCGTTATAGTTCTGTCAAGAGACACCTGCTCATTTCTAAAAAAAACATCACACCTTAACTTCCAGATTGACCAGAGCACTATTGCACCAATGTTTGGCCAATTCACAGCACAGGGAGAGTTACCCAAATTATTCTCAAACCAAGATATAAATATATCATCTATCCATTCAAAAGCAGAATTAACTAAATGTTGAAAGGAAAGAGCAAACCAATGTGAGAAGCAATAGGGCATTAAATAAAAAGATCCATAACAGTTTCCACTTCTTTTCTACACAACGGACAGCAGTCATCAATAGCTGGATTATAGAACTTGAGAACTGAATTTACAGGCAGCATGTGAGCAAAAATATTCCACACAAAGAATTTTATTTTAGGTAAACAATCTAAGGACCAAACTTTTTTCCAGAAAGATGCATCATCAGTTGAGTAAGATTCATTCATATAAGCTTTATAAGCTGACTTAACTGTAGAATTACCATTCAAAGTATGAGCCCACATAATATCATCTTTTTAGTGACCTTTAATTTATCTTTAAGTTCTAATATTTTTAACATCTTCATGCGAAAACAAAGAAGAAAGAAGACCAAGGTTCCATCCATTAACTTGCCTATCAATAAGTTCACTAACATAAATATAATTCCCAAAGTTAGAATTTGTAGAAGTAGGAGGAGAAGAGCTACCAGGCAACCAATTATGCTCCCAAATCCTAGTTATGCTACCATCATTTATCTTGTACACCAAGTTAGCTCTAAGGAAATCCAAACTATTTATTATACCTTTCCATATCCAAGAAGAAGTATTAGCCGCCTTATCTATTTCTAATATATTCTGATTAGGAAAATACTTGTTTTTAAGGAAGATAGCAACCAACTGATCAGGGTTTTTACACATTCTCCATCCTAGCTTATCTATAAGAACTCTGTTTGTAGCATAAATATTTCTGATACCAAGACCATCATTCAGTTTTGATTTCCCCATGTCCCCCCAAGAACGAAAGTAAGCCCCTCTTCTTGAATCCTTTTAGACCACCAGAAAGTTCGCTGAAGAGAGTCAATTTTAGAAGTAATTTTTTTAGGAAATGGGAAACAATACATATGGTAAACAGCTAGACTAGAGAGAACATGCTTAGTAACCACAGTTCTACCAGTACCATTAAGATTTGATCTTTTAGTATTACTGAGCCTATCATAGAATTTTTGAATTAGAAAATGGAAAGATTTATTTTTATCTCTTTTAACAAACAGAGGAGTACCAAGGTATTTTTCAGAGCTACTCAGGAATTTGATTCCTAAAGTTTTTGAGAGCATCTTAATATGCTTATGATGCATTTTATTACTGGTAAAAAAACCCGATTTTTCTAGATTAATAGCTTGGCCAGAAGCTTTTGCAAATTTGTTAATAATTCTCATTAGGTTTCTAGCATAGGTAAGCGAATCTTTTGAAAAAAGCATGCAATCATCTGCAAAAAAAATAAATGAGAGATTGGAGGACTATCCTTTCTCAATTTGAAACCTTGAATAACATTCTCTTTATCACCTTTCAACAAAACCTGGGAAAGAGCTTCCATACAAATGAGAGATAAACAATCTCCCTGCCTAATGCCGCTAGTAGGAAAAAACACATCTCCTGGTGAGTCATTCACCAAGATAGAATAGGAGACAGTACTTATGCACTGGAAAAACATTTGGCACCAGTCAATTGAAAAACCAAGTTTCTTAAAAACAGACATTATGAAATACCATTCAAGTCGATCAAAAGCTTTCGACAAATCCAACTTAATGGACGTAAAGCCATCTTTGTTATTTTTTCTTTACCTAGTTTTAAAAGAATGGAGGATTTCATGACTTATGATGATATTATCATGAATTTGACGATTGGCTATAAAAGCAGACTGATATGGGGAAATTAAGGAATCTAGAAGAGGTTTTAAACGATTAGTAAGAATTTTTGAAATAATCTTGTATACTGTATAAGTTAGACTAATCGGCCGAAAATCATTTGGAGAGGAAGGGTTACTAACTTTAGGAATCAAAGCAATAAAGGAGTGATTAAGTTGCTTAAGAATAAAATTACTACGAAAGAACTCTTGAACATGATTAATTACCTCAGCAGAAACCAGATCCCAATTATCCTTAAAGAAACCCCCCCACCCACCCCAACCCCCCACCCCCCACCCACACACACACCCCGGGAAACCATCTGGCCCCGGGGATTCCCAAGGCGCCATACTATTAACAGTGGAATGAATTTCATCAACACTAGGAATCTCAACAATCTTTGCATTGAGATCATCTATAATAATTGGCTTAATATATTGAAGAACATCATTAATGTCAGCAGAACACGGCGAAAAAGAAGTATAAATACTTTTAAAATGCGTTGACAGCAAAGAGACGACTTGTTCTCTATTCTCCAACCAATTTCCTTGACTATCTCTTAAGGTGTGGATGGTGTTATACATGTTTCTGAGTTTAACTGAATTATGGAAAAAAATTTGTATTCTTGTCATACTGAGTGTAGTAGTCTATCCTTGATTTTTGTTTATATAAAGAGTTTTTTATTCATACCAAAAGTATAACTGTTTTGAGTAATTCAAAATGAAACTACCAATATCGGGTGTATAAACCAAAGTCTGAAGCCTTTCAATTTCAGTATTCAACCTATTGATTGTTGTTTTGATATGCTCAAAAGTGTTTAGATTCCATTTACTAAGATCATGCTTGAGATTTTTAAGTTTACCAACCACTATATAACTTGGAGATCCTTTACTATTCTTTTCCCATGAATTTGCAATCACATTTTTAAAACCAGGACTTGATTGCCAGCATTTAAAGTATTTAAAAGGAATAGAGAGACTCTTAACATTGTGGAAACATTGCAGAATTATAGGACAATGATCAGAATAAATTCTACCCAGATTAGTGATCCTAGATTGAGGAAGAATCGAAACCCATTTATCATTCATGAACCCTCTATCAAGTTTTTCAAAAATCAATTCATCTGGCTTCTTAAACCTTCTATTACACCAAGTATAAGGATTTCCAAAAGAAAAAACTTCATTCATTCTTGACTGAGAAAGGCAGTTTCTAACAAAATCTGGAGCCAAAGAGTTTTCAGGAATTCCACCTAATTTTTCTGACGTATTCAAAATAAAATTGAAATCACCTAGTAAAAACCAAGGCCTACTATCCAAATCATTCATCTGCTGAAAATAATTCCATTGATTCCTAATGCCAAGAGAAGTAAGTGAACCATAGATGAAAGAATGAGACAATTCTTGATAACAGGAGTGATGTCGCATAATATGTGGATCATGTTGCAAGCACTACCTAAAATCTCTATATTTGAGTTCTTGAAATAACCTAGAGCCATTCCTCCCGATTTTCCTACCGCGGGGATGATATACCAAGAATCACAGGGCAAAAAATGAGTGTACTTGTTAACCATATCAGAGTCTACCATGGTTTCAATAAGGCATATAGCAGTAGGTCTGAATTTTTTAAACAAGTTCAATAAGTGTAACCATTTTTTATCAGAGCAGCAACCATTCATGTTCCAACAAATAAACTTCATTTTTTGATGTAATCCTAATTCTAAAAAGCAGTAGCAGCAGATATTAACTCAAGAAAAAAACAAGACAGAATTGAATAAAAAGCGAAATCAGAAATAGCTTCTAAAACAGAAAAGGAGAGCAAGGTATGAACTTACTAGGCCATGAGCAGTAGAGGTATCATCATCCATAGATTCCGAGTCTAGCATCATGAGATCAATTTCGTTTTCGAAATCTTCATCGGTGACAATAGGTACAAGAGGTAGCATAGGAATCGGAGTCGGTTCAAGAATTACATTATCTTTGTATTCATAATTAAGACCCATATCACTCAAAAGGACACTTTCAGAGTTGAGGGACATAAAATCTTCCGAAGAGTAATTAATATCCGATGAGGAACCAAAAACAAAACCCGAAGAGACAACAGTCTGAGAAAAGGAGGAACATGAAGTAGCCCGTAAAACATTTCCACCTGGCGAGCTCAACCAATTTGGGACGAAGATAAATAAAATGTTCTCATCCAATCTAAACAAAAAAGAAAATATTTATTTTCTTATGTATCCGGTAGAATCCAATAGCTGAAATCAATCTTTTTTAAATGCTTTTCGGTCTCATCGTATTTGCCTTTCCCCTTTTTTATGGGAAAGCGGGATGAGAACTCAGGTTACGTGAAATCGATAACGGGAGATTTCTTATTTGGTCCAAGGCCCATATAGTTCTTTTATTAGGATCCATCCATATTTGTTGTTTAACCGGAGGACCAAAATAGTTTAAAACATGGAATGGCCAGAATAGTCCTGCTGTCATGTGTTTGCACTCGCTTAATATCATTCGATCACCTTCTCTCTTCAGCATAAAAACTCCAATTTCTCCTCCTTTACTAAATCAGAGGACAAAACTCATCAACGAAAATTGAAGAAATCAACGAGATTTATAAGCATTAATTTATTCCCCTATAAATCATCATAAAAACCCACCGAAACCCCAAGATTTTTCCTGAAATCTCCATTAAAATGGTAAAATGAAGAAAAATCACAGAACCACATGAGAAGAAGAAATAATAAAAGATGATACTACTCTAAATCAGAAGAAGATGATTTCGAAGAACCACCAGCAGCAAAAAAAAAATAATAATAATAATACATCACACAAAAAAGAAGCAAAAAAAAGTACTATAAATTCGTTTTTTCTTCACTTTCTATTTACCATTTTTGTTTTCCCCGCTATAATCCAAACGGTACATATCTCTTGTACCAAGAAAAACCAAGTTATGCTTAAATACCCAATAAAAATAACATGCAATTCATTTTTCCCACTATAACCGACAATGCAGATTCACTATACTAAAAGAATCATAGGATGATTAGACACGCACATCATATTCCATCAGTATAGATCGTATATACCGGTAAAAAAATATGTTCAGACTTATATTTTTATTCATATTTTGTAACATTCAATGCTGGTTTTTGTTATTATCTGATAGTGCAGATTCACTAAACTGAAAAACATTAGGTTATTGACCTATAGATTTTTTTATGGTGGATTTTGATGAAGGCTGAATTCGTAAAATCGCATAAAAAATTTGTATTTTTGACCAGCATTAGAAGCATAAAAAATTGATATCTTCACATTCCGCAAGAAACGTGAATCGCAGTCATGTAACCTCATCAAATCAATATATAATACAAGACAATGATGTTAAAGCCTCTGAGCTAGGCATGCTTTCTATATTCCTTGTATTTTATCACTATGCTGAGCGGCTCACTATATCTTTCTATATTAGAAATTCATTTAAAAAAATGTCTCGGGTGTTGTCGCTTATCCCAGAAAAATATTCAGAACAAACATGATGTCGTCATCGCATGTCTGAATCAATTAAATGCTCCTGGATAGATTGTTTGCTAGTGTAGAGCTACATATTCATCAGATGAATTCCTAGAAAATGTATTTTTCCCCTAATATTTACTTACTTCAATTCATGACTTTTCTCAACTGAATTCCATGGATTAGTAATGAATATTTACCTTTCGGGCATAAGAACTACCATCGAACAAGCCCCAAGTAAAAGGCATGAGTATATTTAGTGATAATGCTCCAAAGAGCATCCATAAACATGGATGAAAGAGGATATGAAGGGATAAATAAGCAACGTAAGAGAGAGAAAATGATAATATTAATAAAACCACGGGGTGGGGTCCACATGGTCGGCCTGGCCACGCAGCCGATCTGGTTGGTCCCCCACCCCTTTCCTTTTTATTTTATTATTTTATTATTATTTTAGGGTATTCTCTTTCAAGGACTTCCTCTTTTAATCGAAACTCTTTCATATCTTCTCAATTTTTGCTCCTCGGACCATATGGTTTACAAAGCAAGTGGTCCCGCAACCATTATGACTTTGTACAATATAAATATTAGAATAATGTTTCCAAATATTTCCAAATATCTATCTTTCAAGCAAAAATATAATTCATCCCTCGAGCATAGTTTCAGTCAATATCAAACTCTTCTGAAAATACCAAAAAAAATGCTCGATCAACCATCAGGAATAGTCCGCAGATGATATAATGGCACGAGCACCACCACGGTCAGCGATGGTTGGTCCCTTGGCCAACAAAAATCCAGTCACACAGTGCTACCACCAGCTGATATAGGTGGTTCACACCTCATTCATTGACTAATCACCTAATTAATCCTATGAAGTCCATATTTGGTTCAAACTCTCTCCAACAACTTGAACCATCATCCATGCACCAATAGCTGCTCCCACTACCACTAATGGACGGTTCTAACACCCCTTGAGCGGTTCCTACAATATCAAAATTATATTTTACTACCTAATGCTTGCAGAACACAATTTTACTTATGAATTAAGCACTAACTAATCATCCTTGCACCAAATGCTCTACAATTGACTTTGGTGAATGTTCTGCAAAGCACTTGGACTTCACATGGTCGTTCCATCACCAACAATGGCCGGTCTCTCTCATCTATTAGTTGATCCTCATTCAATCATCCATAGATCATCCATCAATAAAATTAGGGTTTTGAACCTAATGCTCTGCAGCGTATAATTCGGAACAGGTTCAAACACCAATAGTTTTATATTGATCCACCAATCAATATTTTGATTAATAATTTTAATATTCGGTCCAACTACCAATTTTTATTTATATCAACTATCAATTGCTCTGCAAAGCAATATTTCTCGATTCATCTATCCATATTGGAGAAGTAATATTTCATTCTGATTCGGCTATCTGCTTATCGACCAATACTCAGTTAGTTCATTAACCAATATCTAATTGGTTCATCAGTCAACCATTACTTTAGTATTATAATCTCTCTGCTTGTCATTTGACTTACTCATGACATACAGATCGAGGATGAACCTTCTATGATCATTCAGCAGTGAACACCTTCATATAACTTTTTGTCAAATACTTGACACATCAACATAATGATTTATGATCGATCCACCAATATTATTAAATCTATGGTTATCAATCCAAGTCATTCGACTATCATTTATGCTTCAGCTACCACAATGATATGTCACAATCAGTGACCCAGTACTCAACATCTATGATTCATAAAGCACTTCATGTTCGAATTATGAACTATGTTCAATTCATCAGTTAAGAACTAGGCCAACGATTGACCATATAAAATACGTCTTTAAAGCATACTTTCACATGAGACATAAATTCATGTCATATGGGAGATATTCACTAGGGTTTTGGTATGGCGACATAAAGCACGTGCAATGTGTGATACATCCACGATGAGAAATATGAGTAACTTTTGCTGGAAGTTGAAGGACTAAATAGAATAGTGGATGGACGATCTGCCAAGTGTCCTACACAAAGTGGAACTGATTCACACATGATTGCCACTTCTTCATTCTTTCATTCCTCTTTAACTGTGTGCTGACTGCGTCTGCAATAAATAGGTTTCTCAACCTATAACTTGATAACTTAATAAAACTTTGCAAGACAGATAATTATCAAACATATCTAAAATCTTTCTCTCTTCTAACATATAAATCATCTTCAACGCAGTTCAATACATCACTTACCAATTAATCAATTTCTACTGAACTTTACGTATTCTCATATTCCTTCCCTACAGACCGACCCTTCTCCTTCCTTGTGACCGAACTGAATCTCACCAATATCTTGGTTTAGTCCAGAGTCCTACAAATTAGTTTCTCGAACTCAAAGTACTTCCTTGCGGTATATCAAAAGCTTAAACGATTTGGTTCACCGAGTGCTTATCTATTCCACCACATTTACCCCAAAAAATAGTGACACGTTTTTGCCCACGAACAACATCGTAAATCATCAGTGCAGAACATATATACTAAGAATTAAACCCTAGATATTTATGTTATAAGTATACATTATATACTATTTTTGCAAATGCATTTTTCCTATACTATTATGATTGACAGATTTCTTATGGATTCTACGTTTTGGTTTAATTCCTTTATTATTTTGGTTTTTCATGGACACAATGTTAATTCCTTTTTATGATCTTAAAGTGCAGATATATACCATATATTTATAGTTGTTTACGTTTAGATCAAATATTTAACATATTTAAGGTTGTATTTTTAGTAGTGCAGATTCCATATACTATAGGCTAGTTTGGTATTGCTGTGAATTTTAGAAAAAATGCTTTTCTGTTGTGCTGTGTTGTGCGTTGCTGTGCTGTGCTGCGGAAATAAATTGTTATGACGTTCGGTAAACTCTAATTATTCTTATTATTTAATAAAGAATTTTATGATTATGGGTTGCTTAAAAAACTATTAATATTGTAATTATTATTTATTATTTTAAAATGAAAAATGAAAACAAATAGAGAAATAAAATAAAAGTTAGAAATATAATGATAATCCTACAATATTCTAGGGTAAAACTTGTCTTTATAATAAAATAACAAGGTTAAAATTGAGAATCAATTAAATCAAACTATGTGGGTTCACAGCTTCTGCTTTTCCATCTTTTAAAAGCTAGTGCTGAGTAGCTTTTAAAAGCAGGCCTAAAATGAAAGTGTTTCTCTCCAAAAGCACTTTGAAAAAAAATTACCAAACACAATTTTTGGTAAAAATTTATTACAAGTTAGTTACAAAGTGCTTTTAGTTGAAAAGAAAAAAACAATCCCAAATGGGGCTTATGTTTATGTTCTAGACAATGTATAAGTTATCTACATATACTGGAAGTGCATATTTCATTTACTCTATTGATTATGAACATATTATTATATTATTCTGCAAAAATATCAATTATGTTACAGTGGAGTTATCTTTCTCTCATTCATATACTCTATTGATGGTGTATTTTGATTTTCTACAGATTTAACGTTGTTTTGAAATTTCCCTAATAATATGCAGTGTTAGTTTCTATCATGGATCTAAAGTGCAGATACATTATACGGATAATGTTTATGTTTAATTAAATAATATGTTGTTGTTTTTTCAAGATATTAAGATGTTTATATTACACTTTTGTATATGCAGATTCATTATATACTTTGTTTATGTTTATGTTCAGGACTGCGTATGTTAGAGCATTGCTCGGTTGAACCCGCCAAGCATTGGTATGTCAAATTTGGTTGTCATATTTTAGTATCACAACTCAATTAGAGTCGCTTGATTGAATGTACTAGAGTCAACTTTGTTTGGACTATGTCATGTACCTGAATACAATAACAAGAGGGGGTGGATGGATTTGAGGATAAACCTCTCTTGATTCCCACGAATCAAGCTTATTATCAGGTTCAATGAAGAACACGGCCTAAGAACAAAAATCTCTGTTGATTAATGATTTTATAACCTCTCTCTACAAGATTCCCTGGCTTATAAATCCTTGTTGAATCAAACCTAGAAGCTAACAGCTATGAATAGCCCAGGTGGTCACATCCGACACACCAATTACAACTTACTAATTAAACTGATTACCACTAATTTAACTAGATTTACTTACTACTAATTATAACTAACACTATGGTTAACGACATGCCGATACAGGATAAGGGGCACCATCCTCTCAAGGCTAGTGATATGACAATACCTTCCCCTCCAAAACATCCTTGTCCTCAAGGATGAAGAGTTAAAATGCAAGGCCTCGTGGAGAACTCCGGTAACAAATGATGTCTGCAAATCTACCATGTAACTCAGCTTTACAATATATACTTCAGTTAAGACAGTATTGGTAACTTCCTCGTCTTCCTTGCAGTGAAATCCAGCAACATCTCATGAACCAAACTCACTTCTGTTTATTTACCAAGGGTAAACAGGCCCATTATCTCCGGAAATCACCTCCCAGCCTTGACTGCTTGGTATTCTTGTAGGATGAAACAACGTAAGTGGTGTATCTCCATCTTTATCTATCATGGTCAAACATTGCTCCCTGTCTTCTTCTTTATAAGAAATTACACAAGCATGTATAAGCAAAGCCTTATTTTCAGTAAAAACATGGCTCCCTCACACCACCATATCCTGAACCTTCTTCACAAAAGAGGAGTACAGGTGTTTCATACTGAATTTTTACCTTGCAATAAAGCCATCCTTCCCCTGTAGGCAGATTACTTGCCATTTAGAAAGTTTCTCAAGCTTGTATGCCCAACAGCAAACAAGTCCATAGTCTTCACCAGTACCAGTTTGGTATGCACTCATAGAATTACTTTCAAAAACAAGGTAAGCATCTTCTAACTGCACAAAAACTTTATCAAGGATCCATACATGAATTCTCTCCAGTACATAACTAAACTGAGCATCATCATTTGTTTTCCATTGTCAGCGCAGGAAGACTGCCAACTCTGTGTAATTATAAACAGAAGCAGCACCGAAACTTCTCGAATGAGAATTCCATGGAAATGGTTCAGGCGTTTTTCCTCTGTCGAACAGCAATCGATTACAACCCATATATGCAGGTATTGCAGTTAGCTCGCTGGAAAGCCACGGAGTACCTCTAATCCCTCCTATACCCCATAATCTGCTGAGACCAATCTAGATTTCCACCTCAAGTATTCTACCCAAACCAATGTCGTAATAATTTGAGTTACCACCAGTAATACTTGAGTTCTCTTTGTCCTGGAAAAGAGTTTAGTCGAGTAATGACTCTTCTTTAGTTCATACCGAGAACCCCATCTCAGGTTGTAGTGACAAATAGGATGCTCAGATGTAAGTATTAGCATATGAAAAATTGAACCAGTTTTGGAGAAGTAAAACTTAGCTCTAACATCTAAGGAAGCTGAGAAGATAAACATCGGAAAATAACTATACTCCTCAAGAATGGTCAGCAACACAACCCCTTCAGCATGTCTAACATATACAATCCTTCCAAAATGGTTTGACCCTCTGAAAACCCGCAAGAATGGACCGCAGCACGCCCGGAAATATATGGAAGTAAGAGAAACAATCCAAGGAGGATATTTAATTACCTTAGTACCATTTCCCATACTGAAAAGTCCACTTGTAGCAGCAAGGTACTAACTGGGTAACTCATGAAAGTAGATGCAAGTTGATTACAGACCTCATCCTTGCAGGACACGTTGCCCATATACGTCATCTTGTCAACGCTCAAATCCGAGAACTGAACATCCATATCAATACTTCTCACCTTCCTGGAATCACATTCAGTTACACCAGTAAGGTTGGAATACCCAACTGCTACTGAGAAACTCTCGCAGGCTTCAGATATGAGAAAATAGAAGTATAAGAAAAACACAATTCTTGAGAATAAAAGTACTACAAGAATTGTAAACCCCTTCAACAAAATATATAGCACATCAATACCTTCTCGTCTATCCATTATACCCATTAATAATTCCAAATAGGAAACTTTTTTTCTTCTTTATGAATGTCCAGGCCCTCAAAATTTCCAGACGCAGGTGATTTAAATTTCCACCTTAAGTAATCCACCAACATTGGAACATCCTGAATTTGAATCACCAGGAGAAAGCCATGTGTCCCCACTATCCTTACAAAGACATGACATACTCTGAACTTAAAACTTTAGTCATTTGTAAAGATATTTCCCAAGATGGTATGTAATAGGCTCTAACAACTCGGCCAAACCAAAGACCATGATTTACATAAAACAACACACGATAATTATGTACACATTAGGATAGTATGTGGAACACCTATTTTTTCTCTTATAAGCAACTTTCAAGTGATCGAATAATCAATACGAAACTTTCCAAATGACCGTCTCACACAAAACATGTAAGATGTTTCAAGGCAATTTTTGCATGATCATTTTTTCAACAAATAAATTGTTTCTAACTAAACATGTCAAGAATAATGATGAACGTACCTAAAGAAAAAAATCTTCCAACACATATTTCGGAAAAAAGATAAGCGAGTTAAACTCAGCTCGAAATATCAAATGTGTATCATATGAAAGACTATATCGATATACGACTTTTGTCTCATTGGTAGATAGAATAGAATATAATAGACTTCTGAGTGATAGATAAGCTTTATTCTTCACATACCTTTTGTTGATGAAGTTCCTCCGAGTTCTTCAGTAGATCTTCGTCTTCAGATGTAAACGTCGTGAAGTCTAAAGCTCAACTATACATTTTATCCTTGTCTGAGATATAGCTATAGTATACAAGAAATCAAGACTATAGTTTTGATCAACTAAACTGGACAAACAATCTTGAGATAGAAACCTTGCGAGTTCGACCGAGAAATGCTCTAATAAGCTTTGATAATAAAATATGACAACCAACCTTGACATACCAAAGCTTGGTGAGTTAGACCGATCTATGCTATAACACCCTTATATAGACTTCAAATCTTAGGTTGCTTTAGGTTTAAGCTAATATAGCTTTCGAACCAAGTTATAGGCTTCAGTTAAATTGTTAGATGAAAGATTTGAATCTTATTCACGTATACAAGATATACACTATGGTTAGGTAAAACATAACTGAACCGTGTATAACGACTATATTCAACATGGTAAGCCGAAACTAGCCGATTTGAACTTAAAAGCTTAACACTCATTTTCATGTTCACAAGACATTAGTATTGAGTCACAATCATGTGACCAAACGAGTCTAGTGTTAATTAGAGAATTGATCAAATGCAAATTTCTTCAAGGAAATAATGTCATCGCAACTGAATCATCATCGACATAGTTTGTAAATGTACAAAGTTCAATTACTTGATACGTTCGTGAATCGGCTGAGTCACAGTATGTGGACCAGTTTGCAGACCTATATGCAATGACCAAGTTCCGGAGTCAACAGAACTTCTCAGTTCATAAACCGGTTTGTAAACTTATGAAATTACCGAGTTCAAGACTCTACAAAACTTTTTCAGTTCATGTATCGGTTTGCAAAATTTGAACCAACTCAAAGTTACGTAGTATACAAAAAAATTTAGTTCACGTACCTGTTTGCAAACTTAGAACCTTTTTCAGTTCTAGATTTCACATAACATTAATTTTGCATGCCGGTTTGGGTAATAAAATGGTTCTAGAACATAGAACTGTTTTGGCTTGCATACCGGTTTGATTATTTTAACACCGTTCCCTTACCACAGCTCCACGGTAGTTTGTATACGAACATACATACATACCTATACGGATAACAAAACAAAACATATTTTCCCATGATGTACATTTGAATATGCATATCACACAAATCTGAAAGTCAATATATAGCTACTCCGATACGTGTACGTATACATGTAATATGACTTCAAACATATAACAGTTTTATCAGTTTGTAAGACTGATAAAACTGTCTTGTATTCTGAATATAGTAGTTCTATATTTCTCTAAATTGATACGGAATATTCCTAAATAACATCAATGACACATATCAATGTTCCAGACCATTTTCGAATAATAAACTTGAATCATGATTTGGTTCCGAACAATAAATTATTCTCCACCGAATTTGATCAAGTATGAACAAATGTTCATTAAGTTTAGTCGTTTTATTTCGAGAAATTCGTAAACAAAATAATTAGTTCTTGACTCGAAATTCTAGTTTATGCAAGCTAGTATAATTAGTTATATGACAATCGTCTCAAAGATAGAAAAGTGAATATAACTTGAGAAACAGGTGGTTCATCTCCACTTACCTTTTGTTGATGAAGTTATCCAAAATCTTCATTTGATCTTCGCCTTCAAACTGTAGAACGTAAATAATGACTGGTTCGTTTCTCAACTCCACTATCCTAGACCGAGACTTAACTAATTGTAGACTAGAAATCAAGATATAGTTTTGACAACTAAATTTGAAAACAAGCTTGATATAGCAATAATTGTGAGTTTGGCCAAGAAATTCTCTAACACTTCAGATCTAAAAAGACAAGATCTGAAATCATTGATCCTGGAAGTAGTTTGAGTGACCATATATATTATCATAAGAGAATGATCGGTGAATAAACAAACTAGATCTATGAAGGTTCAACACAACATTATTCAATCAAATCAATAATCAAAACTAAATAAGAATACAATTTATTTTCCTACCAACGGTACTAAAAGAAGCTTGTCGATCCCAAATAAGTTTTAAAACGAAGCGCATGTAAGAGATTTCACCAAATTAGGATACTATCCAGTTGTATTACGAGAATAATGCTAGTGCGCTTCCTCAAACCAAACCCGAAGTTCTGTATAACAGGACACGTTTGCAAGAAAGACAAGGTTCATTATTTATAATGACCAAGTTACGAAGTTTGGACATCAAAGAATTACCAAATCGGAAATACTAAAAGATATGTAATAAATGTCTATTTTCGGTTTTGTAAATATTCCAAATGTTGTCCAATTAATATACCGATATCTCCATTGGATGTCAACACAATATTAGATGCAATAAAAAATATACTTTACTAATTAGCTACCATACCAGCGAAAATATATTTTTCCCAAAAATAAGAATATTTCCAAGTTATATTTTCGTTAACTAGATTTATTCCTGTAATTCACACTCTAAATGCCTAATCTTGTTTCCTTACACTTATAATTGGCACATTTAGCAAGGATGCAACCTTAATATCGTCTAAGACGTATTAGCTAATATGAGAATTTTTCTCATAATGGGTTCCAAAACACGTACAATATTCTAAATCAAGTGGATTATGTTGTTTAAGACATCTCTTATTACCTTAATACATAGAAATCTTGGACCTTAGTGAAAATCAAGATCTTGAAGAGAGATTAATATATATATATATATATATATATTAGATGATGTCTGTTAGAATCGAAATTCTTTATCATGTCCGTAAGTCGTATAACTCCCAGCTTTAGAAAATAGACTTTTATTTTTAAGATGAACCAATGATCATAGTTATGATTATAACTTGCACGAGAGAATCTCAGTTGTTCTTGGATTTTTCACAGTTAAGCACTTTTCTTTTTTCTCTCTTTCCAATTTGATATGATTCCTAACATCGGAAGATGTATCCATTTTCAGAATGGTTAGACTATCAATGGTACAAGTTAGTTGTATCATTTTCTTTAGAATTGTATAAGTCTTAGGTTTAATCGAGGGTTACGACAAGAGCCTTTCTTCTAGTATATTTTCTCATATTAGGACAATCTTTAGTCAAATGGATGAAACCTTTACAATTGAAACATTGTGGATGCTATTCATCATCTTCCTCTTGATCATTTTGTTCTAAGTCGGAACCCGATCATGAGGATGAACGAGATGATGATTATCCTTTACGAATCTTTTATTCCTGTTATTTAAGAGATCTCGAAACTTTCTAGTAATCAATGACATGGTTGAATCAATATCATCACCTGAATATACTGCAATCAGTTCATTTGGATTTCCTTCCAATCTAACCTTTTCTTCCTTGGTTGGAAGCTTTGGATTTCTTTCCACTTTGAAAGCAATACCCCTAGGCTGATTATATTGGGACTAATGATCAAAGATATTTGGATTTCCAACAAGAGAAATTCGAGAAAGTTTAGAAAGATCATTTGATTTCATGATTACATGTTTCTTATACTCCTATCTTAATGGTAGCGATCTGAGAGTCATGTATACTATATATTTTTCAGAAATAGTCTTCCTAGCGAGAAAGAAGTATTGTAAATATCAGAGAGTTTTATATGATTTATATGACATTCCTCAAAAGTATTGTTATTATCCATGTAATGATGTGAAGGTTTTCCCAATCAAAAGTGAGATTTCGAAGTCTAGCTTCCTTTTCTGATGTGTTACCTTCGAATGCAGTATTATCCCAAGCTTCCTTGGAAGTTTGGCACGTGGAGACATGATGATGAAAATCTCGACTTACCGAGTGTATCATAGCATTCAAACCATCTGAATTATGCTTGGATATAGTCTTTTATTCACTTGAGTACGAGGCTAATTAAACGTTTAAACTCAGTTTCTGAATTTTCCACCTTCAGACGTTCATACCCATAAATGACTAATAACCAAGTATTAAAGTCAAGTGACTGAAGAAAATACCTCATAATAAACTTCCACGACAGATAGTTAGTACCATCAAAAATCTTGGTGGTACGTTAACTGGACTCGATTCATGTAAACCCGAATTCATTGTCTTATAGGTTGGATCACACCAAAGACGGATTTTTAGATCTTTTCGTGTTTGCATGGTCTGGTACCAATTTAAATAAGGAGGGTACCAAGCACACCATAATCTTTTCGATATAAAACTATATGACACACACCTTAGATGATCTAATATAGACAGAGACTGTCAATAAGATAACAACCACAAGATGTTTACTTGGTATATCATATGAGTTCGGAACCGAATCAAAGATGAGATCAAACCAAGTGTTTGATTAACATACAAGTGCTATTACTTTAATTATAACAATGACAATAACGATAATTGAAATTGAAATAACAAGGGTACCAAGTACACTACAATTTTTTCGATATAAAACTATATGACACATATCTTGGACGATCTAATATAGATAAAGACTGTCAATAAGATAACAACCACAACATGTTTACTTGGTATATAGTGTGAGTTTGGAACCTAACCAACGATAGGATCAAATCAAGTGTTTGATTAACATACAAGTGCTATTACTTAATTATAACAATAATTATAAGGCTAAAATTAAATAAAGGCACACCACAAGATTTTGTTAAAGAGGAAATCGTAAATGCAGAAAAACCTCGGGACCTAGTCCAATTATGAATACTTTTAGGATTAAGTCTCTATACAAAGAGTATTACTACCAACTTCGTGTAGTTAAAACCAAGTAAACTAACTGTTAGAGCATTGCTCGGTTGAATCCAAGAAGCGCTGGTATGTCAAGTTTGGTTTTCATATTTTAGTTCTAAAACTTGAGTCACTTAATCATATTACTAGAGTCAACTTCTTTAGGTTAAACAAGGAAGTCCAGATATTTTGATACAAACTCGTGTTACTCCGAAGAACCTGAAGACGTATCGACATCAATGAAGATATCATCCTTCTGTTCGATGTTTGTAATTTAAGACTTGCCTTGTTTCCGTTTATATATATGTTTCTTTCAAGTCGTTTATACTGAAAATATAACATCCTAAGTTATATATATGAATCTCTAGTGTTAGTGACTTGATCATTATAGTGTGTGATCAAAGTGTCAAGGAACAATATACAAGTTGTGTTACAACTTTGGTATATTAATGTACGATGTATAGCGTTTATTTTTTGTAATTCGTATATGCGACATGACACTATCTTTGTGATTCTTTACTAGATTGTGTGTTTAACTTTGATTTGATTCCATGCCCAGAAAACTATGTTTAACAACATGAGTTTAAGGATATAGACTTGCGAAACTTGTTTCCTAGTTGAAAGAAATCAAAGGGATTTGGTGGTCCGATTCCGGTTGGGGATCTCTATAGCAGGGTCGATTCCTACTTTGCGGATCTCTAACAAAATCGCTCCCTACCTTGGGGATTACTTGCATGACCGATCCCTACCTTGGATATCACTTCCATGACCGATCACTAATAGCAATTGTATTTTCGGTTTTGATTACAAAACCTCTTTTGACAAGCCACGTCCACCTTTTTGAGTCGATAATCGTTAATATAGACTAAGTTAGTTATATGCATATTTTTTATCATCCCTGTCATCAAAATCAAAATTATCAACATCAACATCACCATTATAATTCATTATTACTATCAACTTCATCAAGCACACCGCAAACCATGCATCTCCATCACAAACTCTCCCACTGACTCTTATCAATAATATAATATATTTTCCTTACTCTTATTTAGTTTACACATCTCATCCACCTAATTCTCTATTTAATTTCATTCTCACAATTCTATCATTAAAACTCTATATATATCTCTAGTGATCAAAACTATATAAAACTATAACAATTTTTATTTCTCTTTTTATCCATCAACTTCTTCTCATCTCTTTTTATTACAAATGCAACACCTACTTAAGTTTATTTTTTTAATTAAATAAGGAAATTAGTATGCTAGAAAGTATCATGATTGTACAATCAAGATTCGTATAGAACCT
Source organism: Papaver somniferum (assembly GCF_003573695.1). Lineage (NCBI taxonomy): Eukaryota > Viridiplantae > Streptophyta > Magnoliopsida > Ranunculales > Papaveraceae > Papaver > Papaver somniferum. The sequence continues at coordinate 172,611,456 of NC_039365.1, read as the reverse complement.
TGGTTGGCAGCCTGGAAATAAGCTAGGATTCAACTCATATTTTAATGGCAACACATAACCTATGAAAGATAAACTACCCAATCCACTACTAGCATCATTGCTAACTAAACAATTTTTCAGATGCTTAAAAAAACACAAAGTATCATCGCTAAGCTCCCCTAAAGTAGAGAAAGCCAAAACATCCAAACCATAGCCGTGTGAAACACATTTGTCCAAGTATTTAGTGCGTTTGCGAGAAACAACATTCGAAATGGCTTTTCCTGGGATAAAATATCGAACACCTTCTCTAGTGAAGGGTGATACACCTATAACATCCATACAAACATCTTGACCATTCTCCCACTTAAGAACTAGGATATCGGAAGGACGTAAATCTTTATCATCATCGGACAGGAACCCAAGAGAAACTTCTTTGGGCGCAGCCACACCAACTTTGTAACAAATATCAGCGATAACATCCCGAACAAGGTCATGAAGAAACTTGATTCTAACATCCTTGGCACAACGGAGGGAGTGATCACCAAAGATGTCCATGGATCTATTACAACTTGGGAACAAACCATTCTCAACAAACAAAGGGATTCCAAATCGATATCAAAGAACCTCCTTGAAATTTCTAGGTCCGAGGCATTGATTAAGTCCACTAATGGATATAGCCATTAAGTAGTCTTGCGCATGCTTGAATTGGTTTCATTGCCACAAAATGGAATCTCTTACAGACATGTGAAACTGAAAATTATGAAACTGAAAAAGGAATAGAGTAATAGTTAAGGAGTTACATAGCTAGCATCTTCAGCTAGTTGTAAAGTAATACTACTAGGAGGAGCAAATAACCAAGCTTTTTTTAATCTATCAATTCTAGCTATCTTGGAGAAAACGTCTGCCACTTTATACTTTTCTTTAGGCACATAACTATGATGCCAAGACTTATAAAACATAAGAAGGTTTTTGATATCCCTAATCAAAATATGAATATCCCAATCAGTGTTGTTTGAATCCTTGTTAAGAACATAAACACAAGCATGAAATCCTATTCAAAATATACATCCATCAACTTCAAATCCTTAGTCCACTTTACTGCTTCCCATAATCCCCTGCACTCTGCATGCTCTGGTCCAAAAGTATCTGCCAGATGGATGCACTTTGATCCTCTGTGGTACCTGAAAAATCACGAATGATTAGTCCAATACCACATGAATTATTAACATTAAGATGAGAACCATTACGATTATGAAAAGGTGGTAAGGTGGTCAGGTCCAGGGCACCTAAGGTCTAAAGTTTCTTCACAAGAGCATTTTTCGAATCTTCATAAGAGCATTTCATTTTAAGAACACTTTTTTTGAAAGTATGAAACAGGGGGAATATGGGACTCTAAAATAAAACTTAAATTAAAAAAGGGAGGGAAATTATTTTAAGGCACCATAGGTCCAAACATCGAATCTTCATAAGAGAATTTCATTTTAAGAACACTTTTTTTAAGGTATGAAATTGAGGGAATATGGGTCTCTAAAATAGAACTTGAATTAAAAAGGGAGGAAAATTATTCCAAGGCACCAAAGGTCTAAAGTTCGAATCTTCATAAGAGCATTTTATTTTAAGAACACATTTTTCGAAAGTATGAAATGGAGGGAATACGGGTCTCTAAAATAAAATTTAAATTAAAAAAGGGTGGGAAATTATTCCAAAGTTGTTTGGGCACCATAGGTCTAAAGTTCAACTCTTCATAACAAGAATATAGAACTCAAAACTTAAAAACTGAAAAAGAGAGGGAAAAGCAGAATTCAAATTCAGAAGTACCATAAAAGCATTTAAAAAAGTGGCAGGAAGTATTTAAAAGAATTAAAAGAATTTAAAATAATTATGTGAATGTATTTAAAAAAGTGGCAATAAAGTATTTAAACAAACTACGTTATCAGTCGACTCAGGATTCATACAATTCTAACAATTATGCCAGTATTCTTTTCTGGGCGCAAAGAAATAAAGAATATTTATAAAATTCCTACGTTTATCTAATTTGAACATTAATTAGAAAAATTATGATTCAAATTTTAGAGTACTGAAAAATGTCTAAAGAATGAAAGGAAAATAGAAAATGAGGAGAAAATTAGGATTGAAATTGCAAAGTAATGGCATGAAAACTACAATTTTAATTCTAAAGTACCGGAGCAGACTTAATTAGCCAATTTGGAAAAATCAGTAGGCGTATGGGGATTCGTACGAGTTTAATAACTACGCTAGTAAAAAGAGTTCGGCTATACTTGTATGATATACAACGAAACTGAAGTACATAATTTTTTCCGAGTTAAACATTAATTAGAATCTCCACCTTAACTTCTAAAATCATCGATCAAAAGTAAAACAATGAATTGAGTTGCACTTAAAGTAATCCGGAATATATATAAAATTAAAATTCTAATATTATTAACACGCGGTGGAGGTAAGCTAAAGAGAACTAAAAATATTTATTTATTTCGTTACCGTTCACAAAACCACGAAAACAACGGCCTCTTACATGAGGATGGCCACATCCCTTTGGTTATTATTACTTATTGGCCCCACCATATAAAAGTGAGTAGTAGTTTTTTTGGTTGCTTCTTTGGAATTTTTGTTTACTTTACTGATTAGGCTCCACCATTTCCCGGAAATTTCGTTCAATCTAATCTTTTCGGGACAAATGACCTCTCACTATTCATCTTTCTCCTCTGGTAATCTTTTTTGATCATCTAATCATCATTTTAGTTGCTTACTTTCTTTGTCGCCTCCTAATGACTTCCAACTAGGCGCTGAGTGAAGCCCTAATTTAGAATATAAATAGTTAGCTTTTAAGAGAAGAACATGACTTCCCCTCCTCTCTTCTTCCCTTCACCTCCATGAACTTATATTTTTCTCTTCTTCCCTTCACCGACACAGCAATGGAGGCCTCCTCCGATCTATCTAAACCTAAAGATACTGATCCAAATAATACCATTCTACAAGCTGCTTCTGTAGGAGCTGATGGTAAAGAACGGGAGGAGGATTCGATTGCTGAAGTAGATTATTATAAGATTGTTTTAGACACTAAATAACAGTCAACTTATGATGATTTCGTCAAACCTCTTTACGACTTGTGGTTTTTGCGAAATCGTAAAAAAGGGAGGAATTGAGTTTTTTTCCAGGGAAAAAGTGGATAAGTTCAAATTGGATTTTGGGAAGAAAAAGCTAGACGAAAATACAAAAGTGATGAAGGATGCAAAGATTATCTGATGTCCTTTTAGTACTACTCAAATACTACTGAGATATAATGACATTACCATGACATTTAATCTGTTATTCAGTTACTGGTTATTAGATTAGAGTTGTTCTTTACCTGTTCTTTGGAGTGGATTCTCCTTGGTTTACTTACCTTTTTTCTATCTCTTCTGCTTTCATGTTAATCTGATTATGGTATGTTCTTGCTCTGTAGAGATTTTACAGTACACGTACTACAAAAGGTCAACCCTATTTCTACTATAATCATCGGTTTGTTAGAGACAATCATAGCCTGAAGGCAATAGTCCGCTCCAAGAGGAAGCCTAATATTTGTTAAATTGGTTATTTGGATATACAAAGTAATTTTTTGAATTTTTGAAGTCAAAAATCAAGAAGTTAGTTTGGGTATAAAATTTTAGAATGATTTCTAGAAACAAGAAAGTCAACTTTTTATGAACGCTTCGGACTTCTGCTTCTGGTATCTAAAAACGCTCTTAACTTTTTTTGCTTATAGAAGTCAGTCTGAAACTGTGTATCCAAATTAATTTCTGATATTTTTCTTGCAGAGGTCGAAAAACAATTCTGATGTGGTGTCCAACCTTCTACCATCTATAACCCTGTTTATGTGTGTAAAATGCATATGTATGTGGCTAGTATCCCTATAACCTAACATCCACTATTTTTTTATTGTGGTAAAACGAAAATTGGTTATAAGAGGAAAAGAAAGAGAGGACAAATGTTTGTTAATGCTTGAAGATCTTTCTCCAAATGTTGTTTTATCTCCCTTCCTTACAAAAACTTACTTCATTTCTCCTTAGAAAATACACATAAAACATGTCAGAGTCTTCACAACATCCATTAACAATCACTATTAGTATCATGATGAGGCTATCTAAGAGTGTTAAAGTGATGTAGAACATCTATTATATTTAGGATTACTAATTTATCATTAATCATTATTATTATTTTTGGTCATCTTATTTTTGTAAGGTATTTATCTTAAAAAGTTATTTATCTTTATAATTACTTAGATTGCAAGTTAGGGTTCCTAGAAATAAAGTTTAAGTCATCTCTGTAAATAGGAGACAACTCCTATTTGAATCATCAATATTAAGTTTTCTCAATTATTATTCTACTTTTACTATCATTTTCTTGTGGAAATTTTTAAAGAGTCCAAGTTTGATTCCTTTTTCTTGCGTAAATTTATATTAAGATGGTATATATATGTAGCCTAAAATATAAGATCTACAATTAAGAATAATAAGATTTAGATCGATTTATTATATTTTCACTCTTAGCATGACTAAATTAACCTTTAAAAAAATATTTTCAAGAAAAAAATTCCATAATATTTTGTGGGCGGAAATTAAGGATCGTATATATTATGTTAGGATAAGATTTTAGATCCAATTTTTTAGGATAATATCTTTTAAGTTTAATCAATAAATTTCGTGATTTTTCTTCTCCCATGCTCTTATTTTCTTCTCTTCTCCAATTAATGTTATCCTCTTTGGTTTAGTTATTTTTTTTTTCTACTGTTTGATCTATTAGTTATTGGGGTTCTTTGACATATTGAAAATAAAATACAACATCAGAAAAGTTAATTGTTTTAGATTTGATAGGGTTACATCGATGGGATAGATTTAGAAGATAAAAATATAGTTTCATTGTCAGATTTTTAAGTTATTACATCAGAGTATCTTCGTATAGTGTTTGACTCCATTAAACTCGTAGTTGCTGACAAAAATTTGTCCAGGAATACTCTTTGCAATGCAAACTCATGAAGGTTTGGATACTGACACGCTAGTAATCACTTTGCCGTGCAAACTAATGGAGCTTTGCATACTGTGTGCCCGTGTTGGTGATTGAAACGTGATATTGGTTTTTGAATTTTCACACGTCTTTTGAGTAAAAGGGAAAAAAAATAAATAAGGGTTTTAATTTGTGAACACGTAAATCACGAAGGCATCTATATGTTCACAAATAATGTTCGCATTCTAGGTACCGTCTCACACTGATAATACGATTGCATTGATTCCTTGGCTCAAAATCCTCGGGTTTATCATAGCCTCATCTAATAACATCGCGAGGGGCGTTTACACAGGGGAAGATAAAGAAAACGAAGTATAAAAGTAAAACTCAATGAGCGTTAGGCGAATATAAAGTGCTGAAATGTAAATAAGACTGGGATTTACGTGGTTCAGCACTAAGGCCTACACCCACGGGGTTGTTGTTTCACTATATACTTGATGGTTACAGGGATAGTCGAGTGACTTTGGAGTTTACATAGGTCTGTATATTGTAAAGGACTAACTTACACTCACAATCTTTCTCTCTCCTTCTCTCCGTCATTTTTCCGATCCCCCCACTCTTGGTGGAGAGGGGGTATATATAGGGTTAGAGTGTGGGACCCATTTCTGAGGGCCGTTGGAACCTTATCTTCTTGTGTTTTGTGTCCATCACGCGGAGGTCTTCGTTCATTACTTGATCACGCAGATCCATCCTCGTTTGTTCCACGGGTTGATCGACACGTATACTGCTCAGAGTGTTTAATGCAGGTAGTTGAGGCGCTTGCTCGTGTCAGACAAGTGTCTTCTGCCCCTGTCACGTCCATGTCAGTTAACTTTCTCTTCACCGTTGATCTTAGCTTCTTTTGGGGATGAGATAAAGTAACTCTTCGGGAGTTATTTGGTGCTCCGCAGTACATCGTGTTTTCGGTGCATCTTTTAACTTCTGCCCTTAGATTTGTTCGGGCAAAGATCCTACGTCGCCGGGATAGGCTTCTTGGCTATGGGCGTATGTCATCGCGTTTTGATGACTTTGCCTGCATGCTCTCCACGTATCTTCCTATATACACGTGTTCGATGATGAAATATGTACACACAATTTGCCCCTTTTCTTCGGGCTTGAATGTTTAGTGGGAGCATTGAAGAAAACAGACGTTACATATTCTTCCTCTCTCCTAATAACTTCTCCTAGATACTTGGGCATGTTTCTTATTCGTGCATTAACTGCTCATTTAATGGGCACATTTCCCATTCCTCCATTAACTTCCTTCTCTTTCTTTCGAGTATATTAAGGAGAGAAGAAGAATTAATTTCATTCTCCTTGAAAATTAATTTCATTCTCCCTGTCAGTCTTCATTCTTTGTTCTTCAACCATTAAATTATCTCTGCCTTAGCATTAATCACGCTCGCTTCTTCTTTGTTTCTGGTTTGTTGTCCTCTTCCTGCTGCTGTTTGTGGTGGTAAGGTTTCTTTTCTTTGTTCCTGTTTTTTTAAGCTGTGTTGATTGTAAATTTTCTGTTGTTGATCGTATCGTAGCCTCCCATTTCTATTGTTGTTGTCCCTTGTTTGTGATGAAGAACCTCTTTTAATGCTTGTATGCTAGTTTGCCCCTGTTCTTGTTTTACTTGTATTGATTGGACTTTTGAGTTTAGGGTTTTAGGGTTTTGGGGAATTTCAAGCATGTATGCTAGTTTTAGGGTTTCTGTGCTATGTTGAGATGGACTGCTAATTTTGTGGTTTTTTGATCTTTGGTGATGTCCTTGTGTTTGTTTCTAACTTGTTTATGTTGTACCTCTTCGCAGCCATGTCTGACCGTCCGCGACTTCCTTATCAAACTCCTGGTTCTAGTCTACCGAGATCTCCTCCGCGCAGAGAGTCTTAAATGGATCCCCGTGGTATTAGAGTTTCTTCTTCTGGGGCGAAGGCCCCTCCTCCTAGGAAAGAGGGTCCCTCAAAAAATCTTTCTGGGTCTCGAAACGCTGCCGATCGTGCGGTTTCTTGTCCTCGTGATGACGTTAGGTGTACGCAGACACCTCCTCGTGGTGTCGCCTTTGATGTTCCTCCTCTGCGTTCTGTAGTGCCCGTGCAGCACCCTCTGCCGCCACCTCCAGTACTTTCTTTCAAAGGGAAGAACACCAAAGGTGGTGTCCCGAGAGCTGAATCTTCTAAGAATCCTTCTTTGAAAAGAAGAGCTTCCGAGGCTTTTGTTGGTTCGTCCGATCCCGCGGAAGAGGATGAGGCTGCCCCGGTGATACGCAGCGTTTCGGTCAGCAAGAAGAAATTTACGTTCAAGCATATTGACCTTGAAGTTTTCAAGGAAAAGCATGAGCTTCAAGATTTCGAGGTTCGTTTCTATGCCCCTGAGGATGATATTACTTATGAGCTCATCTCGAAGTATCAGTTTGATGAGTTTCACCTGTTGACTACGGTTGGAGCCTTCGAGGCGGGTCTTATGCTTCCGTTGTACAAGTCTGGTGACTCCTTTTATTACGATGTGCTTGCTGGTCGTGAAGGCTCTTCCACCAATACTCACAGTCGTTCTGTGTCGCAATTATCGGGGAATTGTCTCCGTGCACTGAGGGAGTGTTATCTGCGGAGTAAGGGGGAGACGACGATGACGTGTTACATTCCAAATCCCGCGGAGAGGGAATGGTATACTCCTGAAAACTTCAACAACTCATTTGGTGATTACATCAATAGTAGGAACCGTAAACCGTGGAGTGTTAGCCTTCGGAATCTCGCTGCTCCTCGGGGCGAAATTCGTCTGTTAAGTGAGGTGAGCGATGCCAAACTGAAGTATGTTCCAGGCACCGAGGGGTCTAGTCAGCGGAAAATTTTTCCGGCACGTGAGAGGATCAAGCGTGACCATGATTATGAGTGGAACGCTACTGTTATTGAAATTGTTGGTCCTTGGGCGTACGGTTGGATTCCCGGTCCGCGCGGTTGGCGTCCTTCTGAGAGTAGCAGGCCACGTGAATCTCCTCCTGCTCGTTATGGAGATTTCTGTCCCTGGCGTTTAAATTTCGAAGGCATGAACTTTCCTTATGCCCTCGACGTCGTTGAAGGAGACGAGGAGGAAGGTTCTAGTGCTATACTTCCACCGAAGAGTGCCACTACTGCCAAGGTGTGCAGATTATGGCCGCGCCTCTCCTCCTTTTTTTTTTTTTTTTTTTAAAACAAACTGTTCGAGGAAAAAAATAACTCTTTTTGTGGAACGTGTTGGTTTGCAGGTGTCGAAGAAGAAAAAGATTGGGCCAAAGCAGTCTTCTACTATTGTGACGGGTGAGGCTGAGGTTCATGAAGAAGTTATCAGTCCGGTAAACGAAGAGTTTGCCGAGGATGAGGAGATTTCTGATGGGGAAGAACGCCCTGATACTTCCCCTCTCAATGTCGAGGAGGAGATTGGTGCGGGTTGTGATGGTGATGAGGGGAGAAATAATGCCGCGGTAGCTGACGGCAGTGTTATCGCTGATATGTCTGTTCCTGCTGGTGATGCTGCGGAAACTCTCCCCACCATTTCTCAAGAGTTCTCTTTTGACAGGATTTATTCCGCAAGGGAACTCTTTGACGATGCTCTCGATTTTCCTGAAGACTTCTCTCTGCTTTCCCCCAATGATGATTGGGATGTGCTCGGGGGTTCTGGTAAGGAAGACGCTGTTGTTCAGGATGGGGGCGCGGATGATCATGATGCGCATGTTGATGCCGAAACTTGTGCTGATGGGGCAATATCAGCAAAGGGGAAGTCCGTGGTTGACTCGCCTTCCGAGGATTTCTCTCATTCGCTGACGTTTGAGGGTGAGGACGCCATAATGGATTGGGTCAAGAAAAAGGGTCTGCTGTTTTTCCCTCATCCTGCCCCGGTGGTTGCTGGTGAAAAGGATTCTGATGCTTATACCCGTCGGATGATGGAACTATCTTCCAAGGCGCGGGTATCTGAGATGTGGGGGAAAAGCTTGAGTATTCCCGAAGCTACCCTCGTATCGGAGCCTCCTACTTCTGTCGCGGATATGATGGCCATAACCGATGGGTACCAATATGGTTTTCCTCAGCAGAGTGTCTTGGAGGTAAGTCTTCGTACATATCTCTTCGTGACGATTGAATCCTTCGGTGTAATAATGTTTGCCGTTTTGATGTGTAGATGATGAGGAGTGAGCATTGTAACCATGTGTTTTATCAATTCTTTAAAGCGAAATATTTGAAGATGGAGGCTAAGCTTCGTCACAGAGAAAAGGAATTATCTGCGGCTGAGGTGGAAATAGAAGAACTGAAGAAAAGCCTTAAAGAGAAAGAAAGGCTGGGTGAAGCGGAGGCTGGTCTTCGTTCAGAGCTTGCTGTCGTTCGCGCTGAGTTAGAGCAAACTCGCGGCCAAGTTTCAGCTTTCACAGGTTTGGTTCTTTTTCCTCTTTTACCCTCACAGTGCGTCGTAATTCCTCTATATTACTTAGTTGTTCTGTCTGAGTCTCCCCACCCTATCTCCAGTGGGTGGCGTCCCCGAGCTGATATGGCTTCGAAACGAAAGGGTACGGCAAAAATCTCGTATCAAAGAGCTGGTCGAGAAAATTAAGAGCGAAGCCAAAAAGTGGGACGCTCGGGCTGAGGGATGGCGCGCAAGGCATGTTCAAATGGTTAATATGCAGAATTTGTATAACCATGACCGTACTTTGTTCAATGGTACGCTGATGTGGACACGTGAGAATCTGTGGGAATCCCGTGAGCGCACTTCATTGTTGGAGTCTAGGATACATCTTCTGGAAGAGGAATTACGAAAGGCTCGCTCCCTTCCTTTTCCGAGAGTTAAGGAGAGCATGATGTGTCTTACCAGAGAAAGGGACGATGCCAGAGCCGAAGTTGGGGCTCTAAGCAAAGACCTTGCTGCGTCTCGCGCTGAAATAGCTCGCCAGGCTGAGTCTAAGAGAAATCTTGAAGTATGTATGTACAGACTTAGCAAAGGGGTATCAGAGATAAACAACGAAGTCAACCACCTTCGTGACATGGATTCGATGAAGCAGGTAGAATTAGATGCCAGTCAATTTACTCTCACCAACCTTCAACTAGATTATAAGAAATTATCCGCGGAATATGACCATCTTGATGAAGCGCGATATGCGATTGTTAATGAGTATGAAGAGGCTTCGGCTTGTGTCGAAGGTATAACCCTATTTCATCGAGTGTGATTGTGTCTTTTCTGTGCTAACTCCCTGGTGTTGTCTTTTTCAGAGCTCGAGGGACAACTCCGCGTTGCAAATGAAAAATTTGAAAAGGCTCAATCTTCCTTAGCGTAGCAGGAAGAACAGACTAATCATTTTAAGAGTTTGGCGGCATCCCGCGAGGAGGCCGTTGGTGCTGCTTCTAAAGAAGTGAATCGTCTATCTTCGTTGTTATCCCAAGCCCAACAGCGGACGACAGTTATTATGCATAAGGCTCGGTGTCAATTGGCTGAGGAGACAAACAAGATGCTGGAGAAGATTGAGCTTGGCCTTAAGACCGAGCATGGCCTCGTGAAGAGCTATCTGCGTCGTCCAGTACCTACCTCCTTTCCTGGTTCCTCGGGACCCTCATCTGGTGGGAGCGTCCCTTCAACTCTTCGGAACAACCCTGCTGATGGGGCGGCATCATCTAAGTAGAGACCGCGGCATCATTATCCTTCCGTTAGATTTTGCTAGTATTTTGTAAAAAGAATATTTTTGATGTGTATTCCTTGTATTGGCCTTGCCGCTTTTTGTAACCAACCTTTATGAAATGAATCATTTTTTTGATATACCTGCAATATCAGTTTGTTGTTTATTTTAAGCATTGTGAGGAAGGACACTAAAAACAAAAGAAGAGTTTTTTAAGTGTTTGGGTGTGATACCGAAGGGAGGTACCTTCGTGATCGTCTTGAGACCTGTCACCCCGCTGGCGAACCCTTGGCCAGAGGATTCCCAGACGGTGGGGGCCGAGGCAACGTTCTAGGATATGGGGTTAAAATATTTACATACACCCATTCCGTCGACCCGTTGCCTTAAGATTGGTTGGGTATCTCTTTCTGCTGGGTGCCTTCCCCCTGGTCTTACACTTATGGACACTGATGGGGGAGCCCTGAGAGATTGTAGATTAACTATTTTCCCCAATATTGTTGATAGGTTTTGTTTACTTGAATTTTAGAAAGCTTGTTTGATTGATAGGTTGAGGCCTGTAATTCCTCGTCCAGAGATAGAAACATGTAGAGCGGTCACGCTGCCTTCTTCTTCCGGTCTTCTTCACGCAGATGCAAAGCTGCGTTGCTCCTATGGGTAATATAGTTTAAGCCACTTAGCATTCCAAGGATGCCGGAGGACCTCGCCTTTCAGATTTCGAAGGTAGTAGGAACCATTTCCCGCAATGTCGTGTATTATAAAAGGTCCTCCCCACGTAGGTGGTAACTTTCCCCATATCTTTTCTCGTTGATACTGTGGGATTGTTCTCAACACATACTGCCCCTCTACAAAATTTCGAATCTTTACCTTTTTGTTGTACTCCCTTGCTAGTCTTCGTTGATAATTTTCCATCTTCTGCAATGCTGCTTCCCTTCTTCCTTCTAGATCGTCCAATCTCTCTAACATCATGTCTGTTGTGAGATTTTTCTCCCATGCTTCGGTCTTTGTGGTTGGCATGAGGATCTCTGTTGGGATTACTGCTTCAGCTCCATAAGTGAGGAGAAACGGGGATTCCCCAGTGGCAGATCTTCTTGTTGTTCTGTATGCCCATAACACATTATGAAACTGTTCACACCATCACCCCTTATGTTCGTCTAATTGTTTTTTGAGGATAAGGGCGAGGGTCTTGTTAGTGGATTCCGCCTGTCCATTCCTTTGAGGGTATATGGGGGTGGATTTGTTCTTCCTTATCTTGAAAGTATCGAAGAGCATGTCTATGTTTTCCCCTGTAATTGCTTACCATTATCGGACACGATTTCTGCTGGTATGCCGAACCTGCAAATGATGTTTTGGAATATGAAGTAAACATATCCACGTCTTTGATCCTGGCTAAGGCTTTAGCTTCCACCCATTTACTGAAGTAGTCCGTGGATACTATCAAAAACCGTCTTTTCCCTGACCCTTCGACGAAAGGCCCGACGATATCTATGCCCCATTTTGCAAATGGCCACGGGCTATCTACAGAATTTAACATTGTTGCCGGCGCGTGTATCTTTTTGGCGAAGCGATGACATTCTTCACACCGTCGGGACATCCTTGCGGCATCCTGTATCATTGTGGGCCAGTAATATCCTTGCGTTTTTTCTTTGTCGGCTAGTGATTTCATGCCGCTATGATTCCCGGCGTCACCATAATGGATGTCGTTTAGAATTCGATGCCCCTCTTTCCGGGATAAGCAACGTAGTAACGGTACGAGGAAGGATTTCTTGTACAGGACCCCATCCCGGAGATCATATCTTCCTACTTTGGAGAGTATTTTCCTAGCTTGTTTATGATCCGCGGGTAAGCTTCCCTTTTCGAGAAACGCATGGATCACCATTCTCCAATCATCTTCGTTGCTGAAGTCTTCGTCTTGATTTGCTCTTGACAGGATATCTTCTTCGTCAAAATCGTTATGGATGTCTTCTCCTACCTGGTCTTCGATATTTTCTTCCACTGTATCTTGATTGGTAGCGAAGGAGAATATTGAGATGCAATCGAAGGCTCGTATACCCTTGTAATTTTAATAGCTTCGACGCTTTTATCCTTCAGCATGGATGATATATATGCTAGGGCATCTGCGTGCCTGAGATCCCTTCTGCATAAGTGCCGGAACTTGATGTTCGGAATTTGTGATGCCAATGTTTGGACCAAGGCCATGTAAGCTGAGAGGGTGTCATCGTACACATTGTAGTCGATCCCTATTTGCCGTATGACAAGCTGCGAATCACTTGTCAGTCTTACATCGGTTACCCCCATTTCTATTATTACACGGAGGGCATGTACGACTGCCTCGTATTCGACGATGTTGTTGGTATGCTCTTTGAATTCTAACCTGAGTGCCTGTACAATGCCTATTCCCGCTCCTTCCTTATTTTTGGAACCGTCGACGAAGACTTCCCATTATCTTTGACTCGCGGGTTCGAGGATATCCATTGGATCCTTGCTTTCTTCCTCGGCTTCTGGTATTCCCTTAATCTCTTCGTCGTTGTCCAGGGGGAAGTATGCTAAGAAATCCGCCAAAACTTGGGATTTTCGAGAATGTTGAATTTCATTAATGATGTTGAATTGGTCCAGGTGGGTGTTTCACTTGGCTATTCTGCCTACTTTTCCCGCGCTTTTGAGGACTACTTCCAGTGGTGCTTTGCATGGGACCCGGACGAAGTGAGTTAGGAAGTAGGTTCTCAGCTTTTGAGTATCCCATACCAATGCTAGGATAAGCTGTTCGATCTTTGTGTAGTTCCTTTCCGCAGAATTGAGGGTCTTACTGACGTAATAGATAGGTTGTTCTATCTTCGTGTTGGTTTTGACCAACACTGCGCTGACTGCGTCTTCTGTTGCTGCTATGTATAATGCCAAAACCTCATCAGGGTCCGGCTTCTGCAGGATCGGAATTGAAGCTAGGTGTTCTTTGATTTTTTGGAAGGCTTCTTCGCATTCTGCGGTCCATTCAAACTTGCTCCATATTTTGAGAATATTGAAGAAATTTTTGCATTTGTCCGAGGATCGGGCAATAAATCTGCCCAAGGTTACTATGGACCCATTGCGTTTCTGCAGTTCTTTTAAATTCTTCGGGGATGGCATTTCTACTATGGCATGAATCTTCACTGGGTCTACCTCAATGCCCCTTTTTGTTACAAGATACCCGAGGAATTTCCCCGAGGTGACGCCGAAAGTACATTTCTATGGATTCACTTTCATGTGATGTTTTCTCATTGCTTCGAAGATATCTCTCAGATCCTGGTGGTGATCTTTGCGCAGCTTACTTTTGACGAGCATATCGTCAACGTAGACTTCTAAGGTACTACCAATAAAGGCCATGTGGGGTGTAGAACGCTGTCTGTGGCTGATCTTCTTCTGCAAGGGCTACTTGGTTGTATCCAGAATGTCCATCCATGAATGACAGTTCTTCATATCCTTCTACTGCTTCTACCAGCTGATCTATGCTTGGCAGGGGATAGCTGTCCTTTGGACATGTCTTATTGAGGTTAGTAAAATCGATGCATATTCTAACCCCTCCATTTTTCTTAGGAACGACGACCATGTTAGAGATCCATGTAGGGTACTTGACTTCCTTGATAAATCCTGCGTCTAGTAGTTTCCGAAGTTCTTTTTCCACTGCCTTATGATACTCTGGTGCAACTTTTCTAATTTTCTGCCTGAACTGGGGTGCCTGGTGTGATGCGTAGCTCGTGTTGGATTATTTTCGGGTCAATCCCCGGCATATCTCCTAGCTTCCAGGAAAATACATCCGCGTATTCTTTAAGTAATTTGGTTAGAGAATCTTCTCTTCTTTCGTCCATTATGGTCCCTACTTTGATCATCTTCGGGTTTTCTTCCATTCCTATGTTGATTTATTTTACGGGCTCTACTGGCGTGAACACCGGCTTCGGGTCCCCGAGGACTGGGACGTTCTTTGATTGCTATTTGGTATGTTTCTGTCCTTCGTTGGCTGCTGGAGTACTTGTCTCTGTACTTAGTACATTATCATCTTTTATCAAGCCCTTTCCTGTAGTTTTGTTGAGGAACAAGTCTATGGCCTTCTCTTTCGCGGCTTCTTTATTTTTAATTATTCGGGTTTCTCGCTGCTCTTCTTGTTCGTTGTTGATACGATCCTGAGTGGCTTGGCACTCTCTTGCAGAGACCCGATATCCCTTGATTTCCATTACTCCCTCAGGTGTTGGGAATCTGAGATATTGGTAGTACGCTTCCGCCACTCCCTTGAGTTTATGTAACCATTTTCGTCCAATAATGGCGTTGTAGGGGGATGGGGCGTCCACCACGCTGAATCGTGTTTCTAACTTCATGGGTCCAGCGTTAACTTGCAACACGATGTCTCTCAATGGCTTTGTGGGTGCTCCATTGAATCCATAGATGGTGTAATAATAGGTCATTAGATGTTCTTCATGGAGCTTCATTCGTTTGAATGCGTCGTAGAATAGAACGTTCACTGAGCATCCCCCGTCTATGAGGATTTTTTTAAGGTTACATCCAGCCAATGGTAGTGTGAGGACCAGGGGGTCGTTATGGTCTTCCATATCTTCTTCGATATCTTCAACATCGAAGATAATAGGTGAGTCCATCCACTCTTCGTGCTCGTCCACCTCTATCCCATCGATCTTATACAATTCGCAGCGGTCTTCGAACTGCTTCCGTAACCTCTTTCCTATCTGTGCTGTAAGTGAGGGCCTTGCGGCTTCAGAACACGAGATGGTGTTGATTGTGCGGTTCCCTTCTCGTAGTTGGACTGGCTTGGTTCGTTTGGATCTATCCTCGGCGACATCCTTTCGTACGTAATGTTTGAGCTCTCCAGCATCAATTAATTTTTGTATCATTATTTTGAGGTTTTTACATTTTTCGGTCTGGTGTCCGTTGAAGCAGTGATATTCACAGTAATCTTTAGACTTCTCGGTTCTCGGGGGCTGTTTTCCCTTAGACCATGGCCACTCCAGGTTTTCCCTTCCTTTGATCTCTCGCAGGATCCGAGCATAACTAGCGTTGAGCTTCGTGTAAACTTGATCTTCGAATTTTCGGTAGCCTGTTCGTCGTTCATCCCTTCGTTCCTTCCTGTCTTCGTGAGGCCGCTCCACTGAACAATTCTTTTTGGCCCCATTGGTTTGTTCTGCTGAATTGGTACGGTGAGACCTCTGCGTGTACGCCCTCGGGTTTTCACGCTGGATTTCTTCAAGACGAGCGTGCTTTTCAATAATTATTCTAAGATCTCCCTCTGTCTTAGGCACGCTTCCATGAATCTCAAAAAATAGTGGACTCATTCGGTCTAATCCCCACTTGTAGCAGTTGATACTTACCACTGGGTCCACACTTCCTATGGCTTGGCAGATCTTGTGCCATCTGTTAGTGTATTCCCTCGTGGTTTCCTTGTAGCCAATTGCCAGTGAAAAGAGCTTATCCATTCCGGTGTTAACAGTATTGTTGTACATGTAAGTTCTTAAGAACTTTTCTGCGAGTTGGTCGTAGGAGTGGATGGAGTCTGGCGGCAGATTATCAAACCAAGACAATGCCGATCCCTTCAGGCTTGACGGGAAGTATCTACAGAGTACGGCGTCGTTCTGACTCCATCTAGATAAGACACGGTTATAATAACGTATATGTGCAGCGGTATCACTGGATCCGTCATAGCATTCGAACGTCGGGACATGGCATTTCAGCGGAATAGGGGTGTTGGCCAGGCAATGAGTTAGGGGCGTGGAGTTAGCCTCTCTCATGACCTCTTCTAACCTTCCCCCGCCTTGTCTACTTTTTAATTGCCTGATCTCGGCCATCATTTCATCACGTAGCTCTTCCATCGCGCGGTGATGCCCTACGCTCTTCTGCTCGTGATAGTCTGACTCTCCGTCATTGTAATCTGGGTCAGATGCGCTATTTCCCCTTGCCGTGTCTCCATTGGCTGCTACGATGACTCTTCGGTCTCGATTTGGTTCTGGTGCCTTTGAATTTGCCTCATCAAGTTGCTGGCTGGTCTTCGTGCCTAGGGCAATCCGGTCTTTTAAATCTTGGTTTTCTCTGGCCAGCAGAACTACAACATCTGCGTAAACCTGCTGGCTCTTCTTCAATTCTTCAAGCTCAGCCATCAGTCGATGTGATTGGTTTGACCCCTGATTGGGAGTCCCCGCTCGTGCTACTACGGCCATGGTGTCTTCTTCTTCTATGGTTTGTACTAAAGGTGGTGGAGGTTCAGCTTCGATTGTTGGCAATTCCAAATCGGGCGGATTGCCCACCGGCACAGTTTGATTCTGTTCGTTTGTTGGTGGCATCCGAAGGTTGGAGGGTGCGCGGGTTGATTTATTCTGGATTCATCCACCCTTTCTTTTGGTTGGTGAGATTGATTCGTAACAAGAGTTTTGCTGGCTTTCGTAGCCTTTGGGACTGCCGCTGCCGTATTGTACTTCACTGCCGCTGCTCTGAGGGCCGCGGGTGCAACGGAGTTAGCATTCATAGGCGAAGTGATTTCCGCAATGTCCTGCTTCTGACTAGTTATTTTGGCTTTGTCTCCTTTCTGCTTGCTCCGGGTGATGACCGGGGTTGTCCTTGGTGCTTCCTTTGACGAGGCTTTGGATTTTCCTGCTTCCTGCATCTTTTCAATCGTGCTGTCGTTTTCTTTCTGCACAAGGGAATTTCAAACAACAAGAAATAGAAATGTCCGTGCGGATCGGGTTAGTTTACGAAATTCATTACTCCAAGACAGAAAAAGAACTGCCCGAGGGCCACAGAGAACTTTTAAAAATGCGGGTTCATTGAAGGTATGTGGATACGTGAAAGGATCCCTTTGAAAATGCACGTAGATCTTTTTGAAAATTTTCAAAAACCCATCGGAAAGACAAGTCCGTACGAGATCTAAAAAATGTAAATCCATGGATCTAAGCAATAAATCTTTTAACCAGTTTGAAT
The DNA here is from genome assembly GCF_003573695.1 of Papaver somniferum. Lineage (NCBI taxonomy): Eukaryota > Viridiplantae > Streptophyta > Magnoliopsida > Ranunculales > Papaveraceae > Papaver > Papaver somniferum. The sequence goes on along the minus strand of NC_039365.1, from coordinate 172,593,878 downwards.
TGCTTCGACAGATACTGCCAGAGCTAATGAAGTAGAGCAATCATATGCTAATTTAATATGAAATCACAGGATAAGATAAATCTTTTACCGGTACGAAGTCCCTGTTTCTAGCGCCAAATTGTGAACACGTAAATCACGAAGGCATCTATATGTTCACAAACAATGTTCACACTCTAGGTACCGTCTCACACTGATAATACGATTGCATTGATTCCTTGGCTCAAAACCATCGGGTTTATCATAGCCTCATCTAATAACATCGCGAGGGGCGTTTACGCAGGGGAAGATAAAGAAAACGAAGTATAAAAGTAAAACTCAAGGAGCGTTAGGCGAATATAAAGTGCTGAAATGTAAATAAGACTGGGATTTACGTGGTTCAGCACTAAGGCCTACATCCACGGGGTTGTTGTTTCACTATATACTTGATGGTTACAGGGATAGTCGAGTGACTTTGGAGTTTACATAGGTCTGTATATTGTAAAGGACTAACTTGCACTCACAATCTTTCTCTCTCCTTCTCTCCCTCATTTTTCCGATCCCCCCACTCTTGGTGGAGAGGGGGTATTTATAGGGTTAGAGTGTGGGACCCATTTCTGAGGGCCGTTGGAACCTTATCTTCTTGTGTTTTGTGTCCATCAAGCGGAGGCCTTCGTTCATTACTTGATCACGCAGAGCCATCCTCGTTCGTTCCACGGGTTGATCGACACGTATACTGCTCAGAGTGTTTAATACGAGTAGTTGAGGCGCTTGCTCGTGTCAGACAAGTGTCTTCTGCCCCTGTCACGTCCATTTCAGTTAAATTTCTCTTCACCGTTGATCTTAGATTCTTTTGGGGATGAGATAAAGTAACTCTCCGGGAGTTATTTGGTGCTCCGCAGTACATCGTGTTTTCGGTGCATCTTTTAACTTCTGCCCTTAGATTTGTTCGGGCAAAGATCCTACGTCGCCGGGATAGGCTTCTTGGCTATGGGCGTGTGTCATCGTGTTTTGATTACTTTGCCTGCATGCTCTCCACGTATCTTCCTATATACACGTGTTCGATGATGAAATATGTACACACACAATTCTTGAATATCTCCAAGAAAATTCAATTTTTTTACTCTTGTGTTGGTGAAAATTTGTTGTCTCACCCGTGTATGAGTGATAAATTATATTTTCACTATTGATAAAATTGGAATTTTCACACTTAATATGGGTGAAAACTGAAATTTTCATAATCACACGGTAGGTGAAAAATGAACTTTTTAAATTCGAATTTTCTTGAATCTTCCTAATTTTCACCAATTTCGTGTGAAAATTAAAGTTTTCTTAAATCTTCTACATTTAAGAATCAGAGGTTTTTTAAGGAATTAGTGAGTTTTATCACATTTTTTTTGCTTTATTATTTTAGGTGAGTGTTTTTAGGGATTAACTTTAGTCACTTTTCTATTTTCTTTCCTAAACTCAAGTTATTTTTTTTAATTGTGTAAAAGGTTATTTTTGTAATCAACTCATATTTATAACTAATTATGGGTTTCTGATATCTAAAATCTTTGTTGTGGGTTTCTAATATAAAAAAAAAAGAATTGGGCCACAATTAAAATTCCCCCAAAGTGGAACTTGAATAAATACCTCTTTGTTTTGATAGGTTTCATAAATATCTTTATCATACAATAAATATACCATTCTTCGTCTATAAGCCTATTTGGGTCCACTAATGTTTTTTGTTCTTTTCATATTTACTCATCCTCTTTTTAACCATTGGTTCTTATGTTTCTTATTCCACTTATTCTTTATTTTCATTAACTATCACTCAGAATAAAATCAATCGAACACACTACCACCATCTTCATTGCTCCCACCACCACCAATTCCCAAGCTATCAATTTTTTGATCTATTTCAATTATAAAATTTACATCTAATGACGAATCAACAAGAAACTAAATCCAAAAACTTAATCTCGAGCATCAATTAGAAAGAGACAATGAGAATCCACCACCTACACCACCACCTCTTCCTAAATCGATTATAGACATATATCTACTTGCTTCAGCTACAAAAATTTAATATGGTGATGAATCACTGATTCACTGAGAGCCAAATCTCTAAATCTCAATTTTGATCATCATAAACATTGGATTCATTTTGAAGAACCTAAAATCGATGATAACGATGTTTGTTCATGAAGACTTGGATGTATCAATTGGGAAGAGACGATGAAAATCGTCATCGATTAGTGGATTTGAAGATTTTTTTTTCTTTCTTAATCAGATATTTTTATTAATTGAATGGCCAAAGTGTTTTTCAAAGTTTACAAAAGAGAAAAGCAAAAACAGACAACATAAGGACACAACACAAATTTACAGGACCTATATTATACTACATTTGGCATTTCAATTCTTCTGATGAAGTTGGGCCTTCCAGTGTGTACTATCCTTTCTCCATCTCCTAAAAAACTGCACCTCTTTTTGCAAGATCATCAACACTAAAATTAGCTTCTTTGAATGTGTGTTGAAAAACAACACACTCCATTTTACGTTTTGCATTGAGCCACCTTGTTTTGAGTGCCGAAGGAATGTTGTTGGAACATAAGTCATTTATCAAATGTTTAGAGTCTGATCTAATGATTACCTTTCTAGCAGCTAGTATAGATGCCCACTCCAGTGCACAGATTACTGTAAAAACCTCAGCTATGTAATTTGTAGCAGTACCTATTCCCCCTGACATTGTCTCAAGCACATGACATTCATGGTTTCTGGCGATAATGCCAAAGCTTGCAGCACCTGGATTACCAAATGAAGAACCATCACAACAGAAGAGTAAAAAACCATCATCTGGAGCAATCCAAAAACATTCCTTTACGCTGCTATATTTTGTAAATCTGATGCCCATTTGGAAAAAAATTAATAATATTAGGGTCATAATCTTGTCCCCATTTTGTTCCCTTCATTCTCAGACTTCCTTCGTGAATTGATCCCCATACTTTCATTTAAAAATCATTAAGCTAAGGTGATTTTTCTTCAAAGAGCTTTCTATTCTTTTGAAACCACATTCTTTCATGATTGTACAGGCTGCAGTCATCCACATTTCCTTTATAAGAGGGCTTTTTTGTTGAGCAGCTTTGCAGATGTCACTGAAAGAATTTGGCTTGTTAAAACCAAAAATAGAACATATCCAGCTCCATACATTTACACTGAATTCACATTGCCAGAGAGTGTGATTCATACAGTCTTGTTCTGCAACACATATGAAACATCTAGATACTATATCATATCCATTTTTCCTCATTACTTCATCATCCACATATAATTCATGCTGAATTTTCCATATGTTGCTTTCAATTCTAGGATGAAGGAAAGGCTTCCAGATGAAAGAAGGCCAAATTACTTTTGGTTCTTTTAACCTGATCTTATTCACAACTGCAGAAGTATAAAATTTTCCTTTAACATCTCCATTTCATACCATTATGTATATTCCTCCACTCACTTCGGGCAGTGTTATATTAGCAAAATACTCTGTAAGCTCTTCAGGAATGCACCATTCCTTCCCATTTAACAAATCCTGGAGCTTCATACTTAAGTTTGTTTTAACAAATTCATTTAGACCAACATCATTTACGATTGGAGTGTCTCCTACCCATATTCAAACCAAACTGATATTTTTGAACCATCTCCAATACACCACCTAATATCTTCTTGTAATGAACTTCAAGCCATCTTAAACCAGGCCATACAGTGGATTGCCTCCAATTTGAAATCCATTGACCATTCTTGTCAGTATATTTTGTCAAGAAAAAGAGTGCCCATTCTTCTTTTGAATTTAATATCTTCCACATCATTTTCATGAGCAGAGCTTTGTTAACTGTCTCTAATCCCGTATAATCCATACGCATTTCCCAAATGTCAACACGGGGCATGTCATCTATACGCATCTCCATAAAATGAATATGTCCCCTACACTCCTTGAAGTATTGAATCTGCTTACTATAATCTCCTTTAGGATACGGCTGCGTCGGCATTGGAATTTTATTCATTAATCCATATATCAAAATAATGAAGAGTTGCGATCCACTAATCGATCTTGTGCACCGAACCATTCCAATACACACCAGACAATGCTAATATACCAGGTGGAGAGAAAGGAAATGGATCTCCTGCATCTCTCCAAGAGTCTGTCTTAGAAGAGTATATTTCAGTATAATCTATACTTTCATTGGGATCTGTATCGCAGACATCCAGAACCTCATAGTAACTTTATTTTGCAGGATCAAAAGATATAGTGAAACTCAAGACACATGGGACATAAGTTTTTCTGAATGAAGGTTTAGGAATGGTTCTGCAATGCTTCATGGACGAATTTTACACAACATAAGTTGTGTGATAAGTAGATCCATCATAAACTTCATAAAGAGCAAGAAAACAAAAGGAGTTGTTTTTTACCTGATATTGAAGCTCAAAGATTATTCCAAAACCCTAATTGTATTTCAAACGGCATCTGCAATCCCAATCCACTTTCCCCGACAATTTCTTTGACAGTCATCATCCAAACATAACCCCTTTTACACTTTGTGACTTTGAAATCGAATATCAATGGATTTCTTTCTTTCTTTTATACTTTGTTTGTTTGATTTGTGAGAGACCAGGATGGATTTGTGGTTACTGAGATAGAAGATTTATGTCTCAGTACAATAGTCAGTGCATTAAGAATTATTTATGGTCCCGCCAGGAATCGAGTTTATGACCTCAAACCCCGAGGTTTGTTTTGGCTAGAATTTTAGTACCACATCGCGAACATACTGGAGCTGAGGATAGTTTTTAAACCTTGCATTGGATAGTTTTTAAAATCCCAGATGGATTTTCGATCTGGGCATTCTATAGATTTCGTTACAACACCATATTTAAAGCCATGTTAGCAATTCATTAAGAGTAATACTAACAAAGTTTTCATTTTTTTTTTTAACATTTTTGAATACCAGACTAGCAATAAGGCAATTTTGCAGGTTCAAAGTACTAGCGAAGGTATTTATTGGTGCATTATTAAAAGCATGAGAGGTTAGATGGTAGTTGCCACGTTAATATGAACACAACACAGTTTGCTAGACCAAAACATAAATTGAGTTTAGCTTACAAGACTACTTTTGCCTTGGTCACGGATCACATTGTTGAAGATTAGTTCGTCGTGACAATTCCATATGTCGTCCAATAGATTGCAGCTGGAAGGCGCTTCCGCAGATTCGCAGTGGCTGGTTCAATGGTTAATTCTAATTGCCACTAAAAATCCCTCACCAACAGCTTCCTTTGTATCTGATTTAGGGGCAAGCCTCATCATGTATATTGAATATGTAATTTCAGCAAGAATGGAGCTTTTGATCCATAAGTCACTCATTTAAGCCAATATATTCTCGGAACTGTAGCAATCCTTGTCTTAACACGTAGAATCTGTAACATGTAGTTGATGGATCTGATCTTTTCTCTATTTCTTGTTGAAGAACATTTGTTATATCCGGACATTACTATCTGTTGTTGCAGTTTTTCTCTATTTCCTTGCTTACCTATTCCATTTCTGCTTGATCCTTCCTCAAATCCCTCCTCTCTTCTTCCATTGCAGTCTTCACATCCATTTGCTTCTTTTTGTGATCCAGCATCCACGTAAATCCTTGACTGAAAAAGAAAACATTGGACCCATCTCCGCCAACCACTGTGGCTCAACTGGCGCATTGCATATCCTCCTTGGTAGTTAACGTATAATATGCTTCAAAAAAAACACATAATATCTATTACTATTATATAAAGGTTTGTAATTTAAATTAGTTGTATAGAAGGGTTTGACGGGATTGGGGTCTGGCAGTGGGGCTAGTCTAGCTGGCTGGATTTTGTAGGGGTCTAGGTCCGGCTTTAACCTATCAAAAAAAAATCTATTCTATTCTATTATATAAAGGGAACTCCCCTTAGCAACAGTACTTGAAGCTGTAAAAAATGATTTCCGAATTTGCCCCTACATTAGTATTATTTCTGTGTTTTGTGAAACAATAACTGAGGGCGTATCAATAATTTAGTTATATTTATTTTCCTGGATAAGTTTGAAAGTCTATACGAAATTCTCACAAGATCCAGAAATCCAGTAACAAACCATTGTGAAAATAATCATTAATCAGACAATCACCATGGGTTGTAATCAAACACCCATTTCCGAAATAAAAGATAAAAAGTCTGTAAGTTAGAGTAAATCGAAATAGGAAATGGGAATACAAGTTTACAGAGAGAGGGAGAAATGAAAAATTAGTTCGTTGTTAGTGTTTGTGATGGAGAAGGACGTGAATGTGGTGAAGGAGATCTCACGGTAACAAAATGAGTTTTTGAGAAATGCAGATGAAATAGAGAAGAAGGGGGAGAGTGGGAGCCTGGGAGGTAATAAGGAAGGGCTGCTGGGTTGGGGATTTTTTTGTTTGGGCTTTGCTTATACAGTAAAAAGAGATGCATCTCGAGGAAATTTGGCGGTTCACAATGAGATACAAGGCATTGATTTAACACAGGGTTGACGGGTCAAAGTTGATTTCAGCATGCGCGTTGCACGTGCCCAAGAATCTTGTATATATATATATAGGGAAGATCCTTTAGGCACTGCTCATGAATTTTGGATTTTCAAAATGGCCCTTTCCTCATGCCCACACCAAAATGACCCTTTCTTCGTGCCCACACAACTTATGTGCTATAAATAAAGTGAGGGCAACATTAGTAATTTGTATTTTAAACTTAAACATACAGCGTTGAATCCCGATCCTTATGATAAAAGCGATGGCTCCATTTCCAAATTGCACGTGCGTGTGCACGTGCAGAAAAATCTCGTGGTATGTAATCCAAACCATATAAAACACTATTTTAAAGAAGGTAACACGACATCCTATTGCGGCAGTTCACATACTCACTGGTCCACTTTAGTCTCATATTATATTGTGGAAGTACGGAGAGCATATAGCTTTACGACATCCCAATCCAAGGGAAGGACAGTATATAGATGTTAAGAGGGTGTTCGGATACCTACACAATGACATTTTTGATTTAATTCAGTTCTAGAAGCACTAAATTTACTTCAAAAAGATATTAAAGTTTGGATACATATCAATAAATTATTTTTTGACTTATGGATACAAAACGGGTAGAAATTAGTTCGGGCACATAATTTCATAATGACTTTTAAAATCAACAAAATAAACTTTCTGTGTAGCAAAATATTTTACTCATGACTTCTACTTCTGAATTCTCTGCTTCTGGAGAAGTAGAAGCATTTCTGTCTCTGATATCCAGATATGTTATAAGTTTACTTCTAAAAGTCATTTTTTAAATTCCGTTCCCAAATTAATTTTCGGACTTTTAAAAAATTAGAAGGTTAATTTTTAAGGTGCATCCAACCCAATTGCCTTTTTGCTTCATGTACCTGAAGATACACCTTAAAAAGTTATTTTATGACTTAATTTTATAAACTAGTTTGAGAACATAATTAAAAGAGCAGTGATACACATACCGCAACTATGTACCGTGAATCCGTGATCTCTACCGTGAAATGATCTAACGGTTCTTAGGACAGTTCTGGGGAGATTTACAGGAGTGGGGTTAATGGCGGGGTCCACCACCTTTTTTTCTCTCTCAAACAATCGCTACGGTAAATAGCTGCCATACACCAATCATTTTTGTAATTAAAATGACCTTTAGAAGAAAAAAACCAAATTTTTGTTCAGACGATGTTTAGATATTTGCAAAAACCAGTCCTAAAATTCGGAAGAAAAAATTATGCATGTTAGAAAAAGTTAAATTTTTCCATCGAAAATCATTCTAAAATTGTACATGCAAATTAATCTGTAAGTACTTTGCTGCCGTAAGTCGAAAAGTACTAATCTGCAGATTAACTTCTACTAGAGAAATGGAAGCACTCCTTGGAAATTCAAATACTCTACGCGTAAAATTCACGTGCCCGTGGTTAGTATGCCTTATTCAACATCCACCAATTGTTTATTACAAGCTTCAAAAAAAAAGAATAATACAATTGTTTATTAGGTAAAACGGAGATTGGTTCTGAGAAGAAGAAGACAAAGTGAGAACAGATGTTCGCTAATGCTTGCAGGTCTTTCTCCAGGTGTTGTTGTTTTCCTCTTCCTCACAAATCTTTACTTCATTTTCCGTTTTTGTCTTAATGAGGGTTAACTCATGTTATATTGCAGAGTTGATTTGGTTTATAAACTTGCAAATTCCTTTGTGCAATCTAAACCCATCATCTTCAATAAGGTTTATAACTCTTCTTTCCTTCTTTTTGTTTTTGATTTAAATTTTGGATTAATGGGTTCTTCAAAATGTTTTGTTTTAGTAATTAACTTGATATAAATGTGGGTTTAGGGTTGCAATGGGTATCATGGTGTAAGTTTTGAAAGAATTAGTATGGATTGGAAAAATAAGCAAAAAGCTTTCTGGAAACCAGTTTCTACTCAAGCTGTTACTTCTAGTGAAGGTTGGTTTCATTTGTTATGGTTTCTAATTGTAAATTTTGATGTGTTGAATATGAAATTATGGTTTATCTAGGGTTTTATATGTTACCCTAAGTGCATTTCTTTTGGAATTATACCTTATAGGATGCTCGACAAAGGGTGATACTGCTCAATCTGAAAATGAACACATGGAGAATGTTGGAGTAATTGGTACTAGTAATCCTGTTTCTAGTGTTCAGGATTGTAAGGATAGTGGTAAAACTGTATCCGGTTCGGTCCGATTAGCAAGTTCGGATGGATCAGCTATTGGAGAAGTGGGGTCGATAGTTTCGGCAAATGTAGAGGGGGAAGGTGCTCATTTCGTCAATGAGGGCGCAAAATGCTCTATGTCGATGAAGGTAATTTCATCTTATTATGGATTTTTTATCTTAAATGTTAGATTTTAAATTGACATAATATCTTAGTGAATACTGGGTGTTTTTAGCATTCTGTATAATGTGGTTTAAAGTTTTTATGATAAGCCTGTACCATTGGTTCTCAATTATGTTATTAACGGGTATGACGCTCATTTTGTGGGTCTTTTGCCTAGGTAGCTGCTTCCCTGAGGCGTTTTGTTAAAGGAAAAGGGTACTACTTTAATCTTGAGTTTCTTTTTGCGCCCCTAAATTTGACTGTTCTATTCTTGTGTCTACTAATAGTAGACATGTTATTTGGCTTTATGCATGTGGTTCTTTTCTAACACATAATTTTGTTGCAGAGGGTCTCTCCAGAGAGAAATTGAGGGAGGGATGGGTGTAAAAATAGTTTTTCCTCCTCCTTCTAAGGAGGAGGATTCCATCGGTAAGTTTCTGGAGCCAAAATGGTTGCTGTCCACAGTTTGTTAGCTTTAGTTTCAGTAACCTATGATTAAACTCTACTATGTTTTCTTTGACCTCAGTGTCACAGTGTGGCAGCGACTAGAAGTTGCATAGGTGGTTAGCATTTAATTGAAAAAAGTTTGGAGAATATGTTGTTGGATTTACATGTCCATTGTTGTTTGTACATTTTTGTTCATGTTGGTCGCTATTCATTATGGTTGGTGCCCATGCATTATTTTTACTAGGAAATTCTAAGTTTGTGTACAGATATTGTTAACTCATTATGAGTGTATTGTAGGATACAACATCCTCTATAGTACTACATGACCTTGTGCTTACCATGAAAGCAAATGTCTGACTCATGTTTCTTTTTGCAGTTATTGAAGGCGACTCCATGGAATGCGTAACTAAAGCTTCAAAGAAAATACAAACAGTTCTTGAGAAGGTGAGTTTCTCTTTTCATCTTAGTGACTTATCAACTCCATTAGATTCTCGGAATGCTGAATAGAAAACAATGTCCTACTTTGTGTACCAAAGCCTAACTCTACAAAAACACAATTGACTCACCTAATTTACATTACTGCAGTTTAAGCAACTTTCTTTTCATGTGCTTGATCCTTAGCTGTTTCTTGCCCAACTAACATAACTACAAAACTAAGCGCGTTGTGTATAAATTGTTTCTTGTGCTTGCTTTAGCGTGTCTACCTCTGTTTTATTCGCTAGTTGTTTGTTATTAATTGCATTATCTTATTCCTTCTAATTGCAGGCAGTTAACAGCCCATTTCTTGATTACTCCCATTTCATATCGCTTCCATTGTCTATCCACCCTGAGCTGGTAGACAAGCTTGTCAACTTTCAGAGCTCCATACTTGAAAGTGGTGATTCTAGCAAAGATGGGAATTTGGCTAGTGAATCTGATGGAGAGTCTCCAGATGACGGAGAAGCTGATGGTAGCAGGTTAAGTGTAATAAAGGAGGTTGCAGTTGAACTTAAAGTTGAAGACAAGATTGAAAATGTTACAGTGGATGTAAATAAAATACCATTGGTTCACAATGCACCGAAAAAATCTAAGTTGCGTAGCTTACCTGGTAAGTTTACCATTACTTGGATGCTATTATAGTATTTTGACACAATTGGTGATTAGTTAAGGACATCGTTTATCAATTGCCTATTATATGAGTTGAATCTCGGTAACGTTCATTCTAGTGTCACTGTGACAAATATTTTTTACTCCTTTGCCTCTTTCGAGTGTTATCTTTTACCAACATCTCATTATTGTATATATACAGAATTGGGGATAGAAAAATCTATATTCATTAAACCAAGCACATTTCACTTGACCGTACTCATGCTAAAGTTGTGGAACAAGGAACGAATTGCTGCAGCTGCTGAGGTGTTGCAGGTAAACTTTTTCTGAAGCAAATGGACTTGCTTAAAATGGACTGTTTAACAATGCATGATTTATCCTCTATGTGCAGCGAGTTTCCTCTAAAGTGATTGATGCTTTGGACAACCGACCTCTTTCCATAAGACTGAAAGGGCTTGTAAGATTTTTCTCAGCTCTAGCCCAATTGTTCTTTTTTTTTTTACTCATTACTGAGTGCAATGTGTTTTGCATACCTAATTCTGTTTGTTTCCCCAGGAGAACATGAGAGGTTCCCTGTTAAAGGCAAAAATTCTATATATTCCAGTAGAAGAAATTGGTGGCGAGGGTCGACTGTTACGTGCATGTCGTATCCAAATTGTTTCTTGAAATTATTTCTTATCCTATATATTGCACTTGGAAGTTCTCACAAGAATGAAGGATGCTGTATCTGCTCTGTATCTTTTTTAAATGTCGAAAATTAAAATCTTTTCTTCGTATAATCTTTTCTTGATTTTCTTGAACTTTTCCAGAAATCATTATTGATGCTTATGTTGAAGCTGGTCTAGTTCTTGAGAAGGATGCTGGACAAACATTAAAGGTAAATCTCATTTCTTTCATCCAATCTTGTTTCTTGGACCAAGGGTTTTTTTATTCCAAAATCTTAAAGTCTTTAGTTTGATGGTACATGTTATTTTTCTTCTGAATTCCAGTTGCATGCCACTGTGATGAATGCTCGGCACAGGAAAAGGTGATTTTTCAATCTTACTCTTTTCCTATACTGTTGTCTAGTCCCTTGTTGGTGGTGCTCAAAATCTGGAAATGCAAACTGATTGTTCAGGAAGTATAAGACGAGGAGCGTTGATACATTTGATGCTCGGGAAGTCATGAAAAAGTACGGCTCGGAGGAATGGGGAGAGTATCTGATTCGTGAAGCACATCTTTCTCAGAGGTTTTGCTTCGACGATGATGGATATTATCATCGCTGTGGGTCAATTCCATTTCCTCAAAACAAGTAAGTTGATTGATTCTATGTCGTTGGGGTCGTCCAAAATTTGCTTTGCTCCCAGCAAAAGAACACAGTTTTCTTTTACACGCACAACTAGTTGAGGATGCTTTGTTGTTCTTAATTTTGTATTTGTTTCCTAGTTGGACTTTTTCAATGTTTATATGATGCTTGATACTCAGACACGTGATTTTAACTTTAAAAACTCTTGAGTTATGATCCAAGTCCCAGCTACGTCTAAGTGCTGTATCATTGTAACTCAGATCATAGTTTAGTTAGTGTAAGGTGTACATGCATAGTAGTAACCAATAATTTTTTCTTAATATTTTTAAATGATGAGCGGGGATGATTGAAATTGAATGATGCTTACATACATGCATCAAGAAAAGAAATGCTTATCTTTTTCCTATGCAAGTCTGTCATGTTTTTGATGAAAGTCAACTTCAAAACATTTCTAATTATTCTTCTCCGGTAGTATTTGTTTTTGACAAATTGCTGTCTCATTGTTGGCCAATCTAGCAGTTCAATCTAGCCCGTATGGGTTAGCCTAATTCGAGCAGAATTTGAACAGTCATTATTATTTCGGTGTCACCAGCTTCACAAAGTAGGCAACTAATAATTTTGTTATCTTGTTTGGTTCAGTATCCTAATATGCTAGTCTCATAGACAATATACTTTCTATTCCGGTTAGGCTACAGTTGGGTTGAAAGTTAAAATTGCAATAACTAGAATTGGGTGGGTTAGATTTTTGTTGTCAATTGACAATGACTCACAAGGTTATGAACAATGTTATGTTAAATGAGACTATGCATATTGTTATGTTAAATGAGACTTTCTAGAAGAGCAGTAGGAAAATGGCAGAGGTAAAAAGTAACTGCAATGCAACGGATCTCCCTTCTTTACTAATATAGTTTTGGTAGCGTCTGTTATTGTTGAATTGCCCGTGTTGTGCTAAACACTTTCAAGAATTAGTGAATGTTCATGCCAGATTCTGATTCTGAGCCATTGTCCTGGTTGATTAGCTGGTTTGGTAGCATATATTATTGTTAATAATTTTCCTCTCACTTCTCTTAATTTTTATCTTCTAAAATGAAGACAGCAGCTACAGAGATGAGTGTACAAGACAATTGCCCTAAAACATGGTGATATGATAGGCAGTGAAACTCAGGCCCCTAATGGAAAGATTGACGAGATGTGGGACAATTGCATAGCCACGTCTTTATTATATCATCTTCTCAGCATGTTAAATGATGAAGACAACATGATGAGATTCCCTCTGGACTTTGGACCCTTACTCCCTAAACTTAAGAAGAAATCATGATCAAACTAGGCTTACTTTCTGAATCCCAGTGCAATAATGCATAATTTGGCTCGCAAGCCATTGTTTTTTTCTTTCTGACGGATTTGACTCGAGTTTCTGCCAGAAAATGAGTGATTAAAAACTCACCCCTGATTCAGCTAACTCGGTGACCGAGTCTGATTAAGAACTCACTCCTGATTCAGCTAACTCAGTGAACGGCCGCTTAACAATTTGCATAAAGAAGTTGAATGTTTTTGCTTCTGTGAAAGAGTCAAGACTCGCCCAATTACCCAGTCTCAGGTTTATTAGACCTAGCAAATCAGAACGAGACTGGTCAGATTCGCAAACTGGAAAATGCAAATACGTGCTGCCATCATTATGTGCAAACTTATGACTCCAGAGTCCAGCCTCTAACTGTATTGATTCGATCCCCAAATATGAGTCGAACGCTGAGTTTGCATTTCTTAAATCAGAAGAACATGGTTAGTCAGAAGTTGAAGAGTCGGACTAAAAGAGCAAATTAAAAAAATTATCTCCATGTATTCTCATGTGGCTTCACTGTCATTAACACCACCAGTTTACATTTTTTAATAAGATTGAGCATAAATATCTATGTATGTCAGCCACAACTATTCAATGTACTATGCACAAATCAGAACCGTGGTACTTCCTCTCATGGGCAGTGGGAACAATAATGTGTTGGTAGTGCATTGATGAGATAATAAACCATTAAAATATGTTGTGATAGATCATAGAAGACGAGAATTTCCACATACCAACAGACCACTGCAGCACTGCCTTTTACTATGAAATTTCGTTTTCATATATGTTTATTTTTATTTTGAAATTGTTGTGATTGCAAAATTAAGGTGCGGCTATTAGTTGCAACTTCTAGGCTCTATCTAGGCATAGGTTTTGTGAAGGGATGGCAGGAATCTTTTGATGTTTATAAACCTGGCTTGATTGGGTATACCTAACGAGACAAAAGCCAGGTAATTTTGAAGTAAAACATGTCATCCCTTAACCTTGTATTTTCTAAATGGCTAATATATCCTTCTTTAATTAACATTAAAATTCTTATTAGGTTAATTAATTGAGTTTAGATGAGTTAATTAAGTAGATTAAAACTTATGAATTTAAGTTATCAAATTTTGTTTTTGATTAAACTCATGTGGGAAGATTTTTGATGAAAAAAAATTGTTTTGAGAATTTTTTTTGCAACGGAAATGAAAACATACTACCCAAACATTTCCAAAAAGGGGATTGCAAAGCTGATGTGTGAAATCATACTCAAAATTAAAGAAGAAATCAACACTTTTAGTTCTGAAACTTTGAAAAGTCGGCAGGGTCGACGAATGAAGAACATGTCGACTATATCTGGCCGGCAAGGTCTATGGATGAATAACATGCCGACTATATCCGGCCGGCAAGGTCGGTGAATGAAGATGCCGACTTTATTATTTTTGACACACAAGAGACTGTTGTAAATGTTTCACTAGTCGGCATCTTATTGACTTTTTACCTTGCCGGCTACCTTATAGTCGGCAAGGTCAACAAAAAATACCTTGCCGATTTTAGGATTTTCGACATACAGAGAAAGGTGTTACAAATGCATAATTAGTCGGCAAGGTTTTAATTTCATAACTTTGCCGACTAAACTGTAGTCGGCAAGGTTCAAATTTTCAAGTTCTAAGTCGGCAAGGTATAAGGATGAATACCGTGCCGACCCTATAAATATTACTTTCAGAAACAAAACTCTTTGAAAATTCGGTATGCTATATATCTTATAACCTTGCCGACTAAAAATAAATATGAAAAGTCGGCATGCTATTCATCCTATAAGCTTGCCGACTAAAAATAAATATGAAAAATCGGCATGCTCGACAAACAAATACCATGCCGACTGTGTAACTACAATTCAACTATTTCAAATTTTCTGATCTAATTTGTCATTCAAATAACAAAACAAAGTACTAGAATGAGTTTGAAAGGATTAATCGACAATAAAAAAAAATCGACGATATTTTTTCATTTGAAAATGATGAAATATAGAGTAGGAGAAAGGAATTGATCATTAGATTGATGATGAAGGAGAAGGAAAGAAATTAATAACGTTTTGATCTAAAACCCAAAAGAGATGGTTTTGGTTATTATTAGGAGAAGGGTAATTAGGTAATTTTATACATATTAGGAACCCCTTAACCATCTATTATGGTTGAGAACAAAATGGGTATACCCCAATTTGGCCAGGTTTATAAATACCTGACGTTACTCAACTCTAAACAAAACAACTTCCGTTGGTAACTTTTATCTTTTCTATCTTAAGTTCTTGATCCACATTATTTGAGTGATCAAAAAATGGGAAAGGTAGCTTTTGGATGCCCTCGAGAGGCCGCACAGCCGGATTGCTTGCGAGCTTTGGTTGCAGAGTTCGTATGTACTTTCCTCTTCGTCTTCGCTGGTGTTGGATCTGCCATGACTGCAGGTAATCATTCACAATTCTAACTCCATTTTTTTCTAGCCATTTTTTTTGGTATTTCTCTTGAATTTGTATCAAGAAACTGATATTTGTCTTGTTTTCGCTTGTTTTAGGCAAGCTGCTTGGGGATTCATTAGTTGGCCTGTTTGTGGTAGCTATGACTCATGCATTAGTAGTCGGAGTTATGATCTCCGCTGGTCTACGAACCTCTGGTGGTCATCTTAACCCTGCTGTCACCCTTGGTCTTGCAGCCGGTGGACATATCTCCATTTTTAAGTCCATCCTTTACATTATCGATCAATTGTTAGCTTCTGCATTAGCTTGTGCTCTTCTCAAGTATCTTACAGGTGGATTGGTAAGTCGCACATCTCAAACGAGTTTCAAATTGCTAATGATTTCTCATCCTGTTAAGAATAGTTTTGATTTCAATTTCGTCTTGCAGGAAACTCCACCTCATACACTTGCAGCCGGAGTAGATTCTCTACAAGGAGTGGTATGGGAAATCGTTCTCACATTCTCTCTGCTGTTCACAGTTTACGCAACACTCGTTGACCCTAAGAAAGGTCCTATAGATGGGCTAGGTCCCATTCTAACTGGGTTTGTTGTGGGTGCAAACATCATTGCCGGTGGTCCATTTTCCGGTGCCTCAATGAACCCTGCAAGGTCATTTGGCCCTGCTCTAGTGAGTGGAAACTGGACTAATCATTGGGTTTACTGGGTTGGACCTTTGATCGGAGGACCTCTTGCCGGTTATTTCTATGAGAATTTTTTCATCTTTAGAAATGCTCCAGAACCAACCGATGAGGAACAAAGTTTACTCAATTGATCATGTCTTTGCAATAGTATCCGGCAAGTTTTCTTTTGGTTAGTATTTCCAAATTTGTAATGTAATGCCAACTTGTTTGCAATAGTATCCGGCAAGTCTTCTTTTGATTTGTATTGTACATCAAATCGGTCTTAAAAAAAGAATGATAAATGAATCATAATAATACCAAAATAAACTAGATAGATTATCCAAATTTCACAAAAATAAATAGTCGCATGGAAAAGCAAATATAAACAAAGATATCTTAAAGAATGTGGCAACTAAAAGAAAATAAAAGTGAATTGGCCTAGTGAGAATCCTAGATGAGCTTATGTGCAGCGGCATTCCTCTACTGAGAACTAGAGATGAGCTTCTGTGCGGCAGCAAGATCCGGGAGTGCTGGAATGGCTCCTTTCACAGTTGTGCAAATTGCTCCACAAGCATTGGCCCTTGTAAGTGCTTCTCTCAGTTTATTTTCGTCCTCGAAAATCGAAGAATCATTGGCAGCAGAACAAAGGAATGAACCAACAAAAGCATCCCCAGCTCCTGTAGTATCCACTGTGTTCACCGCAAATCCCTTCACAGCTCCTTTGAAGTTCTGTTTCAAACATATTACAACAAATATAAATACCAACAAATAAATCTCAAAAACCAAATTTAAAAGACCTTCGAATTCGTGTGCGAATTACCTTGGTGAAGTATCTGCACCCCTTCTCCCCATCAGTTACCATCAGCAACTTCAAACCATCATGCCAAAGTGACAAAACATTCTTCTCGTCTGTTGGATCCCCTTGGGTAAGGAATTCTACCTCGTCATCACTAACCTTGATAACATCGGCATAAGTCCAGATGCTATTGATACCTTCACGAGCAGCTTCAGCAGAAGACCAGAGAGGCAACCTCACGTTCGGATCGTAAGAAAGTAACGCACCAGCTTCCTTGGCAGCTTTCATTGCAGACATGTGAGCTGAACGACAAGGTTCAGTGATCAAACTAATAGAACCATAGTGAAATATCTTAGCTTTCTTAATCAAATCCATGTTAAGCTCAGATTCTTTAAGCAACATGTCAGCACTAGGGTTTCTGTAAAACATAAACTCCCTTTCTCCATCTGCCTTCAATGTTACGAAAGCTAGTGCAGTTCTTGCATCCTTGTCGAAACAAACACCATCGGTGTTCACTCCATTCTTCTTCAATATGTCAACCAACATGTGTCCAAACTCATCTTCTCCAAACTGTAATTCACCAAGAATATATCAATCAAAAGCTAATCAAAGACGAACATATCTGAGCTTTGACAATCGGGTCAAACTCAATCAGGTCAACTCAAAACCCGACAAAATATATGCATGGTTTTCTATCGAAGAAACTGATCATCAAGAAGATAAATAAATAAAAATAGAACGATAAACGGATCCAGAGAACTAGATCAAGAGAAAGATATGGTGAGGCTGCAAACCTTGCCGATGAAAGCACAAGAAGCGCCGAGCTTACTAACAGCACAAGCAACATTGGCAGGAGCACCACCGGGAGCCTTGATGAAACCAGCTGATTCAGCTAGTGATACACCAGAAACATTAGGGACGAAATCAATCAACATCTCACCGAAAGACACAATCTCTGCTGATGAAGACATCTTGGAAAGTTTGGTCTGAAAATAATAGCTAGAGCTAGAGAGCGATAAAGAAAACTTGTAAAGAAAGTAGATTAAGGAATTGATATTGAGAGAACGGGGTTTAGGCAGTGTATTTATAGGAATATATGGAGGTAAAGATATTGAGAGATTTTCGAGTTGTTACTGAGAAACGATTAGAGAGTTATCCAAATAAGGATTACTATATTATCGGGTTATGGATAATCAAGCGAGATCTTTGTGTTAATCTGATTTTCTTATTGGTTAAGTAGTTATCGACAGGTCAAGGAAACATTAGAGTGTGCACGAAGTCAGATCGTAGGGTATGGCTCCATGGCACACCGGATAGGATACTCTTACCGATGAACACTAGGCCTAAACGACTAAGACCTAAAAAACCTAGCCATTGGGCCGTGACAATGAATGGCATCTTTTCTTTGTGACTCGGAGTCCTGATTAGGGCACTACTCCAAATTAGATGGGCTTGTGGGCAACACGGTTATTTCAAGAAGTGAAAACTACACGCAAACCCATTTTTCAATTTTTCTTCACCGTGAAATACACGTACGGAGAAGTTCATGCACGCACTCAGTTTTGGTGAAAAAATTTCTCCCAAACCCATACTTTACAAAATTAGGTTTCGCTTTTTTTTTTTATTTTTTTTTTTATCTTCTTCTTCTTCTTTGATTTCTTTTCTTCTTCCTCTCCTCTCTACCGTGAATTATCCATTTACGAAGCTTTTCAGTAGTTCTTCGCTGGGGTTAGGTTACAGTATGGTTTTCAGTGAAGCACTTTTAGCACCTGCAATTCCTTCTGTTTCTGCTAGGGCTGGTGGGTTTTCTTCCACTTGTGAAATCCCTTTGTGTTGCTTGTGGTAGTAATGTTGGAGATGGCACAGAACATTAGTTAGGATCTTGGTTCATGCTTACTTGTTTTCAAACATCTGTGATATCGTCGGCGATGTTTGTAACTGCTATGGCTGCAAATCCATTGAGTGCCACTTTGACTTACAATGAAATTCAACAGGTAGGAATTACCAATAGGTACTAATATAGTAGTCTTAGTTAGTGGAAGGTCCATCCACTAAAGCCCAGTAATCATAGGTCCAAAGATTTAAATAAAAAAAGAAATTGGACCAAAAAGTTTAACTCCAGGTCCATATACGTGTGAGAAAGTCATGTACTTTTTTTGATATCTCCAAAATACCCCCTAGTGTAATAGAATATAAACTTTAGATGAACCATTTTTTTTCCAGATTCGTTTTTTTTTTCTCTTTCCTCTCGCTACTAGTAGAGAAAATCTTCTTCTTTTTTTCGTTCTCTCCCGTTTTGTCTATCAGAGAAGAGATAATCCCATGAAGATTTTTGCAAGATATAGATCGATCCGCGAATCCAAGCTCGATTATTTATATGAAGTTTTTGGTAAGTTGATTTTCTTACTGTTGATGTTAGTCTAGGTTTTTTTTAATCAATTTTCTTCTAGTAATGTTTATCTTAGGGTTTCTAGTATCTAATAGTTTTATGGATGTTTGATTATGTTTTGATCTCTATGCTTGATTGTTTATTTTTTTATAAAATAGTTCAGATCTAGACGGATGATCACCTTTTTTGTTCATTTCGTCAGTAGTTTTGATTATATCAGTTTCATTTTATTGGTTCTAGATTTTTTTCAGTTCATTTTTGTGTATGAACCAACAGTACATATCTGCAGTACTGACAAAAACCTAGCTTTATAAACTGATTTTGATGATTTACAGTTTTTGTTATTAATTTATTAGGTTTTAGATCGGCTTTGATTTTGTTTTACTCATGGATTATCACTTAATTTGTATGATTCAGCAGTACATATATCTCTTGATTCCTTGGAGAGAAATTAAGACTTAAGATTTTTGGGTTACGGAAATAGGAATTGAACTCGGTTTTTTGTGTGTTTACGATCTTTATTCTTGATTCGTTAATTTTTTTACTTCAATTTTTATAAAAATACTTCAGATCTAGATACATAATCATGTTTTAGGTTCATTTCATTAGTATATCTGATTTTTTAGTTTCATTTTGTTGGTCTTTGGTTTGTTTTTAATTTGCTTTTGTGTATTAATCATCAATACGTATATGATGTACTGGTGGTTTTTGATGAAAATAGTCCAGATCTAGTTATAAAATAAAACTTTACGTTCGTTTCATTTGGAGATCTGATATTTTAGTTTCATTTTCTTGGCTTTTGGTTTTGTTTCTGTTTGGTTTTGTGTATTAACCATCAGTACGTATATGACGTACTGATTTTCTGTGTATACTATGCATATATATGTTTTGCTTGTGTATTAACCATCAGTACGTATATGACGTACTGTTTTTATGAATCTTAATCGTAATTATTCGATTTTTTGATTAGATTATGATGTTTTTAGCTTATTTGAACTCTCAATTTGATTTTCTTGTTATTTTCGTTCTTTATTTTCTAAGAAAATCATGCTTGTTTATTGTTTCAAGGGTATTGTCTAGCAGTACATATGTCGCATACTAATACAAACTACTTTTGATTCTGTTCTATTCTTAGTTTTATCACTTGTTGTTGTTTGATCCATAAGTACAAATCTTCCATACTTAAATAATACTCTTTCGATTCTGTTTTTTTATAGATTCATTCCATGCAGTTATTTTTTAGTTCATGAATCAGCAGTACATATGTGGCATACTGATACAAACTGCTTTTTTATTATGTTTTATTCTTAGTTTTATCACTTGTTGTTGTTTCATCCATAAGTACATATATGCGATACTGAAATAAGACTCTCGATTTAGTTATTTTTCTTCATGGAGTTGTTTTAGACAGTGAATTAACAATACATATATTGAATACTGAAAAAGTTGCTCTTTGAATCTGTTTTATACATAGATTTTAGTCAGTTAATTCTTATGATTTTGTCAACACATATATGGAATACCGAAATAAAACTGAACCATCGTTAGGTAGTATTAATTTTGATGTTGTCATATTACTTGTACTATTCATTTTTGTTCTGTTATTCATATATTGATTGTTGTTATGTTTTAATTGTTACATTTTGGTCACATTTACAGGTTCAATATGTCTGATGTTACGAGTGTTGGTGCTTTTTGGAGGAAGTGGTCCAATGGGAGTGGAGCACTAGAGAGATCCTGTTTTTTTTTTTTTAACCTGTAAGCAGTGTAGCAGATATGTACTCAAATTATGTAAGCAGTGTAGCGGATATGTACTCAAATTTCATAAACTGTGTAGCAGATATGTACTCGATATAATGAGCATGTAGACACACACGTTTGGTAGTCAGGGTATTGTGGTCATTTTCACGTTTTAATTAATTATGGACCTTTAGATAAAAGAAAATTCTAGTTGGACCCTACTATAAATAACCTTATGGTCTTAGGACCAAACAAGAAATTTTCCATTCAACAGACGGTTGGGTGGACTACTTGGGCTTAGGCTGCAATTCTACCGGGTTTGGTTTCTTTGATTGTTGTTCCTAGGGCTTCACAAACCCGACCCTACCCGCCGGCCCGACCCACACCCGACAGTTTTTACCCGCATCCAACCCTACCCACATAACACACGAGTCGACTATGACTAGCCCCGTTTGAAACCCGCCAAGTATTGGGCCGACCATGACTCGCCCCTTATAAAACCCGACCTACCCGCTCACCCGCCTAGAAATCATCAAGCCATCCATTACCCTTGGATTACTTCCCATCCACAATCCCAGCCGTTAAATCCTTTAGCAAGAGTAAAACCTAAATCAACCTAAATACCTAATCGACCGACTCCACTTTCTCGGTTTCTCTTTTCATTTTTCAGTTCTCACTTCTCTGAGTCTCCCTCTCAGTTTCTCTTCTCCACCAGAGTTCAGAGTCACTCTTCAAAGATCAAATCACCACCAGTACCGTGATCTATTCATCACCAGTAACACCAACAAGGCAACAACGTGAGGTAATTTCATCTCATGATTCAATCAAAGATGATTGTTAGGGTTCATGTTGTTTGATTTGAATCTGTTTATTAGGGTTTACTATGATTTTAATTTGATTTTTTGATACTTGGAGTTTGATTGTAATACCATCTCATGGTTAGGGTTTATGTTAGTTTTTAATTTGAATTTGAATCTGATTGTTTGATGTACTGTGATTGAAATCTGTTCCATTTTTTCGTTTAATGGATTGGGTTTATCTTTGTTCTTTGATTTATTTTTATTTTTTTCATTTCTAGAAATTTGACAGTACGAAGCTATAATAGCTATTCAAGTTTTTTAGATTTCAGATTTTGATTATATGTTGCATAAATTCAATTGGGTTTGGACCCCCATCATTTAACCTGGTTATTGATGTTATCAGCATACCTTCTATAGTTTTTTCATGTAATTCAGGAATCAGGATTGAGTTTTCAGTCTTTAATGACACCATTAGAGTCATTTCATTTTGTATTGAGTTGTCACTTGTTTCTTATGTGCAGGTTACCACTTATCATGGTTGAAATCTCAGAAGATGATTCTGCTTCAAATCTTCCAGTTGTACATGGAATTGTATCGCAAATGGGACCTCCGCCTCAACTTCCACGGCGTTCTGGTCATGTGCCTGGCCCTGGAGCATCAGCTGGGCACTGGAGGCCTTAATTTTATTACAAAATTGGTTAGTACTCCGATTGACATGGATTCTTCTAGCCTTGGAGTGTAGGAGGAGAAGATTGATATTCTTGAGTTGGGTATGCTACTTTTAATACTTTCTTGGTTCCTTTTAAGTTTATGTTGTTTTTAAGTTTATATTATTTCAATGACTCAACAGACATGTCTTGGTTGGTAGATAATTACCTTTTGATTTTCTTTTCCAGTTCATAATTTTTGATGCCTAACATGTTAGTTTTCAATGGACCGTAATGTTAGTATTTAACTGGATCTTTCACCCCTTACTTGACTGTTTACAATGGATGATTTAATCAATGACATCAACTGTTTCTTATAGAGCATGATTTGATTAATGACATCAACTGTTTCTTATAGAGCACAGTACCTGTTAGGTTTCTTGTAGATCATATTACCTGTAGCATGTAAACAATATGTCATGAAGGCTGATTTAGTTTTACTAATTGTTCACTTTTTTTTTTTGCAAAATTGCAGAGCTATTTGGTGACCTTGCTACTTCTTCCATCATCGTAGATGATGATTGATTCCTATTGTCTTAGACAAGGTGATGGCTTAGTTCACTGTTGGGGGGTAGAACATCCAAATCTTTTGAGGGAGAATGTTGCAAATAGTATGGATCAGCAATGCACTGTTTTTTTTTTTTTTTGAGCTTTGAACTCATTTCTATGCAATGTACTGTCTTTTCTCTTTTGAGCTTTGAACTCATTTGTTGTTACTATTGTTAGCTTTATCTTTCTGCACCTTTAAACAATTTTAATTGCTGCCTAACACTTGGACATGGGGTCAGCTTTTATCTTCTTTAAGAGTTATAGACTATAGTTATTGTAAATAAGATACTTCTCAGTTCTCATCTGTTTTACGACGGGTAAACCCGTCACCCGTCCGACCCAACCCGCTGAAATGTGGATCGGGTGAAAACCTACCCTTTTTAATGTTGAGTCGACTACAGATGATAGCTTCAAATACCCGCCATCAACGGGTAGGGTGGCGGGTGAGTCCAAACCCGACCTACCCGGCTGAACATTGGGTCGGACCGGCGGGTAGGGTCGGGTTTGTGCAGCCCTAGTTGTTCCTGCACTTTTGCATGTCATTCATCCACTGATGAGTGCCAAATAATGTATATATTTATCCCTTTTTGTTGGCATTTAACTCATCTTTTGTGCATTAATTCTACATTTTATCCCATATTCTGTATTTTCATTGTTTTCAAGAATAAATATTTTTCTTACTTAATTTTGCATTTTTAGGTAATAAATAAAGTCTGGATGACTTGCGGAGCGGAAAAGAGCTGAAGAGTGGTGAAAAGCCGGAAGAAATTACGCAAGGAAGCCGCAAAGAATGGAGCGCACGTCCAAAAAGCTAGGAATGGGCTCAAGAAGGAAGAATTGTTCTTAAAGAAGATATGGGCTTGGCATACCCAAGGCCCAAAACCCTTACCCAAACCCATTTTCTATATCCATACCCGCCTCCATTCTAAGCCGTTAGATTGGATCCATCTCATCATCCAATGGTCGCTTCTTCATCGTTCTTCAAAATCTGAAGTACCTGCAAAACACCATAGTGCCTAAATTCCAAGCCTTCAGATTAGATCACATTTAGATCCTACGGTCGCTTCTTTGCCTGCGCATCAAATCTCGATACTTCCGCTTAACACTTCAACACCTAACCCCATCTAGAGCCGTTAACTTCGTTGTATCAAGACATCCGACGGTCGATACCAGCCTCTTCATGCGGAGCCGTCCGATTTACCTACCAGCTTCGATTCCAGTGGCTCAGCTTCGCCAACATCTAACTTTGATGCGCCCGCTCAACACCCTAAAAACGGATACCCTATACCCTAAACTGTCGACCCATTCTTCTCCTCTTTCTTTCTTCTTCTCCTCCACCCGACAGTTGCAGAGCTGCAACTGCAACACCCATTCCGCCACCATACCTCTGCCACAACCACACCACCTTCTTTATCATCACCACCACCTACCGCACATGGTAACTTTCAATCAACTTCATCAACATCACACGATTTCAGTGACGTGTGGAATTGATGAGAATGATTGCATGTTATCAATCGAAGCTAGAAAAGGCATGGGAAGGAGCAGTGAAGTCAGAGGAAGGATGGGTCAGCGATTGATTGAAGAAATTGCGCCATCAAAGTAAGATTTTACGAAACCCTAATTTCTCAATTTTTGGGATTTTTATAGAAAACCCTAATTTCTGTTAGGAGAAGCAATGAATTAGTTATGGGTTCAATTTGTACTGTCAAAAATTAGGTAAATCATATACCTAATTTCACTGTTTGAATTTGGGTATTTTTCTATAAACCCTAAATTGGGTATTGGGTATAAAAGGGAACTGTGGGTTTGTGTGTGAGGTTTTATGCCTGGGTTAGCCAGTGTGTCACCCAAGAGCACTGGAATAGCCAGTGTCTCAAGGGTTAGTGTTTAATTTTCAACTATTTTTATGTTTATTCCATTACTCTTATTCAGTTTCAATTCAGTTGCTGTTTTTGTGTTTCAATTCAGTTCATGTTTTTGTTTTATGTCTTCTGTGTTTGTTTATGTTCAGTTCAATGCTCTGTTTAGTAATTGTTTTGTTGTTGTTGCTGTTATGTGAGTTCTCATGTGTATGTGTATAGCTAGGCTGAGATGATGCCTTAAGTCACTGTTAGTGGTGGAATGCTAGGTTATAATTCATGTACATTGTTTTGATTGAGCAATGGGAGAAATTAGTGCTCATAGCAAGCTTATTCTCTTTCCATTCCATTTGTATGCTTAGGATCATAAGTTGACCTTAGCTGTCACTTAGTTCCATTAGGAATTCAACCTAGAATTACATTGTCTGGCTAGGTCACAAGGTGGATTCATAACCTAGTTGTGATGTTTACTGTTTTGTGTGAATGTTAGGCTAAAGCCTTTGAAGCATTGGATTGATTGAGCAGTGGGGAGAAACTAGTGCTCACTAGTGACTGTGAGAAAACTGGTTCTCTTCCCACTCTAGATGTATGCCTAGGCTCCCAACTTTGCCTTTCATTTTTTGTATCTTGTTCTTTCTTCACTCTTTGCCTTAGGCTAGCTTCCTTTGTGCCTTGTTCTCCCACTGCCCTTGGCTAACAGCCTTGGTTTATTTGGTTTTGTTTCCTGTTAACTTCCACTGTTACCATTTTGTTTCATTGCTGCTCCCTTGCCTTAGGCTAACTGCCTTTGTGCCTCATTGCCACTGATTATTGCTTCTTTCCCATGATCATTGTTAGTTTGTTTCACTACCATCTTCATTGTCATTGTAAATGCCATCCTTGGCCCTGTGTGATTTTGTTTCCTGTCTGCCTTTGCTTCTGCTGCCTTGTTCTCCCCCTTCTGCTGCTGCTGCTGAAGCCACTGCTGCTGCTGCAACTGAGCTTGCCTCAGCTAAGACCACATTTCAGGTTAAGGCCTAAGGCCCAGTTCATTGTTACCAAGCCCAGTACACATCAAAAGAACCCAAGCCCAAATTCAAAACCAAAGCCTAGTTCACTACCAATCCCAGTTCACAAGTGAACTGTTAAGCCCAGTCCACAGTTCTCTCCAAAAGCCTAGTGTACTGATAGGCTAAAGCTAAAGCCCAGTTCATTCCCAAAGAACTCAAAGGCCCAAAGCACAATCATAACCCATTGGTTACCAAAATCCATTGGTACCCAAAGCCCAACAATAGCAACTAGAACCCAAAATAGCTAAACACTACAAAACACCCCCAGTCTCTGTGGATCGACCCGTACTTGCACGAGCTACAACTGACGACCGTGCACTTTCGGTATTACTGTAGGCCCGTTTCATTTCGCTTAAATTTTACACGCATCTTCGGGTCCACCAAGTTTTTGGCGCCGTTGCCGGGGACTGGTGCTGTGTTTTTCTTGTAGTTTTATTAGCTATTTTTGCATTTCACTTCATCGCACTTGCATCTGCATCTGCTTCACTTCATTTGCTGTTGGACCTGCTGTTCTGAACCTGTTTTTCCTCTGCTGGGACGCCACCAAGGAAAAGAACCAAAGCCCAACTGGGTTTTTGCAACAATATCAGAGCAGCTGGGCTGTGCTTAAAAGGTAACCCATTTAAGAGAACCCGAATTGTGGGCTTCCAATTTTTAATTGTGGGCTTGTAATAATAAAGCCAATTTTTGGGCTTTTTATTTTCCGTTGGGTTTGTAATTAATTTCTGTGGGCTTGTTTGTTTAATTTGTGGGCTTGTATTTAATTTTTGTGAGCTTGTTTAATTTGGACTGGTATTTTGTATTCTGGGTTTTTAAACCCAGCTGAGCTTGTAACCGATCACGCTAGGTTAACTCGTTAGTGGGCCGAGTACCCAAATTCTAGGCCGAGATTTTGGACTCAGTTTCACCAAACGTTTTCAAACCAGCTGAGCCAAAGCAAACACAAAACCAACAGCGGGCTTGCTCCCATTCAAAAACCAAATTTTTTTTTCTTTAAAAAAAAAAAAAAAAAAAAAATTACTTTTCTCCCATTCAAAAACCAAATTTTTCTTGCTCCCATTTTAACAACCAAATTTTTTCTTCTTTAACCCATTAAAACCAAACTTGCTCCCAAATTCTAAAAAAACCAAAAAAAAATGTCTCCCACCAAAACCAAATTTTTCCCAAAAATCCAAACCCTTTAAAAACCAAATTTTGAGCTTTGTAAACTCTTTACTTAGCTTTTGAGCCCAATCATGAATAGATCTTTTTCTACAGTTGGGGAGTACAACAAATCCCTTAGAGAACTTGCATATGGACAAACTTCACGTTATGAACCTTCCACGGACCATGATGTCAATAGTCATAGGAATTATTATGGACATTTTCAAAGTCCCGAGCCGCAATACATGAACCCTAATGACCATGCACACATGTACCATTCACCACAATTTGAACATGAAGAATTTGGTACTCCCATGAATTTAGACTCCACCACAGAAGCTTTAAGACTCAGTAAGCAAGACTATGATAGATCTACATCACGAATTCATGCATATTTAGATCAGATTTTGCTTCACCTACAAAAGGAGGAAATTCATGAGGAAATGTATGTTGTCCCTAATGAAGTGTCTAGTCCCATTCATGTAAATAATGTTGAATATGAACCTAATTTAGAGGAACATGAATCGACTAATGACACCACCACTGTTAATGAGGACCAATATGCATGCTACCATGATGATGATTATGATGATTATGATGATATGTTAGAAGAACATGAAAATATTGTGGAACCGGTTGGTTCAAAAACATATGGCTTCTCGCCCTCGACCTTCATGCATGTTGTTCTTTCTAATACTCATTGTAATTCATATGATTTTGATATTGACATGGGATTCGTACAATTATTCTGTGAAGATGAGCATGACATAGGAATAGTTGAATATTCTG
This sequence comes from Papaver somniferum, assembly GCF_003573695.1. NCBI lineage: Eukaryota > Viridiplantae > Streptophyta > Magnoliopsida > Ranunculales > Papaveraceae > Papaver > Papaver somniferum. Next base: position 172,565,919 of record NC_039365.1, on the reverse strand, counting down.
TAGACACTAATATGCATGAAAATATATTTGATGTGTCTGATTCTCTACCTAGGTCACATTGTGATATTTCTCCTGATTTGTCGATGCATGAGAATGAATCTGTTGATGATGTTGATGACTCTGATTGTGATCTTGCCAATTTGTTTGATGATTGTGAGCATGTTGTGACACTTGTAGAAGACTTAGGAGATGTTGATGTGATTAATAATGATGTGCCTATCTTCCTACATGAGTCACAATCTGATGGCCTTCCACCCAACCTAGATTTGGTTTGTACCCATATTGTCAAACCGACTTTTCTGAGAGTCCCCAACCTAGGTTTCGAACTGTGTGCTTCCCAAGTCCTCTTGGACTATTTTGCTTCTAAGTATAATACATTTGAGGAACCACAGTTGGAATTAGCATGTTTGCCCGTCCCTAGCACAGTTCATTTCGAGCTAGACCTTGTGCATGATGAACCCCCGAAACTGCGCGATTTTGTTTTCAAAATTATATCTTCTGTAAAATCCAGGTTTGGGGGTAGCTCATTTTGTTTCACAGCTTCACTTGCATGCCTACCATATTATTATTGTGTGAAGCTGTTGAAACCTCTACACTTTGTCTTTTGGGTTGATCCTCAACTCTTTAGATTGTTAGTGTATGGTGAATTTTTTTTGTATATAATCCAGTAGATAAAATTTCTTAAAAACCTTTTTGTTCCTTTTGTATATATTTTGCTAATCCAATATGATCTCGGCTGACATATGTTGGATTCTTGCCTTGAATAACGGAGTTCTAATATTGCTTTCGCCGAAATCGGGTATTCTCTTTCCTTTTTCTCTACTCAACATGATCCTCTTCATATGTTGTATTATAATTTTGTTCATATTTTGAAACATTGAGGACAATGTTTAGTTTAGGTTTGGGGGTGAAAAGTAGATACTTTGATAATATGCCATAATTGAAAACAAGAACTCCATCTTTTTGAAAAAATTGAAAAATTCCAAAAAAATTGAAAAATCAAAATTAAAAATTAAAAAATTAAAAAAATCATAAAAATGGAGCTCATTTACCTTGAAATGTTGACTCTTGTGCAAATATGTAATTATTAGGAGTCTTAGTCTAGATATTTAGGCACCCTGATTCTAGCACAATTCACATAGTGATAAGAAATTTGCACGCGCACGATCTACCAATACATGTATGGCCTCGATCTTCAAGGTGTTTGATAGGAAGTCACGATTGCCAATCACTTTAGAATACTGAACGAAACTTGACTAGCTTGTTCTTTGGTTGGTTGGGATAGAAGGTGGAGGTTACATTAAGAAAGACAACCATCGAATTTAACTGGGTGCATCAAAAAGGGCTACCTCTTGCAAAGTGTCATGTAATTTTTTTTGTTTCTTTTTGTTATGTATCAAAAGAGCTACCATATGTAAAAATCAATTTCAATTTTAGCTCCAAAAAAAAAAAAAAAAAAAATCAAGTATTTATCAATTCCATCCTCTCTTGTTCCAAAAATAAAAGAGAGTAGTCAATGTAAAGAGTCATTTTGTTGTTTCTTTGTAATAAGCAAGGAGGGTGTATGCCATTGATGTACAACGCGAGTAATTGTGAAATACCTCCAACTCATTCACAATTCTCGTAAAGTCCGGACAGCTAGCTAGATTTCGACCTTGGTTCTTAGCCTGAGAAACTATCTCTTGGTGATTAGTAGTCATAACATCCGATCTTTCTTTACACATGTGTAGATACACTTTACACTCTTATCACATGTCTTTATTTGTTATCAGTGCTAGGATTGTGCCTTTGATAGCTAGATTGACATCTCCATTTTGCTGTGAGCTTAAACTGTCTTGCACATGTCACATTTGATGGAATCTGAGCTTATATTTTGACCTAGAACTTTGTAGGTACGTTCTAATCAAACCTTCACGAGACTTCACTCGTCCACTAGGGACACTTAGTGGTTTAAAAGGCTTAGTGCATACGCTAAATGCATTCGAGAGACCAGCGACAGTGGTATAGTTAGGATTTCCTTAGTTTTGTTTTACTTGAGGACAAGTAAAATTCAGGTTTGGGGGTATTTGATGAGTGCCAAATAATGTATATATCTATCCCTTTTTGTTGGCATTAAACTCATCTTTTGCGCATTAATTCTACATTTTATCCCATATTCTGTATTTTCATTGTTTTCAAGAATAAATATTTTTCTTAATTAATTTTGCATTTTTAGGTAATAAATAAAGTCTGGATGACTTGCGGAGCGGAAAAGAGCTGAAGAGTAGTGAAAAGCCGGAAGAAATTACGCAAGGAAGCCGCGAAGAATGGTGCGCACGTCCAAAAAGCTAGGAATGGGCTCAAGAAGGAAGAATTGTTCTTAAAGAAGATATGGGCTTGGCATACCCAAGGCCCAAAACCCTTACCCAAACCCATTTTCTATATCCATACCCGCCTCCATTCTAAGCCGTTAGATTGGATCCATCTCATCATCCAATGGTCGCTTCTTCATCGTTCTTCAAAATCTGAAGTACCTGCAAAACACCATAGTGCCTAAATTCCAAGCCTTCAGATTAGATCACATTTAGATCCTACGGTCGCTTCTTTGCCTGCGCATCAAATCTCGATACTTCCGCTTAACACTTCAACACCTAACCCCATCTAGAGCCGTTAACTTCGTTGTATCAAGACATCCGACGGTCGATACCAGCCTCTTCAGGCGGAGCCTTCCGATTCACCTACCAGCTTCGATTCCAGTGGATCAGCTTCGCCAACATCTAACTTTGATGCGCCCGCTCAACACCCTAAAAACGGATACCCTATACCCTAAACTGTCGACCCATTCTTCTCCTCTTTCTTTCTTCTTCTCCTCCACCCGACAGTTGCAGAGCTGCAACTGCAACACCCATTCCACCACCATACCTCTGCCACAACCACACCACCTTCTTTATCATCACCACCACCTACCGCACATGGTAACTTTCAATCAACTTCATCAACATCACACGATTTCAGTGACGTGTGGAATTGATGAGAATGATTGCATGTTATCAATCGAAGCTAGAAAAGGCATGGGAAGGAGCAGTGAAGTCAGAGGAAGGATGGGTCAGCGATTGATTGAAGAAATTGCGCCATCAAAGTAAGATTTTACGAAACCCTAATTTCTCAATTTTTGGGATTTTTATAGAAAACCCTAATTTCTGTTAGGAGAAGCAATGAATTAGTTATGGGTTCAATTTGTACTGTCAAAAATTAGGTAAATCATATACCTAATTTCACTGTTTGAATTTGGGTATTTTTCTATAAACCCTAAATTGGGTATTGGGTATAAAAGGGAACTGTGGGTTTGTGTGTGAGGTTTTATGCCTGGGTTAGCCAGTGTGTCACCCAAGAGCACTGGAATAGCCAGTGTCTCAAGGGTTAGTGTTTAATTTTCAACTATTTTTATGTTTATTCCATTACTCTTATTCAGTTTCAATTCAGTTGCTGTTTTTGTGTTTCAATTCAGTTCATGTTTTTGTTTTATGTCTTCTGTGTTTGTTTATGTTCAGTTCAATGCTCTGTTTAGTAATTGTTTTGTTGTTGTTGCTGTTATGTGAGTTCTCATGTGTATGTGTATAGCTAGGCTGAGATGATGCCTTAAGTCACTGTTAGTGGTGGAATGCTAGGTTATAATTCATGTACATTGTTTTGATTGAGCAATGGGAGAAATTAGTGCTCATAGCAAGCTTATTCTATTTCCATTCCATTTGTATGCTTAGGATCATAAGTTGACCTTAGCTGTCACTTAGTTCCATTAGGAATTCAACCTAGAATTACATTGTCTGGCTAGGTCACAAGGTGGATTCATAACCTAGTTGTGATGTTTACTGTTTTGTGTGAATGTTAGGCTAAAGCCTTTGAAGCATTGGATTGATTGAGCAGTGGGGAGAAACTAGTGCTCACTAGTGACTGTGAGCAAACTGGTTCTCTTCCCACTCTAGATGTATGCCTAGGCTCCCAACTTTTCCTTTCATTTTTTGTATCTTGTTCTTTCTTCACTCTTTGCCTTAGGCTAGCTGCCTTTGTGCCTTGTTCTCCCACTGCCCTTGGCTAACAGCCTTGGTTTATTTGGTTTTGTTTCCTGTTAACTGCCACTGTTACCATTTTGTTTCATTGCTGCTCCCTTGCCTTAGGCTAACTGCCTTTGTGCCTCATTGCCACTGATTTTTTCTTCTTTCCCATGATCATTGTTAGTTTGTTTCACTACCATCTTCATTGTCATTGTAAATGCCATCCTTGGCCCTGTGTGATTTTGTTTCCTGTCTGCCTTTGCTTCTGCTGCCTTGTTCTCCCCCTTCTGCTGCTGCTGCTGAAGCCACTGCTGCTGCTGCAACTGAGCTTGCCTCAGCTAAGACCAGAGTTCAGGTTAAGGCCTAAGGCCCAGTTCATTGTTACCAAGCCCAGTACACATCAAAAGAACCCAAGCCCAAATTCAAAACCAAAGCCTAGTTCACTACCAAGCCCAGTTCACAAGTGAACTGTTAAGCCCAGTCCACAGTTCTCTCCAAAAGCCTAGTGTACTGATAGGCTAAAGCTAAAGCCCAGTTCATTCCCAAAGAACTCAAAGGCCCAAAGCACAATCATAACCCATTGGTTACCAAAATCCATTGGTACCCAAAGCCCAACAATAGCAACTAGAACCCAAAATAGCTAAACACTACAAAACACCCCCAGTCTCTGTGGATCGACCCGTACTTGCACGAGCTATAACTGACGACCGTGCACTTGCGGTATTACTGTAGGCCCGTTTCATTTCGCTTAAATTTTACACGCATCTTCGGGTCCACCATCCACCATCAGTGAAGAGCAGTCCAGATGCGCCAAAACTTGCACAGGAGAGGTTACATCCAGTGAAGAAAAACTTTTAATGGTTATAGTTGTTTACTGTTGACATGAAACTGTTCAAGTTTCCCATTCACCCGTATCTGAAGAATAAATTTCCAGGTCAAACGCTCTCAATGGGATCCAAACTTGTGGAATGGAATACGCACGACCGTTATGGAACCAATAACTGATGCAGTCGAAGGTTCATAAGTGATGCAGTGACCGGCAATATCTTTATATGAGAGGGTTGTGGAATGGCGATGTATTATTTTGTAAGTGGGTTGCAAACGTGGTAATTTTTCAAGCAATCCTTTAAGTTTGGAGTTATGGTCGAAGGACAGTAGCCAGACTTCTACAGATTACAGAGAACTAAACCATTGATGGGTCCCATGTCCAAAAATGAGATTATCATGGCTGTCACTCTAGTTCTCACGGTATTACTCTCAAAACTCTTTTTTTGTTTTCGTTGTGTGTACTCATTTATGCTATTCCTTTCCACTGTACTTTTACTGCTCTTATGTACTTTTAGATTCTTGAAGGTGAAAAGTTGTTGTTCTTGTTTGATTACTAGGATGGGAGTATAACAAGGTTGTCCGGTTAGAAAGTTATTAGTTATATCTTCAAAAAAGTTATTAGTTAGTATTGAAACCAACAAAAAAAGGCTGCATAGCATGTTATGCACCTATAAAAATATCTACATAACATGTTATGCAGTCGAGAAAATGGATGCATAATTTGTTATGCATCCGAAAATATGACTGGATAATGCATTATCCATCGAGAAATTGTTGCACAAAATTTTATGTATCGAGAAAATAGATGCATAACCTGATATGCATCCGTAAATATGGATGCATACTGCATTATGCATCAATTTTTTTTATGTACGCACTAAAATCAACCAAAACAATGGTTACGTAACTTGTTATACATGCATAACTTTGTTATCCAAATGCATAATTTGTTATGCAGTGGAGAAAATGGTTGCATAATTCGTTATGCATCTGCAGAATGTGTTATGCATCTTTTTTGGTGGCTGCATAATGGTTATGTATCAAGTTTTCGAAATATTTGCCTAAAATGATGATCACCTCCGATTTTTTCGTGATTTTTTTTTAAATATTTTTGTTTGTACTCGTTGCGTAGCTCTCTTAAAAAGATTCCAACGGTATAACATTTGTAAAATTCAAAGGCGCGGATTTTTAAATATGTTATATCCAAGTTGCTTGCCAATTATACCCTTGATGCATAACCCATCATGCGGATGCATAATCCTTCATGCTGACATTTTTAATAATTTCATATAATTATGGGTGTCAGGGAACTAAAAATTAATTGTGGGCCTGACAATGAGAATATTATTTTTTTTGGGCCTGCGCTTAAGTTTCCCTTTCAAGAAACCTGTTTTGAGGCATACCAAATATTTTTGGGGGAAAATATCGTTTGGTCCTTTTTTTACGTGGTCCCAAGTCTGTTTGGTCCTTTCAGAAATCACCTAAAATAATAAGCTAAATAATTGAATCATGATATTTTCGAATGATAAACTTGAATCATGATATGGTTCCGAACAATAAATTGTTCTCCACCGAAATTTGATCAAGTATGACAAATGTTTATTATGCTTAGTCATCATATTTCGAGAAATATATAAACTAAATAATTAATTCTCAACTCGAAATTCTTGTCTATGCAAGATAGACTAATTAGTTATGCGACATTCGTCTTAAGGATAGAAATGTGAATATAACTTGAGAAATAGATGGTTCAGTCTTCACTTACCTTCTATTGATGAGGTTCTCCAAAAGCTTTGGTTGATCTTCGCCTTCGAACGGTAGAACGCAAGTGATGACTGACTCGTTATTAAACTATACCTTTATGGTAGACCGAGTCAAGACATATTTTTGACAACTAAATTTGACAACAAGCTTAATATAACAACATTTGTGAGTTCGACCGAGCAATGCTCTAAAAACACCTAATACAAATTAATAACAGGAAAAATAATAGCGGTATACAACCTTAAGGGCGTACCTTAGTTTGTGTTTTTTTTTTTTGTTTTTCAATGTACTTTATGTTTTACAATCTCAATTTCCTCCGTCATCTTAAACTGAGCACCCAAGCCAGATGAAAAATAGCACCGACAAATTTCGTATCATGGATAATAAACAATAGACTAAAGTACCACAAAATTGTAGCCTTATATATAAAACTTCAATATGCTACTCTTAGGTAATGCAACATAGGTGTGAGTCGTGTGATAAAAAAAAAAGAAGAGAATTTATAAAGTATCCCCGTTTTATTGACCTCGTTTTTTTGTTACCCTTGTTTTTTAGAAATTTTCTAAAGTGCCCCAACTGTTTGGTTTTCCATCCTAGTTAGTCAACACTAGTTTACTTTCTTTAAAGTTTACTTCTTTACCCTTTACTTGTTAGTACGTATACCTTCTACATCATTTTTTCAATTTGTCGAGCTCAGTTCAGGATCGAGTCATCATTTTCAGGATCGTTTCATCATTCCCTCAAAAGGGTTCATCTTTCTCAAGTTTCTTGGGGTTTTTGGTTGGTGGAGAATCAATCTTATACAATATTTTTCCGGTTAGTCGAGCCCGGTTCAGGGTCGTTACACCACTTCCAGGTTCGTCGAGCCTAGTTCAGGATCGTTACACCCTCTTTCAGGATCGTCGAATCATTATCCTCTCTACCAAGGAGATGTAGTTCAGGGGTAAATAGGACTTTTAATAGGAAAGATAACTGCCACCTAGCACTTAACTGGATGGAATTTGCTTTTTGAATAAAATGGGGTACTTTAGAAAATTTGTAAAAAAAACGGGGATACTTTTGAAGTGTACATTTCAAAACAGGGATACTTTATAAAATATCCCAAAAAAAAATATGACAAGTGCCCAGTAGATGATCATGATGAAATTAGAAAAATATGATTAAAACCATCCAGAGATGAATAGATCCAAAAGAGACTGAGATGTAATTTTTGTTTTCGTTTCTACGCTTTAAAAATCATTGTAACTTTTTTCAAAAATTGTCGATCCCAAACTTATTGAAATCGTATCCTAGAATTTAAGGTTTCTTTTTAAACAATTTTTATACATAAGATAACAAAACCATTTGTATATGTTTCTCTGAAATCACTTACTCTCTCACTTTACGGCCTATCACCGTTTAATGAATGTTCGATAAATGAATAACCTTTTTAAATGAATAATTTTCTACGATCCCGATATCGGAAAATAGGGATAAACGAATAACCTCGCTAAATGCATTAACGAGTAAATTTTTTTTGAGTCCTTAAAAGCCCCATAAAAACATAAAGTGAATAATCACTAAGTTCCATAAAAAAGTATACATACTAGACTAAAATATTTCATTTACTCGACAATGTTCGTATAAGAAGTCATTTCTTCTTAAAAAAAAGCATCCACAATTGATTGTTTTTTTTTTCTACCTAAACCAAAATGCATCATGTCCTTTTTTGTAATGCATGCACCACTTTTGGAATATTTTTCTTTGTACAGTAAAAAGTGATTTTTGATGGAGGCTACTGATTGAGAAGCCTCATTTGATGACACATTCGGTATGACGCTATTATCATCTAGTTCAGGATAATTCTCATCGTTTATTACAGACTTAATAATTTCTTAATTTGTAGTTGAATCCTTAACTGCGTCATTCTGGTTACAATAATTTTTAGGGTGTTCGATGTCTATCACATTTCTATATCATAAACTAGAGATACATCAATTAATATTAAATAAGAACTCTTTAATTTGTAGTTAAATCCTCGCTAAACGACTGTTTTTTCAGGTCTCGAAGGAATTCATTTATCGAAGTTAGACTGTAATTTGAATTTTCTTTATTCATCTATATAGGCATATTTTAATTTTCAAGATAATAGATTTATTTTTACCCTTATTTGTCACGAATTATGAAGGTGAATACCAATATTAACGGGGTGAGACCATTTTCTCATCAAGCAAAGGGTATCAAATAAATCACTTAATAAATTATGACCATCGGATCACTTAATTGGTAGCACCACCTGCTTATACTGGCATTCCCCTTTATAAACCATGTTATTTATCACATTGGTACTATCAACAATCATGAAAATTGATAAATATTTCTTTGCCACATGATAAACTAAGAAGAAGAAAAACATGAAAACTAAATGTTTTCTTAAACAGTGAGAAAAAAAATCCAATTCCCCACATACAAAATGTGGATGTGGATAGTACAAAACAAACAAAATATTCGTTTTTTGGTTCATTAAAGCAAGGGTTATGAGAGTTGAGAGTCTCTTTCGAAATGAAAGAGTTGATCAAATTTGATCAAATTAGGTCATATTATGGATAGAGGGTAACCCCATTCACCCCAAATCCAATCAGTCTCTCATTCGTTTGAAAGAGTGCATGAAAGTCTTCCCTACACTGCTAACAATTCCCCGGTTGTAATAAATAGAGAAAAAACAGCAAATGGTTTGTTGTGAGTGAGTAAAATCAAAATAAAAGGGGAACAGTTCACCGTTAAAACATTAGTATCTTCAAACGGCTTTTCATTCCCTATGTATATTATGAACTTTATACTGATCGAGTGTTTGATGGAAATGACTCCACATTGAAACATTAATCTATGGTCCGGACCGTGAGGTTCAACGTAATGTAAATATAACCATTGGATTCTTTTTTCCCCGGTTCAGAGTAGATTGGTTTGGTTTATTTTACACGGGAAATTGTATGCCGTACAGGCTCTTGACCCTCTATCCCACGGTGACTTTTTCACCCTATCAGGTAAGCACTCACCCATTTTGAAAGGGATAGACTGTTTTAGAAGAAAGAAAAGAACGAAAAGAATCATCCTCGTTTACAATTTATCCAGCGAGGCACCACAATACCACTATGTCATCTAGTTGAAACTTTTTTGTTTCCACATTTTTGCAAATTACAATTTTGGGTGTTTCTCTTTATTAAAACTATAATTTTATATCACGTGGGGGTCATGGGAGACGGTGAAATGGATAACGAGCTTAGAGCATTTCCGATGCTTGGGATGAAGATCATAATATGTGAAGGTCTTATTAACACCTTTTAGTGGGTCGTTTGCTAACAACATCTCCAACTGAGGATAAATTTATTTATTTTTAGTGACACATAGGATTTTAGACCCTCCTTTGGCATAAATTCATCTCCAACAGTTGGGTCTTACAAGTTAGGAGGGACCAATTATTAAATATGAAGGTGTTCAAGAAAGTGTTATCTACACCTCCGGTTGCACCTCCACGTCATGTTTTTAACTAATTTTCTTTTAATTCTAAGGGTTGAAATTCTCATTGTTGGAGATGGTATTTTAGATATAAGGTTATATATTTATTCTATGTGTAGATCCCATAAATAAAAGGACTAAATTAAAAATCCACATAGGATTTTTTACACTTCTCTTGGAGATGTTCTAAAAGATTTAAAAAAAGTTAGAGATAAAAAATTTCACCTAAAATTCATCTCCAATCTCCAAGGTCTAATCTAACACCTATTATTTAAAATTAGAGACAAAAAAATGATGTGGACTTAAGACCCAAGATCATGAAGAAAGTCTTATTTAAAGTTGACTCAAAATGGAGGTTGGTGCTGTTAATAAAAGATTTACTTAAACTCGTTTTAAATATCTTACACCTGTTCAGCTGCTCGGGAGTATAAACTTGCCTAAAAAATGGCGGTTGGGTTTAAAGATTTTGATGATAAAATCTGAACAGGCCCGCACTAAAGAGTTTTAAATATATTAAAATGTTAAAGATATGCTTGGGAGGATGTTCAGCTGCTCAAAGTTGTTTTCGCCCAAGCGACTGATTTCCAACCGTTGTACCAAGTTTCGCATAAGATAAGATATCTTTTAGCTTTCAAATGGTACACCAAATATGAATTGGTACCCCTATTAGCATCCACTGTTTCTTTTTTCCTATCATAGATAAACAAATTTCTAAGAACCAAAAAAAGAGATTCCCTTAGATTTTTCTTTACCTTTTATTAAAACAAAACGAGACGGCCAAGCATTAGATTGCCAGTACTGTTGGATCTAAATTCTTTTGGCTATTCCTACAATCTAGCCAAGTACATACCAAGAACTACGCACTGTTCTTTCTCATTTTGAAGTTTGGGCTTGGGAGCCTAGTAAGTAATCTTCAGGTGCGTATCTTGCCAATATGTCTGTGTACACATATATCTCACTATCAGACACGTGTGTATAAAAAGGTACGTGGAAAGCATGCAGGCCAAAACATCAAAACATGATGCGTCACGAAACACCGAATAAACCCCGAGGAGTTACTTTATCTCATCCCCAAAAGAGGAGCTAAGATCAACGGTGGGGAGAAAGTTAGCTGACACGGACTGACAGGGGCAGAAGACACTTGTCTGACACGAGCAGACCCCTCAACTACCCACATTAAACACTCTGAGCAGTGTACGTGTCGACCAACCTGTGGAACGAGCGAGGATGCCTCTGCGGGATCAAGGGGCAAACGCAGACCTCCGCGTGATGGACGCAAGGACACAAGAAGATAAGGTTCCAACGGTCTTCAGAGATGGGTCCCACGTTCTAACCTTATAAATATCCAATCTCCACCAAGAGGAAAGGGGATCGAAAATATCAGGAAGGGGAGGAGAGAGAGAAAGAGAGAAATAGTAAGTGTAAGTTAATCCCTTAGAGGAGAGAAACATGTAAACCCCAAAAGTCATTCAACTATTCGTGTAACCGTGAAGAACATAGTAAAACAACAAACCCCGTGGATGTAGGCCTTAGTGCTGAACCACGTAAACCTTGGTCTTATTTACATTTCAGCACTTTACATTCATTTAGCTCCGCGCATGTTTGCTTATATGTTTTGTTTTCCTTAATACTTATATCCCATGCACAAACGCCACGCATGGAGTTGTTGGATGAGGCCATGATAAACCCGAAGGTTTTGAGCCAATGAATCAACACCGGGGTACCATCATCATAATCTCTTTAGATGTTAATGATTGATTGTGAGCGTTCGGACCCCCTCGTGATCCGGGTGCTCACAATATGGCGCTAGAAATAGGGACTTCGTCCCGGTAAAAGATTTATCTTGTCCTGTGATTTCATTTTAATTTGGCATATGATTGCTCTGATTTTATCAGCTCGGACGTATAGATCATTTGTTAACTATATTATGTTCAAAAACCCACATTTGGTCTTCGATAAGAGTTATTGTTCTAAGCGGGTTATTGTTCTAATCCGTCGGATTTACAATTTTCGTAGTTTTTATACTAAGGATCGCCTTTAATAAAACTCTAACCCGTATTTTATAACCTGCGGGTATTAATTCCCTCTTGAAAAATTGTATTTCGCCAACTAACCCGCTTCACGCGGATATTCCCGTTTCTGTTGTTGAAATAACTTATGCAGAGAGAACGTGTTGTGAGTAAAGAAGGCAATTTTATGCGAAATTTCATTATCAACAAAAGGGCACGTGATGGAAAAGACGCAGGAAGCAGGAAAATCCAAAGCTTTGTCAAAAGAAACACCCAGGACAACCCCGATCATCACCCGAAGCAAGCAGAAAGGAGACAAAGCTAAAATGAGCAACCGAAGGCAAGATACTGCAGAAATCACTTCACCCATGAACGCTAATTCAGTTGCAGCGGCGGCTCTCAGAACAGCAACGATAAAGTACGGGGAGGCTGCGGTAGTCCCGAAGGCTGCGGAGGCTAGCAATACCTTCGCCATGAGTCAACTTAATCAACCAAGAGAAAGGGTGGATGAATCCAGAACATTCCAACCCGCGCACCTTCTAACCTTTGGAATGCCGCTAACAAATAATCAGAATCAAGCCATACCGGCGGCTCTGGCACCGCAGAGGGGCGCTCACTCCAATTTGGAAACACCAGCAACCGAAGCTGAACCCCTGCCACCTTTAGTACAAACCATGGAGGAGGGCGGCACCGCGGCTGTAGCGGCACGCGCTGGGACTCCCAATCAGGGGTCCAACCAATCACACCGACTAATAGCTGAGCTTGAGGAACTGAGGAAGAACCAGCAGGTTTACGCAGAAGCTGTAGCTCTGTTGGCCAGAGAAAATCAAGATTTAAAGGAGCGGATTGCTCTAAGCACGAAGACCAGCCAACAACTTGATGAAGCAAGCTCCAAAGCACCAGAGCCAAACCAAGACTGTAGAGTCGTCCTAGCGGCTAATGAATACGCGACAAGGAGACGTAGCGTATCCGACCCGGATTATGACGATGGAGAGTCAGACGGTAATGAGTTGAAGAATTTAGAGCACCAACGTGCAATGGAGGAACTACGAGATGAGATGATGGCAGAGATCAGGCAATTGAAAAATAAACAAGGTGGGGGAAGGTTAGAAGAGGTCATGAGAGAAGCTAACTCCACGCCCTTAACGCATCGCTTGGACAACACCCCTATTCCACTGAAATGCCCTGTCCCGACGTTCGAATGCTATGATGGATCCAGCGACCCTGCTGCACATGTTCGGTACTACAACCGTGTCTTAGCTAGATGGGGTTAGAACGACGCCGTACTCTGTAGATACTTCCCGTCAAGCTTGAAGGGATCGGCGTTATCATGGTTTGATAATCTGCCACCAAACTCCATCCACTCATACGACCAACTCGCAGAGAAATTCTTAAGAACATAAATGTACAACAAGACTGTAAACACCGGGATGGATAAGCTCTTTTCACTAGCAATTGGCTACAAGGAAACCACGAGGGAGTACACAAACATATGGCATAAGATCTGCCAAGCCATAGGGAGCGTGGACCCAGTGGTAAGCATCAACTGCTACAAATGGGGCTTAGACCGAATGAGTCCCCTATTTGTTGAAATTCACGGGAGCGTGCCCAAGACAGAAGGAGATCTCCGAATAATTATCGAGAAGCACGCTCGACTTGAAGAAATTCAACGGGAAAACCCGAGGGCATATCCGCAGAGGTCTCACCGCACCAACTCAGCGGAACAAACCAATGGGGCCAAAAGGGGTTGCTCAGATGAGAGACCTCACGAAGATAGGAAGGAACAGAGGGATGAACGAAGAACAGGCGACCGAAAATTCGAAGATCAAGTTTACACGAAACTCAATGCTAGCTATGCTCGTATCCTACGAGAGATCAAAGGGAGGGAAAACTTAGAGTGGCCATGGTCTAAGGGAAAGCAGCCCCCGAGATCCGAGAAGTCTAAAGATTACTGTGAGTATCACTGTTTCAACGGACACCAGACCGAAAAATGCAAGAACCTTAAAATAATGATCCAAAAATTAATTGATGCGGGAGAGCTCAAACATTACATACGAAAGGAGGTTACCGAGGACAGATCCAAACGAACCAAACCAGTCCAACTTCCGGAAGAAAACCGAACAATCAACACCATATCGTGTTCCGAAGCCACAGGACCCTCACTCACAGCGCAGATTGGAAAAAGGTTACGGAAGCAATTCGAAGACCGCTGCGAGTTATATAAGGTCGATGGGATAGCGGTGGACGAACACGAAGAATGGATGGAATCTCCTATCATCTTCGATGCCGAGGATATCGAAGAAGATATGGAAGACCATAACGATCCCTTGGTCCTAACATTACCAGTAGCTGGATGTAACCTCAAAAAGATCCTCATAGACGGGGGAAGCTCTGTAAAGGTCCTATTCTATGATGCATTCAAACGGATGAAGCTCCATGATGAACAGTTGATGACCTCTTATCACACCATCTACGGATTCAATGGAGCAGCCACGAAGCCCTTGGGAGACATCGTGTTACAGGTTAACGCAGGGCCCATGAAACTGGATACCCGATTCAGTGTGGTGGACACCCCTTCCCCCTACAACGCCATTATTGGACGACAATGGGTACAGAAGCTCAAAGGAGTTGCGGAAACATACCACCAATACCTCAGATTTCCAACACCTGAGGGAATAATGGAGATCAAGGGAGATCGAATCGCTACGCGAGAGTGCCAGGCCACTCAGGATCATATCAACAATGAGAAAGAAGAGCAGCGAAAAATCCGAAGAGTAAGAAATCAAGAAACCGCGAAAGAGAAAGCCGTAGACCTATTCCTTAAGGAAACTACAGGAAAAGGTTTGACGAAAGATGGTAATGTCCAAGGCTCGGAAACAAGCACCTCAACAACCAGCGAAGAGCAGAAACACGCTAAATAGCAATTAAAGAGCGCCCCAGTCCTCGGAAACCCGAAGCCTGTGTTCACACCGGTAGAACCCATAAAGGAAATCAACATAGGAACGGAAGAAGACCCGAATATGGTAAAAATTGGGACCATCATGGACGAAGGAAGAGAACAATCCTTAACCAAATTACTTAAGGAATATGCGGATGTGTTCGCCTGGAAGTTAGGAGATATGCCGGGGATTGACCCAAAAGTAATCCAACATGAACTACGCATCAAACCAGGCACGCCCCCGTTCAGGCAGAAAATACGAAAAGTGGCTCCAGAATATCATGAGGCGGTAGAAACAGAACTTCGGAAGCTACTAGATGCAGGATTTATCAAGGAAGTCAAGTACCCTACCTGGATCTCCAACATGGTCATTGTTCCTAAGAAAAATGGAGGGGTTAGAATATGCATCGACTTTACTAATATCAACAAGGCATGTCCAAAGGACAGCTATCCCCTGCCGAGCATAGATCAACTGGTTGAAGCAGTTGAAGGGTACGAAGAGCTGTCGTTCATGGACGGATATTCTGGTTACAACCAAGTAGCCCTGGCAGAAGAAGATCAGCCACACACAGCGTTCTATACCCCACATGGCCTTTATTTCTATACCAGAATGCCTTTCGGGCTCCGAAACGCAGGGGCAACATACCAAAGGATGGTCGATGCTATCTTCAAGCCATGGATTGGAGGAACCCTAGAAGTCTACGTGGACGACATGCTCGTCAAAAGCAAGCTGCGCAAAAATCACCACCAGGACCTGAGGAATATCTTCGAAGCAATGAGACAGCATCACATGAAAGTGAATCCGGAGAAATGTACTTTCGGTGTCACCTCGGGGAAATTCCTCGGGTATCTGGTGATGAAAAGGGGCATCGAGGTAGACCCAGCGAAGATTCAAGCCATAGTAGAGATGCCGTCCCCAAAGAATCTGAAGGAAGTGCAGAAGCTCAATGGGTCCATAGCAGCGTTGGGCAGGTTTATTGCACGGTCTTCAGACAAATGCAAACATTTCTTCAATATTCTTAAAAAAGGGAGCAGGTTCGAATGGACCGCCGAATGCGAGGAAGCATTCCAAAAAATCAAAGAACATCTAGATTCAATCCCGATCCTGCAGAAGCCAGACCCCGATGAAGTTTTGGCACTGTACATAGCAGCAACGGAGGACGCAGTCAGCGCGGTATTAGTCAAAACCAATACAAAGGTAGAACAACCTATCTATTACGTCAGCAAGACACTCAATTCCGCGGAAAGAAATTATACTAAGATTGAACAACTCATCCTCGCACTGGTATGGGCTACCCAAAAACTGAGAACCTACTTCCTAACTCACCTCGTCAGGGTACCATGCAAAGCACCATTGGAAGCAGTCCTCAAAAGCACGGGAAAAGTGGGCCGAATAGCCAAATGGAACACCCATCTGGACCAATTCAACATCATTCATGAAATTCAACATTCTCAGAAGTCCCAAGTGCTGGCAGATTTCTTAGCAGACCTCCCCCTAGACAACGACGAAGAGATTAAGGGAATACCAGAAGCCGAGGAAGAAATCAAGGATCCAATGGACATCCTCGAACCTGCGAGTCATAGACAATGGGAAGTCTTTGTCGACGGATCTAAAAATAGGGAAGGAGCAGGAATAGGTATTGTCATTATCACCCCAACTGGAGAAAGGATTATACAGGCACTTAGATTGGAATTCAAAGAGCATACCAACAACATTGTTGAATACGAAGCTGTCGTACATTCCCTACGTATAATAATAGAGATGGGGGTAACCGATGTAAGGCTGAAAAGTGATTCGCAGCTTGTCATACGGCAAATAGGGCTCGAGTATAATGTGTACGATGACACCCTTTCAGCTTACATGGCCTTGGTCCAAACATTGGCATCACAAATCCCGAACATTAAGTTCCGGCACTTATGCAGAAGGGACCTCAGGCACGCGGATGCCCTAGCATATATATCATCCATGCTGAGGGATAAAAATGCCGAAGGTATTAAAATAGCAAGGATATACGAGCCTTCGATTGCATCTCAATTCTCCTTCGCTACCAATCAAGATGTGATGGAAGAAAATATCGAAGACCAGGTAGGAGAAGACATCCATAATGACTTTGATGAAGAGGACATCCTGTCAAGAGCAAATCGAGACGAAGACTTCAGCAACGAAGATGACTGGAGGGTGACAATACATGCCTTTCTCGAAAAAGGAAGCTTACCTGCGGATCAGAAACAAGCTAGGAAGATGCTCTCCAAAGTGGGAAGATATGATCTTCGGGAGGGGGTCCTGTATAGGAAATCCTTCCTTGGACCATAACTACGCTGCTTGTCACGGAAAGAGGGGCATCGAATTCTAAATGATATCCATTATGGTGACGCGGGGAATCATAGCGGCATGAGATCACTAGCTGACAAGGCAAAAACGCAAGGATATTACTGGCCGACAATGATACAAGATGCCGCGAGGATGTCCCGACGATGTGAAGAATGTCAGCGCTTCGCGAAAAAAATCCACGCGCCGACAACAATGTTAAACTTTGTCGATAGCCCGTGGCCATTTGCAAAATGGGGCGTAGACATCGTCGGGCCTTTCATCGAAGGATCAGGGAAGAGACGATTTTTGATAGTAGCCACAGACTACTTCAGTAAATGGGTGGAGGCTAAGGCCTTGGCCAGGATCAGAGACGCGGATGTGTTCACTTTCATATTCCAGAACATCATTTGCAGATTTGGTATACCTGCTGAAATTGTATCTGATAACGGCAAGCAATTACAGGGAAAAAATATAGACATGCTCTTCGACACTTTCAAAATAAGAAAGAACAAGTCCACCCCCTTATACCCTCAAAGCAACGGACAAGCGGAAGCTACCAACAAGACCCTCGCCCTTATACTCAAAAAACAATTAGACGAGCATAAGGGAAGATGGTGCGAACAACTGCACAATGTCTTATGGGCATACAGGACAACACGAAGATCCGCTACCAAGGAATCCCCGTTTCTTCTAACTTATGGAGCTGAAGCAGTCATACCTACGGAAATCCTCATGCCAACCACGAAGATCGAAGCTTGGGAGAAAAACCTCACAACATATATGATGTTAGAAAGGTTGGACGACTTGGAAGGAAGAAGGGAAGTAACATTGCAAAAGATGGAAAATTATCAACGAAGACTAGCAAGGGAGTACAACAAAAAGGTAAAGCTACGGAATTTTGTAGAGGGACAGTATGTGTTGAGAACAATCCCACGGTATCAGCAAGAAAAGAAATGGGTAAAGTTAGCACCTACATGGGGAGGACCTTTCATGATCCACGACATTGCGGGTAATGGTTCCTACTACCTTCGTAATCTAAAAGGCGAGGTCCTCCGGCATCCTTGGAATGCCAAATGGCTCAAACCATACTTCCCATAGAAGCAACGCAGATATGAATCTGCTTGGAGTGTACCAGAAGAAGAAGGGAGCCTGACCGCTCCACATGTTTCTATCTCTGGAAGAGGAATTGCAGACCTAAACTTATCAATCAAACAAGCTTTCAAATTATCAAGTCAGTGGAATCTACCTACAATATTGGGGAAAGTAGTTAATCTACAATCTCTCAAGGCTCCCCCATCCGTGTCCATAAGTGTAGGACCAGGGGGAAGGCACCCAGCAGAAAGAGATACCCAACCAATCTTAAGGCAACGGGTCGACGGAATGAGTGCGTAAATATTTTAAATCCCATATCCTAGAACGTTGCCCCGCCCCCACCGTCTGGGAATCCTCTGGCCCAGGATTCGCCAGCGGGGTGACAGGTCTCAAGACGATCACGAAGGTACCTTCCTTCAGTATCGCACTCAGGAACACTTAAAAACTTTTGTTTTGATTTTTCACAAATACTTAAAATAAAAGCAAAACAACATTGTAGGTATATCAAGAAGAGATTCATTTCATAAAGGGTGATTACAAGAAGTGAAAGGCCAAAGTCAAGGATACACAATCAAAAAATATTCCTTTTACAGGATCATCAGCAAAAACTATCCTTGTTACATGATTACAAAAAGTATAATGATGCCGCGGATCCTACAAAACGCTGCGATCTCTACCTAAGTGGCGGCCCCATCGGCAGGATTATTCCGAAGACTTGATGGGACGCTCCCACCAGAAGAGGGGCCCGAGGAGCTGGGCAAGGCAGAAGGAACGGGACGACGAGGATAGTTCTTCACGAGACCATGTTCATTCCTTAGGACAAGTTCTATCCTCTCCAGCATCTTGTTCGTCTCCTCAGCCAATTGACAACGAGCCTTGTGTTTAATAACTGTTGTCCGCTGTTGGGCTTGGGATAATAACGAAGATAGCCGATTCACTTCTCTAGAAGCAGCACCAACGGCCTCCTCGCGGGTTGCTGCTAAATTCTTGAAGTGATTGGTCTGTTCTTCCTGCTGCGCTAAGGAAGATTGAGCCTTTTCAAGTTTTTCATTTGTGACGCGAAGGCGTCCCTCGAGCTCTGAAAAAGACAACACCACGGAGTTAGCATAGATAAAAAACAAGGTCACACTCGATGAAATGGGATTATACCTTCGACACAAGCCGAAGCCTCTTCATAATCATTAACAACCGCATCTCGCGCTTCGTCAAGATGATCATATTCCGCGGATAATTTCTTATAGTCTAGTTGAAGGTTGGTGAGAGTAAACTGACAGGCATCTAACTCTACCTGCTTCATCGAGTCCATATGACGAAGGTGGTCGACCTCTTTATTTATCTCTGAGACCCTTTTGGTGAGTCTGTACATGCACACTTCGAGATTCCTCTCAGACTCAGCATGACGAGCTATGTCGGCACGAGACGCGGAAAGAGCATTGCTGAGAGCGTAGACTTCAGCACGAGCATCATCTCTTTCTCTGGCAAGACAGAGCATATTATCCGGGACCCCTGAAAGAGGAATGGATCGAGCCGTCTGTAATTCTTCTTCCAACAGCTGAATCCTAGATTCCAACAAGGAAGTGCGCTCACGGGCTTCCCGCAGATTATCACGGGTCCACAGCAGTGTGCCATTAAATAAAGCACGATCATGGTTGTACATATTTTGCATGTCGACCATCTGAACATGCCACGCGCGCCATACCTCAGCCCGAGCATCCCATTTCTTAGCTTCACTCTTAATTTTCTCAACCAAATCTCTAATACGAGATTTTTGCCGAACTCTTTCGTTTCGAAGCCATATCAGCTCGGGGACGCCACCCACTGGAGATAGGGTGGGGAGACTCAGACAGAACAAATATGTTCCTTCCTTCATCACCAGCGTGACCAGCGAAGACCTCTTCTTCGACATTGATAGGGGAGGTACCAGTACGTTCCTCCCCATCTGTAATCTCGTCCTCAGCAAACTCTTCGTTCACTGGACTAGTAACTTCTTCTTGGGCCTCAACCTCGCCCATCACCGTAGTAGAAGACTGCTTCGGCCTAATCTTTTTCTTCTTCAATACCTGAAACCAACACCACAAAAAGAATTATTTTTCCCGTATGATGGAAGTTCTAAAAAAGAAGCGCAGCTAGAATCTGCGTACCTGAGCAGCTGAGATATTCTTCGGTGGGAGTATAGCACCGGAACCATCCTCCTCGTCTCCCTCTACGACGTCCAGGGCATAAGGAAAATTCATGCCCGCAAAGTTCAGACGCCAGGGGCAGAAATCTCCATAGCGAACAGGAGGAGATTCGCGCGGCTTACTATTCTCGGTAGGACGCCAACCGCGGGGACCAGGAATCCAACCGTAAGCCCACGGACCAACTATCTCGATAACGGTGGCGTGCCACTCGTAGTCATGATCGCGCTTGATCCTCTCTCGCGCGGGGAAGAGTTTCCGACAACTGGACGCCTCCGTGCCAGGAACATACTTCAGCTTGGCATCGCTGACCTCATTTAACAGACGAATCTCGCCTCGAGGAGCAGGGAGATTCCGAAGGCTGACGCTCCACGGCTTGCGATTCCTACTATTGACGTAATCACCGAAGGAGTTATTGAAATTCTCAGGAGTATACCATTCCTTCTCCATGGGATTGGGAACGTAACAAGTCATCGACGTTTCCCCCTTACTCCGCAGATAGCATTCCTTCAGGGCGCGGAGATAATTCCCCGATAATTGGGATACGGAACGGCTGTGAGTATTGGTGGAAGAACCCTCACGACTAGCGAGCACGTCGTAGTAGAAGGAATCACCTGATTTATACAACGGCAACATCAGACCAGCCTCGAATGCCCCAACCGTCGTTAACAAATGAAATTCATCGAACTCATACTTGGAGATAAGCTCATACGTAATATCATCCTCAGGGGCATAGAAACGAACCCCGAAGGCTTGAAGCTCATGCTTTTCCTTGAATATTTCAAGATCGATATGCTTGAAGGTTACTTTTTTCCTGCTAACAGAGACACTGCGTATCAAGGGAGCAGCCTCATCCTCCTCGGCGGGGCCGGATGAACTAACGAACGCTTCCGAAGCTTTTCTCTTCACGGGGGGATTTTTTGAAGATTCAACCCTAGGAGCTACGCCCTTCGTATTCTTCCCTTTAAAAATTGGAGAAGACCGTAGATGATGCTCGGGCACTAACGAACGTAGAGGAGGAATGTCAAAAGCAACAGCGCGGGGCGGAGCCTGCGTACTCCTAGTATCATCACGAGGACGAGCCATTGAGCGATCAAAGACTCTTAGAGAACCAGATGGAATTATCGGAGGATTCTCTTCCCTAGAGGACGAGGCTTTCGCTCTAGAAGAAACTCGACTCCGACGAACATCATCTTGAGACTCTCGACGCGGAGGAGATCTCGATAACCCAGAATCATGAGTCTGATAAGTAGGCCGCGGACGGTCAGACATGGCTGCGGAAAGAATAAAATCAAGAACAAGTTACACACAATCAAAAAACACATCCATAGCAATACAACCACGATAACGTAGCAACCCTAAAATTAGTATACATGCTCAAAATTTCACCCTTGAAGTAATGGCTTCCTTAATTTAAGATGAAGAACATGGGCAAACTAGTATGCAAGCATCAGAAGAAGTTCTTCATCACAAACAAGGAACAACAGTAGCAGAAAATTCACAAATCAACACAGCATAAAACGGTGGAAATAAAGAAAAGAAAAACTTACCGGCAAAAACATCAGTAGAAGAAACAAACAGGAGAAGCGGGCGTGGTTAATGCTAAGGTGGAGAGAATTTAAGATCACAGGTGCAATGAAGACTGACAGAGAATTTAAGATCACAGGTGCAATGAAGACAGACAGAAAATTTAAGATCACAGGTGCAATGAAGACTGACAGAGAATTTAAGGTCACAGGTTCAATGAAGACAGACAGAAAATTTAAAGGAAGAATGAAAATTGAGAGAGTGTTTAGGAAGAATGAAATTAAATTTTCTTTCTATCCTTAAAATACCCGAAAGAAAGAGAAAGAAATTAAGGGAGGAATGGGAAACGTGCCCGTTACATAAGCAGTTAATGCACGAATAAAAGACATGCCCAAGTATCTAGGAGAAGTTATTAGGAGTGAGAAGAATATGCGACGATAGTTTTTCTTCAAGGCACCCATTAGTCATTTAAGCCCGAAGAAAAGGGGCAAATTGTGTACACATATATCTCATTATCAGACACGTGTGTATAAAAAGGTACGTGGAAAGCATGCAGGCCAAAACATCAAAACATGATGCGTCACGAAACACCGAATAAACCCCGAGGAGTTACTTTATCTCATCCCCAAAAGAGGAGCTAAGATCAACGGTGGGGAGAAAGTTAGCTGACACGGACTAACAGGGGCAGAAGACACTTGTCTGACACGAGCAGACCCCTCAACTACCCACATTAAACACTCTGAGCAGTGTACATGTCGACCAACCTGTGGAACGAGCGAGGATGCCTCTGCGGGATCAAGGGGCAAACGCAGACCTCCGCGTGATGGACGCAAGGACACAAGAAGATAAGGTTCCAACGGTCTTCAGAGATGGGTCCCACGTTCTAACCTTATAAATATCCAATCTCCACCAAGAGGAAAGGGGATCGAAAATATCAGGAAGGGGAGGAGAGAGAGAAAGAGAGAAATAGTAAGTGTAAGTTAATCCCTTAGAGGAGAGAAACATGTAAACCCCAAAAGTCATTCAACTATTCGTGTAACCGTGAAGAACATAGTAAAACAACAAACCCCGTGGATGTAGGCCTTAGTGCTGAACCACGTAAACCTTGGTCTTATTTACATTTCAGCACTTTACATTCATTTAGCTCCGCGCATGTTTGCTTATATGTTTTGTTTTCCTTAATACTTATATCCCATGCACAAACGCCACGCATGGAGTTGTTGGATGAGGCCATGATAAACCCGAAGGTTTTGAGCCAATGAATCAACACCGGGGTACCATCATCATAATCTCTTTAGATGTTAATGATTGATTGTGAGCGTTCGGACCCCCTCGTGATCCGGGTGCTCACAATGTCTGCTGCTTTGTTGCTTTGCTTTTCCGCGTCTTTGTGTGCAAATATTTGTCACCGAGCTGCATTTTTGTTTGAAACGAGATGTAAAGTGATGCTCGGAGCATATCATCCTACAAACATTTGTTACATTTTTTTTTATTGGTTTTATGATTGACGATTTCATTTTACTCCATCATCTTAAAGAAATAAAAATGGGCACCCAACCCAGATGTAAAACTAAAATTTGGATAAACAAAACAAATCCATATCATCGATTAACAATAAAAAAAATGTCACAAAATGGCGAATTAAAAGGCTTCAAATAACTAGGTTAGGCTACTTGAAGGGGAAAATAGGTATGACAGAAACAAAAGAAATGACTAGTTCCCAATGAATGATGAATTAAAAATTCTTGGCTTAAGCCACAAATGAATGATTAGATTTTTTTTCTTTTTTTTGCTAGAAAAAATATTTTTATTACTAGTTGAGAAAGATTACATAGTAGAGTTGAGAAATTTAGGGATATAACCCATCCATTCTCCAGAGATTCTAGATCTTCTACTATATTTTGTTGCTTGATCAGCAATTACAATATAATTTCTACGTAGGAAATGAAATTTAACAAATTAAAACTGGGAATAATAGTTTTGCAGTCATCTAAGACTAAATTATTATACCAAAATAATTGGTTATGATTAGAGTTGAAAGAGTCAATGACTATTTTAGCATCACTCACAAAACATACTTTTACTAGTCCTTTCACTTTCACCCACTTCACCGCTTCAAGTAAAGCCAGACTTTCCGCTTCCCCAGCATTCCTTACATTCCCAGCTTTGAGTTTGCATCCAAGGCATGACCCTGCAGAATCATTCATGACCAGACCAATACTAGATAAGTTAGTGTTCTTATCAAAAGATGCATCACAAAAGATTATATGACATTTTCAGACAAGCGACGAATGATTAGATATAAAACTCTAGAGATTAATATATTTTTAAAAACATACGCTTCAAGTATCACTCCAATTCCACTGGAAATTTTAAAAAATTGTCGATCAGGTTGTGGTTTTTATTAAACACATTATTTTCTTTTTTAATCTTTAAAACCACTCTTAAAACAAACAAAACGACAATACGTGGCTCACTGATAAAAAAACCTTCTTAGTTTGAGATTTAGGGTTTTTATTTGAAGCATGTTACTAAAAGATAAAAATGGTCATTAAGAAGTAATTTCTCAAAACTTCTTAATTAATTATTCTCTTACTGCCTACTTTACCCCTGATTAATTAGTGTTAAATAATCATTTTAGGTGTTAATTGATCGTGTTAGATGTGAGATCAACTAATGTAATTCGAACTTCAAAACATCAAACAATTGGGAAATAGTTGTTTTTTTTTGTTGAAAACATCACCCACAATTGGTTTACGTTTTTTTCCTCGTAAACCGATCTTGGGTTAGCGTTTTGGAATTTACGAAGGACATCAAGAATCGATTAACGTATGGATATAAAATTTGATTCTAATAATGGGTTTTTCTTTCATTTTTGTAAGAAAAAAATTCATTCATACTTTCATTCATTTCAAATCTATTCCTTTTTGTAGGAATCAAAAATGCATTTAGCACGTACATCAAGCCTTTGAACCCTTGGACGATCCTAGTGGACGAGTCACAGTATCGTGAGGGTTTACATAGAGATTTACCCGCAAAATCTACACAAAAACTCCTAAAAATGTCAATATTTGTTGGGGGTATCCCAGTCAGATTCACCAACTATAAAGTCCACGACATACTCCGTAATTTTGGATACCAATATGATGTGGTAGCTTTCATCAAATGTGAATGCTTCTCCCGTTTCCTCAAAGTAGTGCGCTTTCACGACTTCATGCTACAAAAACACAACAGAAACTTACTTTGTGAGTACTGTTTCAATTAGAAAATCAAACAACATATATTGTGTAAAATAAACCATAAAAATACTTACAAATTGTTGAAGGGATAAGCTAAAGTTTCTAACTTTCAAACTTCGTTGTTAGAAAGCTATAAAAGCAACTATTGCATTCTGAATGACTTGGTGCCTATCATGGATTTGAATACTTCTTTTCTTCGAATTCCCATAATCTTACATATATTTGTTATATAGCTTCAGTGTACCTACGAAAAAGGTGGAAAACACTACCCATGGCCAAGAATATAGATATATAAAGTGCAGTGCATGGTAGTACACGCGCTAGCCCGACTATAATGGACAAAGGCTAAATCTCGGTATATATATTTTGTTAGATAAAAAGAAAATTTAACTTGTTTTCGCTACTTTTAGTGTGGCTTGAGTTTAGAATCTAAGGTTCACTAAAGTGTACTAGCTATTATCGTTATTCAGGATGATGAAACGGAACTTCTATAACATGCATTAAAGATCCCTTACTTATAATTCTTTGTTATAATTTGACAATGAGAAATCATTATAGTAGTAAGATTTGATAGATTATAGTAGTTAGCTAAGGCATGGAGAACTGACGGGAATCATACATAAGCCATCATTTAGCCCGCATAAATTAAGTTTTTTTGCGGAAACAGGGTTTTTACCTTAGGTTTATGTTGAAACAGTCTTTAGTTTCAAACAAAATCTACCCCAGTCAATTGAGTATTTTGTGATTCATTTCTTTCTCCAACACTCAAGTCCTCTCTCATTTTAGTTAAATATGGTGAGGAATTTTATTTCTGAAAAAGATACACTGATCTCACAAAAGCTTACATTTGAATAGCAGTTCATGGAGTTGTTGGTCATGGTTAAGCAATGGTAGCCTTTTGGGAACAACATATGGAATTTTTGTCCTAATTAATAGGACGAATATGGAAGAGGCATCAAGTCATTACAAAATAAATTTTGTACAAAGAGTTGATGAGTCTCATAAGGAACAAAGTATTAATGAAAACTAAGCCGTCAAAATGATATTTAGAAGAGAGTTACCCAATTAGGAAATTGGTTCAAGAATGACGTATGAATCTATTTTCAATTTTCAAAGTGAAAAACTAATGGAATGCTGCAAAAGCGGGGGTCTAACAACCACACCCAATATTTCGCTTAGCAATTTGTATGGACAAACTCCAATATAATTCAAAGAGTATCAACTAGATAGTCATACTCAATCAATGAAAATATATCCAAGAGTTGTATCTCAATTTCTCAATTCAATCCGCAATCAAACAAATAAGAATTTGCGAGTCCGATTGAATATAAGAAATAACTTGGACGGTATGTTAGAGCACTGCTCGGTCGAACTCGCATGAGTTTCTATCTCAATCATGTTTGTCAATGTTAGTGATCAAACTATAAGTCTTGATTTCTATCGTATTTATAGATGTCTCAGACTAGGACATAGATTGTGTAGTTGAGCTTAGTTTTCATGGCGTTCATCATTTGAAGACGAAGAACAACTAAGGGGAGCTTGGGGAACTTCATCGAAAAAAGGTATGTGGAGACTTAAACGCATTTATCACTTGGAAAGTCTATTTCTACTCTATCTCCTATATCGAGACATAAGTCGTGTTACGATATAATTTTCTATATACACATTTGAGATTTCGAACTGAGTTTATCTCGCTTACATATTTCTCTAAATATATGTTATCAAGCTTTCACTTCGACCAAGTTCATCTTATATCATGTGAAAATTGCCGAGTAACATCTTACATGGTTTGTGTGATTCAATCATTTGGTGTTTCCTTGGAATGTTTCGTAATGATTATTTCAATAACTTGAAAATTGCTTTGATGCTAATAGTGTGTGAAAACGGATATTGTCATCTTCTAAGAAAGTTTCAATGATTGAAATAAGAGTTTATAACACTTAACCATTATTGGATATATCATGTTGTGCACTCTTGCACATATGTAATCCATGTCCGGGAACCATAGTATGCGCACCCGTTTGCGTACCTGTCGGTTTGAGAAATCCGGGAACCTAAGTATGCGTACCCGTTTGCGTACTAGCGTACATGTTCATATCCGAGAATTTCTGCTGGGATTTGAAGTTTACATACCCGTTTGCGTACTGGCGTAACCCAATCTTAGTCCGGGTATTTCAAGTATGCGTACCCGTTTGCATACTTGAAGGTTAAAGTTCTAAAATCGGTTTTAAACATGAACACAAACATTTATATAATAAGGAAAACAATCTTTGCAAACCGTGGATATAATATTCATGATTTATTCGAGTGAATCAAACCGATTTTGCTTCAATTCTGTTTTTGTATAATTCTATGAGAATATAGCAATTGAACAACTCTTTAACTAGTTTCATTTGAGTCATTTGAACTAGTTATGATTAAGATGAATAAGGTTGATATGAGAGTAATCATATGGCTAACCTCGGTTAACTATTTGTGAACCAACATGGTGTACACGTTTAGGTACGTTTACATAAACCTAAATGAGGGTACATTTCATTTGTGTGTAACAAGCTAAGTTCGATCTAACGGTTGAAAGATATTAGCTTGGTTGAATCAGGTTTTTCATCTAACGGTGAATATTGAATGCTTTGTTACCAAGGTAACTTGGATTGCAAACCCTGATTTGAAAACTATATAAAAGAGAACTCTAACAACTAGGAAACCTAATCCCCACACCTCCTGTGTGTTACTAGTTGCATAACTAGAGTCGATTCTCCTTTAACCTTAGGTTTCTTCGAGACCCTGTAGGTTAACGACTTCAAAGACTTCATTGGGATTGTGAAGCCAGACCCAACTATTTTCTTTGTAGTTGCGTGTTCAGATCTTTTCCGATTCTATCATATCGAGTACAATTGAAATAATTGACTCGAGATTAATTTCTCTGATAGGAAAGATAAAAGTAATCACAAACATCTTCGGCTCATCTTTTGTGATTCCACAATATCTTATTTCGCTAGTCGATTAAGATTATTGTGAGGTGACTGATAATACTAGGTTGTTCTTCGGGAATATAAGTCCAGTTTATCAATTGGTTCCTATTCACCTTGATTTATCAAAAGACGGAACAAAAACTCTTGGGTATTTCTGTGGGAGACAGATTTATTCAATATATAGACTTTTATGTATGAGACAGATTTGTTTATCAAGTCTTCGACTTTGGGTCGTAGCAACTCTTGGTTGTGGGTGAGATCAACTAAGGGAATCAAGTGTGTAGTATCCTACTGGGATCAGAGACGTAAGGAACACAACTGTACCTCGAATCAGTGTGAGATTGATTAGGGTTAAACAACAGTCCAGTTCGACGTTAATTTGTAGTAGGCTAGAGTCTGTAGCGGCTTAATACAATATGGTGTTCAATCTGGACTAAGTCCCGAGGGTTTCCAGCATTTGCGGTTTCCTCGTTAACAAAATTCTAGTGTCTGTGTTATTTCTTTTCCTCATTATATTTTGTTATATAATTGAAATATCACAGGTTGTACGTTAATATCAATCAATTAGAATATCCAACCTTTGGTTGTTGATTTACGTTGATTGGCACTTGAACATTGGTCTTTGGTACCGTTCAACTAACTCCTCTTATATTCAATCATGCTCGCAGATTTCTATTTACTGATTGCGGATTGAATTAAGAATTTGAGATATTAAACTCTTTGATATAGTTTACTCTATATTGAGTCTGGCTGTCAGGTTGATTCTCTGGAAAGTTTATTGGAGTAAGTCCTCTCAGATTTCCAAACGAATTGTTGGGTGTAGTTGTTAGACCCCCGCATTTTCAATTGGTATCAAAGAAGGCAAACACATTAAAGATCTCATAAGTATGTGTTTGTAGCGATCTGATATGGACAGAGGTGCTATCTCTATAAACATACCACCAGTCTTCGATGACTCAAATTACTTGTGATGGAAAATTGATATGCGTGCCTTTCTTCAAGCGCGTGATTTTCAATCATGGGTTTATGTAGTTAATGGCTATGATGCTCCTGTTGTGGCAATAGGAAATGCAACCGTTCCAAAGAAAATTGGTGCATATGACGCTGCTGAGATACTTGCTGCAAAGAAAAACTCTGACGGTTTGAATGCCATCATACATGTCATTACCCCAGATCTTTAGCACCATGTTACTACGTGCACTCGGTCTAAAGATGCTTGGGATATCTTAGAAACCGTATTTGAAGGGAATACCAGTGAAAAGGAAGCTAGGGTTAAAAACCTTAATTCCTATTGGGAAAACCTTTGTATGACATATGAATATTCAATTAATGAGTTTAATCACAAAATGTATGAAATTTTTAATGCATCCTTTGCATTGGGTAAGACCATTCCTCAAAAGGACATTGTGATGAAAATTCTCAGATCGCTACCATCTAGATACAATTCTAAGAAGCATGCCATCGTTGAAGGAAATAACCTTGATGCTATCTCCAGAAATACGCTGGTTGGAAAGATAAAGATATTTGATCATGAGCATACATCCAAAATCGGAAAGGATGTTGCTTTCAAATCACAAAATAACACTAAATTACTTGACAAAAGTAAAAGTGTGTATGTCTCTGAGGATGATGTTTCTGAGGATGATTCATCAGATGAAGATCTTGAAAAGTCAGTCTCTTTGATTACAAGATAGTTTAGAGATCTCTTATTGAAGAGAAGTAAACGGTTTTCCAGAGGAAAATCTAGGTCATCAGTTAAACCTCACAATCGCATTCCTCCTAAAAATAGGGATCCTGACGAGGCTGGTGACGAGGATATTCCACAATGCTTTAAGTGTAAAGGTTTTGGTCATTTTGCAAATGAGTGTCCAAATCGTAGAAAATACACTAGGAACAAAGGTCTTGCTGCAACTCTTGATGAAATGTTTAATCATTCAGAAGACGAAAAATCAAGTGTTACGTTTCTTTGTGAAGATATTGATTTTGATAATTGTAGTAATACATACATCAATCTTGATATTCTTTTAGAAGGATACACAGGCAATCTGGAAGAGAAAATTAACCTTTCTATTGGAAACTCTCTGTCTGATTTTTCAGGTTCTACTCTGTGCCTAGCAGCTTGCACATCTCATGCGTCTGAATCATCTTATCCATTGACATGCTCTTATTGTTCACTCAAAGGTCATGAACTTTCAAAGTGTTTCAAGTACAAACACAAGATGAGATATGTCAATAAACTTCAACGAAGAGAAAATCGCCTAGCAAACAAGCTTAAACTTGTTCAAAAAACCGCTGAGGTATGTAAGATTTTATCCTCTTCAAAGAAGTTGGTTTCCAAAGATAGGTCAAGACCACTAGAGAAAAGATTATGGTCTAAACAATTTGATAGATAGGGGTCTATGAATTCCTTTCAAAAAAGTTATTGTGGACATATTGTTGTTCACCACAGCACAACTTGATTCTGTTGTTTTTCATGCATCTTGTCTCATGTGGCTGATTAAAAGAGACAAGATTGTGCACACCTAGAGCTGGCAAACGGGCGGGCCGGGGATGGCTTGTTACGGGTTACACGGGTACGGGTTAACACGGTCCAAAGCTTGCGGGTTGATATTCTTCACGGGTCTTCATTTCTACAACCCGCACCCGTAACGGGTAAAGCTTGTGGGCTCACGGGTTACCCAGCTTGTTTAACCAAAGTTAAAATTAAAGCCTAATTAAGTTAATTTGTGGCCATGTTTAAGCTTTGACCATCTTCAATTTCTATTCAACACAAAAATCAAATACAAATCATTCATTTTCAACACAATCAAATACAGATGAAAGATCTATTACAACTCTTAACAGATTTCCTCATAAGCAGCTTCATTACCAGCATCTCAAGCTGTCTAACCAAATCAGATAAACATCAAAACCACTTGCCATAGCTCAACCACATACGAATATAAATTATCCTCCCTTCCGCCACTACCAAACTGAACTCAAGACTACCTGAACCATTCTCTATCAGTAAATTGGCTATCTTTGGCAATGGCTCATACTGAAATCAACAGTCAAGTAAAATGGTCACCTCGTATTCGAATGCCAATGGTTGGAAACAACAAATGATATAGAACTCAAACATGATTTTCGATACAACAAATGAAATTGAACGCATATGTTTGCTGAAATTGCTCGAATTCATTAACAACAACAGCAACAATAGCAGCTGTAATTCTCAAAAACCCTAATCTCTTCATGAATCGATCAAACCCTGAATTCTTGATTCAAAACAGTTCAAACCCCTTAAATCATATAAAACCCATCTCCAATTTTATCCCAGAACTTCATTTTCTCTGATTTATCCACCTTCTTCAGTTCATATCGATTTCATCAGACTCAACCAAATTCGCCTTTTCTTCATTGCTTGATTTCACTTAACAGTGTAATTAAATTTAACCTTAACTCTCTGTATAGGGGAAAAGAAGAAGATTAGAAGAAGAGGAAGGAGAAAGAGGTGGTGATTGCGTGGTTCTGATGGCTGCCGCGGCCGCTGATTTCACTTCACAGGCTAATTAAATTAAAACCCTAACTCTCTGTATGGAGAAGAACAAAAAGATTAGAAGAAGAAGAAGAAAAAAAGAAGGAGAAAGAGGTGGTGATTGTGGTGGCTCTAATGGATGCTGCTGTGCGTGAAGAAGAAGCCCGGAAATTTTAGATTTTAGGGTTAAGAAATGGGTAAAATTCTTTATATATGAATTCACACGGGCATACGGGTATAACCTGCGAATTTACGGTCCGGGACGGGTTAGCTCTCTTTCCTACAAGCCGACATTTCTCCAACCCTAACCCGGCTTGTTTAGACACCAGCCGAGCCGGGTGCGGGTTTTTTACGGGCCGGGCCGGGTAAACCCGCGGGTTTTGGCTTGTTTGCCATCTCTATGCACACCTCAGGCTTTAAGAAAAAAAAATGTTTTTTTTTTCTTAAATTTGCCATGTGAAATTGGAAGGGACTCCACCGGTTGATCAATAAAAGAGGGTTATTCTCGACAATTCTACTCTTTTTAGGGTTGTGATTGTGCGTGCATGAACTTGTGTGGTTAAAGGTTCTGTAATCCTACATTCCTTTTCCTTCTCTGAAACTCTTTTCATCTTAAGAATGCCTGTTGAGTTTAAATTGTGATTTCCTCTCACAAGCCCATACACGTATGGATACTCCAAGCATCATGTGTTCTGATGGAAAAGATGTTAATATGATTGTTAAGCCAT
The DNA here is from genome assembly GCF_003573695.1 of Papaver somniferum. Lineage (NCBI taxonomy): Eukaryota > Viridiplantae > Streptophyta > Magnoliopsida > Ranunculales > Papaveraceae > Papaver > Papaver somniferum. The sequence continues at coordinate 172,533,291 of NC_039365.1, read as the reverse complement.
CAATCATGAAGGAAAAAGAGAAATCTTCGTTTCCTCCAACTTTGAAAATAAAAAAAAGGAATGTGAGGAAGCCAAGAGTTGTTCCTTCAAATTCTCAGAAGTTTTCTGGTGTTCTTGAAGAGTTGATGGAAACAAGGAATGATATTCAGCAAATAAAGGCTTTTTTATGAGAACTCTCGAAATTCAGAAGGCCCTGGTTCGACATCATCATCCTAAAAGGTTTGTTGGAATTGACTCCTTTCTCCATGAACCTTATGTTCCTATGACTGTTGACGACAAGGAGTTCAGGGACGATAAAGAATTCTTCAGAGCTCTCAATGTCTAGTAAATCTTCTTATGAGAATTTATTTCTTGTGTTTTTAGAAGAATAACTAGGGTTTTGAATAACCATTATTGTGAGTACACATAGCTATGTCCAACATTTTATCTTCATGTTTTTAGATTTATTTATTTAAATTCTAAGTTCTTGTAAGATGATGTTTGCAATTTTAATATTTATGATTTCATATTGCAAATTGTTATGGATATATTGTTTAGGTCCGTGAACCTGTGACTGTCCCATACTTGTTCAAAAGTTATCTCTATTATGTTAGTATGAAAGTATTGATAAAAGATAGAATGAACTTTTGACTTACCAAAGTTAAATCCTTTTATGTCAACATTTGATGGAAGAAATGATAAAACTTTTGTTTACAAGGATTATGTCTATTATATGTCATTGTGCAAATAGTGATGGAGAATAGAATGAATCCTTGTGTATTCCACAGTATTGGTCGATATCCAATCCACATTTTTGTGCACATACTGTGTTGCTCCGTAAGTTCACTTATGTCGAGCATGACCAATTGAGTTGATCATTTTTTTGTGGTTGATTCAATTGATATTTTTGGATACAAATTCATGTTTTCCTGTGATTTGGTTTTATCCGAAGAAATCCTTCTTTTCTTGTAAAATCAAGGTCGCCTTTGTTGTTCTTTCGGGAATGACATTTTATGAGGGAGAGTTATTAATTGAAATTGTGCTTAATTGCCAAATCTTTGTGGGGAGTGCGACTGTGGAATATTATAGGGGTTATCTTGTATCTTTATAAACTCCTTGATGAATACATTTAGCTTCGGATTTATGATTGCATCTAAATAAGTTGGTATACTATTCTCTTTTGGTCATGAAGTATCTCTATGAAAATTTCATGAGGATCCCACTAGTTTTCGTACCTTTGTCAATTTATATTGACAAAAGGGGGAGAATTAATGTGTAGTTTCATACTAAAAATACATATGGTTTACGGATCATTATGTAACGGAGAGTGGTTTTCATGTTGAGATGAAGTATTGACTAAGGTGGAGAGATACATATCACCATAGTATTGTTGTCAAAGTTGTGATACAATTGAAATTTGATGTTGTATAATAATATTATGACTGTTAGAGCATTGCTCGGTTGAACCCACCAAGAGTTGGTATGTCAAGTTTGGTTGTCATATTTTAGTGAATCAAAACTCATGTTAAGAGTCGCTTGATTATGTACTAGACTCAACTTCGTATAGGTTAGCTTGAAAGTATTAGGATATGAGACATTACAAGTATTGAGAATACTTGAAGATGTGAAGAAGCAAGGAGCTACAACGACAACAATCATCCTTCCACTTAAGGTTAGTGATATTTGACTTGAACTGTTTCATTCCATAACGTATCTTTCAAGTCGTGCATATTGAAAACATAACTGCGAAGCATATTTGAACTCTAGACAAACATAGTATTAAGGAATACAATACGAGGTTTATTGCTTAACCATTAAACTTTGTAGATAAGACATTGTCATAATCATTTAAATGCTATTGTGATTATGTATGGGTATGAGGTGAGGATTTCATCCTAGGGAACAGTGTTTTACATGTGTTATAAGGAAATAAGTTCATAAACTTTTTTGTGAGCCTAAAAGGAAATTGCCAGGTGTTATTGGTTTTGTTATTCATTGCATATCTTATGAACAACCAATATGTGTGATTGAGTATAACCGCTCACAACTTGTTTGTGTTCTTGGTAGAACTATTCACAAAGGCCTGACTTATGTATTGGTATGACTTTTTATTAGTGAAACTGATCTTAAGTAATCATCTGAGATGGTATGATCGGGTTTGTGTTATGTCTGACCAAATTTGGGAAAGGGGAACCGATCCTAGTAAGAGGTATAGTACATCACAAAGGGGAACCGATCCTTGTATGAGGTGCAGCAAGGTTTATAGCATAAAGGGTAACCGATCCTATGGACATGTGCAACACGTTTTTAGGCAAAGGGGAACCGATCCTATAGACATGTGCAACACATATAAGTTAGATACCATATATATGTGGGGAACCGATCCTAGTACCTAGTCAATCGAATTTTGGAAAGCTAGTGTGACTATGCACAATACTCACGGAGGTAGAACCGAAACTTGTTTTGGTAGAACCGTTAAACCCATGATTGTGATTGAATGTTTGTTTGATCAATCACATAGTTCTTGAAAGTCATATGAACCAATTCTAAACTTGTTTGGAAGTGTGGAAAATCGGTTTCAAGGTTGTAAGTGTGAAAGAGAACTTACAAAGTAAGGATATGGGCATATTTTGAACACGTACTGTGAATGTTTATTTCTTTAATTGTTCAAAGTTATTCCTTAATAGATAAATGAAAAAAATCCAGGATCGAAACATAAGTAAGTTAAGAATCTTTTAATTAAGGTTATTAATTTCATTTTTTAAGGAAATACAAGAATTATTAATGTGCATTTACTAATTAGATTTTGCGAGAGATTTCGATCATTATTCTTGGACAGAGCATTTCCAGGAATTATAGAAACCGAATTTGTGCTTTAATAAATATCTTGAGAATATTTTCGGTTTTAGAAATTCCTTGGTGTCCAAACTTCCTTGTCTATAAATACTTGAAGTTTGCATTTCTAACAAACTAATCCTTCGTAACAATTAGGCGAGGAGAGTAACCTATTCGGAGAGGAGAGTAACCTAATTAGGCGAAATCGCTTACGGCCGCTTAGTTTAAAGTCTTCTTTGGGATTGAGAAGCTCTAGCATGTACCGTTGGTGGGAAACTAGAAAATTGCGGTTTATCTTTAGTTTTCGATTGATTTGATTGACTAACGGTGGTTGAAATCCAATTGCACCTAGTTTGTTTATGCTTTAGGATCTTCTCTTCTGATATAAGATTCACTCAAACTAGTTCAGAGTTTCGAAAGGGATCTTTAGACTGTTGTTAGTTCTAAAGGAAATCTTGTGATAATCCATTGTTAACAGACTCCGTTTTGTGCGTGATTGATCACAAGAGATTCAAGTGATTGTGTGCAGGTTTTTATTTAAGAGTTAAGAAGATTTGAAGAAAAAGAAGATATTGAAGATCTGACTTGGGTTTATAATCTTTGGTGTGCACAATACTTGTTTTGGTAAAAGAGGATCCAATTAATAATCGGTTTATCCTTGTGGTAGATTGGATTGATTAATTGAGTAGATCGGCATCAACACAATTCTTTGGATTAAGAGTGTTGTTGTCTTAATCTTAAACGATTACTTCGGTAATTGAACATAAGATAGATCTAAGGACCCGACGAAGTAATATTTGATACCAAACAGATTTGTTGTTCCTTTACTGTTTGGAATACGAACCAAAGGAATTGTTCCAAGTACGTGACTTATTTATAAGTTGGAGGCGTGGGAATACATACGGAACTAGGTGAACTATATGTTTAGTTGCTTGGTATCAACTATACGAAGTTAGGTGTAATTTTGTGTAGCGGCTTAATCCTGAGAGTATTCAATTCTGGACAAGGTCCCGGGGTTTTTCTGCATTTGCGTTTCCTCGTTAACAAAATCTTGCCGTGTCATTTACTTTATATTTCCGCATTATAATGTTTTATCATAATTAAAGTAAATTACAAAAACATACTTCGTTGTTGAATTAAAGTTAATTCATATTTACTTGATAATAAATCCTATTGTGTTTGGTTAAGTCCTAACCTTTGTATCAAGTAAACATACTTCGTTGTTGCATTGTCTCGATCTCGTATCCATAGACGATCACACGAAGTGTGAAATGATTAGTTGTATTGTCTCGACTCAGTCCATAGAAAATCACTTTCGGAGAAAGGGCTTATAGGTAGGAAAAGTTTTAGATTGTGGTATATTTGGGTACCCTCGCCTTTTAAATGACACTGTATAACAATGATCGAGAGTATTTGTTTTCTCATTGTTATCGCTACGGATCTTCAAAAACTATGATGCTGATTTGACAACGTTTAAAATCATGGAGTACTTGGAAGTGACGAAGTTTTCAAGTCGTGTTGAAGATGCCAAGGATATCAAGCATTTGGATGAGAAGCTACAAATTTTTAATTATTTTGTAATCCATATGCATTGATAGTTTTGTCACTAAAATTGACAAAAGGGGAGATTGTTAGAGCACTACTCGGTCGAACTCGCATGCGTTGTTATCTCAAGCATGTTTATCAATGTTAGTGATCAAAACTATAAGTCTTGATTTCTAGCCTATTTATAGATGTCTCGGACTAGGACATAGATTGTGTAGTTGAGCTTTGTTTTCACGATATTCATCATTTGAAGACGAAGAACTACTAAGGGGAGCTTGTGGAACTTCATCGACAAAAGGTATGTGGAGACTTAAACTCATGTATCACTTGGAAAGTCTATTTATACTCTATCTCCTATATTGAGACATAAGTTGTATTACGATATAGTTTTCTATATACACATTTGAGATTTCGAGCTGAGTTTATCTCGCTTACATATTTCTCGAAATATGTGTTGGCAAGCTTTCGCTTCGGCCAAGTTCATTTTATATCATGTAAAAATTGCAAAGTAACATCTTACATGTTTTGTGTGATACAATCATTTGGTGTTGCCTTGGAATGTTTCGTAATGATTATTTCAATAACTTGAAAATTGCTTTGATGCTAATAGTGTGTGAAAGCAGATATTGTCATCTTCTAAGAAAGTTTCAATGATTGAAATAAGAGTTTATAACACTTAACCATTATTGGATATATCATGTTGTGCACTCTTGCACATATGTAATCCATGTCCGGGAACCATAGTATGCGCACCCGTCTGCATACCTGTCGGTTTGAGAAATCCGGGAACCTAAGTATGCATACCCGTTTGCATACTAGCGTACAGGTTCATGTCCGAGAATTTCTACTGGGATTTGAAGTTCGCGTTCCCGTTTGCATACTGGCGTAACCCAATCTTAGTCCGGGTATTTCAAGTATGCATACCCGTTTGCATACTTGAAGGTTAAAGTTCTAAAATCGGTTTTAAACATTAACATAAACATTTATATAATAAGGAATGCAATCTTTGGAAACCGTGGATATAATGTTCATGATTGATTCGAGTGAATCAAACCGATTTTTCTTCAATTGTGTTCTTGTATAATTCTATGAGAGTATAGCAATTGAACAACTCTTTAACTAGTTTCATATGAGTCATTTGAACTAGTTATGATTAAGATGAATAAGGTCGATATGAGAGTAATCATATGGCTAACCTCGATTACTATTTGTGAACCAACATGGTGTACACGTTTAGGTACGGTTACATAAACCTAAATGAGGGTACATTTCATTTGTGTGTAACAAGCTAAGTTCAATCTAATGGTTGAAAGATATTAGTTTGGTTGAATCAGGTTTTTCATCTAACGGTGAATATTTGAATGTTTTGTGACCAAGGTAACTTGGATTGCGAATCCTTATTTGAAAACAATATAAACGAGAACTCTAACAACTGGAAAACCTAATCCCTACACCTCCTGTGTGTTACTAGTTGCATAACTAGAGTCGATTCTCCTTTAACCTTAGGTTTCTTCGAGACCCTGTAGGTTAACGACTTCAAAGAATTTATTGGGATTGTGAAGCCAGACCCAACTATTTTCTTTGTAGTAGCGTGTTCTGATCTTTCCCGATTTTGTCGTATTAGGTACAACTGAATTAATGACTCGAGGTTAATTTCTCTGATAGACAAGATAAAATTAATCACAAACATCTTCGACTCATCGTTTGTGATTCCACAATATATTGTTTCGCTAGTCGATTAAGATTATTGTGAGGTAATTGATAATACTTGGCTGTTCTTCGGGAATATAAGTCTGGTTTATCAATTGGTTCTTGTTCAGCTTGATTTATCAAAAGATGGACCAAAAACTCTTGGGTATTTCTGTGGGAGACATATTTATTCAATCTATAGACTTTCTGTGTGAGACATATTTGTTTATCAAGTCTTCGGGTCATAGCAACTCTTGGTTGTGGGTGAGATCCACTAAGGGAAACAAGTCACAGTATACTACTGGGATCAGATATGTAAGTAACACAACTGTACCTTGAATCAGTGTGAGATTGATTAGGGTTCAACTACAGTCAATTCCGAAGTTAATTGGTAGTAGGCTGGAGTCTGTAGCGTCTTAATGCAGTATGGTGTTCAATCTGGACTAGGTCCCTGGGATTTTATGCATTTGCAGTTTCCTCGTTAACAAAATTCTGGTGTCTGTGTTATTTCTTTTCCGCATTATATTTTGTTATGTAATCGAAATATCACAGGTTGTGCGCTAAGATAAATCAATTAGACTATCCAACCTTTGGTTGTTGATTTACATTGATTGACACTTGAACATTGGTCTTTGGTACCGTTCAAGTAACTCCTCTTATATTCAATCAGGCTTGCAGATTTCTATTTGCTGATTGCGGATTGAATTAAGAGTTAGAGATATTAAACTCTTTGATATACGTTACTCTATATTGAGTCTGACTGTCTTGTTGATTCTCTAGAAAGTGTATTAGAGTAAGTCCTCTCATATTGCCAAACGAATTATTGGGTGTGGTTGTTAGACCCCCCGCATTTTCACGGTATCAAAAACCAATATCCAAGAGTCAATCAATTTAATTAAATACCAAAGGTCGGGTTCACAATTGATTGAGTTTACGCACAACCTGTGATATTTCTGTTAGAGCATAGCTCGGTTGAACCCACCAAGCGTTGGTATGTCAAGTTTGGTTGTCATATTTTTGTGAAACAAAACTCATTTAAAGAGTCGCTTGATTATTTACTAGAGTCAACTTCGTATAGGTTATCTTGAAAGTATTAGGATATGAGACATTACAAGTATTACGTAAAGACTTGAAGAATGTGAAGAAGTAAGGAGCTACAACGACGACATCATCCTTCCACTTGAGGTTAGTAATATTTGAATTGAACTGTTTCATTCCCTAAAATATATTTCAAGTCGTGAATATTGAAAACATAACTTCAAATTTGTGAATGATTATACTCTAGTTAGACATAGTATTAAGGAATACAATCTGAAGTATAACGCTTATCTTTTGAACTTCGTGTATAAGATATCGACATAATCGTATGAATACTATTGTGATTATGTATGAGTATGGGTGAAGATTTCGTCCTAGGAAACAATGTTTTACGTTCGTTAAAGGAAGTACAATTCATAAACTTGTTTTATGAATCGAAAGGGAAATCGCTAGGTTTATTGGTATTATTATTCATTGCAAATCTTTGGATTACCAATATGTGTGTTTAGTATAACCGCTCATGACTTGCTTATGTTCTTGGTAAAACTATTCACAAGGCCTGACTTTTGTATTGGTATGACTTTTATTAGTGAAACCGATCTTAAGTAATCACCTGAGATGGTATGATCGATTTGTTGTAATGGGTATGACCAACTCTAGACATTGGCAGACCGATCCTATTAAGAGGTGCGACCGATCACAAAAGTGCAATCGATCCTTGTAAGAGGTGCAATAAGTTGTTAGTAATTGGGGAACCGATCCTATGAACATGTGCAACAATTTTTTTTTGCTTGATAATAATCTTTTTTATTGATAACCAAAATGTTTACATGAATACAAAAAAGAGAAGATCAAAATGATCAAAATACTAAAAACAAATACAATCAGATTTGGAGATCATCTATTTAAATTTAAAGTATATCTGATGTTCATTCTCTAAACTCCATAGGAAAGGTGGTTTAGTATAGAATGTTTGATGTTCTCCTCTGCTTAGAGTAACTCCTCTTTTTGCTAATGAGTCAGCTGAGAAGTTGACCTCCCTGTAACTGTGGATGAATTCACATTCTATGACAGAGCTGCATATTTTTTTACATCTGGAATAAGCAAACCATGGAAGTTTAAGATTCTTGAAAGCTTCAATGACTGTTTTAGAATCTGATCTAAATAGCAGTTTTCTATATCCTTACTTATGGCCCATTCACCAGCACATTTCACTGCCATTACCTTTGCATAAAAATTGGTTGCAACTCAAAGATCTCCTGTAACTGCTATCAAAGATTCTCCTTCATTTTTTCTTGCAATAAAACCATATCCAGATTCACCGGGATTTCCTCTTGAAGCTCCATCACAACAAATAAGTAGTTGATCTTGATGTGGTAGTTTGAAGGTTATCTCTTGAACAATATATGCTTTTATATTTCTATATTTCATTCCAAAAAAATTTAGAATCTGGAGGTCGTAAGATGTATTCCACATTATAGCCTTCATTCTTACCTCACAATCTGCAGTAAGTTTCATGATTTTTGTCTTCATATTGAATTCATTAAATGTCTCTCCTTCATATGCACATCTGTTTCTTTGAAACCAGATTTCCTTGAGAGTAATGAATGTATCAGTCCTCCACACTTCTTTTACTGTAGGACTTTTAAATTTAGCAGCTCTAAATACAAGTTAGATACCATATATATGTGGGAACCGATCCTAGTACCTAGTCAACCAAGTTTTGGTAACTAGCGTGAGTAATTCTAGTACCCACATGGAGGTAGAACCGAAGCTTGTTTTGGTAGAACCGTGAAACCCATGATTTGTGATTTTATAAGATAATCAATCACATATTTCTTGGAAGTCAGATGAACCAATTCTAAACTTGTTTGGAAGTGTGGAAAATCAGTTCCAAGATTGTAAATATGAAAAAGGATCTACAAAGTAAAGATGTCGACATACTTTGAACATGTGCAGTAACTCTTGTCTTTTATTGTTCAAAGATATTCCTTAATAGCTAAAGGAGAATCCCGGATCGAAATAAATTGAGAATCTTTTAATTAAGGTTTTTAGTTTTATATGCTTTTAATTTCCAGCAATTAAAATGCATATCTTTAAAAAATAAAAATTAGTAATGTGCATTTACTAGTTGGAGATTTTCTACTGAGATTTCGGCCATTAATTGGAAAAAGCATTTCCAGGAATTATGAAAACCAATTTGGTGTTTATTGCATATCTTTGAGAATATTCAGTTTTGGAAATTCCTTGTTGTCCAAACTTCCTTGGTCTATAAATATTGAAGTTTGCATTTCAAGAAAACTAATCCTCAGAGCCAGCAACACTACCTAGTTGTGTTGTTACTGGTGGAGCCGCCTATTCGGAGAGGAAGCTACCCTAATTAGGAGAAATCTCTTACGACCGCTCGGTTTAAAGACTACTTTGGGATTGAGAAGCTCTATTAGTACCATTGGTGGGAAACTAGATAATTGTAGTTTATTATTAGTTTTCGATTGATTTTATTGACTAACGGTTGTTGAACTTTGATTGCACCTACTTTGTTTATGCTTGAGAATCTTCTCTTCTGATATAAGATTCACTCAAACTAGATCGAAGTTTCGACGGGGATCTTTAGACTGTTTGTAGTTCTAAGGACGTCTTGTGATAATCCATTGTTAACAGACTCCGTTCTGTGTGTGATTGATCACAAGAGATTCAAGTTGATTGTGTGAAGGTGTTTATTGAATATCAAAAAAGATATTTGGGTTCATAATCTTTGGTGTTCACAAAACTTGTTTCGGCTGGAAAAGGATCCAACTATAATCGATTTATCTTTGTGATAGATTTGATTGATTAGTTGAGTAGATCGGCATCAATACAATTCTTTTCGATTCAAAGTATTAGTTGCAAAATCTTGACAATTACATTCGTAATTGTTATTGGATAGATCTAAGGACCTGATAAAGGAGTTTATTGGGATAAACGGAAGAGTCTTTTGTAAAACTCATATCACGTTGATTGAAAAGAGTTATTACCGAACAGATTTTTTGTTCCTCAACTGTTTGGAATACGAACCAAAGGAATTGTTCCAAGTGCGTAACTTATTGCAAGTTGGAGGCGCATGGATACATACGGAACTAGGTGAACTATAGGTTTAGTTGCTTGGTCTCAACTATACGAAGTTGGTTTAGATTTTGTATATCGGATTAATCCTAAGAGTATTCAATTCTGGACAAGGTCCCGGGGTTTTTATGCATTTGCGGTTTCCTCGTTAACAAAATCTTGATGTGTCTTTTACTTTTCTATTTCTGCAATTATAATTGTTTTATTATAATTAGAAGTAAAATACACGAACGTTAATTCCTATTTACTTGATAGAAATCCTATTGTGTTTGGTTAAGTTCGAACCTTTTATCAAGTAAACATACTTCGTTGTTGTAATGTCTCGATCTTGTATCCATAGTCAATCCCACAAGTTATCTTGTTGTCGTATTGTCTCGATCTCGTATCCATAGAAGATCACACGAAATGTGAACCGATTAGTTGTATTGTCTCGACTAAGTCCATAGACAATCACTTTCAGAGAAAGGACTTATAAGTGAAAAAGTTTTAGATTGAGGTATATTTGGGTATCCTGGTCTTTTCAATTTTAAATATATAAACAAATGTAATGAGGAAAAGAAATAACACATACACCAGAAATTTTGTTAACGTGGAAATCGCAAATGCGGAAAACCCCGGGACCTAGTCCAGATTTGAACACTACGGTGTATTAAGCCGCTACAGATACTATCCTACTACCAATCTAACTACGGTTTGGAATGTAGTTGAGCCCTAATCAGTTTCACACTGATCAAGGTACAATCGCGTTCCTTACTCCTCTTGAACCACGCTGGATTCTGCGCACTTGATTCCCTTAGCTGATCTCACCCACAACTAAGAGTTGCTACGACCCAAAGTCGAAGACTTGATAAACAAAACTGTATCACAAAGCAAAGTCTATTGAATCGATAAATCTGTCTCCCACAGATATAACTACGAGTTTTGTTCTGTCTTTTAATAAATCAAGGTGAACAGGAACCAATTGATAAACCGGATTTGTAATCCCTAAGAACAGCCTAGTATTATCAATCACCTAACAATAATCTTAATCGATTAACGAAACAAGATATTGTGGAATCGCAAACGATGAGACGAAGATGTTTGTGACTACTTTTCAATCTTGCCTATCTGAGATTAAATCTCGAGCAAATCTTAAAAAAGATAGTACTCAATCACGATAGAAAACAGCAAGATCAGAACATGAAACTACAGAGAAAATAGTTGGGGTCTGGCTTCAAAGTCCTAATGAAGTCTTTAAGTCGTTAACCTACATGGTTTTAGACAAACCTAATGTTAATTGAGAATCGACTCTAGTCGATCGCAACTAGTATCACACATGAGGTATGGGGATTAGGTTTCCCAGTTGCTAGAGTTTTCCTTTATATAGTCTCCAAATCAGGGTTTGCAATCAATGCTACCTTGGTAACAAAGCATTCAATATTCACCATTAGATGAAAACCTGATTAGATTCAAGCTAATATCTTTAAACCGTTAGATCGAACTTATCTTGTTATACACAAATAAAATGTACCATCATTTAGATAAAGGTAACCATACCTAAATGTGTACTCTTAGTTGGTTCAACAATAGTTAACCAATGGTTAGCCATATGAGCACTTTCATATCAACCTAATTCATCTTTATCATAACTAGTTCAAATGACTCAATTGAAACTAGTTAGAGAGTTGTTCAGTTGTTTATATTCTCTTAGAAGTATACAAGACACAATTGAAGAAAAATCGATTTTGATTCACTCGAATCATTTCATAAACATTATAGCCACGATTTGCAAAAGATTGCATTCCTTATTATATAAATGTATTAGTTCATGAACAAACCGATTTTAGAACATAACCTACTCAAGTATGCAAACGGGTACGCATACCTAAGTAGCCGGACTGAGTTCGGATTTCGCAAGTACTCGAACGAGTACGCATACTAGTACTCTTCCAAAATCTAGCAGAAATTCACGGACTTGAACTTCCTCCAGTACGCGTACCGATGCGTATACTTAAGTCCTAACTTCCATCAACCAACTAGTACGCGTACGTGTATGCATACCGTGGTTCCCGGACTTGGACTTTACATAAATGTGAATACACACACTATGTTTATATCCAATCATGGTTATATGTTCTAAACCTTCATTTCAATCATTGAAACATTCTCGGAAGACGACAATAGTTGTCTCACACAAACTATTAGCTTCAAAGCAATTTTCAAGTGATCGAATGATCAATACGAAACATTTCGAGTCTACATCAAATGATTGTCTCACGCAAATCATGTAAGATGTTACAAGGCGATTTTCACATGATCATATTTTGACTTTCGTCAAGAATAAAAAATGAACTTGGTTAAAGAGAAAGCTTAACAACACATATTTCGAGAAATAGATAAGCGAGATAAACTCGGCTCGGACTACCAAATGTCTATGATTGAAGTCTATATAGCAATACGACTTTTTGTCTCAAATAAGAGATAGAGTAGATAGACTTTTGAGTGATAGATGAGTTCAAGTCTCCACATACCTTTTGTTGATGAAGTTCCACAAGTTCCCTTGAGTAGTTCTTCGTCTTCATTCGATGAACGCCGTGGAGTATAAAGCTCAACTACACTTACTATCGTAATCCGAGACTTAACTATAAGTAGACTAGAAATAAAGACTTATAGTTTTGGCAACTAAACTTGACAAACAAGCTTGAGATAGTAATGCTTGCGAGTTTGACCGAGCAATGCTCTTACAATCTTCCCCTTTGTCAATTTTAGTAACAAAACTATCAATACATATGGATTACAAAATAAATAAACTTTGTAGCTTCTCATCCAAATGCTTGATCTCCTTGGTTCTTCAACATTACTCGAAATATTCGTCACTTCCAAGTACTCCAATGATTCTAAATGTATTCAACTCAGCATCATAGTTTTTGAAGATCCGTAGCAATAACAATGAGAAAACAATAGCTCCCGATCATTGTTCTACAATGTCATAGTATTATTATACAACATCAAAGTTCAATTGTGTCACAACTTTGACAACAATACTATGGTGATATGTATCACTTCCCCTTAGTCAATACTTCATCTCACATGAAAACCACTCCCCCTTACATAATGATCAGTAAACCATATGTATTTGTACCATGAACTGCACATTAATTCTCCCCCTTTTTGTCAATAAAAATTGGCAAAGGCACGAAAACTAGAGGGATCCTAATGAAATTTCGATAGAGATACTTCATGACCAAAATAGAATCACATATCAACTTTGTTTAGATGCAATCATATAGACGAAACTAAATGCATTCATCAAGGAGTGTGTAAAGATACAAGATAACTCTTATAATATTCCACAGCCACACTCTCCACAAAGATATGGAAATTATACACAGCAAGAGAGACCATACTTTCAAAAGAAAAGAAGGATTTATGTGGACATTAACAAATCACGTGAAACATGAATTTGTATCCAAAATACTCAATTAAATTAACCACAAGAGAATCCACGATTAAGTTAATCGGAACTGCTCAACATAAGAAAACTTACGGAGCCGCACAATATTTACACAAAGATGTGAATCAGGGAAGACCAATACTGCGGAATATTCAAAGATTTATTCTATCTTTCATCACTATTTGCATAGAGACATATAATAGATTTAATCTTTGAAAACAAAAGTTCATCCTATCTTCCATCAATATTTGCATAATCACATAATAGGCTTAACTTTTGTTTGTCAAAAGTTCATTCAATATTTTATCAATAAATGACAATAAGAATGACTTAACTTTGAACAACGTATGGGACAATCATAGTTCACGGACGCAAACACACATATCCCATAACATGTTGCAATATATAAAACCATAAAGATTAATACTGCAAAATCATCTTCCAAATAAACTTTAGAATTTAAATAAATAAATATAAAAACATTGAAAGATGAAAATCGTTGGATATAGCTATGTATACTCACAATAATGACTATTCCAAACCCTAGTTATCCTTCTTAAAACACAAGAATAAATTCTCATAAGAAGTTTCCTAGACAAAATGAAAAAGAAATATAACTCCTAGGAAGAACGCAACCGAAAATCATCATACATGACTAGCAACCAGCGATCGAACATAGACAAGTTCATCAGTTGCTTTCTTCAGTTCAATTTTCAGAAAATCAAGATTATTTGTTGCAATTCCAAGTTGTTCACGAACGACCTCAAAATCTCGAAGAAGATTTCCTACCAGTTGAGATGACATCTGAACTGGAAGTTTGTTTTCATGATCAACAACATGGTAGAAAGTTATGAAAACAGGGTTCTCGTGAAACTCAATAACCTTGCCCTTCTCAACTTTGTCTTCCTTGTTGCATCCATCCATTATGCACACCACAAAAATTCAGGAGAACTTTTGACGTTACGGAACGTGTATGTATCGGATGAAGAACATGATATATATATGAGTGCCTCATAGAGAAACCCTATGGTCACTCGTATACGTTCGGTAAGGGTCAGGCGTACGTGCACTTATAGTTACAAACCAGGTTCAAAACCAGGAGAGTAATGGAGCCTAATTTAGAATTATTTTTTGATAAAAAATTAAAGATAAATTCTAAACAAATTGACAGGCAGTCTTAGATCATAATATACTTGTTGATAAACAATAACTCACCCGTCGATGGGAAGACAACACGAGTTTTTCAAGGTAAGCAACAAAGAAAAAATTCTCAAGAGTTATTGACCAAAAATATTACAAAACGTAAAAATATACTGGAGCAGGGCTCAACAGTATAAGATCATCAAAAAAAATGATAATAATAACACAACAAAGACTAATTTCTCAAGACAAAGAACTTCTTGAGAATTATGAGCATATACAAGGAGGATGCTACCAAGAGCAGTAAAGTTTTATTTTGATGAGCACTTTGCTCATCAAGGATATTGACATCTTCCCTTTTTCTTTGATGAAAATTTTCAGAAAAAACAATAGGGTTAGTCGAAAAAGAATTAACAAGAGGAGGACAAGAGATACCTGAAACTGCCACCTTCCTTGCCTTTTTAATGCTGCGTTTAAGTATGTTTATACTCGTCTTGAGCTCCGAGACTCGATTATTAATGTGAATGTAGTCTAGAGCAGACATTTTAGATTCAAGTCTTTCTTCAGTGAGAGGCAAGGAGACTGAATATTTCTTCTTCCTCCGATGACTTTTTCTCTTCACAGAGTGATTTGAAAAGTCAGTTGTCCATATAACATTCTTACCTGTACAATTGTAGACAGGTTTGGTGTCATATTTATAATCAAAAATTGGCTCATCACAACACTTTTCTTGATTGCAGACAAGACCTTTTACTCTAATGAGAAACAGGGTTAATTACTTCCTTAGACATCCATACAAGAATGTTATGAAGTTTTTCATTCCGCAGTCGGAAACGACATCTTCTTTCAAGGTGACCTTTGTTTCCGCAATAATAACAGTTATAGGGAATGTTGTTGACTGTTCTCATATGAGCTGTCTTCGAAGGTGGACAATGCTTGTTCCTCGAAACATCAGATGCTGGATGAGGTTTTTCACTTTTGATGTCAGTGAGATTTTCACTTAGAACCTTGTCATTAGCACATACAAAATTGATCTTACTAGTACTTGGAGCGTCTACTCCTTTGTAGTCCAAACCACGTGTATCAAGATGTTCTTTACATGCTCCCAGCATAGAGGATAATTTTGTAGATCTAGCATTAAATCTTTTCATATTCACTTCCAGTGAATTGACCTTATCAAGAGCAGCAGCAAGATCAACCTCCAAATTTTTTTCTTTGGCGAGAAAACTGATTTCTCTGTCGTTAAAACATTTTTGTTGAGAGTCATATCTTTCTTCAGATTCTGCAAGTCTTTCTTTCAATACAAAGAGATTTCGACGAAGATTATCACATTCAGAACTTTTTGAACGTACTTCTTCGTCACAATCTTTAACAGTAGATTGTAGCGGTTTGTAACCACAATCATAACCTTTAAATATTTTTATCAATTTCCTGTTTTCTTGACAGATAGGTGTCAGATATTCAGCCAAGCAAGCTGTTGATTTTTTCTTTTTTAAGATATGATCAAAGAGATTGATATATTGAGATACTTCCTCATCAACACCTTGTACCTCTTCTGAATCATTTTCATCTGAAAGATCATCCAACTGTTCATCTAGGCATTTTTCCCAGTTGAACACAGTTTCAGTCAAAGGAGAAGGTATGAGAGATTTCTCAGAAGACTCAGGAATTTGAGCCAAATCAGAGTCATTCTGAAATGGTACTGCGTTGTCAGAGATAACACAATTTTCCATAGAGTCAGATCGCCACAAATACAGACTTATGAGGTCTTAAACGTGTTTGCCTACTCTGATACCAATTGAAAATGCGGGGGTCTAACAACCACACCCAATATTTCGCTTAGCAATCTGTATGGACAAACTCCAATATAATTCCAAGAGAATCAACTAGACAGTCAGGCTCAATCAATTGGAAATATATCCAAGAGTTTTATCTCAATTTCTCAATTCAATCCGCAATCAAACAAATAAGAATTTACGATCCCGATTGAATATAATAAATAACTTGGATGGCATCAAAAACCAATATCAAAGTTTCAATCAATTTAATCAACAACCAAAGGACGGAATCACAATTGGTTGAACTTACGCACAACCTGTGATATTTCAAATATATAAAATAATATAATGCGGAAAAGAAATAACACAGACACCAGAAATTTTGTTAACGAGGAAACCGCAAATACAGAAAAACCCCGGGACCTAGTCCAGATTTGAACACCACACTGTAGTAAGTCTCTACAGACACTAGCCTACTACCAAGCTAACTTCGGCATGGAATGTAGTTGAGCCCTAATAAATCTCAAACTGATCAAGGTACAGTCGCGTTCCTTACGCCTCTTGAACCACGCCGGATTCTGTGCACTTGATTCCCTTAGCTGATCTCACCCACAACTAAGAGTTGCTACGACCCAAAGTCGAAGACTTGATAAACGAATATGTATCACACAGAAAAGTCTATTGAATAGATAAATATGTCTCCCACAGATATACCTATGTGTTTAGTTACGTCTTTTGATAAATCAAGGCGAACATGAACCAATTCAAAAACCATACTTATATTCCCGAAGAATAGCCTAGTATTATCAATCACCTCACAATAATCTTAATCGATTCGAAACAAGATATTATGTAATCACAAACGATGATACGAAGATGTTTGTGACTAATTTTCAATCTTGCCTACCGGAGATTAAATCTCGAGCAAATCTTAAAGAAGATAGTACTCAATTACGATAGAAAACAGCAAGATCAAAACACGCAACTACAGAGAAAATAGTTGGGTCTGGATTCACAATGCAAATGAAGTCTTTAAGTCATTAACCTATAGGGTTTTAGAAAAACCTAACGTTAAAGGAGAATCGACTCTAGTCGCAATTAGTATCACACAGGAGGTGTGGGGATTAAGTTTCCTAGTTGCTAGAGTTCTCCTTTATATAGTCTCCAAATCAGGGTTTGCAATCAATGCTACCTTGGTAACAAAGCATTCAATATTCACCGTTAGATGAAAACCTGATTAGATTCAAGATAATATCTTTCAACCGTTAGATCGAACTTAGGTTGTTATACACAAATGAAATGTACCATCATTTAGATAAAGGTAACCGTACCTAAATGTGTACACTTAGTTGGTTCAACAATAGTTAACCAATGGTTAGCCATGTGAGCACTTTCACATCAACCTAATTCATCTTTATCATAACTAGTCAAATGACTCAAATGAAACTAGTTAGAGAGTTGTTCAATTTTTTATATTCTCATAGAAGTATACAAGACACAATTAAAGCAAAATCGATTTTGATTCACTCGAATCATTTCATGAACATTATAGGAACGGTTTGCAAAATATTGCATTCCTTATTATATAAATGTATTAGTTCATGAACAAAACGATTTTAGAACATAACCTACTCAAGTATGCAAACGGGTACACATACCTAAGTAGACAGACTGAATTCGGGTTTCACCGGTATGCGAACGGGTACTTATACTAGTACTCTTCCAAACTCCAGCAGAAATTCATGGACTGGAACTTCCGCCAGTACGCGTGCGGGTACGCATACTTAAATCCGAACTTCCATCAACCAACCAGTATGCATACATGTACGTATACCATGGTTCCCGGACTTGGACTTTACACAAATGTGAATGCACACACTATGTTTATATTCAATCATGGTTATATGTTCTAAACCCTCATTTTAATCATTGAAACATTCTCGGAAGACGACAATAGATGTCTCACACAAACTATTAGCTTCAAAGCAATTTTTCAAGTGATCGAATGATCAATACGAAACATTCCGAGTCTACGTCAAATAACTGTCTCACAAAAATCATGTAAGATGTTATAAGGCGATTTTCACATGATCATCTTTTGACTTTCGTCAAGAATAAAATATGAACTTGGTTAAAGTGAAAGCTTACTAACATTTATTTCGAGAAATAGATAAACGAGATAAACTCGGCTCGAAATACCAAATGTGTATGATTGAAGTCTATATAGCAATACGACTTTTTGTATCAAATAAGAGATAGAGTAGATAGATTTTGAGTGATAGATGAGTTCAAGTCTCCACATACCTTTTGTTGATGAAGTTATACAAGTTACCTTGAGTAGTTCTTCGTCTTCATTCGATGAACGCGGTGGAGTCTAAAGCTGAACTACACTTACTATCCTAATCCGAGACTTAGCTATAAGTAGACTAGAAATCAAGACTTATAGTTTTGGCAAGTAAACTTGACAGACAAACTTGAGATAACAACGCTTGCGAGTTCGATCGAGCAATGCTCTAAAAAATACCTCCAACACAAACAATTAAAAAAATAAAGCGAGAAGTGACAAACCCAATTTTATGACATTATAACAAATAACCAACATCAGATACATCAACCTCAAGAAAAATAAGGCAAGATTGTAATTATAATGTATGAATGTTTGTAACCTCAATCCAGAATAACGAAGATACTATACAAGAAACCAAAATAGTATTTTGGAGAGGTTGAACATAACTTACGGTAATGAATCGGATGATGACGAAGTAATCCAACTTTAATTATATATTTCAATTCTCTAGTTTAGTTATTATTGTATTTTTATATTATATTTTGAATACAGTTTTCATATAGATTAATATTGTATGTCACTGGGTAATGTGGTTTTTAAATTCGAAGAAGTTGTTTTTAATTTTATTTATTTAATTAAATAAATAACCAAAGCTTTAATAAGGTAAAAATATCAAGATGACTTTAGTATAATTTACTTCTATTGATGTTAAATTTTGACTAAATGAAGGAGAATATCACAACAAACAACAAGGGTTTTGTGGAAACAAAATAAGTGTACGGGAACTGAGTTGTCTCCCTTGGCGAAATCTCAATTTTCGCCAACAGATTAGATCTTTTGGATCACAAATCAATATTTTTAGTCGTTGGATGATTACTTAAAATGAGAAACGGCTATATTTCTAAAACTCCCAAGTATTTCCCTTCCCCATGTAAGATCACCCCTTTTAACCCCTCTCAAACTAACCCGTATAATCTATTGAACTTGATTTTTCTTCTCAAATTGGATTTCTTATCCATCTGTATTCTTTGTTCTACAAACAAAAAAAAAGGCAAAGAATTACACAAGTGAAGAAGACTTGCATCTTATTACTGTTTTTTGTATGTTAAAAAAGAAATAAAAATATCCAAATATTAAAGAATTTTGGCCTGTATTTTTAGAAAATTATATAAAACTGTGTCATGTAAGTCCTAATAAGTGTATTGGTACCGAAATCCAAATTAAAAAGAGTATTATCAAGATGGATTTGATAAGTATCTTAATAAGGTCGTTCATTCGAAAAAATAGAAAATTGGATTATGAGAATCGTGTAAGATTTAAAATTTGTTGACTACAATAACATTTTATTTTTTCCATACTTTTTTCTACTAAGTTATATATGGTTTTTTTATTTTGCATAATATAGGTTATAATTGCCAGAAATGGATACTTCAAAAACAACAACAAACCATTTATATGCGACTATGAACTTGCAATGCTAATAGAAAATGTTCTTGTAACTGAGAATCAAGTTATTTGTTAGGATCAAGTTGTTCATGAAGATGATATGGAGGAAGCCAAAAATGTAACACCAAATATTGCAACCCAAGATTCATTCATTAACCAAGGGTCCACCGCCTCAAGGTAGTATCAACAACATATCACCAACATCTCTGGTTTCCAACACCAGAAGGGGAAATACAGAACAAGGGAGACTATGGCTGGTTCCTATGGGGAGTGGGGGTGAGGATGGATAATCCCCTCATATGCCATGCCAGCTGGCTTGGAAAATTGGCCGTGCCACTATGGGAAAAGCGTTAAGAAATCTAGTCTCTACCAAGCGGCCGAGTCTGGATTGCTAGCGACTTCACGCTCGCTCAAGTTTGCACCGACAACGATTTTAACTCGAACTCTTGCGGTCGGTGCTCTACCGTGTATAAATATCACCATTCTCTTTAGTTTTCATTCTAGAGAGCAAACCAGAGTAGAAAAATTTTATTCCCTTTTCTTGCTTAAAAATGAGTTCCAAAACAAATAGACAAAGAAAAAGAAACAGAAAAGAAAAATGAAAATCTACTGCAAATAGTGATATCGTCTGGGTCCAGGATAAAGAAAAAGAGTTCGCAAATGTTAGGCAACTGGTTGGACCTAGTGTATTACCTACATATTTATCTAACCATCCCGAGCAAGTTGGTTTACCTAAATAAAGAGGTGGGTGGTCTGAGACAGCCAGAGTGTTTGGATTCCTCCCCGAAGCTGTTCAAAAATCCTTGCGAAGATATCCTTGGAAGCGTTTATATTTCATAAAAGGCAAAAACCACATGACTCAAGTTGTGCGAGTTATAGTAGAATGTTGGTAGAATACTGCAAATACGTTCTTTTTTCAAGGATTTCGAGTGTGGTAAGTTCTATTTTTCCATTCAATAGTTTAATTATTAGTTTAGAAACAAACTTTAATTTTGAGAGATTCAAATTTTTAGTTTATTCAAATTTTAGTTTCATATAAAAACTTTAATTTTCACATACAAACTTTAATTATTTTATGACCATGTTGTTTTTAGGGTTCACATCGTTAGATTTGTATATGTTGATGGGAATAATATGTGAGGGTGAAATAGTAAAAATTAATAAACTAAAGTGGATATCAGAAGGACGATGGAAACAACTACTTCCCTTGTACTCAAATGATACTGAAGGAAAGACAGAATCCAGAAAATTACACTCATATTGATTAAGAATGTCTTGGTTGAAGGCTTTTTTGAACCGTTATGCTGGAAAGGGGATACACATAGTTGAAGATTATCCCGAGCGTGAACGTATATTTGTGTTATGGGTATTATGCCAAGTTTTCCCCCCCCCAATGCTAGCTCAGTGGCATTAATTGGTTTTCTCGACTTTTTAGAAGATGTAACTAAAGCGCCAAATTATGATTGGAGTTCTGCAATTTTAGCTGAGATATACATAAGTCTCGGTGAATGCTCGTGTAAGGATAAACATAAATTGAATGGATTTTAGGTATCGTATTTGAGGTAAGAACTGCAATCCCTTTATATTAGATGATTCATTATCGAGTAAATTGTTAAAGTGGTGGTAAATGTACTAACACAACAATGTTCTTCAATGCTATTTTCTTAGTATTGGTGGTATACTTACTTTAAGGTCTGTGAATCTGGGCTTCAAGAAACACGATTAATTTTTCCAAATGTGTACAAGTACAAAGCTGATAATTGGATTGGTCAAATTAATAATGGTCAAAATGTCGTTGTTATTCAGAGGATGCAACAACTATGCAGAACTAGTATCAACATTAGGTCAATGTCGTATACTTCTATTGATGAGTACCATGAATCAATAACATAAAGCATGCTACAGTTACGACTTAAGCGACTTTTGTTTTACGGTCCTATTACGGGTCATGGTATTTAGTACTACGGTAAAAGACATATGTTTCATCTACAAAGCAGAAAGGTGAAATCAATCAACCCGTTTCCAACTTCAATAATTTCACAGGATGATTGGATCACGCTGATAAATAATGGACAACCTTGGGAAGAATTTGAAGATTTAATACAAACCCCAAATGAAGACTTTGATTATTACAATTGGTTTCAAAAGTTATGCAAGCTAAATATTGCAGTTCATCCACAAAACTTAGGTAGTGTTGACTTTCCAGCAATTGGCAATTTTTCACTTACAGATATTCCATCCAAAACTCCATAACCGGCGGGCGAAGCATATACGTATCCTAGAAGTCAAATAGGGTCGTCAAATATATCTCAAATATCTTGGGAAGTCCCGACTTTATCTCCCGGTGGAGATATTGTTACAGTTCCACTTAGTGAAGGTCTGTAACAGACGTATCCATACAACGGTGTGGTGGCATCACCAGAAGAGTGTCAAAACCAGTTGAACACTTTAACGCTTATTTTCGATGAATTACTCACTTGATACAGATGAAGATACAAAGAGAGAATCCGAGATACGAAATTCCTGAGACTCCTAGGGTCAAGTTCTCAAATTTGTTTAGGGTCAAGTTCTCAAATGGGTTTAGGTCGTGATGGCATTTCCCCTGGTGATAGCATTGTAAAAAGTCGTGGAGGTCGTAAAAGTCTTCATTCTACTCCAACTATGGTGGAAGAGACTTATGTACCAATAGCAGCAGGAGCAACATCACCAGCAGACGTGGAGATGACAGATATTCGGTTCTAGTCTCTTATTGGTTTCATGCCCCAAGGTCATGTACTTACTCCTGGTGGTGGCGTAAAATATGGACGCATTTAGGCAATCCGCAATTTATACCCCAACAAGTACTTCAACTTGCCACCAATTTCAAGCACCTTCTCATCCAATTCAACCATCTCCGGCACCATATCAAGGTTATGAATCGCCTGATGCTACTCAACTACCATCTCAGACTCAAACTGGTGAGTTTTCAGAGAATCAAACAGGTATAATGGAATATATATTTGAAAATCATTAGTTTGATAGATATTAATCGTTAGATTGAATCGTGGTTAAATGTATTTGTACTTTTGTTTATTAAATAAAAATCTTCTTTTAAAGTTTTCTACTTAAGTTAAAATTAAGAACTTAAAACATACAAATTAGATTAAATTTGGGCAAGACTTTTAAGATTTCATAACAACTTCCATATCGGATCTCTTTTCCGTTGTCACGGAGCCACTCTGCAAGACACCTTTGTTCAATGTCCAGCAGGGTTTCACCACTTCTCATGTTTCGAGCCGCTTCCCTTGTCATAGCAATATATTTGTTAACATTCTTAGAAATTATGGAGAACCAATCACTCAACAATATCATATCACGATTGTTGAGGTTTATTGTTTCTTCTTCAGATTTCTGTAAAACGTGTCCTCAAAACGGAATGGACTGTGATGCGCCATCAACGGTTGGATCATAGTGAAGAAAACATAATTTCAGCAGATCGATGCATTCATCTTAACGTACTAAAATTGCGCTGATGTGCAACTCTTTCACTTCTTGTCATTCTTATTTCATTTTGTACATTAGCTCGGTGTTCAACTCTTTTATTTTCAGCAACATGTTGCTCTACTATGAATTGAGCCATATCCACATTTTGAGAAATTGTTTCAAAAAACATTTTGAGAAATTGGAAAAGCTAAGAAAATATGAAGAAGTTTTGAGTTAAAATGAAATTGGAATTGGGTATTTATAGAGGTATGTATTTATGCCCGTTGGATCAGATCTAGTGGACGGTCTAGTTTCTACCTAGCTTTCGAGTCTCAGCCACCACCGGTCTAAACTAGAACGTTCGGTGTAGTCTTGACCTGGTCTGGCTAAGTGGCAAATTTGCCACTTTGCCATCCCCATAGTGGGAGAAAAAGTAGCAAACTCATGGCTTTGCTATGCCCATAGTGTTTGTACCCAAAATTACTTTTAGGCACTAAACACGATGATTTGATGATGATTATTGAAAATAAGGGTTTGGAAGAGATTTAGAGATAAAGAGAGAAGACAAAGATTTAACGTGGTTTGGCAAGTGTTACCTACATCCACAGAGAAATCCCATAGGGAGAGTATTATATTGATATGAGATTACAATAATTGTGGTTAGCTAACCCGGGATTCCATGTACCTATAGGGTATAGGATACAAGTATTTATATAGTTTATGTAACCCTAATTATGATATAAACTTGATGTGTAAGCAACTTGGCCAACAATATTTCTGGAATTTTCTATATGTGCTTGATTAACATGCTTCCTGTCAATTTTGTAGAAGTACAAACCCAAAGAGAAAAAGAAAA
Source organism: Papaver somniferum (assembly GCF_003573695.1). Taxonomy (NCBI): domain Eukaryota; kingdom Viridiplantae; phylum Streptophyta; class Magnoliopsida; order Ranunculales; family Papaveraceae; genus Papaver; species Papaver somniferum. The sequence goes on along the minus strand of NC_039365.1, from coordinate 172,508,701 downwards.
GTGAATGCCACAAATGCCAAAATCGATCATTACATGCGGGATACCATGAGAAAAGAAACCTGTTTTGAGGCATACTGTTTTTTTTAGGCATACTAAATGATGATACCATATAGGGTGTCCTTATAAGGGGTGTCTGAACCATACTAAAATTACTAGGTTACTCTTTAATTGGATTAGATTACTTAATTTCCCTTCAATTTAATTAAAAATTTAAACTAAAACTTATTAGATTACTTAAATACCCTTTGACTAATTAAAAACCTAAACTAAAACTATTCAAAACCAAAAAATCAGTCAACATTCTTTCTTCTCTAATTCTTCTTCTTCCTTTTAGGCACTAAACACGATGATTTGATGATGATTATTGAAAATAAGGGTTTGGAAGCGATTTAGAGATAAATAGAGAAGACAAAGATTTAACGTGGTTTGGAAAGTGTTGCCTACATCCACGGAAGAATCCCATAGGGAGAGTATTGCATTGATATGAGATTACAATAATTATGGTTAGCTAACCCAAGGTTCCATGTACTTATAGGGTTTACGATATATGTATCTATATAGTTTATGTAACCGTAATTCTGATATAAACTTGATGTGTAAGCAACTTGGCCAACAAGATTTCTGGAATTTTCTATATGTGCTTGATTAGCGGGCTTCCTGACAATTTTGTAGAAGTACAAACCCAAAGGGAAAAAGAAAAGTGAATGCCACAAATGCCAAAATCGATCATTACATGTGGGATACCATGAGAAAAGAAACCTGTTTTGAGGCATAATAATTTTTTTTGAGGCATACTAAATGATGATACCATATAGGGTATCCTTATAAGGGGTGTTTAAACCATACCAAAATTACTAGGTTATCCTTTAATTGGATTAGGTTACTTTATTTCCCTTCAATTTAATTAAAAATTTAAACTAAAACTTATTAGATTACTTAAATACCCTTTGACTAAATAAAAACCTAAACCAAAACTATTCAAAACCAAAAAGTCAGTCAACATTCTTTCTTCTCTAATTATTCTTCTTCTTCCTTCTTCTTCTCCCTTTTAGGCACTAAACACGATGATTTGATGATGATTATTGAAAATAAGGGTTTGGAAGCGATTTAGAGATAAATAGAGAAGACAAAGATTTAACGTGGTTTGGAAAGTGTTGCCTACATCCACGGAGGAATCTCATAGGTAGAATATTGCATTGATATGAGATTACAATAATTGTGGTTAGCTAACCCAGGATTCCATGTCCCTAGGGTTTAGGATATATGTATTTGTATAGTTTATGTAACCCTAATTCTGATATAAACTTGATGTGTAAGCAACTTGGCCAACAAGATTTCTGGAATTTTCTATATGTGCTTGATTAGCGGGCTTCCTGTCAATATTGTAGAAGTACAAACCCAAAGGGAAAAAGAAAAGTGAATGCCACAAATGCCAAAAATCGATCATTACATGTGGGATACCATGAGAAAAGAAGCTTGTTTTGAGGCATACTGATTTTTTTTTGGGCATACTAAATGATGATACCATATTGGGTATCCTTATAAGGGGTGTATAAACCATACCAAAATTACTAGGTTACCCTTTAATTAAATTAGATTACTTAATTTCCCTTTAATCTAATTAAAAATTTAAACTAAAACTTATTAGATTACTTACATACCCTTTGACTAAATAAAAACATAAACTAAAACTATTCAAAACCAAAATATTAGTCAACCTTCTTTCTTCCCTAATTCTTCTTCTTCCTTCTTCTTCTCCCTTCGAGCAGCATCCGAACCCCCCGCCCCCCCCCCCCACCCCCCACCCCCCCACCCCCCACACACACGCACCACCACCACACACACACATTTCTATAACCCGATTAATCGATCAATGAAAAATCTTGATCGTCGATTAAAATTTTAACTACAAACATATGCTAAAACGAAGCATTGTGCTAGAGATCTACGTCTAGACACGCATGTTGGAATCCATTACAACAAAGCAAGTAATTAAGCAAAGGAATCCCTAATCGATGTGAGCACCGGTGAAGAGCAAAATCCGAAACCCGACGGCATTAAGATGTATATTAGAAGGTATTTATAACAAACCCATCTTTTTTCTGATTGATTCGAGTATGTTTAATCGATTGAATATGATTTATAAATTGAAATTAGGGTTACAGGTTTATGTTCGGCCAAAATTTTCGGACGAACCTAGGCTTTAGAAGAACGGTCCGTCCAATTTTGTAAACATGATTTTGAGACGAACATTAGTCTGGCTTAGGTACGGATTATTCGATTGTGGTAGATTTTCGGCCGAACATTAGTCTGTCTTAGGTACGGCTTATTCGAGTCTACTGGATTTTCGGTCGAACCTTGATCTGTCTTAGGTACGGCTTATTCTCGTTTGCTGGATTTTGGGTCGAACCTTGATCTATGTTAGGTACGACTTGGGTCGATTTTAGGACGAACACACGAGTTGAGTAGGTACATAAGTTTCATGATATTCGGCCGATTTTAGTACTCTTATATTTTTAGCCGAACATTGCCCTAGATGTCCAGTAACGCAGAATTATCAGATGAACCATGTTTTTAAAGTCGAACATGTTATATTTGTAGGCGAACCTAGTATTTTTAGCCGAACCTTGTGTGTTTGTTGTACTTATTCTTTTCTTTCTTTGTGTTAGGGGACAAAAAGTTAGTGGTAGAGTTATAACTGATAAGAAGAGTAAAAAGAAGAGGTCTATGGAAGTAAATCCTTCAAATGCTAAAACTCCCCAACCTCGAGTAGGCAACAAAAATTTGGGAGCACAAACAAGGGGCTATACAACCTCCGATACAGAGAACCGAGAGACAGAGAAAAAAATAGAGGGAGAAGTTGAAGGAAGTGAAGCTAACAAGGGAAATACTTCTGCAAGTAATGAGACTTAAGATAAAGAATAATATGAAGAACAAAGAGTAGTAGGTAACCTAAATGGAGATGAAGATGAAGAAGAATAAGAAGATCAGCAACAACGACCAAGAAGTAAAGGAAAGTGAAAAAGCGGGGGTCTAACAACCACACCCATATTTTGCTTAGCAATCTGTATGGACAAACTCCAATATACTTTCTAGAATCAACTAGACAGTTAGACTCAATCAGTAGAAAAGTATATCAAAGATTTTATATCTCAATCTCTCGATTTGATCTATACTCAAGCAAATAGAAATCTGCGAATATTTATCAAAGAGAGATAACTTGGATGGTACCAAAGACCAATATCCAAGTATCAATCAATTTAAATCCACAACCAAAGGGTAGGATATTCTAATTGATTGAACAACGCACAAACTGTATTATTTCAATTATATAAACAAATATAATGCAGAAAAGAAATAACACACACACCAGAATTTTGTTAACGAGGAAACCGCAAATGCAGAAAAACCCCGGGACCTAGTCCAGATTGAACACACACTGTATTAAGCCTCTACAGACACTAGCCTACTCTAAACTGACTTCGTCCTGGACTGTAGTTGAACCCCAATCAATCTCACACTGATCCAAGGTACAGTTATGCTCCTACGTCTCTGATCCCAGCAGGATGCTACATACTTGATTCCATTAGCTGATCCCACCCACAACTAAGAGTTGCTACGACCCAAAGTAGAAGCCTTTAATAAACAAATATGTATCACACAGAAAATTCTATGATAATAGATAAATCCGTCTCCCACGAATATACCTATGAGTTTTGTTCCGTATTTTGATAAATCAAGGTGAACAAAAACCAATTGATAATCCGGACTTATATTCCCAAAGGACAGCCTAGTATTATCAATCACCTCACAATAATCTTAATCGAGGCAGGGAAAATAGATATTGTGGAATCACAAACGACGAGACGAAGATGTTTGTGATTACTTTTTATCTTGCCTATCAGAGATAGAAATCTCAAGCCAATTATTATAATTGTACTTGTACGATAGAAACAGCAAGATCAGATCACACAACTACAAGAAAAGTAGTACCGGTCTGGTTTCACAATACCAATGAAGTCTTTAAGTCATTAACCTGATTTAGAAGAAGAAACCAAAGGTTAAAGGAGAATCGACTCTATCTTAGCACAACTAGTATCACACAGAATGTGTGGGGATTAGGTTTCCCAGTTGCTAGAGTTCTCCCTTATATAGTCTTTCAAATCAGGGTTTGCAATCAATGTTAGCTTAGTAACAAAGCATTCAATATTCACCGTTAGATGAAAACCTGATTAGTTTCAAGCTAATATTTATCAACCGTTAGATAGAAAACATAGCTTGTTATACACAAATGAAATTCATGTTCCCGGGATTGTGTAACCGTAACCAAACTTGTACATTAGTTGGTTCAACAATAGTTAACCAAATGGTTAGCCATATGATCACTTTCATATCAACTATGTTCTTCTTCACCATAACTAGTTCAAATGACTCAAATGAACTAGTTAGAGAGTTGTTCGATTGCAAGGAAATCTTATGTACTACACAAGACACAATTGAAGCAAAAACGATTTGATTCACATGAATCGGTTCATGAAATCTATAGCCACGGTTTGCAATTGCATTCCTTAGTTTATAAAGATAAGTTCACTAAACATCTTTTTTAGACATAACCTACTCAAGTTCGCGGACTGGGTTCGCGGACTTAAGTTTCCAGATGGAGTTCACAAACTCCCGCAGAAATTATCGGGTTTGAGAACTTCGTCAATTCGCTGGGTTCGCGGACTGAGCTCACGCACTACTCCGTTCACTTGATCAACAAAGTTAGCAAACTTCGGTTCAAGCAATAAGGACTTATACATATATGTGTTTCCACAACAATGCTCATATCCTCCAAATAGTTATATAGTCTAAACTCTCATTTCAATCATTAAAACATTCTCAGAGGACGTTATATAGTTGTTATTCACAAACCATTTCTCGTCAGAGCAATTTTCAAAGTGATTGAAACATAACATGACTTTCGTCACTAGGTAAAGATGAACTTGGCTAAAGCGAAAGCTTTACCAACACATATTTCGAGAAATAGATAGGCGAGGTAAACTCGGCTCGAAATACCAAATGTGTATAATCTAAGTCTATATAGCAAAACGACTTTTGTCTCAAGATAGGAGATAAATAGACTTTTGAGTGATAGCTAAGTTCAAGTCTCCACATACCTTTTAGTAGATGAAGATACACCAGTTCCTTGAGTAGTCCTTCGTCTTGTATGATGATTGCCATGGAGTTCTTGAGATCAACTACACTTTTTATCCTAGTCCGAGACCTTAGCTATAGTAGACTATAAATCAAGACTTATAGTTTTGATCACTAACATTGACAAAAATGCTTGAGATATCAATTCATGTGAGTTCGACCAAGTAATGCTCTAACAATCTCCCCCTTTGTCAATTTTAGTGACAAAACTATCAATACATATGGAATACAAAAAATATATAAATAAACTTTTGTAGCTCCTATTCCACATGCCTAATCTTCCACATTACTTGAAATCTTCGTCACTTCCAAGTACTCCAATGATCCCAAATGTTGTAAGTTTAGCATCACCGTTGTTGAAAATCCGTAGCTATAACAACGAGAAAACAAGAATTCTAAATCATTGTTATACAGTGTCATAGTATCATTACGCAACGTCAAATTTCAATTGTATCACAACTTTAACAACAATACTGTGGTGATATGTCACTCCCCCTTAGTCAATACTCCATCTCACATGGAAACCACTACCCCTTACATAATGATCCGAAAACCATATGTATTTGTAGTGTGAACTACATATTAATTCTCCCCCATTTTGTCAATAAAATTGGAAAAGGTACAAGAACGGGATCCTAATGAATTTCCGAAAGAGGAATTTCATGACCAAAAGAAAGCATATATTATCTTATTTAGATGCAATCATAGATCCGAAGCTAAATGCATTCATCAAGGAGTCTATGAAGATACAAGATAACCCCTAAAATATTCCACAGCCGCACTCCCACAAAGATTTGGCAATTAAGCACAAGTTCAAAAGAACTCTCCCCCATATTATGTCATTCCCGAAAGAACAACAAGAGCGACCTTAATTTCAAAAAGAAAAGAAGGATTTCTTTGGACATAACAAATTACATACAAGTATGAATTTGAATCCAAAAAAACTCAATTAAATTAATCATAAGAGAACCCATGATTTACTTAATTGGAAATGCTCAACACAAGTAAACTTATGGAGACTTAAAAGCACGCAATTAGATTAATCACAAGAAAACCCACAATTAATCTAATCGAAATACACAACTAAACTAATCACAAAAGTAATCAATTTAATTGGTCATATTCGACATAAGAGAATATATGGAGCAATGACTAAGTTAATCATGAAAATAACCAACCCAGTCAAAAACGCTCAAACATAAGAAAACTTACGGAGTCATAACTAAATAACCAAACAAGATGATTAATTTAGTTCAAAATGCTCGACATAAAGTATCTCACGGAACAACAACAAATCTAATCATAAAAATAATCAACTTGGTTGTTTAGTGCTCAACATAAGACACATTACGGAGCCTCACAATAATACATAAAATATGGATCAGGGAAGATCAATTACTGTGGAATACACAAGGATTCATTACATTTTTCCATCACCATTTGCACAATGACATCTAATAGACATAATCCTTGAAAACAAAATATTTTAACCTATCTTCCATCAAAAATTGACATAATAGGCTTAACTTTTGTATTTGTCAAAAGTCAATTCATTCTTTCATCAATACATACATATCAGACTTTACTTTTGACAAAGTATGGGACAATCAAGTTCATGGACGTAAACACACATATCCCATAACAATATTGCAATATATAAAACCATAAAGATTAATACTGCAAAAATCATCTTCCAAACAATTTTAGAATTTAAACAAATAAACCTAAAAACATTGCAAGATGAAAGCTTTGTACATAGCTACGTGTAATCACAATAATTGCTATTCCAAACTCTAGTAATCCTTTTCAAAAATAAGTATAAATTCTCATAAGAAGTTTCCTAGGCATCAAGACAAACTCGTAATGCACATACAAGATGATTTGTCCTTTCAGGGTAGAATCAATCTTTTTCGCATGGATTTACACCAATAATATCTACAAAAGGAGTATAAAAATATTTTCTTAACAAAGAAGAACATACAAAGTCAATAACGACCATGCACCATAGTTCACATAGGATGATTGTGAACATTCAAGAATTCCATAACACTGCGTACTACTTTCCATCCTTGAACTTCCTTCTTTGTGATTCACCAACAACATTCTTGTAAACGCTACAAATTAGCTTAGAAGAGTATTACTCCAAGAATCCGAGTGCCCAAGTTCAAGAGAAGTGGAACAAGTGCAACGAAACAGAGCAAAATACTCAAAAACAAGAGACAGAACAAATACCAATCTTAACTCACCCAAATTCAAGGTTTCTCATCTCCATTTTGAAGATAATTCAAAAAGGAAGAGAGTGAAAAAATAATGAGGTCAATCTGAGTTCGTACGAAGAAGTTACGTCCAAAACAAGTTTACCGAATATCGACATCAAGTATGCATAGGGTTTGCAAACGAATTTTCGTATCCTGGAGCAGCATCCAGACAGGGTTTGCGAACTTAAACCCCTGGATTTTGGTTTTAAATGATGTTTGCATACTTGGTATGTGTACGATGAAGTCCAAACATCCCGAACTAATGTTTTCAAACCTAAACATTTAAGAACCTTAAACAAAAATCAAGTTAGGTAGAAATGAACGATGATCAAGGTACATGAATCATTATAAGTACTCAAGTAATAAAAACATAAAACTTGCTCAAGTTTATAGACATACCTTTTTAGAAAAGTCCAATTGAATTCTACAGCCTTAACGGATATAATCTGTGCACCTCAGTTGTTGTGCTTCCCTCCCGTATACATAGCAGGGCATTTCTTGGTGAGGATGCACTTTCAACACAAACAAGTTGTGTTGAGGTGAACAATGTCTTGATCACCATGGAACCAAGAAAGAGTTTCTTTCCAACAACTCTTAAATATTGTAGTGTTGAGAAACACCCAAGGAACTGTTTTTATAAGTCTATCAAAGAACGTCAAGAGAACCCAAAAAGATTTGTGTTTCTGATTTCTTGTTTTCCAACTTATAAAAAACAGTTTCTGCAGATAGTTTTTAGTACTGCGAAGGGAAACTCTTTTGATAAAGAGATGTCCTAGATTATTCATAAAAGAAGACAATACTACTATCTAGATATGAAGTATCAGGAATTGAGAAACGAATCAATTCATGCTTTGAGGTGATACACTCAGATGACTGAGATTTAAAATCCTCTTGTAATTTTTTTAGTTTATCACAACTAATTGGATTATGCAGAGGAAGAGCATTGCTCTCACTAATTAGTAAATCAATATCAACCTCAACATGAATATTATTCATCATAACTTGATTTAGCCTGTCAAGATATTCTTGCTCTTTCTGGAGGTATAACTCAACATCAAGAGATAAGCTCTCAAGCTTCTTTTCAAGACCTGAAAATACTTCAAGGGATTTTAAACCTGGTGGAGGTTTAGATAGAATTTCTTCTACAGATTTTATCAAATCAGTCATGGAAGAGAATTCTGAAATCCCTGGATCTGGTGGTGCATTTATTGAGATAACACTACTGTTCATAGAGTCAGATCGCTACAAACACAGACTTGTAAGGTCTTGAACGTGTTTGCCTGCTCTGATACCAATTGAAAAAACGGGGGACTAACAACCACACCCAATATTTCGCTTAGAAATCTGTATGGACAAACTCCAATTTACTTTCTAGATAATCAACTAAACAGTTAGACTCAATCAATAGAAAAGTATATCAAAGAGTTTATATCTCAATCTCTCAATTTGATCTATACTCAAGCAAATAGAAATCTGCGAGTCTTTATCAAAGAGAGATAACTTGGATGGTACCAAAGACCAAGATCCAAGTGTCAATCAATTTATATCAACAACAAAAAGTTCGGATATTCTAATTGATTGAACAACGCACAACCTGTATTATTTCAATTATATGAAAAAATATAATGCGGAAAAGAAATAACACAGACACCAGAATTTTGTTAACGAGGAAACTGCAAATGCAGAAAAACCCCGGGACCTAGTCCAGATTGAACACACACTGTATTAAGCCGCTACAGACACTAGACTACTCCAAACTAAATTCGGTCTGGACTGTAGTTGAAGCCCAATCAATCTCACACTGATCCAAGGTACAGTTATGCTCCTACGTCTCTGATCCCAGCATGATGCTACGTACTTGATTCCCTTAGATGATATAACCCACAACTAAGGCCACGACCCAAAGTCGAAGACTTTAATAAACAAATCTGTATCACACAGAAAAGTCTATGATAATAGATAAATCCGTCTCCCACGAATATACCTATGAGTTTTGTTCCGTCTTTTGATAAATCAAGGTGAACAAAAACCAATTGATAATCCGGACTTATATTCTTAAAGGACAGCCTAGTATTATCAATCGCCTCACAATAATCTTAATCGAGGCAGGGGAAATAGATATTGTGGAATCACAAACGACGAGACGAAGATGTTTATGATTAGTTTTTATCTTGCCTATCGGAGATAGAAATCTCAAAACAATTATTACAATTGTACTCGTACGATAGAAACAACAAGAACAGATCACACAACTACAAGAAAAGTAGTATCGGTCTGGCTTCACAATCCCAATGAACTCTTTAAGTCGTTAACCTGGTTTAGAAGAAGAAACAAAGGTTAAAGGAGAATCGACTCTAGCTTAGCACAACTAGTATAACACAGAATGTGTGGGGATTAGTTTTCCCAGTTGGTAGAGTTCTCCCTTATATAGTCTTTAAAATCAGGGTTTTCAATCAATGTTAGCTTAGTAACAAAGCATTCAATATTCAATGTTAGATGAAAACCTGATTAGATTCAAGATAATATTTATCAACCGTTAGATCGAAAACATAGCTTGTTATACACAAATGAAATGCACTTTCCTGGGCTTGTGTAATCGTACCCAAACTTGTACATTAGTTGGTTCAACAATAGTTAACCAAATGGTTATCCATATGATCACTTTCATATCAACCATTTTCTTCTTCACCATAATTAGTTCAAATGACTCAAATGAACTAGTTAGAGAGTTGTTCAATTGCAAGGAAATCTTATGTACTACAGAAGACACAATTGAAGCAAAAACGATTTGATTCACATGAATCGGTTCATGAACTCTATAGCCACGGTTTGCAATTGCATTCGTTAGTTTATAAAGATAAGTTCACTAAACATCGTGTTTAGACATAACCTACTCAAGTTCGCGGACTTAAGTTCCCGGATGGAGTTCAACTCCAGTAGAAATTCTCGGGTTTGAGAACTTCGCCAGTTCGCGGACTGGGTTCGCGGATTTTGATCACGCACTACTCCGGTTCACTTGATCAACAAAGTTCGCAAACTTCGGTTCAATCAATAAGGACTTATACATATATGTGTTTCCACAACAATGCTCATATCCTCCAAATGGTTATATAGTCTAAACTCTCATTTCAATCATTGAAACATTCTCAGAGGACGTTATATAGTTGTTATTCACAAACCATTTCTCGTCAGAGCAATTTTCAAAGTGATTGAAACATAACATGACTTTCGTCACTAGGTAAAGATAAACTTGGATAAAGAGAAATATTTACCAACACATATTTCGAGAAATAGATAGGCGAGGTAAACTCGGCTCGAAATACCAAACGTGTATAATCTAAGGCTATATAGCAAAACAACTTTTGTCTCAAGATAGGAGATAAATAGACTTTTGAATGATAGATAAATTCAAGTCTCCACATACATTTTTGTCGATGAAGATCCACCAGTTCCTTGAATAGTCCTTCGTCTTGTATGATGATTTCCATGGAGTTCTTGAGCTCAACTGCACTTTCTATCCTAGTCCGAGACCTTAGCTATAGTAGACTGGAAACCAAGACTTATAGTTTTGATCACTAACATTGACAAACATGCTTGAGATAGCAACGCATGCGAGTTCGACCGATCAATGCTCTAACAGAAAGAAAGTCATTGAAGATGAAGATGAAGATGAAGGAGATAAAGATAAAGAAGATGGAGAACAAGAAGAACCACCACAACCACAACCAGAAAAACAAGTCAAGGAGAGGAAACTTGATGTACCTCGCAAGACAAAGCTTCATACTCCTCATGAAATAATACCTTCCAAAAGGAACGAACCAATACTTGGTCTTCCTGAAGATGGAGGAAAGGTGTTGATAGGTTACGAGGAGTCGTGGGCAAAGAAAATCTATGAGACTCCGGATCATAGGACTGCAATCAGAAATTTGAGGCACCAAAGGGAAGAACTTGGGATTTGAAAAATGAGGTTGTTGAGGTTCAAGCTATAGTTCAGAAGTCTGGTTTATTTAAAGCAATCGAGTATAAACAGCAGGAATGTGATTCAGTGAACGCCTCTGTTTTTTGATGAGAGATTTTGTCCAGAGACTTATATATTTCATCTTCCATTCGGCGAGATGACAATCACACCTGATGATGTGGAAAAGATTATAGATCTTAGAGAACGTGGATGGAGTGTAGATGCTGAATATTCTGAGTTGGATTGGGACCAGCTATATAAGTTGGCTGAAGAAGTTCTTGGTTGGGATCATAATACTTCCTGGCAGAGTTTTGTAACGCCGCTAAAGCAGTGGACCACGTGCACATTGGCGGCGACAACAAACCAAAGATGTTAAATTCGTTCAAGATGAAACGTTTGAAAGAAAATTTTGAGAATACTCAAGCGAAATTTTCGAATGGGACCTTGGTGATGGATGAGGCCAAAATAAATCAGACCGCTGCTGTTTATTTGTTGTACACTCTTGGCCAGATTATATTTCCCGATCATAGTGGCAACAAGGTGACTTCTCAGTACCTCCAATTCTTGAAAGATCCCTCAAAGGTAATTGAGTACGCTTGGGTAACCGCTTGTGTTGCATACCTTCTCCACTCACTTGCCACAACCTCGAGGTGTGACCCTAGGAACATTGGAGGAAATTTTTGTCTCCTTCAGATACTTCTCGATAAATCTATTCATTAAATTTATTAATTTGCATTTGTTTTTTAGCTCCTCAGTATAAGGTTCGGCCCAAAATATTAAGACTAATTTGAGCCGAACCTGAAAATAGTTAGCAAGCAGTTTTGTTTTGTTAGTTTCGGCCCAAAATACTTTAACTAATTTGAGCCGAACCTGACAATATTTTACTGGCAGTTTTCTTCATTCACTTTTGTTCATTCAGTTTTCTTCCTTAGGTGTGGATATATGATCACTTCCCGAAGTTTGGATTAAGCACACTTATTGAGTTCGTGGATGAAACACTTCCAACTTCGGCCAAATATGAGTTCAAGGACCATAAGAAGAGGGATAAGCCTGAAAAGTTAATCAATTTAAGAGAAAGTCTAGACTCTTTAGATGGGACCGATGTTGTATTTCATCCGTATAACAAAGAATAATAAGATGATAAATTTGTTTCAGATGAAGATATTCCTTTGGGAATGTACTACGGACCTTTGTTCTATCCTGGCGGGTTTGTAATTTTCGATCCTCGTCGAGTGCTCCGCCAATTTGGATGTGTCCAAACTCTACCGTTGGGAGATACTGAAAATTTCAAGTTGTTGCCTAAGGGAATTGTAAAGGAACAAAGAGCACCTATAGTTCATGAGAACCCAAATATGACCCGACCCGTCGCTTGATTATTGGAAACAATTGGAAGACAACATGTTGAGTTGGAATAGGTTACAAACTTTGCATCAAGATCCTCGTGAAGTTGTTGAAGGCTATATGGATTGGTATAATCAAATTTCCCATCCTTTAATTATTAATAGAGAAAGTCTAGCTCAAGTCGAAGCTGAAATTGCGAAGGAAAAAGCAAAGGAAGTTGCGAAGGAAGCAAAGGGAGCAAAGAAATCTGACAATGTTATCCCTGATATATCCGACGCAGTGGCGATAATGGTAAGAAATATCTTTATTTACTCTTACATTGATGAAATGTAAGTATATTGTTTTAAAAAATTTGGTTTGAATTGAAATTAGGTGACATCGGCTAAGGAGTTGTTGAAGAAAATGAAGAAGAAAGTTAGATGCAAACAAACGACATCAGTGGCTGAGCAACAAGGTTTCTGCAACGAATTGGCATCAATCATTAGCACTGGTCAAGCTTTTGGCTCAAAGAAAAGGGAAAAAAGAACCCTCCAAAAACCCGGAGGCCCAAGTGGAGGTGGTGATGAAAATGAAGGAGGAAGTGGAGGGAAAATAGGACATGGAACTACCAAAAGAAGTCGTGGAGGAGGTCGTTAATGAAGTGATAATGTTTACGTAGCACACTTTAATGTCTTGAATGCTAGTTTGTTTTTTTAAAGACTTTATTTTGTATTTTCGTTTTTAGATATTAGTTATGACTCTGATGTTTGGGATGTTAGTTTATTATGGTATTGAGTAGACTTTATCTGAGATTATGATCCTCTTATTGATTCTTTTTACGAGTGACAGGGTCAGGTTTGGATTTTAATTTAAATTATTGTAGATATTGTTGCATCACTACCCTACTTTGCAATTCTTTCTTCCTCAAAGTACTTGTAGCGTTGTAGATATTTCGTAGAGTAGATTTGTTATCAGGGTCATCCGCCTTCAACATGCTTAGGATTTTAATCGGTGGCATACGTGCTTTATATATCTTACCCATTTTTACGTATGCATGGTCTTTGATTCTTGCAACTCTTGCATGTCCATGAAGATCAAGTGCACGTGGGTGGTTATGACGACAATCCATCTTTTTATTCATACTCCAATAATTTTCATCTTTGTTCTTTCCTATACGGTTGAAAACGATCTTGAAAAGGGCATTCTCTTTTCTTCGTCTTGGTCTTGTTCTTTCTCCCCGTCTTCCCAACATACACGGAACCCTTTTTATGCTTATCAACGTCTTTGCCGCTTCTCTTACAAACCATTTCAACCCGGTTTTTTCAGCTTTGTTGCCCGGTCACTAGCAAACAATTTATTATCAATCCATGTTCATAATCCCAAGCCTTTGCTTCCTCCTTACTTCCCCATCTCTACAGAAATACAAGGCCACATATATACTTAGTAAACGTTTGGGATATATATTTTTTAACATATAAAGTAAGACATCACTCAATTTGTTACCTACCACGTCAATTTGGAAGTGATCTCGATTATCTTCGTGAATGTATTAACATCCGAAGGTTGATCGTGCAAAGATTGAGGTTCAGTAATCACGATCTACAAGAATATGGCGTGGTTAGATAACTCTAACTAAAGGTTCGGCTAATTCAAAAAATTTAAACCAGAGTCGAACTAAGGAAAGGCTCAGAGTAAAGTTAGGTTCGGCCAATAAGAAAATTTGAAACCAAAGCCGAATCTTAAGCTTTCATGAGTTCGGCTAATTCGATAGTGTACAATTAGAGCCGAACTATGGACTTGTCTAGAGACTGAAGTTACAGTGTAATGTTCGGCTGACATAATTTGGGCCGAACTTTTCACTGTAACTAGTTCGCTTATCCAATGAAAGAGATCGAACTAGTCGAACCGTTCTTCCCAGGTGCAATGTTCGGCTCTTATATTTCAGCCGAACCCCAGTAATGAATTTCGTAAAAGTTTGTAAAAATTCAATTTTTAAGTGAATTGAGGCTAAAGAAAAAGAGATTAGATGTCTTATAAGAGCATACTTGTGTATTATTAGAAAAAGGTTCTTCATCAATGTATTCGTCCTCTGGATTTGGCTCATAAAAACCATCATCTTGAGTTTTAGGTTGAGGTTGAGTTAAAGTTGGAGCAAAATCATTCTCATAATCCAAAAAATTAGCCAAATTCGGATCATTGTTGAAGTTGATGTGTATTATATTGTGTCTACGTGACGAAGATTCACCCGGGTCATCCATTTTGAATCACAAAAATCACCCAAATCTCAAAAACCCTAGTTTTTTTTTTCACTTCTTCTTCCTCTCTCAAAAACCCAACTCTCTCACTCAAAAGTCAGTTTTTTCAACTAATATAACACTAACAACTTAACCTAGTCAATCATTAACATTATTAACTAATCATTATTATTAAAACTAATAATAATAAGGATAAATATGCCATTATAAAAAAGGGTAGATAAGGGGGTGATGGTGTTTTTTATTTAGTGACCCTATTTTGACATTATTTAGTCTGCCTCAAAAAAACTCAGTATGCCTCAAAACAGATTTCTGAAAAAAAGCCTTTCTCTAAATATAGAGGCCAACACGTCAGTAACTGCTGTTGAGGGAGCCTTTACCAAATAATAGCAATTAAAGAAAATTCCGCTCATAGATAGGCCCAAGCCGGCATTCTCCGCAATCGAAGAAGCCAAACAAGTAAACACTGTAATGCCTCAATCTACGCTTGTTGGCAAATACAATTCCCCTTACTCGAAATATATCTGTGAGCTAAAATTTGCATCCTTGGTTCATCATATCGGAAATCTATGTGGGAAAAGTAGTCCCCTGAGCAAAGCTAAGGCCAATATCAAGTGAATCTCATATATGTCCCTCCATCAGTAGGGTCATTTAGGGTTGCCATAAGAGGTTTGGTGGGACTCAAACACAAAGAATATGTCATGCTGCTCCACATGTCTTCACATGATTGTACAGCTCAAATTTCAAAATATATGTTCATGATGCAATGCTTTGTGGTCCGAGCTTTTCCGTTTGTTTTCCCTTGGTGTATAGCCATAGCAGAACAATAATTTGGACATTACTGTATCTATTAGATTCAACATATCTTCTGGTTTGATTTCATTGCTTGATTGTGTGTACCATTTTTTCAGAGAAGTTGCTAGGTTTTGTTTGCAAGCTCCCTGCTTCCAGAGCTTTTAAGGCCATGTTGTAACATGTTAATGCATAGTTGGAGTGCATTACAGTGCGGAAAATGGTTTTGTAAATCTGCAACCTAACTCTCAATCAGGACAAAATATTTGGAATATCACATGTAACATGTATTACAGAAATTTGATAATGAGTTGATTGGAGTATTATATATTTTAGATCATAATGATGGCTTAACAATTGATTTCCGTTTGACATAAATAATATATTTGCACATTAGTTACATGCATATCTCCATCACAAGCATATTAGATTGGATCGTAATAATTCTTTTGTTTTATTCAAAACAAGAGAAGAAAATAATCAAGAATCTTATCCTACAACCTGTACAAATACATAACATAAAATTTGCCAGATGGTTTCGACGTGGAGATGGCGCCATGACCTATCCAACTTGGATATTGGATATGGACGTTACCCTTAATTAGTTAGCTGGTTTCGGGTGTTTTCTTTTAAATGTTCCAACTCCAAAAATACAGTGCTATGGAAGTACTTCTCAAAATAGAAGTGATGCTATCTTGACGTAAAATTTGTAGATGTTGATATTTACCGGAAAGGACCAACCTAATAATGCACACTACGATTTAGTTTCAGGTGTATGATCCAATTAATACTGGTTTCTCTAGGGCAGAGCCAGATGCAAGCGTTATAAATTTATAGATTAGGGGAGGCCAAATCAAATAAATAGCTATATTGGGATCATATGGATAATTATAGACTGCATGCAACAGGGGCAGTTGCCCCCACATCATGGTATAAGCTAACTTAACCACTGTTGGCATCGGTATAAATTTGAGTCACTGGTAGTGATGTATCATATACTTTCTTTTTCCATCATGGGGCGGCACAATTAATAAATTAAGAATGAGTTGATGTTTTCTATGGATGACAAGTTCAAAATTAAG
This sequence comes from Papaver somniferum, assembly GCF_003573695.1. NCBI lineage: Eukaryota > Viridiplantae > Streptophyta > Magnoliopsida > Ranunculales > Papaveraceae > Papaver > Papaver somniferum. Next base: position 172,491,840 of record NC_039365.1, on the reverse strand, counting down.
TTTGTGCTTAATTATGTTTTTTCTTTAAGTATTAAGTACTTAAGTGTATGTTGAGTGCTGCCATAATCTCCCAATTTTATTTTGTCATGTTCTCTTTTTTTTTCCCTTTAAATGGTGGAAGACATTTACAACATTTACCAATATTTAACCAAGACCGTTATAAGATGTTACGGTCTTATTTGAATACGAATATTTAACCAAAACTTTTACCAATATTTGTAAAAGTTTCTCTTATGAAACTTTTACAAATTTCATAAGGAGTAGTAATAGCTTATTTGAATACGAGATTCAAAAAGGATCCTACTTCTCCAAAGGAGGAAGTCAATGTCAAAAGTTAGAAAACAAAACAAATAACTTCATAAAAAGTTGATTTTTTATTTTGTTTCAGAAGTTATTTTAAAATTTTGTTCCCAAATTAGTTTCTGACTTTTTACTTTTGGAAAATCAAAAATTAACTTATGAAATATAATCGAAACCATCTATAAGATCTAGTGATGAAAATTATATTGTTTCATTTGGATTAGGTAATCTCTGCAGCAGTCATGATCTTTAACCCCTGTTTATATATCTCTATCAATGAGGATGAACACATTGAACGGATATGCATACAAATGATTACGTTAATGTCAAATGTTGTCTAAAATGAGGTAAGCTCATTTTACTTTCACTATGTAAAGGGTCCCCGTCCCTCCCTTAGATGGGTCATATATATGATGATGATGCGGAGGAGCTACCGAATATACCCACCTAATTCATTTCAGCTAACCCCCTAATTTCATTTAAAATGAAATTAGATAGTTAAGTAAAGCATATTCTTGATTAAGCAGATATGCCAATGAGGCAATCCATGTCTCGAATATGATTTTATACTTTGTAATTAATTTGCATCATTAATGGGTTGGGTACAAAACAAGCCACCACCCATTGCAATTTGCAACCCTATATTGACAAAACAAATTGATAGGTCCAATTCTACTTTTAAAACCAGTTCCAACTAGAACAGAAACTTAATGCTGCAACAAAGTACTTTCAGGGTATGCAAGCATATCATGTTTGGCTGGTTAATGGAATAATGGCAAAGAAAATTCATTGGTTGTTATAGGGGTTATTGGAATTAACAGGGTTCCGTTTTATACGAGACAAAAGAGTTATATCAGATTCTAATTGTCGGATCACTCCAACGTTTCCCCTACTAATCCCCTTTAGCAATCATGAGAAAATTGACAGGAAAATCATTTAGCAAGAACCAAGACAATACTTATTTAACAATCTTGCCATTTTAGTTTTTATTTAACAAATTTTTTCCTTATATGTTTTTAGTTGTTTGAATTTAGTGGTTGAAAAAAATAAATACTAACAAATAATTTTCTATTTTACTTTGATTTTGCTAACATTATTTATTTTACGTAGTTAATTAGAGATACATGTTTGAATAGAGGTGTAAAACGTGTCGGTCCGGACAACCTGACACACGAAGTCGCGTGCTTCACGTGCCATGTGCCGTGCTGGACTGTGCCAACGATTTAAACGTGTTGTACCGTGCTGTGCTTTACTAGCCAAAAGCTCGCACAGCACAGCCCACGGGCACAACGCGTAACGTGTTGTGTCGTGCTGGCATACGTGCTATAAACAATTTGAGATCACTTAACGATATACATTAAGTCGGGCATTATCACGATATTTAAATAGACAACATATAATTTGAAATTATGTTATGTGAATTAATGTTCTATTCAAGTATATAGGTAATGACATTATAACAACGATATTGAAATATATTTTCCAAATATTTAGGTATTATATGTGTTGTTATAAAAATAAGTCAGCATAAAATGTCAAAAACTAGCTAGAATTTGTAAAATATACACAAAATGTGATGTATTATACCTTGTTATATTATGTATTTGTGCATGCTATGACGTGCTTTCTTAACGTGTTGTACTGGGCTGGGCCACGTGCTTATCCGTGCCGCGTGTTGTGCTACTGTACCGATTAGGCTAACCCAGCACAACCCACGAAACTAACGTGTTGGGCCGTGCTAGGCTAAATCACGTACTGGGTTGGGCTGGGCTCCTATTTTAGCATGCTGGACTGGGTTGTGCTCGTGCTGGGACAAATAGTTTGAAGACAAGGTACGAAACTTTTTTTCAAGGACATATATCGGGTATTAAAATTGATTATCACTTTATTAGGGACTTGGTGGCTCAGACCACGTAACTTCTCCTTCAGAGGGAAAAAACTACCATTTCTTTTTCCTTGAAGAACTGAAAAACCCTAGCGCGGCTGAGCTTCTACTGCTCAGACTACACAATGTTACTTCATCGACAAAGATTTTTTATACATGCCTTCCATTTATTGGAAATTCAAAAGCAATGTTACTTTGTTTGTTCAAATTATTGTTTTTATCTCAAAAAGAAATTGATTTTTCACCTTTTTATTTTTAGTGTTTTCTTCACTCTATAAAGTTGCAGAGACATCCATACCAAACCCTATAACAAGCCAACATGCTTCTATCCTCCTTTTTTTTTTTTTTTTTTTGCTCTCGTTTTCTGACCTAAACAAACAAACAAACAAAAATGTTCTTATGTTAATCACGATCGGATTAAATAATAATAATCTAAATACAAAAATAGTTTGATTAATTAAACATATCTAGTTATTAGCTATATAACCTAATTAATTCATTACTTATCTCCTAAACACATAAATGTCAATTATTAGTCATTGTCATGATACCATGGTCGGCGCCACCCCCTCTATAATGTCCTTTTCTTTTACTTATGATCAACAACCCTGCTCCAAAGGAAGAAAAATGAAAAGAAAAGAATAGCCGTAGAGAGAATTCATCATTTGAGAGGAGTGGGTAACAAATAGTGACTCATAACTGGTTTTGAGTAGTTGATTTTTTCGTTTTTTGCTCATCAGTAATATAAATTTGAAAGTCATTTGGCGCTATATGAACAATAACTCTTCACCCACCATGGATATTTTCTAGAAAAATTCTAAACCACTGATATTTCACGGTCTATATCAAGTCATCACATATATATATAAAGAATAATCTGCAATCTGGCTTCAATTGTCTAAGTTTTATCGGGAAGATTGCATGCAAACACCTCCCCGGCTAAGTGGGAATAAAGACCTGATTTCTTTCTGATCAAAACAAGTAATTATTTTCCATTATTAGTGACAACGTGAAGTTGAAACTTATTTACATCTTAATTTATTTAAAATATAACTATATAAGAGGAGAAAGAATAAGAGAAATGGAATCAACTGCCCAAATATTTTTAAAACATGGTTATAATTGACGAGTAAAAATTAGTATGAGTGAAATGACACAAAAAAATAGCAAGATGAATTTGGATTCATCCTGGCTTAAATTTAAAAAATAATGAGAGTGAAACTGAATGCATCTTGATGTAAATTAAAAATAAGAAAAAATATTTAAAAATAGATACCATGAAACTGTTTACATCCTGGCTATTTTTACATTCTCGTCCATTTAAAAAAAATACGATATAAATGGAGGGTGTGGACTATGTGTGACCGTGACTATACTGATCCCAAAATACAAAATAGGCAAATGTCCTCAAAAGAGAATCAAAAGCCAATATAGTGCTACTACAGTTCTAGTTCCTTCTATGGTCCCAAAAGAGTTAAGACTTGAGCGTCTCAAAAAAAAAAAAAAACATTTGTGTTATGTTGACTAAAACCTAACCCGTGTCTTAGGATGATTTAGGCCATTAGCATTTTATGAGCTTATCTTTCGATAGTACCACTGATTTGTGCTTGAGCCACATGCTTCATTTGTTAGGATCAGGCTTTCCGATACCGGAGCTGCTAGTGGGGTTTTCAAAATAATAATGGGGATATTATTTTTCTTGGTGCTGGTAAATCCCCGTGGAATTAAGTAGTAACTCCGTAAAACAATCTTTTCCGGTACTAAGTGAATATTTACGAGACATTAAACGGAAGTCTCGACTCTCGAGATGTAAAGTGTTCACCAAACCAATTAATAGGATTCACAGTATTTGCTTTCCTCAATGGCATTTGGTTTCCTCATTTGCTCATCAATGATTAAGAATCATTGAAGAACACAGATATTCGAAAACCTGGCTCCCTTTGTTAAAGTGATTAGACATCACTAGTCATGATCGGACTGCCACTGCTATCATTTTATTTTAACTCTAAAGACAAACACAGAGTCGGTGAAATCATTCAAGTATTCTGGTCTAAATAATTCCTCACCCACCTGAATTTTTTTTTCCAGAGATGATTTACGTTTCCTAAGATAAAAATTCTACCGCCTCCGTTACAAAAAGAGATGCTTGTTCCATGAGTGGATTTATCTATCTACACATATAGAACAAACCTATCTTTTGAAACTAAAACAGCGTCACTTTAATTATAGCCGATTATTAGCTTCTCTGTTACACCTTCCTTTTTAATTCCAGCAATTATTTTTGATTCTGTTAAAGTCTATGAGCAATGTAATATGAAGTCAAACTCAGTTACCTTGTCGGAAGCAACTAGTTACACAGATTCAGTCATAAGACGGACAACTCTGCCAGAGTTGATTCCAAATGAGTCTGAATGTACAGATTAGTTTTCTTCCCTGTTTTATATATCTGGTTATTTTCAAAAAGGGAGCATCACTTTATAAAATTTACAGCCGAAATCAAGCCACAACTCAAAAATAATTCTGTAAAATCGGCCGGGAAGGGGAGGAAAACTACTCTTTAAGAAATATTGAATCATCTCATTTTACTCAATTGTGTCGTGCATGTACTTCTCTTTTTTCTCATTTACTCAAATTGTGGTGTGCATTTACTCCATTTTTCACTCTACCTCAACAGTGATCACTATATGGGTACATGTACAATGGTTTGTCACGATCCTTTGTTATCTTGATAGATCTTCCTTTTTAATATGACAGACAACTTTTAGCGGTCGGTCACATGGACATACCAATTATTAATGAAGTTGGCGACAACTTAGTTTTTCACAAGCATTATTATTAACCATATACCGCTCTCAGTTACAGCTAGGCTTGAATTGATATGAGATGAAGAAGATTGGACACAACGTGACTGGATTGCAATAGCAACACAAGGAATCCCCCTAAAAGATAACACCAACAATATTTGATTTGATAATATTCCTTTTACTAGAACCATCTCCTCCTCCACATTTATTAGTATTCTATTCACTCATTCGTGTGTATATAAACACTGCTTATCACAGCTTTTCAAGCACCAACTCTTCTTCTTCTTCTTCTTCTTCTTCTTCTTAAAACAACAAAAAGAGTTTCTAAAAACTATCTGAGAAGATGCCTTGTATTGCTTTCGGAGCTTTTGATGATTCATTCAGCGTAGGGTCTCTCAAGGCCTATCTTGCTGAATTCATCTCCACTCTTCTCTTCGTCTTTGCTGGTGTTGGTTCTGCCATTGCCTACGGTTAGAATTACCTTCCTTGAATTCTACTCTTTGATCAAGAATTCTGCTTCTGTTTTATAGATTTTCTTGAATTTATCAAACCTCAACAAGATTTCTTGCAAATCAAACCCTTTCTTGGTAGTTTTCAAAACGCATGCACATCAGCATTTTATTTCAGATTTCCAGTTAATTGGTCTGAATATATAATTTTGGTAGAATTTTATCGAAATTCAATTTTCAACCTGTGCACTAAAATTATTTGGCTTTGCCATTTGTCAAGGTTGGAAAACTGTATCTCCATTCTATAAGAGGAAATTAAAAACCTTTACTGTGAAGCCTGGATTGAGATTTTTTACTTAATTTAGTTATTAATGGTGTGTGTGTTTTTATGAAAAAGTTTGAATGTAGCTTTTACCAATGATTAATCAAGGAGCATTTTTGTTTTCTTCATTTTCTAATGCGATTTAAAGTGATTTTGGACTTTGGGTTTAAGCTTTACAAATTTGATTTCTATATTAACAAAATGGGTAATGTGGATGTGTATTGCAGGCAAACTTTCAGGTGATGCAGCTCTTGATCCAGCAGGTCTTGTTGCTATTGCCATTTGTCACGCATTTGCTCTATTCGTTGCCGTTTCCGTTGGTGCCAACATCTCCGGTGGACACGTGAACCCAGCTGTCACCTTCGGATTGGCCGTTGGTGGACAGATCACCATCATAACTGGACTCTTTTACTGGGTTGCCCAGCTTCTTGGAGCTGTTGCTGCTTGCTTCCTCCTCAAAGTTGTCACCGGTGGATTGGTAATTAATCTCACAAAATCATACTACCTTGATTTTCATTAAATCATGTTTAATCCACTAATTGAATGAATATTACTTAATTAGCGCCTTAATTAGTACTTAATGTTACAATTTGCAGGCCACTCCCATCCACGCCGTCGGAGCAGGAGTTGGAGCCATCGAAGGAGTTGTTTTTGAAATCATCATCACCTTCGCTTTGGTCTACACCGTCTACGCCACCGCCGCTGACCCCAAAAAGGGTTCATTGGGAACCATTGCCCCAATTGCCATTGGTTTCATCGTTGGTGCCAACATCTTGGCTGCTGGACCTTTCTCCGGTGGATCAATGAATCCAGCTCGTTCTTTCGGTCCCGCCGTTGCCAGTGGAAACTTCTCCGGACTCTGGATCTACTTTGTCGGTCCATTGATCGGTGGTGGTCTAGCTGGTCTCACCTACGGAAACGTGTTCATGCAATCCGAGCACGCTCCCCTTGTCAATGAATTCTAAGTTAAGACAGTTGAATTCTTGTTGATTCATGATTAAGCGAGTTTCAAATCCAAATCTCAAATTTGTGTTTGTAATAAGGTAGGAAGAAGGGGTTGTAGATTTATTTTACATTTCTTTCTTTTCTATTTAGCAGCTGTTTTTGTGAATCTTTCTTCTGTATTTGTTTTCAATTTGGCTTGAGTGAGAAAAATGTGTTGCATATAAAAAAGAAAAACCCCTTAGTCATTTCAATTGTATTTTTTTTAATTTCTTTGGGGGCAATGATGAACGAAGTTGGTGATGTGCAGCTCTACTTACTTTGTCGTTTTATTTTATTCCTATTCACCCATGGCTAGAATATAAAAAGCAAGAAGAAGGCATTAAGAATTTACCTAAACAAAAACAATTACAGATTCAAAATTCTCATTAGGAGATGACTCAACAAAATCTTTAGCATTTAGAGATAGATCAAAGAAAGACTTGCCGGAACTTTAAGAGTAACCAAAGGAAAATACAACCAGGACTTTGAGCACCAAAAGGTACAAACAAGACTTCGCCATAGACCCATAGATACAGTGGTGGATCCAACGTGCAACAACGGTGTGAAGTTGCTACCCCTACTAATTGGGCTCCAAAGACTAAATTTCCAAGCCCCAATTTTCCTACAAGCCTAATCTTAGTTTCTTGCTATCCTTAATAGAATTTTGTTTCCCCATATTCTGGTTTCTAGCTCCACCCATGTATAGATAAGCCCTTCGATTCAGTATCAGGAGTTTTGGATATTGAACATGAATATCTTATCTGACGTTTTTTCTCGTATGGAAAAAGATTCGGTAATGTCAATATTTTATTGGATACCTATTTATTTATTTTTTGCATGCATAAATTTATACAAATATTATAATTATAATTGAAAATATACCCACCGTTTAAAACTTGTTGATAAGGTTATAAATGACAATTTCATTGGAGATACAACTGGAGAATCACGAAAAAGCAGGCGATTAAAAACAAGTAAAATGCACGAATCACCCGATATTCAATAGTTTTTTCTCTTCTTTTGATACATAGAACAATGGTCCCTAGAACTACATCTAGGTACTTTAACCTACGATTCTTGCTATTACACGTATTCGATCCCCAACATACCCTAAAAGATGAATCTTGATCCGATAGCTTTAGCGTAACAGATACGTATATCAGTTTTCAATATCCATGGGAGAACCAATTTCCACGCATTCTAATTGAAATGGATATGTTTAGGGTTCAAGGTTCACATGTTCTAACCGATTTCCACATATTGGTTATATCCGTTTAGATATGTATCATAAAACTATGTTGTGAAAGGCAAGTTGTAAAGACCGGTAAGCACCTCAACGCTAATAGACCGGTCGAAAAACGATTTAGCCACTAATGACACGGTTAACTAAATATAAACAATAATTAACAGAAATTTATTGATAATAATTGGTTACAAAACTAGTAGCATTTGATAGATCCCGAAAAGTTAGGCGAGATGGGCTACTCGAACGAGTCATTCAGATACCAAACGAAGAAGAAATCATCTAATTAGCATAAAGGGAAAAATGGTATTTTATATATTCAAGCTATTAAGACACCTGGCGCTTTTATTCAAGGCACCTTCTATCTCAATCAAGTGAGATATTCTTCTCGGGCTTCCCATAACCAAACGAGTGGGTGCCTCAGCAATTCTGTTTTGGTTTTACACCAAAATCTATTAAAGATAAATCATTCTTATCTTCTTCTTCGTTTTTATTTTCCTGTCTCCTGCTACAGGTGATTGAGGGTAAAATTTGAGATGATCTGCTGAAATAATCGGTCAACAGGGTGGAACATATTAAGTAGGAGATGTTACTGATGTTCATGAAGATTTGAGGGAGCGAGATGTTGATGTGTTTCAAAACATGTGAGAACTTTTGTAACTTTCTTGTGATCAGTAAGTTATTGAATCTAACTTGTGATTATTAAGTTTTCTTTTAATCTGCGAGTATGATGAGTCTTTGACACTTTTGAGCATGTTTGTATGAAATATAATGAGTATGTTGCCTGGTATGCATTGTCTGGTCTCCTCGCGAGGAGTGACTGTGTTTCTCCACGGCTTTTCACTTAGTCGACACTGGAATTTGGTGTCATACGAGGTGGGGCTTAATATTACTGGAATTTGGTAGTATTGACCCATCAATATAACTGAATAGGGTCTGTGGAAATATGTGTGGCCTAAATATTATATAGGGATAGAATTTCAATATTACAATTTACATGACACTGGAATTTGGTGCCTTTATTATTAGAGGTGGAATTTTATCTCAATATTATATATATTTCTCATATCTGGGGAGACTGGTCGTGTGCATATTATGCTTGATTGTCCAGTCTTAGTAGTATGAATGGGTTAGTATACCCTTGCATCTGGAAGAAACTGTAGGTTCATGCGGCGGCTATACGTACCGTAAGCCTGGTGTATAGATATAGTAAACAAAACTTCATTATATGTTCTAGACTTAGATAGTGGTACCTAAGCCTCAAGGTGTACGCATTTAGTGTTGATGGCGTTATCATTTGAGATTGGAGTTATCTTTTCATAGTTTTCTCCATTGAGTAGCACTAGGTTAGGGTAACATTTGTCAAGGTTGTTCAAAGTCATTTCCGTATACCATCCGGTGGTAGATTTTTTTTTTAGATATTGTCTTTGGACGCAATATCTGGGAGTGGGTTAGAGAAATCTTCTGCTTTGTGTTGTAAAAACACTGGGGTTACCAAAATACATCACCAACTTTTTCATAGGAAATCTGTATGGACAAACTCAACACAACCCCGAGACTTAAAAACTCAATTAAGGAAAGTGTCTAAAGTTTTATCTCAATCTCTATTGTGAATAGAACGTTTACAAAATTGAATCCGTGAACCTAATCTCAAAGAGAGTTCTTGAACGGTACCAAAGGTCAATATCGAAGGATCAATCAAGTATTATCCAAAAAACAAGGTTGGACTATCTACTGTGATTGATCGACGTACAACCTGTGATATTTCAATTATAAAGATAAACAACATAATGCAGAAAAAGAAATAACACAGACACCAGAAATTTTGTTAACGAGGAAATCGCAAATGCAGAAAACCCTCAGGACCTTGTCCATATTGAACACCAAACTTTATTAAGCCGCTACAAACAATAGCCCTCTAAAAATTAAATTCGGTCTCGAATGTAGTTGAGCCCGAAGTCAGTCTCCCACTGATTCAAGTACAGTCGCGCCTCTTGAACCCCAGCAGGACTTCGCGCAATTGATTCCCTTAGAAAATATCACACCAACTAAGAGTTGCTTCAACTCAATTGAAGATTTTAAACCAAATCTGTCACCCACAGATTAAGCCTATATAATTGATTTCTGATTTACGATCGAAACGGATAATCAGATCAAACGTAAGATCCAGGTGATGGAAATCGATAGCAACTTGACAAAAGTCTGGCTATCTTCAAAATCCAGACTTATGCAACCCAAAGTGCAGCCTAGATTATTATTCACCTCACAAGTATAAAAACTTGTGGAACCACAAAGATTGAGATGAAGAAAATCATGTGATTTCTATTAATCTTGTTCAAGTGATATATCAATAATCGAGCAAGATCATGATACTCAAGTTATCAAGATAAAAGATAACTTTTCCTGGCTTCACGAATCCCAGTGAAGTCTTTGATAGTTGCTAAACCATAAAGGATCTATGGAGTAGACGACTCTAGATACAACTAGGATATACCAAAAGGTAGTGTACGGGATTCACAGATCTATAATCCAAAGGTACCCTAAGCCCAAAGCCCAAAAGGCTTCATAGTTAACCAACAACAATTTAGGAGCCCAAAATAGCTAGAAAACTCCAAAACACTCCCAGTCTCTGTGGATCGACCCGTACTTGCACGAGCTACAACTGACGACCGTGCACTTGTGGTATTACTGTAGGCCCGTTTTTATTGCGCTTAATTTTCACACATCTCCGGGCCCACCAAGTTTATGCTCATGATAGTCATATTGAACATGAACCTAATCTAGAGGTAAATGAGTGGAATAGAAACACTATAGTTTTTAGGGAAGGACACTCTTGTTTTGTTGAGGATGATAATAATTATGATGTTATATTAGAAGAACATGTCTATACTGATGATGTTATGGAACCTTTGGGTTCAAATACATTAGGCTTCTCTGCCCAGACCTTAATGAATGATATCTCTTCTAGTATTCCATATGATGTTTCCATTAAATTGCCGATGCATGAGGACAAATCTGTTGATGATTCTGATTGTGAACTTGCTAATTTGATTGATGACTGTGAGCATGATGTGACATGTGTAGATGATTTAGGAGATTTTGATTTGATTGATAATGACGTGCCTATTCTCCTACATGAGTCACAATCTGATGGCCTTCCACCCAACCTAGATTTGGTTTGTACCAATATTGTAAAACCAATTTTTCTGAGAATGCCTAATCTAGGTTTGGAACTGTGTGCTTCCCAAGTCCTCTTGGACCATTTTGCATCTAAATATAATATCTTTGAGGAACCACAGTTGGAAATGGCATGTTTGCCCGTCCATAACAAAGTACACTTTGAGTTAGATCTTGTGCATGAGGAACCCCCAAAACTGCGCGATTTTGTTTTCAAAATTATATCTTCTGTAAAATCCAGGTTTGGGGGTAGCTCATTTGGTTTCACAGCTTCACGTGCTTTTCTTTCATGTGTGAAGTTGTTGAAACCGCTACACTTTGTCTTTTGGGTTGATCCTCAACTCTTTAGACTTTTGGTGTATGGTGAATTTTTTGTATATAATCAAGTAGATAAATTTTAAAACTTTTTGGTTTCTTTTGTATATATTTTTGCTAATCCAATATGATCTAAGTTGAAAATGTTGGATTCTAGACGGTGAATAATGGAGTTCGGTTCGTGTTTTCAACAAATCGGGTATTCTCTCTCCTTTTACTCTACTTAGCATGTTCCTCTTCATATGTTGAATTATAATTTTGTTATTTTTTGAAACATTGAGGACAATGTTTAGTTTAGGTTTGGGGGTATGGAATGGATACCATGATAATATGCTATAATTGAAAACGAACTCCTTCTTCTTTTGAAAAAATCGAAAAAATTCAAAAAAAAATTAAAAAATGAAAAAATCAAAAATCATAAAAAAAATGGAGCTCATTCACCTTGAAAAGTTGATTTATGTGCATATATGTTATATGTAGGGTTCTTAGTCTAGAACGATAGGGTACTCCTATTCTAGCACATCTCACATAGTGATAAGAAACTTGCACGCGCACGATCTACCAATACATGTATGCCTCGTACTTCAAGGTGTTCTATCGGAAGTTACGATTGCCAATCACTTTAGAATACTGAACGAAACTTGACTAGCTTGTTCTTTGGTTGGTTGGGATAGAAGGTGGAGGTTACGTTAAGAAAAACAACCATCGAATTTAACTGGGTGCATCAAAAAGGGCTACCTCTTGCAAAGTGTCATGTAATTTTTTGTTTCCTTTTGTATATGTATCAAAATTGTTTCCTTATCAAAAAAAAAAAAAAAAAAAAAAAAAAAAAACGATGTATATATTCAGAAAAATACAAAAAAAAAAAAAATAAAAAAAAAAATAAAAAAAATCAAGTATTTATCAATTCCATCCTCTCTTGTTCCAAAAATAAAAGAGAGTAGTCAATGTAAATAAGAGTCATGTAAAGAGTCATTTTGTTGTTTCATTGTAATAAGCAAGGAGGGTGTATGCCATTGATGTACAACGCGAGTAATTGTGAAATACCTCCAACATTCACAATTCTCGTAAAGTCCGGACAGCTAGCTAGATTTCGACCTCGGTTCTTAGCCTGAGAAACTATCTCTTGGTGATTAGTAGTCATAACATCCGATCTTTCTTTACACATGTGTAGATACACTTTACACTCTTATCACATGTCTTTAGTGTTATCAGTGCTAGGATTGTGCCTTTGACAGCTAGATTGACATATTCCTCGGCTGTGAGCTTAAACTGTCATGCACATGTCACATTTCATGGAATCTGAGCTCATATTTTGTCTTAAGGTTTTGTAGGCACACCTCTGGTAAACCTTCACGAGACTTCACTCGTCCACTAGGGACACTTAGTGGTTTAAAAGGCTTAGTGCATACGCTAAATGCATTCGAGAGACCAGCGACAGTGGTATAGTTAGGATTTCCTTAGTTTTGTTTTACTTGAGGACAAGTAAAATTCAGGTTTGGGGGTATTTGATGAGTGCTAAAAAGTGCATATTTCTATATATTTTTCTTGGCATTTAACTCATCCTTTGTGCATTAATTCTACATTTTATCCCATATTCTGTATTTTCATTGTTTTCAAGAATAAATATTTTTATTAATTAATTTTGCATTTTTAGGTAATAAATAAAGTTAGATGAATTGCAGAGCGGAAAAGAGAAGAAAAGTAGTGAAAAGCCGGGAGGAATTACGCAAGGAAGCCGCGAAGAATGTTGTGCACAAGACCAAAAGGTTAGAACTGGGCTTGAAGAGGAAGAATTGTTCTTAAAGAAGATATGGGCTTGGCATATCCAAGGCCCAAAACCCTCACCCAGATCCATTTCCTATATCCATACCCGTTTCCCTTTCTAGCCGTCAAATTGGACACATCTAAATCTAATGGTCGCAACATCGCCAGTACATCAAATTCTGAAGCTCCTGTCTAACACTACAGCACCTAACTCCATCTTGCGCCGTTAATTTCGTTGTATTATACAATCCAACGGTCTCTACAAGCTCTTCACGTATAGCCGTTAGATCGATCTATCAATTCCACATCCAACGGCTGAGCTTCGCAAATCATCAAACTTGTTGTACCCGATCAACACCCAAACACCAAATTCCCTATACCCGAACCAAACACAACTTACCCAAATTTCCCATCGACTTATTCTTCTCTTTCCCCTCACCTCCGTCTGCAACTCCATCACCACCACGCCCTGCCACTGCCACAACCACCTTCTCCACCTGCCATAGCCACCATCACCAGTCTACAACAACCCATCTCCTTTCCCATCATTTCCCTACCACTCTACCCACCTAATTCATCGATTTCCCCTCTTTTCTCTCTGAAACCCTAGATGAGAAAATCAATGAATTAGGTCGAGTTAGAAACGCAATTGGAAGGCATGGAGAGGAGCTGGAGAGTCAGAAGAAGAATGGTTCGACGTACAGAAGCCATTATCAAAGATTAGGTAAACTGAATTTCAATTTTCAGAAACCTTAATTTACTGTTTTGGGGGTTTTGCTTGTAAAGTGTAATTGAGTATAAATAGATGCTTTGGGATGTTGTAATAGGTATGCCTGGATTAGCCAGTGTGTCCAGAACTGTGAGTTCTGTAAAAAATTCCATTTTATGCTCTGTTTTTATCCTTTGTTCTTCACTGTTTTGCTATCCATGTTTTTCCATGTTCTGTGTATTGTTCAGTTTCTCCATTTGATGTAATGTGTTGTTGCTATCCATGTTATGTTTCATGTCTCCTGTTATGTTATGTTTCTGTAATATTTGTATCATGTTCTGTACTGTTTCTGTTATGTATGTTCTGAATCCCAAATGCTAGGACTAGATGAAATTATGAACCAGCTGAGATAGTCTTCATCATGTGCAGCTCATGTTCAGTGTTGCTAAGCCCTTAGACTAGTTGTTCTTTAATCAGACAATTAGCACTTTGGTAATTATCTTAGCTGTGAGTAGAATATCCCTTAGGTTAATGGTGGATTCAACATCCTAGTGTTCTTTCATCACTCTTGTTTACTGTCTCCCTTCATTGTTGTTTTCTCAATAGTTCACTGTTAGTTTACTGTTATGTTTAGTGTTTAATGTTTAGTTCCTCAAATGTTAAGTTTGTTCATTGTTAGTGGTGGAAGTTTAGGTTAGAATTCATGTAAATTGAGTTGATTGAGAAATGGAGGAATTTAGTGTCCACTGTTGCTTGTGATTGATTGTGCTGTTAAAAGACAGTCAATGCTAGGAGTAAAACAGTTGGACAAGCTTCTTCTCCTTCCATTCCATTTATGTATGCCCTGGAACATAGGCAGGCTAGAACCTCCACCTAGATCCATTAGGGACAAGGATTTAACCAAAAAACAGCCACTGCCTAGCATCTTTCCTGTTCTTCTTTGTTATCTATCTGTTTTTGTGGCTTCTTATCACTGTTTTTATAGCTGTTTTTATAACTGTTTTGTGCCATGTTCTTCCTTTGCCTTTGGCCCTTGGCCATTGCCTTTGATTTATCACTGCTATGCCATTGTAAATTTGCATCCTTTTTCCCTGTGTTGCTTCCATGTATATACCATTGTCACTTTTTCTTTGTACATGTCATTGTAAATGTCATCCTTGGCCCTGTGTGACTTAGTGCCCTGTCTGCCTAGAGCCTGCTTTACCTTGTCTGCTGCTGCTCCAAACAGTTAGCTTAGAACCAAAGGCTAAAAGCCCAGGTTCAAAGTCCAGTCACTAAAGGCCTAAGGCCCAGCCACAGTTCAGGTTAAGGCCTAAGGCCCAGTTCAGTTCAGTTCATTTCAAAGACTACTGAAGCCCAGATTCATTACAAAGCCCAGTTCAGTCTTGGGTTAATCTAGAAGCCCATTGACACTCAAAGCCCAGTGCACTTCAAAAGCCAAGCCTAGTGCACTTCAAGACCAACTGAGCCCAAGCTCAGTTCACTTCATTGTCAAACAAGCCTATAATCCAAAGGTACCCTAAGCCCAAAGCCCAAAAGGCTTCATAGTTAACCAACAACAATTTAGGAGCCCAAAATAGCTATAAAACTCCAAAACACTCCCAGTCTTTGTGGATCGACCCGGACTTGCGGTATTACTGTAGGCCCGTTTTATTGCGCTTAATTTTCACACATCTCCGGGCCCACCACACCGTAATTGTCCGAAATAACTCCTTGAAGAGTTAAAGATGTACTCCAAAACAACTATTCCAAACCATCCAAAAAAAAAGATATTAGACTTGGATAGTCGACGGAAATTTCTGTGATAACAGGTCCATGTTTTCGTTTTCACTCCAGAGCAGCTTATTTCCACACCCGGTAGTAGGTCCATTTTTTTGTGTTGAAATTATCTGGAGTGATTTTTGGTGTAACTCAAATTGCACTAGGAAATCATAACCATCATGTCGGTGATACGATTAGATTTCATGTTCTTGTGTGTTATGTACTTATATGTACAACAACAATATTTGGACCATAAACACTGATAATTTCAAAATCTCATAGGATCAAGCCTATCGGTTCATACGAACACGACTTGAATGGATTAAATGATATTTTCTATTATGAATTTATTAAGGATTTTATTATAGACTCTCACTCTACATAGCTAGGTTCCCCTAACTAGATCTAATGATCATTAAGCCACACAGTTGGTTACATCTCAATCGTCTATTACGACTAATTATTAACTTCTAATTAACTATTGAAAAAGCGGGGGTCTAACAACACCACCCAATATTTCGCTTAGCAATCTGTATGGACTAACTCCGAAATACTTTCTAGAGAATCAACTAGACAGTCAGACTCAATCTAGGTAAAAGTATCTCAGGGAGTTAATATCTCTCACTTGTTTTGATTTACTCGAGCTAATATAAATCAGCGAGTCTTTAATCAAATACAAGGAATAACTTGGATGGTACCAAAGACCAATATCCAAGGATCAATCAATATCAAACAACAACCGAAGGTCGGATTTCCAACTGATTGATTCAAAAGCACAACCTGAATTATTTAAATTATATAAACAAATATAATGCGGAAGTAAAAATAAAACAGACACCAGAAATTTTGTTAACGAGGAAACCACAAATGCATAAAAACCCCGGAACTTAGTACAGATTGAACACACACTGTATTAAGCCGCTACAGACACTAGCCTACTCCAAGCTAACTTCGGACTGGACTGTAGTTGAACCCCAATCAGTCTCCCACTGATCCAAGGTACAGTTGTACTCCCTATGCCTCTGATCCCAGTAGGATATTGTGCACTTGATTCCCTTAGATGATCTCACCCATAACTAAGAGTTGCTACGACCCAAAATCGCAGGCTTTGACAATAAACAAATCTGTCTCACACAGACAAGTCTATCAAAGGATCAATCTGTCTCCCATAGATAAACCCTAAAGGTTTTGTTCCGTCTTTTGATAATAATCAAGGTGAACAGGAACCAATTGATAATCCGGTCTTATATTCCCGAAGAACACGCTAGAGTTATCAATCACCTCACAACAACCTTAATCGTATGGTAGCGAAACAAGATGTTGCGAAATCACAACCAATGAGACGAAGATGTTTATGATTACTTTTTATATCTTTCCTATTGTAGAAATCAAACTCAAGACAATCAATCTGATTATACTCGTAAGATAGAAAATGCAAGATCAGATCACACAACTACGATAAAAGTAGTATCGGTCTAGCTTCACAATCCCAATGAAGTATTTAAGTCGTTAACCTGGTTTTAGAAGAAGAAAACCAAAGGTTAAAGGAGAATCGACTCTATCACGCAAACTAGTATGACACGTAAGGTGTGGGGATTAGTTTTGCACAATACTAGATGTCTCCTTTATATAATCTTTCAAATCAGGGTTTGCAATCAATGTTAGCTTAGTACCAAAGCATTCAATATTCACTGTTAGATGAAAACCTGATTTAGATTCAAGCTAATATTTCTCAACCGTTAGATCGAAAACTTAGCTTGTTACACACACTTGACAATGCACGCTTCTAGTTTTGTTAACCATACCCAAACGTATGAACTTGTTGGTTCAACAATAGTTAACCACAAGGTTATCATATGAGCATTTCATATCAACCACGTTCTTCTTCACCATAACTAGTTCAAATGACTTCAAATGAACTAGTTAGAGAGTTGTTCAATTGTAAGGAAATACCATGTACTACATAAGACACAACTGAAGCAAAGATGATTTGATTCACTTGAATCGGTTCATGAACTTTTATATCCACGGCTTGCAAACTGCATTCCTTAGTCTTTTTAAGTTTAAGTTTAGAAATCATCTTCAGATATATAACCTTCTCAAGTTCGCAGACTAGGTTCGCGGACTTAAGTTACCAGGCAGATTTTACAAACTCCAGCAGAAATTATAGGGTTTGAGAACTTCGCCGGTTCGCGGACTGGGTTCGCGGACTGAGTTCACGGACATAGCTTCACGCAAGTATTTTGCCAACTCCAACAGAAATTCTCGGGTTTGAGAACTTCGGCAGTTCGCGGACTTGGCTCATGCCATTCTTCCGGTTCTCTTGATCAACAAAGTTCGCAAACTTTGGTTCAAGGAATAGGACTTATACATAAATGTGTTTCCACAACAATGCTTATGTACATTATTTTTTATGTAATCTAAACTCTCATTTCAATCATTGAAACATTCTTAGAGGACGTTATACAGTTGTTAAACCATTTCTCGTCAAAGAAATTTTCAAGATGATTGAAACATACCATGACATTCGTGTATAATCGGCGAGGTATAGATAGGCGAGGTATACTCGGCTCGAAATACCAAATGTGTATAATCCAAGTCTGTATATATATCATACAACTTCTTGTCTCAAAGAGTAGGAGATAGAGTAGATATACTTTTGAGTGACAGATAAGTTCAAGTCTTCACATACCTTTTTGTCGAGAAGTTCCATCGGTTCCTTGAGTAGTTTTGTATGATGAATCTCCATGAAGTCCTTGAGATTAACTACACTTTCTATCCTAGTCCGAGACTTAGCTATAATAGACTAGAAATCAAGACTTATAGTTTTGATCACTAACATTGACAAACATGCTTGAGATAGCAACGCATGCGAGTTCGACCGAACTATGCTCTAACAATCTCCCCCTTTGTCAATTTTAGTGACAAAACTATCAATACATATGGAATACAAAAAAGATAAAGAAACTTTAGTAGCTCCTATTACACATGTCTAATCTTCAACATTCCTCGAAATCTTCGTCACTTCCAAGTACTCCAATGATACCAAAGGTTGTAAGTTTAGCATCACCGCTGTTGAAGATCCGTAGCTATAACAATGAGAAAGCATCGTTCTCGATCATTGTTATACAGTGTCATAGTATTATTACACAGTGTCAAAGTCCAATTGTATCACAACTTCAACAATAATACTATGGTGATATGTGTCACTCTCCCTTAGTCAATACTCCATCTCACATGGAAACCACTCCCCCTTATACAATGATCCGAAAACCATATGTATTTGTAGTGTGAACTACATATTAATTCTCCCCCTTTTTGTCAATAAAATTGGAAAACGTACAAGAACGGGATCATAATGAAATTTCTGAAAGAGACATTTCATGACTAAAAGAAAAAATACATACCAACTAATTTAGATGCAATCTTAAAGCCGAAGCTAAACGTATTCATCAAGGAGTTTAAAGATACAAGATAACCCCTCTAAAATTCCACTTCCGCACACCCCTCAAGATATGACCATTAAGCACAAGTTCAAAAGAACTCTCCCCCATTTGATTTCATTCCCTAAAGAACAACAAGAGCGACCTTAATTTCAAAAGAAAAGAAGGATTTTATTGGACACTAAAACCATAAGTACGATTTTTATATCCAAAAACTCAATCAAATTAAACACAAGTAACCCATGATTAATTTAATCGGAATACACAACCAAATTAAACATAAAAAGTGATCAATTTAATTGATTATGCTCGACATAAGTAAGCTTACGGAGCTACGACTAAGTTAACCATTCGAGACAGATTAGCTTAATCGTCCATATACTCAATAGAAGAAAAACTTATGGAGTAATGCAGTATACACAAAAAATATGGATCAGGGATGATCAATACTGCGGAATATACAAGGATTCATTCTATCTTCAATCACTATTTGCATAACGACAATCAATAGACATAATCCTTGTTCACAAAAGATTTTAACCTATCTTCCATCAAAGATTGACAATATAGGCTTAACTTTTGTATTTGTCAAAAGTCCATTCATTCTTTAATCAATACATGAATACCGATCACAAACGACTTTACTTTTGACAAGGTATGGGACAATCAAGTTCACGGACGTAAACACACATATCCCATAACAAATTACAATATATAAAATCAAAAAGATTAAATACTGCAAAATCATCTTCCACACAGTTTTAGAATTTAAACCAAATAAACCTAAAAACATGAAGATGAAAACGTTGGACATAGCTATGTGTAATCACAATAATGGCTATTCCAAACTCTAGTAATTCTTCTCAAAAGAAGAATAAATTCTCATAAGAAGTTTCCTAGGCATCAGGACAAACTCGTAATGCACATATAAGATGATTTGTCTTTTGAGGGTAGAATCAATATTTTTCGCCCGGATTTACACCAAGAATAGCTACCAAAGGCGTATAAAAAGATTTTATTAACAAAGAAGAACATACAAAGTCATTAACGAACATGCACTACAGTTCACATAAGATGATTGTGAACATTCAAGAATCCCATAGTAATGCATACTACTGCATGTCCTTGAACTTCCTTCTTTGTGATTCACCAACAACATTCTTGTAAAATCTACAATGAGCTTATAATAGTAGTACTCCAAGAATACAAGTGCCAAATCCAAGAGAAGTGGAACAAGTGCAACGAAACTGAGCAATACACTCAAAAACATGAGACAGGACAAGTACCAATCTTAACTCATCCAAATACAATAATTCCCATACCCATTTTGAATAGAATTCAAAGAGGAAGAGAATTCAAAAAGAATGAGGTCATTCCGAGTTCGGACGAAGAGGTTACGGCAAAAACAAGTTTACCGAATATCGCGTCAAGTATGCATACGGGTTTGCAAACGAATTTTCAAGTCCGCGAACTTAAACCCCTGGATTTTGATTTTAAAAGATGTTATGCATACTTGGTAGGTGTACCATGAAGTCCAAACATCCCGAACTACTATTTTCAAACCTAAACGTTTAATAACCTTAAACACAGATCAAGTTAGGTAGAAAAGAACGATAAGAAAGGTACGTTAATCATTATAAGTTCTCTAAACAAATAAAAGCACAAATCTTGCTCAAGTTTATATAAATACCTTTTTAGATGAATCCAATTGACTTCTACAGCCTTATCGAACATAATATGTGCGCCCCAATTTTCGTGCTTCCCTCACCGTATACATAGCATGGCATTCCTTGGTGATGATGCACTTACAACACAATCAAGTTGTGTTGGGGTGAACAATGTCTTTTTCACCACAATTGACCTTTGGATTATGATGAAAGGGATCACTTTTAGAGCCTTTCACATCCAATTCCATTTTTTTCAAAAAACTTGTTAAGTTCCAATATCATGGATATTGCCTTCTCCATAGTCATGGAATTTTCTGGAAGATCATTCCTTTGCACACTCAAAGCATCATTAGTTTTCTTTGGTTCCCACTTATGAGTACGTTTAGGAACAACCAGAACCTTCTTCCCATTACTCTCTTCAAGATTTCTCGGAAGAGAATTGGATTGACTATTCTTTTTCAAGTTATTCTTTCTCCAATTGGGAGCATCGGATCTTGTCTTCGTCTTTACGAAGTTATCCTTTTGATAACCATTACGATTGTGAAAAGACTTCGTATGACGTTTATAGGCAAATCTAGGTTTATCACAACAACGATTCCTTTGCCTAAAGGTTGGAAAGTTACAACCTGTAATGTTAAGGGGATTAGCCTTAACATATGATCTTGGTTTCACAACTTTTTGTGATGCCCAAACAAGAACATCATGAAGTTTCTTATTCCTTATACGAAAACGACATCTCCTTTTTAGGTGACCTTTATTTCCGCAATAGTGGCAAACATAAGGAATGTTCTTACCTCGATCCGCATGTGCTGACTTTGGAGGTTTATATTCTTTGCTCTTTCGAACCTTAATTTCCGGTGAAGGTATTTCACTTTTGCCATCATTGGAAACCTTTTGTTGATAAGAATCACTAGCCTTGACAAATTTTACCTCTTTGCTAATACTTGGAGCATCTATTCCCTTATAGCCCAATCCTCATGTATCACGATGATTTTTACTTGCTCCTAGCATAGTCGTTAATTTTCTTGAACTAGTATTGAACTCATCTTCCAACATCTTGATTTTATCAAGAGCAGCAGCTAAATCAGCCTCAAGGCGTTTTTCTCGAGTGAGACAAGCACTTTCTCTGTCATCAAAACTAATTTTTTGAGAGTTAAACCTTGCTTCATATTCTGCAAGTTTCTCTTCCAACAAAAAGTACTTTGATAAAGATTATCACATTCAAGTGACTTCATACGTAGGTTTTCCTCAGAATCCTTGAGGATCGATTCGTTAGAACGATTCGAAAAATAAACACCGGCGTAACATCTTCTCAATTTCTTGTTTTCTCGACAGAGATGAGTCAGAAGAGGTGTGACATGAGAAGTTGTAATCTTCTTCATTTTCCATGAATCCAAAAACTTAACATACTCTGAGATTTCCTCATCAACATCTTTATCAATATCTGAATCACCTTCATCAGAAAGTTCATCCAACTGTTCTTCTAGGAGAGTTTCCCAATCAACAGTTTTTACATCAAGAGAATGTCTGGATATTGACTTAGATGTGACAGTTCTCTCAGGTGAATCCAAGCTTTTAGAATCATCTGGTAATTTCTGAACTGGTACATTATTAGAGATAGACTCGTCCATAATCATATCGCTAAAAACACAGACTGATAAGGTCTTTAACGTGTTTGCCTGTTATGATACCAATTGAAAAAGCGAGGGTCTAACAACACCACCCAATATTTCGATTAGAAATCTGTATGGACTAACTCCGAAGTACTTTCTAGAGAATCAACTAGATAGTCAGACTCAATCTAGGCAAAAGTATCTCAAGGAGTTAATATCTCTCTCTTGTTTTGATTTACTCGAGCTAATAGAAATCAACGAGTCTTTAATCAAACACAGGGAATAACTTGGATGGTACCAAAGACCAATATCCAAGGATCAATCAATATCAATCAACAACCGAAGGTCGGATTTCCAATTGATTGATTCAAACGCACAACCTGTATTATATAATTATATAAACAAATATAATGCGGAAATAGAAATAACACAAACACCAGAATTTTTGTTAACGAGGAAACCGAAAATGCATAAAACCCCCGGGATTTAGTCCAGATTGAACACACACTGTATTAAGACGCTACAGACACTAGCTTACTCCAAGCTAACTTCGGACTGGACTGTATTTGAACCCCAATTAGTCTCCCACTGATCCAAGGTGCAGTTGTACTCCCTATGCCTCTGATCCCAATAGGATATTGCACACTTGATTCCCTTAGCTGATCTCACCCATAACTAAGAGTTGCTACGACCCAAAATCGCAGGCTTTGACAATAAGTAAATCTGTCCCCCACAGACAAGTCTATCAAAGGATCAATTTGTCTCCCACAGATAAACCCTAAAGGTTTTGTTCCGTCTTTTGATAATCAAGGTGAACAGGAACCAATTGATAATCCGGTCTTATATTCCCGAAGAACAGCCTAGAGTTATCAACCACCTCACAACAATATTAATTGTATGGTAGCGAAACAAGATGTTGCGGAATCACAAACAATGAGACGAAGATGTTTGTGATTACTTTTTATATCTTGCCTATCGGAGATATCAATATCAAGCCAATCAATCTGATTGTACTCGTACGATAGAAGATGCAAGATCAGATCACGCAACTACGATAAAAGTAGTATCGGTCTAGCTTGACAATTCCAATGAAGTCTTTAAGTTGTTAACCTGGTTTTAGAAGAATAAAACCAAAGGTTAAAGGAGAATCGACTCTAGCACGCAAACTAGTATGACAAGTAAGGTGTGGGGATTAGTTTTCCACAATACTAGATGTCTACTTTATATAGTCTTTCAAATCAGGGTTTGTAATCAATGTTAGCTTAGTAACAAAGCATTCAATACTCACCGTTAGATGAAAACCTGATTTAGATTCAAGCTAATATTTATCAACCGTTAGATCGAAAAACTTAGCTTGTTACACACACTTGACAATGCACGCTTCTAGGTTTGTTAACCTACCCAAACGTATGCACTTGTTGGTTCAACAATAGTTAACCACAAGGTTAGCCATATGAGCATTTCATATCAACCACGTTCTTCTTCACCATAACTAGTTCCAATGACTTCAAATGAACTAGTTAGAGAGTTGTTCAATTGCAAGGAAATCTCATGTACTACGCAAGACACAATTGAAGCAAAAATGATTTGATTCACTTGAATAGGTTCATGAACTTTTATAGCCACGGTTTGCAAACTGCATTCCTTAGTCCTTTTAAGTTTAAGTTCAAAAATCATCTTCAGATATATAACCTTCTCAAGTTCTAAAACTAGGTTCGCGTACTTAGTTACCGGGAAGAGTTTACAAACTCCAGCAGAAATTCTCGGGTTTGAGAACTTCGCCGGTTCGCGGACTGAGTTTGCGGACTTAGCTTCATGCAAGTAGTTTTTCAACTCCATCAGAAATTCTCGGGTTTGAGAACTTCGGCAGTTCGCGGACTTGGCTCACGCCATTCTTCCGGTTCTCTTGATCAACAAGGTTCGCAAACTTTGGTTCAAGGAATAGGACTTATACATAAATGTGTTTCCACAACAATGCTTATGTCCACCATTGGTTATGTAATCTAAACTCTCATTCCAATCATTAAAACATTCTTAGAGGACGTTATACAGTTGTTACACCATTTCTCGTCAAAGCAATTTTCAAGATTCTTGAAACATATCATGACTTTCATCACATGGTAAAGATAAACTTGATCAAAGTGAAAAGCTTACCAACACATATTTCGAGATATAGATAGGCGAGGTATACTCGGATCGAAATACCAAATGTGTATAATCCAAGTCTACATATATAGCATACGACTTCTTGTCTCAAAGAGTATGAGATATAGTAGATAGACGCTTGAGTGACAGATAAGTTCAAGTCTTCACATACCTTTTTATCGAGAAGTTCCACCGGTTCCTTGAGTAGTTCTTCTACTTGTATGATGAATCACCATGAAGTCCTTGAGCTCAAATACACTTTCTATCCTAGTCCGAGACTTAGCTATAATAGACTAGAAATCAATACTTATAGTTTTGATCACTAACATTGACAAAAATGCTTGAGATAGAAACACATGCGAGTTCGACCGAGCAATGCTCTAACAACTATAACTATTAATATGGAAGACTAACTACCATCCTGATTATGATATGGGCCACTGTAGGTACATGACATTGTGTTGATATTTTGGTTCTTTTTTTTTATATATAAGAAAGAAAAGACGAAAAATATTTACCTAAAAGCAAAAACACTGGGATTAGAACAAACAAGCTTTAATTAATTTACAACAAAGTAATATCCGCTGATCATCTCTATTAAAAAATATCTAAGACCCTGATTATTACTAAAAGTTCCCTCACTAGAACAACAAATATCGTGTGTTTGCTCTATCAACAAAAATCAGCATAAGTCGACTTTTCCTACTATCTATATTGCTGGGAAAATAGAATATGGTTCAAGATTTCGTCGGCCGGAATCCTATACCGAAGATTTATTCCTACTGTTATTTTCTAAGGCCTGATTATACTTATTACTTTAATTCCCTCAGCCATCTCAAAAATGAGCAAGAAACCAAGAAAAAAGTTAAATTGATAGGTGTCTAAAACACCTAATTTACTATGTAGTAGTTATGCTTTCTTTGCTATTTTTTCTTGTGAATTTTGTATTTTACGTTTGTTTTGAGTGTTTTAGGTATTTTGGAGTCGCACGGAGAAAAAGAACAAGAAATCACCCAAATTGAGCCGAAAGGGAAAAAAGGAAATTTCATGGGCGAACACTATCTGGAGCCAGTTAAGGATAAGGGACAACTCTTTTGGAGGTGTATTAAATACAGACCAGCTGAGGCTAAGGGGGTGCCAGCTGGGTGGTTCTACAGTTGGGTGTCTAAATCCCGCCTATCCTAAATACGAGAGACATCGTCTTTCGTTCACAATCCCTCTTTCACCTAAAATTAAAGCAACGGCTGCTGCTACTGGAACCGAGTTGAGAGAAATTGAAGCCATTGCTGTTGAGTCAAGACTGATTTAAGAAGAATTGATGAGATGTGGTGGTGGTTGGTGTTGTTGATTCGAGCAAGACATAGACATGAATTAGATAACAGATGGATGGATTTAGAAATTAGGGTTGGTGTTCTCGAAGAAACAAAAAGGAATCTGGATTGGAAGAAGAAATTGGAGAAGAAGAAGAATCAGAGATGGGTTTCGAAGAATAGAAATGGGTATCTGCAGATGGGTTTGAATTGGTTTATGTTGAATCGATTGATGATGCTGAGAAGAAATTGGGGATCTCTGTTGAATAAAGAAGATGAGTTTGTCTCTGAAACGATGGGTGAAGTTTTAAATGGGTTGTAGACGAAAATAGAAGCTGGGTTTGGGTTGCCGCTAAGAAGTTCAGATGGATTCAAGAGTTGCAGGCGAGTTTGAATGGATTTTGGTGTTCGAGGTGCTGTAAAGATTACAGAGAAGATAATAGGTCTGTTGATCTGAATTTGTTTGAAGACAAGAAGAAGCTGCTGAGAATGGGTTATGTTTTGATGATGTAGAATGAGTTAAACGTAGGTGTTTGCAATTGAAACAGGGGGGTTCGAGTGATATGAACTGAAGCTGTAGTGAATCGAAAATACATAAAGAGAAGAACAGAAGGGGATCTCGTTATTGCTGAAGTAGAAGATGAATGATTTGATTGTGGTAGATGAGTGTTAGGATTGTGACAGGTGAAGACTAAAATAATGGCCTGAAAAATGGTCGGAAAACATCCAGAAACAGGGGAGACTCTGCTGAAATCATTTCTCAACTGAGTCAACTCAATACTGGCCGATGAGCGATTCAACCCAAGCAAGTAAGACCAGTCAGCTGAGTTATCATCTGACTCGTTGCTGACTCAATGACTGACTCTCTTTTCCCTTGACTCCATTGACTACCAACGACCGTTAGTTTGACCGTTCACTTTAACGGCATCAGACGGTATATTCCTCCGGTGACCGGCAGTGATACTCAGGTGGACGTCGGTGACTTTTCCGGCCGAATTCCGGTGATTCCAGGATTTTCCCGGCGATCAAAATAACAGATTTTTGTATGAGTTTCTCTCATGGGGTGTGAAGACCTAGAATTGGAATGGGTTTGAGGAATTGGTCTTGAATTTGGAAGGAGAAGGTGGAAGAGTTTTACAAAAACAAGGATTTGGAATTTGATCTACAAAAGGAAAGGGATTCTATTCCTAAGAGGATTGCAAGGATATTGAAGCTTATAAATAGAGAAGTTCTCCACATACTTATACACACCTCTCTACACACACAACACTTGTGTTTTTGCTTGCTTTCAAAAAAATTCTTTTAATTATTTGTGTGAATTTCAAAAACATGAGTAGCTAATTTTCTTATTGATTGAGGATGAATTCCTAGTTCTTAACACATGATTTGAGTTTTTGTTTTAAATCTACTTTGAAGTTTTTCACATGATTATCGTTTGTTTTTACTAATAGGAATGTTTATAGATTCATGGTTGATTGATAGGTCGTTTAGGATGCATACTAAATTTATTTGTTAATTGATCTAAAGCTAGTGAAAGTTAGGGGATAAGTAATCGTTTCTTGACTCTTTACACAAGTGGAAAACACGAGACCTTGCGGAGGGATTCCATGGAGCAATTGTGTGTGAAAACAACGTTAGCAAGTAGACCTTGAGCTAAGAGTCTAATTACTAATATCAACCTAATAAATTCATAAATCTTAATGCGTTTAACTAAATTACATCTTGAGTGAGCTACTACTAGGTGGTTTGGTGAATATAATCCGGTAGTCGAGAACTTCCGTATCCGGTGATACTAGGGATTTAGGGGTTTAGCACTGAGATAATTGCTTTACCTACGGTTGGTGATAACCTGTGACTAATAAATAGTGGAAAAGAACATAACTTGATTTATTGTTTTGCAACGAAGAAGGATTTCTTGATCTAATCTCTCTTATTGATTTCAACTTAAACTTTTAATTGCTCTATTTACTTTCTTTTGTTTTTAAAATCTAAAACCAATCCCCCCCCCCTTTTTGTGACAACTAAACAAGTAAAACCTCTTGCTCCTCGTGGGAACGAACTTGACTACACTATATTACTTGTTAATTAGGTTGAAAAATATTAATTAATTTGTTGTTGCCCAAATTTACCATCGAACCCGTGGAATCCATGGAGATACTGCCCAAGTCCGCCCAAGTTATGTTTCTCGGGCTCCGCGGGTTCCTCGAGTTGGCCCAAGTTTCGTTGGACATACGAGTTTGTTAATAAGATAATAACAAATTTTAGTAATAATAAGATTCAATTGCTGCATTTATCTCAAATTTCCAAATAGCCGAAGATTATTTATAATAATATAATCTTTTTCATATTGAATGATTAATGAGATAAATATAATTTATATTTTCATTATTAGATTTGAAGTTAATATCTAAAATTACTCTAAATAGATAATAATGTCAATTATAAAAATAGTTTAATATATAGTTCTTCGGGTTGGGCGGGTTGTTTGGGTTAGAAATATTTGTGTCCATGCATGCCCAAATTTAACTTGGGTTTATAAAATTTATGCCCAAAATTTTAAAATACGTTGCCCATGTCCACCCAACTTACCAAGTCTCACCCCTTAAACTTAAAGCCCATGTGAGTGTGCTTGGGTCTGCCTTTAACTTGGGCCTTATAGAAATGGTTGTTCTTGTGGGGGTATTAAATGTGATATTTTGCAATCTTGTCTAGGGATGCACATGGGTCGGGTTGGGTCGGGTTTGGCCTCACCCACTACCCGACCCACTGCTAGTGGGTAATTGAACTTTTCACCCGCAACCGACCCACCATAACAATGGGTCGCTTTTCACCCGACCCACAATAAGGCGGGTTGGGTCGGGTCGGGTGGTGGGTTACCCGTCATATTTTATATCTTGCGGGAAATTGAAATCAATTTCAAATGAATCCCTAGCTTTATTTAGAAAGTCAAGAACAATCAACAATACATAGAGTTCAACTAGTTGGGAACAAGTTTTAAGTTGATTCATACCTTCAGTTCACTAATCAAGATTCAAGAACAACGAATTGACGAAGGAAGAAGAGTCTCCGTGACTCTGTCTCTGAGAAGGAGAGAAGAAGAGGCCGAAGTGATAGGTGTGGGCTGCGAGTGCGATGCTTAGTTAGGGTTAGGTATTTTATTTTTTCAATCCAATGGCTGAGATTCATTATAGGATAGAAAATCTAAGGGGTAGCATGATAGGGAATATTGGGCGGGTTGGTGGGTCGGGTCGGGTGAAGGAAGTTCCTACCCGCAACCGACCCAACATACGGTGGGTTTTCACGTGCCTCACCCATAGTCGACCCATACCTAGATGGGTCGGTTCGGATACGGGTATTTTTCGACGGGTGTGGGTCGGGTCGGCGGGTCGAGTCGGTTATGTGCAGCCCTAACCTTGTCAGTTCATAGTTGAATCATTTTACCGTATTCACAGCGGATTTTGATCACATTGATCGAACCTCTTAAAAGGTCTGTGTAGTGTGTGTAGTTGTGTGATTAATTTCATTTTACTCTGTGCTTTAATTAGCTATTGCATGTTGTATCCCTGGCTTGAAAAACAACCGTCTTTTCAGGAAAAAAACAGTCGCTAAAAACGGTCATCGCCATGCAGCCTGACTGGAGGAGACAATAGTAGTTTTAGGCTGGGAGATAGCCACCACCCACCCAAAATAAAAAGAGGCCCGAGTAAATTTTCGCAATTTCCACGGAGTAACATAACGAGGAGTCACTATCTTCACAGGGGAGGAAATGCAATATAGCCAAGAGCAGAAGTTAGAACCATAACCAAGATAAGGAAAGCTGTTGACGCCACAAATTCAAAGGATGAGGAATGAGGATCAGATTTCATCACCAACAAGGAGAAGGTAGGCCAATACATTCGTGGTTCAATTAAAAAGTACCGCTGTGCATCACCAAAAACCTGACCCAATACATCAAGCTAGACCTACGCACTTTTGTAGAGTCCTTTTCTGTGGTCTACAGTGTTTGTAAGCTTGCCAAAACATTTCGGCACTTAATTTTTCTCTGTTCACACTTGAGAATCAATTATAGGAAAAGTCATTTTTAGTAAATAAGAAACGAGGTGGTAGATAAGTGGTTCCAACGTATTCTTCATTTTCCTCTGTGAGGTCAGTGAACTCGTCATCACCAATAATGCCACGATTTATAAAGGCTGATACAATCTCAAGTTCTTAAACTATCATAACCGTTGAATCGGCTAAATGGTATCAGCCCCCGGTAATAATGCAGCCAATTTGAACTTTTGATACCCATTTAGATATTACACTATGAACCCTACTATACTATGGGGAAAATTTCCCAAATTTTTATTGTTAAAATTCTCATGAAATATGATTTTAAGTTGACTATGAAATCCATACGTCTGTCCGTGTGTTACACATACTGCATTGAGCCTCCAATCAACTGTGTTACTGGAATTTGCCACGGTGGATTTGAAGTAAGTAACAAACTTTCAGTAGAAAAATACTTGTTCATTTCAAATTTTAAAGACAAGCCTGCACCTAGAATTCCAGACTGTATGGAATATGCTACCAGTAAAATCCATATGCATATAACGAGCACGCTTAGTAGATAAAATAAGATTAAAAAACAGTTAAAGTTCTGATTAGAAAAATTGCTGCATGCTTTAACAGCTAATCTATTCAAGTTTGGTGAGAATGAGATCACGGAATTTGTCTCTAGTTGAAACAACAGATTCGCTATGGTCACAGAATGAAAGGAGGTACACCCATGTGCTGGGCTCTTGCCGTGAATTATCCGTGGGTCTGGGATTTATCTTTCTTCCCAAGTATAAGAATTATTAATGTGCGCTAAAACATTCGTCATGCACAATTCAAACAAGCGAAAGATCACGTCCAAACTTTATTTGGATTAATATTTGACTGGGGTACCTGAAAATTAAGGAATGGCAGTGTAGTACTTTGGCGAAAGCTAAGTCACTGACCCCTTCGCAGAAGAACCTGGCCCGACCGCTAAGTCATCGAGCCTAATTAAGACCTTCGCTCGTAGGGAAGGAACATTAATCAAATACCCCTAGCCAGTAAAATTTTGTATAGCGCTTGCTCTCTGCCTAATCTTTCTTTCCTAACTAAAAACAAAAGGAACATTAATCAAATGCCCCTAGAATATAAGGCCTTCGCAAATATTCCTGCCCATTTAATTAAAATACTTCTTAGGGGTATTGTTTAAGCGGATAATGAAAATGAACTAATATTTTTTTTGATATTGAAAACGAACCAGTACGTTCTTGACGCATGAAAACGTCAATCCAACCTCCTCCGGAGGTTGAATTGATTTAATATAATTTTAGATGTGCCAAAAATTATATCCTAATAACTTAAAATATACCCTTTAGGGATATTTGTGAAGACCCCTAAAAAGGAGGTGTATTTATTCAATCTCCACAAAAATAAAATAAAACGGATAACAAACATGTTTAGTAACGAAATCTGCTACATGAACATTTTGAGTTCGAGTCTGACCGTTGAGTAACTCTTACTAAAAGCGATGCCCTTCTATACTACAATCTTATCTATTGTTCAACTCATTCTTGCTCAAATGAAAAATATTAAAAATTGAGCCACTTGCATCCTCACTTCCGGTGACTTGTGAGTTTTCAACCATTCATTCTCCTAACTTGCCTGATATTTTGCTTAATCAGTTTTTCGTTCAGAGACGATTAGAATGTTCATGTAGGAGCGTATATGGACGTAATCCCTAACATGACTCTTATAAGTACTTACTATACGAGTATGTAACCTCTATTAGTAGTTCTAGAAGAAAAATGCTTTTGAGATTCCAATTTATACTGCATGATAAGAAAAACCAGCAGCTAGTACCAACTACTTGTTGACTATAGAGATCCATCCACACATCACTAAAAACTTAAACTCACAAAAATACAAACAACTTTCAAAGAAATTTCGTGGTGCCTACATTTGTGGAAAATTGAACTCCCTCTTCATATCTATAAATGAGTGTCGGCTCCCAACTAAACCTCTCTGTCTCACCATTTTTATCCATCTCCTATTCCTCAGAATCCTCTGCTGGTACCGTTTGAGTCTGCGAGATGGATCGTACACTCCATGAAGCAGCTGTTAGTGGGGACGTTTTGACCTTTCTCAATCTTGTTGGAGAAAATGATGAGAATCTTATCGAACAAAGCACGTACAACTCCATGAACACTGTGTTACACTTAGCTTCAAGATTTGGGCACAGCCAATTAGTACAGGAAATCATCAAGTTAAGATGGGAACTGGTTTTGAAGGAGAATGAAAATATGGAAACTCCATTACATGAAGCATGTAGAGGAGGGCATCTAGATGTTGCCAAGATTTTATTAGAGACTGATCCTTCTGTGGTTTCCAAAGTTAACCGGGAATATGAGAGTGTCTTATTTGTTGCATGTGAACGTGGGAGAGTGGAGATTGTGAAGCATCTATTGATGAATTATGCATGGTTGATTGGATTGGAAGAAGATGGATTAACAACTTCGTTGCATGTTGCGGCTGCCGGAGGTCATTTAGGTACCCACTACTAGCACTAAATTTAAATACCAGGAGGATTACCATCTTAGTTTATTGAATTTTCAGCAGGTCTATCATTTTTACCAAAATTCGTTTCGAAACGCCATCTAAAATTCCTATTCTACCTTTAGAGTTTAGCTTCATAATCATGATGGTCAATTATCTTCTGTATAGTGAGAAGATATTTCGGCTAAAAAGATGAGGCTTTTGGTTATAACCCAGTAAATCTTACAGTGTACCACTTGCTAAATCCTTCACATTTCTTAATCAAAAGCTTTTGAGTTGGTCTTGGCCTAATCTAAATTCTAACGCGTGGACTGCTACCACGCGGTAAGTAGTATCATTGTCAGCTTGATTAGGCTATAATCAAGTATAAATCATTGAAAACATGCTTCAGCAATGCAATTATTGGAGTACCGATTGAGCCTTTTGTGTTTTGATTTTTCTACTCTTTCTAATAGAATAGATTAAAGAGCTAAGGGTTCCAATGACATTCTCTGTAACCCCCAATAATTGACATAGGGTAAACGTATGTGGCATCAGTTGCCTCCACTTACCAATTAACTCAGAAGTTTTCCAAGTAAATTTAGGATTTTATACTATGGGTGAACCTACTTCTTTGTAGGATACTAATAATCTTCTTAATTTAATTTTGGTTTGCATCAAAAGAGGAAAAACTGACTGATTACTTTTTATTATAACAGAAATTGTCAAGGAAATATTACAAGTTCAACCAGCATTTGCATGGAAAAGGGATTCACAAGGATGCTCACCCTTGCACATAGCTTGTAGCAAAGGACATCTAGGCATAACAAGAGAAATCCTGAAGGTGGATGAAGACCTTTCTTCATTACAGGATAATGAAGGAAGAACTCCACTTCATTGGTCTGCAATCAAAGGTCGAGTTAATATCATTGATGAAATCATCTCAACGAGTCTTCAATCGGCTGAGATGATAACGACATCAGGCGAAACTGTCTTACATTTAGGTGTGAAGAATAACCAATTCGATGCGATTAAGTACTTGGTTGAAACCTTAAACATCACCAACATGGTTAACTTACCCGACAATGATGGCAACACCATTTTACATATCGCGTCGGCTGCCAAACTCACCACTGTAAGAAAACCTGAAACTGGAACAGAATTATCCATGTTATTTAAGATTTTGTTCATTAGTTTTGTCAGTAAACGAGAATTAGATAATCAACCGAACAAAAATGCATTATTCTGTTTTTGAGTATCCTATTTTTTGTCCAATGTGTTCAATGTACATGTGGGTGTACGGAACTGATGCAGAAACAACAAATTGGCCATTGACATACTGTTTGAAAACTGGAGTTTGGAGAGAACTTCAACTGCATATTAAATTTATAATGATAGTACAAATATCCTGCTACAGTCACTAAGATCTTACAATTTTGTTTCTGATTATCAACTTACTCTTACTTTCCATGTGTATAAACACAGATGGTTACATACCTGGTAAACAAGTCAGGTGTTGATGTAAATGCTCTTAATCGAAGGGGATTCACACCTCTAGATGTCGTTGAAAAAGATGTGAGCAACTCAGGTGCGCTGCTGCTTATTCCAACGTTAAAAGAGGCTGGAGCCAAAAACAGCGATGAATTGCCAACAAAATCACCTGAAATACGACGAGTTAATAATACAGTTTCTGCAAGATCAATTGAGAAAATTTTCAGAGCACCATCTTGGTGGTCAAAGAAAACTCTTGATTCTTCACCTAAAACTCATCACAAGAGAAAGTGTCACACTCACAGAAGAGAAAAGCAACTTGCACTCCACAATGAAGGTATTCTGAATGCTCGAAACACAGTAACTCTGGTGGCTGTTCTAATAGCAACTGTAACATTTGCTGCTGGAATCAATCCCCCAGGAGGCGTATACCAAGACGGTGTTTTGATGGGAAAGGCAATTATGGGGAAGACAACTCCTTTCAAGGTCTTCATGTTCTGCAACAATGTGGCTTTGTTTTCATCAATCGGAATCGCTATTGTTCTTGTTAGTGTCATCCCTTTTCGGCGTAAAACAATGATGAAACTGTTGGTTGTGACACACAAAATCATGTGGGTTTCTGCTTCATTCATGGCAGCCGCTTATATTGCAGCAGCGTTTGTTATTACAAGGAAGGGAAAGGGATCAAATTGGATGTTGGTCTCTGTGGTATCAATTGGAGCAGGATCTCTGTTGTCTATTTCTATGGGTCTTGGGGTTATTTTGGTACAACACTGGCTCAGAAAATGGGAGTGGAGAAGATTGAGGGAGAAGAGAAAAGAAACTCCAAACAGTAGTGTAAGTAGTCAGTTGCGCAACACCAGGAAAATGCGTAGTCCCCACTCTACCAACTCTGACGTAGACAGCTCCGAAAGCCAAGGATTCATGGTTTACTGAGTGGGTGAACCTGCAAAACCGTGAGACACAGTTTAGTTAGATAAATAGCTGTATAACCTATAGATCTACGATATCTTGAAGTCCTCTTCTTGTATTTCACTGCCACAATAGAGTACCCTATGCAGATATATTTTGCTAATCAGTTTAATGGTTTAGTTTCGTACAACCTACTGTGGAAGAGTCAAATTTGTGTACATTCAGATACAATAAGATATTGACGCAAGTAACAAAAGATAACAATATATATAAAAGTATAAAGAAAAGCATTTTACCTCTGATTGTACTTCAATCTTTTGAAGTTCACAGACAAAATCTTCTGACATCCTTATGGTTGAGCAGTAAGGATAAGAAGTGCTTGTAGAGACATCTTTCGTCGCAACACCTTAAAACATCTTATTTCTTAATTCGACAACTATCAAACTGTAAGCTGTTTGGTAACCTGTTTCACTACACAAGTCAAAGCTACTGATCTCTGTCATCAAGACAAGAAGTCAAGAAGTGCTCCAAACATTCAGAATTGTATATTTTAGAACTATTATGCAAACTATAAATTTCTTATTCAAACAGAATTAAACCATTTGCTGCTCAAAGAATTGATCAGAGAACATAAATCAATGAACATATATAATAAGAATTACGAATACAACAACTGACAGAGATTACAAATCCAACCATGAAACTACACGTTGCACATTTTCTTCGTTTCGACGATATTCCTGTGGCAAACTATGTCAATAAATTTACTTGTATGGGTGCCCAGTACTGAAGAGCACATTAACTTTTAGTCGAGGCTGCAGGATTGCCAGTCGAATAAGACAATCGATCTGTGTTGAATTCATGGTTAGACTGATCTCCACGTGCGTGTTGAATAAAATCCCCAGAGGACATATGGGATCCATGACAAGCACAAACAATCTTCACTTGATTTTTGTCATACCTGTAGGCAACCCCAGAGATAGTTTTGCCATTTGGTCCAGGACCCGTAGTGGACACCCATGGTAAATTAGGGTGGGATCCAGATCCACCAAATCTCAAACCTGGAGCAATACCTGGTCTTATAGCCGAACCTTCGGGAGGGAAACCTTCCACCCCCGGTTGAGATGCTGCATTGGCCCTCACACTCGCACCATTTTCATTCACATCATGTCGTGCTTGAGAAGAGGAAGATGAACCGCCTTCTTCTACTACAATAGGCTGTTTACCACCTTGCGCCAACTCAACTGTCTTTCTTTCATCTGTTAAAATTTCTGAAGAACCCTGAGGAGGTCTCTCGACAATAGCTGCATCCAAGATAGTAAAAAAAAAAAAACTTAAATGTATCAGAATCTATACAAGAGAGCAGTAGTGCTAACTTAATTTACTAAGGTGTCACTAACCAAGTCAATATCCTTGGAAGCAACAAAAATAAATCGATGAGAATCTTTTTCGATCACCCAATACAGAAACTGATTTTACCATGTAAAAGGGAAAGGTCATGAAAACATTTTCAAGCCACTAATTCCTATGAGATGACGACACTATTACGTTTCAATGAGTACTACATTGCACGTATTTAACGAATACAGATGATATAAGTCACAACCACCCAAACTACCCATGCCATCTACAGTAACAAACACAATTCTAAAATTTTCATGGCATTCACAACACCAAAAGCAAACAGTTCTTACCAGGCGTCTCAACATGTTGAACTTCACTCTCATGCTTCTTCAAGCAATTTATCTCCTCGAACGCCAATTTCCTTTTACCATTACTAGCCTCTAACCACGATTTCTGTTCCATCTCAACACAATCAGCTTTCTCTTCCTCAGCAACTCCTTTCAACTTATTATCATTTCCACCCCAAAGTCCTTCATACTTGATAAATTTCGCATCATTTCTCTCCGTCGATACCTCAGTATCCCCAACAGAAGACTCCGGCTTCCCCCCAAGATTTGTAAAAAAGTTCTCCGGCACCTCTTTCTCTTTCACAGAATCATCAGTCACATCATTTGGTTTGGAATCTTTGGATTCATTATCTGATTCGTCAATTTCAATAATTTCTTTCTTGACATCATTATCCACGGAATTACCACCATCTTTGCTGTTCTTTTCTTTATCAACTGATCCACCACCACCACCACAAGGTAGTCCTAAGCTTAACTCAATCCCATTTCCATCCTCCATTTATAGAAAATCAAATTTAAAACCTGAAAATGTTGCCTATGAACTAACAATTACAAAACATAATACCTGCACAAAATCAAAACCAAATTGAGACTGAATTATTCAGAAAAATTACTAATCCTGAAGATAATATGATGAAATTAGGGATCGATCTTGAATTTAACTTCAAAATTGGAGTAAATGATAATGAGATTTACGTACCTGTATAGAGGAAAGCTGAAAATGATTGTGCAAAACTAATGAAGAAGAAATTGAATCATCATGTTTAGTAAGATGGAAGCTGAGAGAAGCCCTAATTTGGAGAATAAGGACAGATTATCAGATGGTTTGCAACCGTAATAATCTAGGTAGGAGCGACCTGGTTCTTCTTTTGTTTGTAAAGTTGGTGCTGGACTTATGACCAAGATCTGGCCCACAGGTATCAACCGTTGATATGTATTTGCAATTCTTTTTTTGTGATATGGACGGACTTGAACTTGAGACCTTCAATGAGCTAGGCTAATTATTAGATGGTCAACAGTCCGGCGGTTTGCTGGTTGGCATGCTCTCTCCCTACTAGGAGATAGGAGTTCAAATCTCGTAATTGCCAGAATTATCTCCTTGAAGAGTTAAGGATGTAGTCCAAGATAATTATCCCAAACCGATCTAGATAACCAGCAGAAATATTTGTGATATCAGCCCATGTTTTCGTTTCTACTCCAAGGCCGCTTATTTCCCACCCGATAATAGGTGCAAAAGCTCATTTATCTCCTTCATTTTTTGGTGTTGAATTTATCTAGAGTGATTTTAGGTGTACCTCAGATTTTATATGAAAATCGTGACACTTGCCAATGATACAGTTAAATTTTATAGTTCTTGTGGCGATCTTTTGGTTTCTTCTTTTTATAAGAAAGAAAAGAGCAAAAATATGTACAAGGTGTACCCAAAGACAAAATCATAGGGCTTAGAAAAAGTAAGTTTCAATTTACAACAGAACAATGTTCTCAAATCCTTTCTATTAAAAAATATCTAAGACCCTAATTATTACTAAAAATGCCCTCACTAGAACACCAAATGACGTGTGTTAGTGTTATTAACAAAATCAGCACATCTCGGCCTTTCCTTTTATCTATAATGCTGGAAAAATGGAATAAAGTTCATGATTTCGTCGCCCGGAATCCCCTGTTCCACATGATTTCCTGTTTTAAGACCTAATTATACCATTACTTTAATTTTCTCTACCATCTCAAAAATGAACAAGAACCAAAAACAGAAGTCAAAATAACAACTAAAACGACTTTGATAGCCACTTATCCTTCTTTCCTGTCTTCTGAAAAATTAGGACTATTCATACTTCTCCAACCCTTATTTTCTCGCAATAATATAAATATATGCATGGAATTGATGGGAGGATACATTTTGATGATTGATACTTGACAAGTGTATTATTGTGAAGTTTGTAACTAACTTAAATTCTTGAAACTTTCCTAGAAGAAAGATTGGGTTTGTAAATTCTGGTTGAGCTAACTTTATGTAAAGTGAAAACTATGAATAATTTAGAAAACCTATAATTTATCCCCCTAAGGTATACCGTGATGAGATGTGACGACATTTTCCCACCGGTCAATAACATGGGAAGCCGTGAAAATTTAGCTACAAGTGGACTCGCACAAGCATTAACGTAAGATGTAAGACTATTTGGTTATTATAGCATTACAAGTTGCAACTCCTTCCTCGTTACATCTTAGATAAAGAACTTCTTGACTCCACTCTTCCGAAAGACCATAATCAATGCAAAGAGACAAACTTCTAAATTGGAGGAAAGGATTTGGAGATCACTTGTAATAGATTAACCCTTGACCAAAAATTAACAAACAAAAATCATGAGTTTAAATATTACCGGATAGTGAGTTGTGATATAATCCATTTCCCCATGTTCGATCGAAGATCTTTAACATTTTTGATTGACGTGGGAACCAACCACACCCCGAAAACGTTTTTGCCGGCTTTTGCAAAATGTCAATATATACAACTATCTTGCAGGGGGACTTCAACGCAACTAGAAATGCGAGAGCACCATTCTCGGAGGAAATACATGACCTTCGAAGATGGTGGATTGGTCACTGGTGTCTTGCAGGGGACTTCAGTGCAACTAGGAATGAAGATGAAAGGAATAGACCAGGTGGTGTTATTAGAAATAGAGACTTCCGGAACCATTGCTTTGCCCTTGTGATCAATAAGCCCATCTATGTTGATCATGTTGATGAAGTGTTGGGTTTGGGCCGAAGTGACTTGTTTTCCTCTTGGCAAGTGATGTCGTTGAAATCTCCCATTAACATCCACGGAAGATCATGTGAAGGAATTAAGTTGTCAAAATTAGACCAAAATTCCTTCATTACCGGTTGATTAGGAGGACCATATATATCAGTGAATATCCAAGGGTTATGTGTAAAATCAGACAAGACATAAATATGGATGATATTTTGATTTGCCACAATGACTTGGATTTTCATGTGCTTGCCACATCAGGCATAGCCCTCCTTTCTTCCTTTACATGGGATAACAAAGCAATCATGATAACTAAATAAGAACAAAGATTATGCAGAGTTACACTACTATCTAGAGTTTCTGCTAAAAACAGTAAAGAAGGTTGGATAGTACATGTATACTCACATAGTTTTTGAAATGTCAAAGAGTTGTTAATGGCTTGACAGTTCCAAGATAGGTGATTCATAATTGGTGCGAGTGTTGTTCCTTTCCAACAACTCGCTTGCCTTTGTCTCTAGGTTGTTCAGATGCTTCATTCTCCTCATCAAAAGATAGTTGCCATGCTGGTTTGGTTTGGTTGGGTTGGATATCAGAAGTGAATGAATTTGGTTTATGAGGGTGAATGGTGTTATCTGGGTGGAGGAATCTAGTGGATCTGGTCTTACGTGTCCTGCTTGTTGAAACCTCAAACTAAGATAGAGGCTCTCTGGTAGATTGGGGAAGGAGAGAGGGGACCTACACATACTTTCTTATTTTAGGTGGTGGCGGTGGAGCTGCAACTCTGGAGTTGGAGATATGTTGAGGTGACGAGGGATGATCTTTCTCTATTGGTTGAACTTTTTTTTAATATGTTTTCAGAGGTGTTGGGGTTTCAGTGGTAGGTGCCAGGAAATGGTTATGTGTGACTTTGACGTGTGGTTCACCATCATTATTGGTCACCACAATGTTCACTTGAGCATGCTTATCGTCTAAGAAATCTTCAATCAACTTGATGTAACTAGAGTTGAAAAAATGTTGAAGTGAGATGGGATTTGGTGATGAAGGGGTGAAGAAAGGGTGTTGGGCCAAGCCTGATTGTTGTTGTTGCATAGTTTGTGATGGGCCCGTCGGGGGTGGTGGTGGTGTTATTTTCTTGGATGGAAATATTCTTGATCTACCTTCACTAGTGATCACAACTTCTTTTATGGGCACCCCAAAATGGATAGGCCCCCCAAAATTTGTTCTGATGTGAAAACTGCTGCTTGGTCCGTCAATCTTGCTGAATTGTGGGTCCTTGTCAGTGGTAACATTATTGGAAACATGTTGTTCATCATTGTTTTTTGTTGCCGCCGTCAGAACTTTCACAGATGCATTAACTGTGGTAGCAGCCTTGAGAGAATATGCTGAGAGAGAGGCAGTGCCAGAGTCTTTTTGAAGCTGGTTTGATGGAACTGGGGTCCATTTTTTCCCTAGCTGGTTCATGATGGCTGACAACCGAGATGGAACCGGTGTATGACTTGGCTGAGTTACTAGTTGACTTGGGCCCTGAGTAGTTGGTGTGTCTGTCATTGGACTCACTTCTTTCAACTGTTCTTGCACCCGATTTGCTTCTTCATTGGTCTGTTGTGTAAGTTCTAGTTTGAGCTTGAGTGTGGTGTTGATGAGGTTCCTTAAGAATTAGGATTAGAAGAAAAGAATGAAACAGATCTAATTTGTTTATGCTTTGGGTTTTGAGCTCTCATCTTGCCATTAGGCTTATGGTAAGGAATCTGAAGGAATTTACGGTCTTGCAATGCATGTTCATAACTCAAAAAATTTGGACGTTCCTTGGCTACATGCCCTGTGAAACCACATCTGTAACATAGGGTTGGGAGATATTCATAAGAAAATTGAACCCAACTCGGTCCAACAATATTCAACAAAATTCCTGGTGAAAAGGGTTTTGCTAAATCCATCTCCATCTTGACTCTAGCGGGTTTTCCACAAAGATCCACTTCAAGGACCTTACATGTTTCTGCCATTAGTTCCTCTATTGCAGTTTGATCTTCAAGATAACCATGAAGGTATAGTAGTTGAATCCAAAACATAGCTTTGGTAAAACATGCAGAAGGGTTCTCTTGATACTTACCCCAGTCTTCAAAGAGCATCACCTGGTTCTCGATAATCCATGGTTGGTGATCCAATATAATCTCTTTGTCACTTTCATGGAACATAAAAACCTTATATTCCGGAGTGTTGGCTACCGTCTGTATATGTTTGTAGGTGAGTGGATGCCAGAGTTTCTTGATGGCTAGTTTCAGCGTTTCATAAGGAATTTTTCCTCCCAACATATGAAGTACCAGGCATTTGTTATGATGTGCATGCATAAGATCTCTCATCCTTTCTGTCAACTGGAAAATATGAATATCTTTGGTGTTAGCTTTTTGGTTTTGATTCCTAAAGCTTTTTGTAGAAAGTGGGTGATGATTTTTTTAGCAAAGGTGTTTGAAGCTTGTGTGTTTGATACTGTAGTGGATTATCACTTTCTTCTCTGAACTGATATGGTGGTGGTGAAGTAGTCTTTTTTTCCCTCTTTTTTGAGAAAGTAGAG
The DNA here is from genome assembly GCF_003573695.1 of Papaver somniferum. Lineage (NCBI taxonomy): Eukaryota > Viridiplantae > Streptophyta > Magnoliopsida > Ranunculales > Papaveraceae > Papaver > Papaver somniferum. The sequence continues at coordinate 172,449,988 of NC_039365.1, read as the reverse complement.
GCAATGGGGATGAAAGATGATGAGTTTGTATATGAAAGCGAAATTATTTTGTGTATATTAAAATTGATTGAGGAAGTTTTAGGAGTAGAGTTGGCAGAAGGGAAATCATTGTGATTTTTGTTTCTTTTAGTTTCCTGTGAAAGTGATTCAGGAGTGAGTTTGAATGATGTAGCTATTGTAATATGGTCGGACGACTCTTCAAGCATGCATTGGTGGTAGGGGACGGTGGAGCTTCCATCATTGGGTGAAAAAAATATGGGAATAAGAATAGGGAGGTGGTTTGAGAATGACTTAGTCTGGTAGTGTACTATCCATAAATCCAATTAATCAATCTTGAAGGTGTTTCCAGCCGGAGACAAATTGATATTAATTGCACACTTTATCGATGTGCTCTCTTTAATCAATCGAAACTCTCTCAGAAACACAAACCCTACTTAAGCGAGTTGCAATTTTATAGACTTCTTGACTTTAGTCAACCTAAAACGCCCTCTTTATGACTTGCCTATCTTTTTTTCCCCGAATTATGTTTCATGAAATTTTAATATTTACCTTAACTTTATTAAATCTACTCATTAACATGTTTTGGAAAGAATTAATAGTATTACTCCAAAATAAAAATAAGATTGACCTTTTCTTTTCTAAGATAAAAGGTTAAAGTTTTATGAAGCAAAATTTAGAATTATTACAAGGGAATTTCATAACTTCAAATTACTTTCCAACTAACAAATGTTTGACTAATTGGAGTAGCGTCCAAAGAATTCAAATTTTCGGCCGCTATTGGACACTTGGTTTTAAATTGCCATCGTCCTAATTTTTTTATTTTGAGTTTGTTGTCTAGTTTAGAAATCTGTTACTTTAATTTCCTCCAACATGTCAAAAAGTGAATAAGAAATCGAGAAGAGAAATCAAAATAACAACAACCGGAAAATGTCCATAACCATTATTTTTCCCTTGCTTTTTCATCTTTCTGAAATAAGTTGGAAGTATTTTATATTTGTTTAACCTCAATCATATCGCAACAACGTGCAGACGGGCACGTAAATGATGAAAGGATACATTTTTTTATGAATGGTAAGTAGTAGTTGCAAGTATTGTGAGTTGTGAATTGTAATTAACTTAATCTTGAAACTTTTGTAATAGCATCTCCGATAGAGAATGAAAATATTACTTTCTCATGCCACATAGTATTTTAGACTCATATTTAGTATATATTCATCTTCGATAGTTAGGTCTTACAAACTAGGAGGGATGCAATACTACGTTAAGGAAGGTTTTAACTACATCTTCGAATTTACTTACATGTCATATATTTCACTAATTGTTTTTATTAATTATTTAAAGTCATATATTTCGTTTAATTCTTTTTAATAATTATTTAAAGTAGAGTTAGAGGTTAACATTTTAACATTTAAGATATCTTAAGGGTTAAATCCCTTGCTATAGAGATAGTTATAAACTATAAGAGCATCTTCAATGCTTGAGATCAAGGTCATCCTATGTGGAGGTCTTATTAATACCTTTTGGTTGTGGGTCATTTACTACATGACAAAAAATAATAAAGATATGATTCTTTACCTAAATTTCATCTCCAATCCCTAAGGTCATATCTGACATTTTTGTCTAAATTTAGAGACAAAAGATGATGTGAACTTAAGACCCAAGGTCATGGAGAAGGTCTTATTTAGACTTTCTCCTTTACCCCCACTTGGTCCCCACATGGACATGTCACCTCTCTTTATATCCTTCACCTTGGTGTTGGAGATGAAAAATTGGTAGAAAAGGTCTTAAATTCTATGTGTCATATCAATTTAAGACCTTGACCTATAGCATTAGAGATGCTTTAAGGTCATATATTTAATATATTTGCGGAAATAAAGATCTTAATAAGACTTCCACGTAAAAGGATTTACACCTATTATTGGAGATGCTCTAAATTTATTATATTATTAATTCTCATTGGGAATCGATAAAAAAAAACTAAGCTAACTTTAAGTTAGGGTGGAAACTTTGATGATTAACTTTAAATAAACTGTAATTTATCCCGTAAATCCATTATGATTCCCGATATCTTCCTGCCATGAGCATCCGTGAAAACTCGATATCATGGGCCCACATAAACGTCCGTCTAAGCGGTAACCCCTATTTTGGCAAATATTGCGTCCCTATTCCTACTTGCATGCAAGAAAAAACTGCATCTCAGACTCCAGTCTTTATAAAGCTTTTAATCAATGCAAAAAAACAAATTTCAAACTAAACAAACAAATTTAGAGGGCCTTCAAATATACTCTGTATAAGAAGAAGATTTTTCATTAATTAAATCGAAAAGTCAAAAATTATGTTAAGAATTAAATTTCTGAATGACTTGATAGAGCAAAAAGATATTTTTATTACGAATTTAAAGAAGAAAATGTTTTTAACTTTTCAGGATAACTTTTTATGCTTTTGGTTTCCATATACACACTCTTATTTGCAATAAATGGAACCTCTAAAGCTAAAATATTGTACCAAAACAAATATTAGTTGCAAAACACCGAAGAGAAAATTAAGGTATAGTGATGGGTAACCATTACTCCTTCGTAGCGATGGATAGAAGAGATGTTTTGAAAAGAGAAGACGCATATGGATTGCACAAGCATAATAGAAAAATATATCTGGCAGAAAATTTATTTTAGGGGGAAAGTTACTAATATTAACAATTTAGGGGAAAGCCAAATCACTAATTTATTTAGGAGGATAAACTCAAAAACCCTGTTGTTAATTTACTACCGAACATAATCCTCTTTCCTGAAAAATATTGGAGACACTGGTTATTCTAAATATTATTTGTCTAAAACCTAATTACACTAGTTACTTTAACTTTCTTCGACATCACAAAAATAAGCAAGAAATCAAGAGGAGAAGTTAAAACAATAACAAAAATAGCTTCAATAACCATTATACTTCTTTCCTATCTTTTCATCTTTTTAAAAAACAATTAGATTTATTTATATTACTCCAACCTTTATTTTCTGGCAAGAACATATATATAGGCATTAAATTGATGCAAGGATACATTTTGATGATCGACAAATGGAACCTTACATAGTTGTAACTAACTTAAAATCTTAAGACTTCCCTGGAAGAAAGATTAGGCACTTTATAAGTTACCAAACTTTTTTGTAAGTGAAAGCTATGAATAATTTAAATGAATTGTGATTTATCCCGTTAAGTATACCGATTGCGCTGTTAATGATGACATTTGCTCACTAGTCAATGGCATAAGCAGCCATGGAATTTAGATAAGGTGGCCTCGCACAAACATCAACATCAGCAATAAGTACAATTTGGCAAGTATTGCATTCCAACTCGTTCCTAATAACATCCAAGATACAACATTTGTGGGATCTGGTCTTCCGAAAGATCATAAATAATGCAAAGGGACAAACTTCAAAATTGGAGTAAAACATTTGGAGATTACTTGTAATAAATGAAGCCTCGAAAAATCCTTTTTTATTGATTTTTAATGTGGTAGAATTGATCTTGTGATATGTTTACAAGAGCAATTATGAAAATATCATTTACCATTAAATAAAATTATTCTTCGTAATAAATAACCTCAAAATCTAGACTAAAGGTTAGCATTAAATGCTCCTTAACCTATGTGTGTATGCAGAGGTTAACATTTTCCCTGTTAATGTATGCACCCATGCATAGATTAAGACTTATTAATATTAAGTATATTTATGTTGGGTTTTGGATTTATTAATTAGCTGTATTGAGTTTTGAGATGCGTATTGGGATAACAGCTGATAGGGTGTAGAATACACCGTATTTAATATCTATTTGTTATGCTTTCTTTGTTATTTTTCTTGTAAATTATGTATTTTACGCGTGTTTTGAGTTCTATAAGTACTCTGGAGTCACACGGATGAAAAGAAGAAGAAACCGCCCAATTTGAGAAAAATGATAAAAAGGTCATTTCACAAGCAAGCACTATTGGGAGCCTGGCTAAGGTTAAGGGGCGACTATCCTTTGGAGAATGATTAAAGACAACTGGCTAAAGTTAAGGGGTGACCATATGTTATAGGCACCCAATATGAGGTGGTTCTTATCCCAAACCAACCTACTATACCCTAATCCTAAAATCTCGTGAGCCTCTCATTCAATCGCCTGCACCTGAAATTGAGAACGAGAGTAACGGAGGCACAACCATGGTGGATTCGGATCCAGAGAGAAACCGAAAATAAGATGGAGGAAGGTGCTGTCAAATTTATGAGACAAAGAAAAGAAATCGAAGGTGAATTCTACCAGGGTTTAAAGGAATCAGGGTTTGTGGCTTTGTTGATGGGTTAGAGACGAAGTTGTTGATGGTATCTGCCGAGAATTAAATGGGTTTTTGGTTTGAATCTGAGATGGAAATTCGTGGTAGTTGCTGTTGATTTAGGCGATGGAGTAGAATAAGACAGTGGTGGTGATGTTCATGGGTTTGTGGTGGTGGTTGAGATCCGAGATGTTGTTGATGGGTTGGTTTTAGATTCGGCAACAATTGCTCGAGAAATCTTAAGGGGTTTTGAGTTTGAGCATAGAGATTGAAGAATTGCAGTTGCAGAAAGGAAGCAGAAGAAGAAATTGAGGAAATAGAGATGATTCTGCCTCGATTGATAAAGAATGGGTCAGTGTGGTTCGAATTGTTGGTGATTTGGGTGACGGTCTCTTGATTCAGTTGTGGAAGAACGAAGAAATGGAGTCTGGATTCGATTTAATGTTGATTTTCATGGGTTCGAAGTTTCAGCTGAGAATCAGAGATGGGTTGTGGCTGTTTCTCTGAGTTCGAATTAGAAGATTGGGTTTTGAGAAATGGCGATGAAGACAAATGAGATGATTGAAGAAGGTCCCGTGGTTGAGATCCAGAGAAGATGATCGAGAAGCACAGATGATGTCGATTCTGAGTTCAACAGAGAGATGGGTTTGAGCAGTGGAGCAGCTAGATGGTGATCTCGACACCAACAAGGAAGAATTCGAAGTTTGGTGCCATTGAATCTCGATGCTGGTAGAAGAACTTATGGGATTATAATCGAGCTGGTGTTATCAAAGAGAGGAATCAAGTTTGAGTCTGTAATGAAGAAATATGGAGATGCAATTGGTGATGACTTGAAGCTGTTGTCGCTGCTCATTGGTAAAAAGGGTTATAGATGAATGTTTAGGAGAATGAATGCTTGAATTGAGTAGATGTATGCTAGGAACTTCTACAGAAATGGAGCTATGAAAGGCCTGAATTTGGCCGGGAAATGTCGGAGAAACAAACTAAATTCTGTCAGAATTTCATCCAGACGAGTTAACTCAGTACCGGCCGATGACGGATCCAACTCAGCTGAGTAATACGAGTTAGCCGAGTAAGATGCTGACTCGGTGTCTGAGTCCATTCCTTTGACCTAGTTGACTAATAGAATACCGACTTGGCTGTTAAATTTGACGGCACCGTGACAGAATATTCTGTCGACGGAGAAGTATATCCAGTGATCGACAGTGGCTTTCCCGGCTGATTTCCGGTGGTACCAGGATTTTGCCGGCGAGCCAAAGTTACAGATTTTTTGTGTGGATTCTTCTCATGAGTATGAAGACTTAGATTTGGAAATTGGATGAAAACTTGGAAGATTTGAAGATTTGGACTTGAAATTGGAATTAGGTTCAAACTGGGAAAGTGGTGTTATTATGGGAAAGAGATTTTATTCCTTGGAGGATTGGAGAGCAATTGAAGCCTATAAATAGAGAAGTTCTCTATTTTTCTCTACACACTTCTACACCTTTACACACACAACACTTTTCTTTTCTTTATTCTTTGTGTGAACTCCTCAGCATGAGTAGCTAATTTTCTTATTGATTGAGGATAAATTCCTAGTTTTTAACATGTTTTGAGTTTTGTTTTTAAAATCTACCTTGAAGTTTTTCACATGATTATCGTTTGTTTTTATTAATAGGAATGTTTATACATTCATGGTTGATTGATAGATTGGTTAGAGTGCATGCTAAATTGATTTGTTAGTTTGATCTAAAGCTAGTATAAGTTAGGGGATAAGTAATCGTTTCTTGACTCTTTACACAAGTAGCAAACTGATAGACACATTTTTGTGTCAGATATAATCTCAATTGTATATATTGTTAGTGCTCGATTTTGTATTTATTTTGGCTTTTTATGTCTTTGTAGGTGTTTTTGGAAAAATAAGATTTTGCGGCGAAATTGACTCGAAAAGTGTTTTTTGCGTTCATGGGAGGACATTTGCTATTCAGACCCTCACTTTGGATAAGGGGTAACCTAATTACTAAGGGGAATACCATTTCCAGGCATCTGCTAATCGCACCCCTACTCTGGATAAGGGGAAACCATCTTCAACATTAAAAAATCAGGTTTTGCGCGGGAAAAAAAGTGTGGTTAAAGATCAGTTTTGGCAATCGTGATTTGGAGGAGTTTGAGGTCGATTAAACCTCTGATTTTCATAGGATAGACTCCTTATGGCTCTAGGAATCTGATATGGGTGTTTAAATCGATTAGATTGGGCTCAAACGACGGATTTTTCTCACAACAAGAAAATATGGAAAGTCACGTGTGTGACCTGTTTTAGGGAATTTTAGAGTGATTAAAACGCTATAAACCTTCCCAAAGATTTGTATCTATCTAAGGAAGAGTTTAGAATGAAAAGGAAAGCTCAGAAACGCGTAGAAATCCTAAAACAAGAAATTGTCGCAACTTGGCCGTAAAGAGAAGGAAAGAGATTTTGGAAGATTTGGGAGAGATTTAATCGGTATTTTTAATATAAATAGATGTCTTGGGTCATATAAAAGAGGTGTCGAGAGTTTGGGAACCTAAGGAGAGACAGAGAAGAAGAAATCAGAGCTTTACCAAACTTTGTTTCTGCTGCTGCTGTTGAAGAAGAAGAACGCGAAGAACATTGACCCTCGGTAGACAGCCGCAGAAACGTGTCGATGTTTAACAGCTGAAGAACATTAAGCTGTTCAGGGAAGTCTTATTCTAGGGTTTTAAAATCAGCGACAAAGCAACAGTTTTTATGTAACAGTTCCATTGTAAGAGCTATTTTGCAACACCAATACACTGTTGCAAACAATCTGTGTTATTACTTTTCACTCTTTTAATCATCTTTTGAGCAACAAACACATATTTTGTGATCATGATTAATATGAGGAGCTAAACACCAACACTGGGATGACGGAGGAAGCCATATTTCATACGTGTGGTAATTATATTTAATTCTTTTTATGACTTTTTGCATTAATTTAATCGTTTTATGATTTTTCTTAATTAGTTGTGAAGTCGTATGATGATGTATGCTTGGTCTAAGTGCTTTTGATGCATCATGCTAGTGATTTACAGTTAATCTTTTTAAAATCTACCCTGGCAAAGAATTAGAGTCAATAAACAAGAGCTATAATTGTCTAAGAATTGATTTTTGAACCACATGGTATGAGGTTTGGTGGAATCCTGAGTCTCAGTAATCTCTCGACATTGTGACAAACCTTGTGTATATATTTTCTTTATTTTTATTGTTTTCTATTATTAAGTCTGAAATTGAGTCTACACAAGTCCGAGTTGAACGAACTTTATTTACCACTTAAAAAACTACATCAATTTTTGGCGTCGTCGACGCGGATTTGTATTTAGATTTGTTTTAGGTTTATTTTTATTATTTTTTTTTGTTCTTTTTTACGCGTTTTGGTAATTTTCGATTCTTTTCAGATTTGGAGCGAAGCTACAAGGAAAGAAAAGTACTATAAAAGAAAAGCATCGCCAAAGAAGGAAAGAAAAGAGGAATCTGAAAGGAGTGAAGAAGAAGATTTTGTATATAGTTATTTTGTTTATTTTTAGAAACTGTAAATAAGATTTTATTTTTGTAATTTTTCTTTTCCTTTTTGGACATTTTTATTTTTGACTTTATTTTTGGATTGGTCATTATTATTATTTTGAAACCCTAAGGAAGGGTTAAAAATTAAATATAAACTGTTTGCAGGGAACCCCTCGGGTTCGTACACTGACGTTGGAGTCGGTGTCCTGAGTCGACTTCAACGGTTCATCGCTCGTCTGGTACAGGAGGTAAAACTCTATCCACCCACGAATCCCCTGTCAGTAGGTATTATTTTGTGTGACAACTCACACCCCTGTAGTAGAATGTCGAACTGATGTTACAATAGCCAATACAACGAATATCCGACTGAGTTTCAAAATGGACGTTACTACTTTGACCATAGTGTGAATAGTGGTTGGGAACATCATCCTTTTGAAGATTATGGTCCATACCATGGTGAGCCCAATTACTATCGACATATGCACCGGTCATATGAGCAAAATTCTTATATTTCTCCTTTAGAAGAGTCTCTCAGGAAGTTAGAACAGTCGACACGTAGGATAGCTGAGATGAATAACTTAGTTTATGACGAAAGAAAACTTTCTTTAGAGGAATCCCTCAAGCTGATAGCTGAGACGAACGAAAGAATTGCTCGAAATAATCTTAATTTTCAATATAGTGTCTCCAATAATACCCTTGAAAATGAGGATAGTTATTTGCATAAACAGGATGACGAGGATAAAATTGGTTACACTACTTGTTTAGATGAGGTTCAACCATTTTCATGTTATTATAATGATTATGATGAGGATAGTGTTGATGAAGAATTTGAAATAAATATGCATAGTGATCAGGAATTTGCTACTCCAACTGAGCTTAATAATAATATTATTTCTAGTTCAAATCCAAATAATTTTAATAATTATTCACCAATTCAAAAGGACGAGGATTTGACTAGAAATACCCCCGTTTTAAACGATGTAGTATTTCCTGTTTACGAAGTCGATAATGGTTTAGAGGAACGAGTTTATTCTGAGAATACTGTTTTAGAGTCCCAAGACTTAGAAACATTAGTCTTAGACGAAGAAGATGAACTTGTACAACTTTTAAATATGAGTGAGGATGCATCACCTGAATATAATCTAGTATAATCTATCTAGAGACACCCAAAACTCTAAGTTTGGGGGTGATTATCATTCTCCTTTGCCTTACCTTTAGCTTTACCAAACTCTGTTTCTGCTGCTGCTGTTGTTGAAGAAGAAGAACGCGAAGAACATTGACCCTCGGTAGACAGTCGCAGAAACGTGTCGATGTTTAACAGCTGAAGAACATTAAGCTGCTCAGGGAAGTCTTATTCTAGGGTTTTAAAATCAGCGACAAAGCAACAGTTTTTATGTAACAGTTCCATTGTAAGAGCTATTTTGCAACACCAGTACACTGTTGCAAACAGTCTGTGTTATTACTTTTCACTCTTTTAATCATCTTTTGAGTAACAAACACATATTTTGAGATCATGATTAATATGAGGAGCTAAACCCCAACACTGGGATGACGGAGGAAGCCATATTTCATACGTGTGGTAATTATATTTAATTCTTTTTATGACTTTTTGCATTAATTTAATCGTTTTATGATTTTTCTTAATTAGTTGTGAAGTCGTAGGATGATGTATGCTTGGTCTAAGTGCTTTTGATGCATCAGGATAGTGATTTACAATTAATCTTTTTAAAATCTACCCTGGCAAAGAATTAGAGTCAATAAACAAGAGCTATAATTGTCTAAGAATTGATTTTTGAACCACATGGTATGAGGTTTGGTGGAATCCTGAGTCTCAGTAATCTCTCGACATTGTGACAAACCTTGTGTATATATTTTCTTTATTTTTATTGTTTTCTATTATTAAGTCTGAAATTGAGTCTACACAAGTCCGAGTTGAACGAACTTTATTTACCACTTAAAAAACTACATCACAAACACGAGACCTTGCGGAGGGATTCCGTGGAGCAATTGTGTGTGAAAACAACGCTAGAAAGTGGACCAAGCGAACCGAGTTTAACTACTAGTACTAAACCTAAATTCATAAATCTTAATGCGTTCGGGGAATTACTTCTTGTAAGCGAACCTCAAGGTGGTTCTTTTGAATAGAATCTGATAACTAAGCGGACCTGTTACTCAGTGAAATAAGGAGTTTTGGGGTTAGCTAAGCGAACCTTCTATCCTACGGTTGGTGATAGTTTGTGACTAATAACATGTGGATGAAAAACATAACTTGAATCATTGTTTTGCAATGAAGAAGGATTCTTTTATCTTGTCTCTCTTATTGATTTCAACTTTATCTTTTTAATTGCTTTGTTTATTTTCTTTTGCTTTATAAAACAAATTCCCCCTTTTTGTGACAACTAAACAACTAAAACTCTTGCTCCTCGTGGGAACGAACTTGACTACACTATATTACTTGTTAATTAGGTGGAAAAATATTAATTAATTTGTTGTGGTTACGACACGCATCAACAGCCGAAAGAAATTTTTTTTAGTGAATAAGGAGATTCCGTAATTACCCTAATACTAGTTTTTACGGGTGAACTTTTTTTATCCCCTCTTTTCACTACTTTCTTCTTCGTTAGTTCTTTAATACATTACCTCCATTACTGGGGTTTCTTTCTCTGTTCAGTAGAAATGATGTTCCGTTGGTGGACTTGCATGGGCTACCAATGACGATTCACTAACCAAAGCTTTCAGTACTTTGGAGATGTCGTTGAATCTAAGATCGTCAATGACCGCGAGACTGGAAGATCCGGGTTTTGGGTTCGTCACTTTCTCTAACTAACAATCCATAAGAGATGCCATTGAAGGATTGAACGGACAGAACCTTAACGGCCGTAATATCACTGTGAACGAAGCTCAATCACGGGGAAGTGGTGGCGGTGGCTTCCGCAACGGTGGTGGAGGTGGATACGGAAGTGGTGGCGGCGACGGAGGCGGCTAAGGTCAACGTCGTGAAGGTGGTGGTGGATACGGAGGTCGTAGTGAAGGAGACGGCGGTGGTTATGGAGGTTACAGAGGAAGCGGTGGTGGTCGTTCATAAGGCAGCTGGAGGAGTTAGGATTTTGATTCCCTAGTTAAACTAAGACCCTTGGTGGTTTATCTTTTTTTAATTTCAGTCGAGTTTGGTGTTAGTTATGTTCTGGTTCTTGTTTTTGGTAGTGTTTGATGATATTTGAGTCCTTCTCTATCTATGGTCGGCGGTTGATGGTTTTACTGGTTAAAAAAAAAAAAAATGAAGCATCAATTTTAGAAATTTAAGAATGAAAATCAGTAGAGATCTGATAAAAGGAATTAATTATTTATTTCTTATCCATCTAATCATGATTCCCCTTCTTTGGATTTTGGAAGAACACCACAAAGAAGTGGAGATAATTAAAGGGAAAAGAGTACAGTATTAAAAGAGATTTGTTCTGAACTTTGTTTTTCATCCTTATTTGTTGATTTCTAATGTGATAGAATTGACCTTGTGATATGTTTAAAAGCGAAGAGAAAGCGGGAGGAGGAACCGAGGAAGGTAAAACCTAATAGGAAAGAAACATCAATTTTGCAAGGGCAATTATGGAAATCTCATTTACCATTAAGTAAAATTATTCTTCGTAATAAATAACTTAAATTCTAGACTAAAGGTTAGCATTAAATTCTCCTTAACCTATGCGTTGTATGCAGAAGTTAATATTTGCCTTTATATTATCGGATTGTTAGTTGTAATTTAGTCATTTCCTCGATCGGTAGTCATTTCCCCGGTCGGATTGGAGACCTTCAACATTTTAGATTGACATGAGAACCGACCATACCTCGAAACCGTTTGTGTCTTATTTGCAAAATCTCATTTTATCAACTGCCTTCTAACTTCTACTACGGTGAAAAGAGAGATTTGCTCAATTTGCTCTCATGAAAACTGCAGTGAGCTAGGACTGTATACAACAAAGTTGGATTCTCAATTGCTCTATTTTTAAACTCTTTTCTGGTTTCCAAATCTTCCCCTTTTAATAGCAACAATCTTTAAAATTTAACCGTTAGATTTCACAAATAAAATTCCGTCTGAACTATTTTTATTGTCAGTTAGATCATTAGACTTCATCTTTCTTATCAGCCGTTAGATTTTAAAGAAGTGGTATAAAGAATGTTTACAGGGATATAAAAGTAAATGCATTTTTATATATTTAAAAATCTCATACCTTTTAAACTACAAGTCGGATTTTTTATAAATTTATATATTTGGACAGCCCTTTAAATTAGTTACGCAATGAGCACAAATAATGATATCAAATTTTTGTTTTTCAATTTTTTTTATATGTCTCCAAATCTTATATGTTTTCTCCTTAAAAGTTAGACATAGCTTAAAATTAGACATAACTTAGAAAAAAATTGAAAAAATCTACAAGAAAAAAACAAAACAAATGATTGATTCTTAAGTACAAACGACGGATAATTTTTAAACAAAAAAATGTGGTGTCGAATTACCACCAAATTATTTAGAAAGTAGAAAAATAGCATCGTCGTCGTGCAACGCATGTGCTCACTACTTGTTTTTAAGTAATTACTGAAACATAGACTAACCTTCTTTTTTTATTTTATTTTATTTTTATTTTTTGGTTAATCAACAATTTCAATTTATTCAAATCAAAACGTGATTACATGATCGCTTACAAGAATAACAAAAACATCAAAATACAAGATAATAAGAACCCTAATTCAAATGAAGATATCAATTACAAGTACATCGCGAAGAGAAAGAGCCATACACCGTAAAGATACCCAGTTTTTGTAAATGTAGTAGGGAAGGATAGTATAATCCGGAATCAATTCCGACCATTTAATATGATTTTCTTCTTCTTCAATAAGAGATACTCCTATAAGAAAGGAATTATTTGCCCAAAACCTTGTAAACCCAAAGGAACCCGGATGTCCTAAATCATTTGGATTGAATATGGATTCTAAGAAATACCGTGTTAGATTCTCGATGTTCTTGAATCGAAAATAGCAAGTCACGAACCAGCAATTAAGGTTTGAATAAATCGCCCTCAAAGCAAAGAGAAATTCGCCCCAAATGGCGAAGAAAAATCACTCCAAATAGCGAAGAAATATGTCAAATGACATCAAAAACCAAAAGAAAACTACTTTTATTCGATTAAAACTTAAAAAAAAAAAAGAAAAGAAATATTACTCAGATCTGGTCCAAAAAGGACCAAATCTGAGCAAGAGGTTATTGGAGGCTAAGGTTTTTTTTTTAGAGAGAAGAGGAAAGGAAAAGAGAGAGAAAGAAGACGAAAGGAACCTTAATTATTTTCAATAACCCATATTGAAATTGCCTATATTGACTTGATCTCATAATTAGTTACACCAAATATTTTAAGCCCTGTTTGTGATTGTTTTTTTCAACCAAAAGCACTTTATAACAAACTTGTAACAAATTTTTATCAAAAATTATGTTTGGTAAAAAAAATTTAAAGTGTTTTTGGAGAGAAGCACTTTCATTTTAGGCCTGCTTTTAAAAGCTACTCAGCACTAGTTTTTAAAAGCTGGAAAAACAGCAGCTCTGGACCCACGTAATTCATTTTAATTGATTCTCTATTTTAACCTTGTTATTGTCTAACTTTTATTTTATTTTTTCATTTTCATTTTCATTTTCACTCCCTGGCAGTCACTTATTTCGATGCAGTTAAGAAGCAAATCCCCGACCAATTTACTTTATCTGCAAGAGACTCCATTCTTTGGCAATGCAATCAGATCAAACATGCTCAAGATTACCTTTTGTCTATTCCAATCAGTGGTTTAGATCAGTGTCTGGGTCCCAGACAGTTTAGAGTCGTAGTTAGCTATCGCCTTGGTATCCCTCTATTTGTTGAGGATATGTTGTGTTCTTGTTGCAATTGGCCTATGGATATCTTTGGTGATCACGCGCTTCACTGTGCTAATGATGTTGGACTAAAGTTTCTCCATGACTTAGTACATGATGTAATTGCGAATATTTGTTTCAAAGCCGGTGTCCCTGCACGCAAGGAGGTTGTATCAGATAGTAACAAGGATTTACGTCTAGCAGATATCCTTGTTCTCAATTGGGAAAAAGGCCAAGATGTGTGTATGGATGTCACATGAGTTTCACCCTTTACTGGAAATGGTGTTCTTTCTTTCGTCCCAGGCCAGGCTATCTCTAAAGCAATTTCGCGCAAGCGTTCTAAATATTTGAATGAGTGTACTTCGCATGGGTATGTTAGCTTTTACTACTTTAGGGGAACTTAGTGAAGATTTTATATGTTTTTTCAAGCGTATGAAGAATTGTTTAGTTATCCATGACGTTGGTAGTGGTTTAGGTAGTTTTATTTTGTACAGATTGGGTGTTGCTATTCAAATAGGAGTTGGTACTCAGCTTGTTGCTCGGCTACGACTAAAAACTATGTAATCATTTAAAAACTATAGGAATTTTCTAAATAATAATAATAATAATTAAAATAATAATATTTTATAAGCAAACCATAATCATAAAATTCTTTATTAAATAATAAAAATAATTATAAAAGAAGTCTCCCTAGGCCGGTGTGGTAGCAAGGAAGGAAGTCTCCCTAGGCCGGTGTGGTCGCAAGGAAGGAAGTCTTCCTAGGCTTTTTGTTAAATAATGTTAATTTCCTACGCCCTGCAGATATACTCGTACTTAACTGGGAGGATTGGAAAGATGTATGCATGGATGTTACGGGTGTTTCCACCTTCACTACTGTCAGTATTCGTGATTTCACTCCGGGCCGAACTATTTCCATGGTTGTCACTCGAAAGTGTAATAAATATTTGGAGAAGTGCTCTTCTCATGTATATGGGTTCAATGTCCTAGCATTTTCTACATTGGGTGAACTAGGTGAAAAAATGATTTCGTTCTTGAAGAGATTACGTAATTGTCTTCTTAGTCGTGATGCTAACTACAAGTTGTGTCATTCTCTTTTTGATATACTTGGTATCGTTATTCAAAAAGGTGTAGGTGCACAGCTTATGGCTAGGCTACCTGCTACCGAAGTGTAATAGATCATATTTGCTTTTGCTAATAAAATGCCCCTCTCGGCGCCCTTATAATAAAGATAAATTAAAAAGATAAATAAAATAAGAAAATAAAAATTACTTATATTTTATTAAATATATTAAAATTAGAAGTATAATTTATTATAATAATATCATATTTAAAACTAACTTTTGAATTATGTCTATTTTCGTCATTAACTACATCTCAAGCACTTTAAAATACCAGTTTACCAAACAGAATTTACAGTCTGTTAATTGCACAGTGCTTTTTAAATTATAGTTTACCAAACGTCATGTCGATTTATTTCCACAGCACAGCACAACAACACACCACACAACAGAAAAACGCTTTTCTAAAACTCACAACAATACCAAACTAGCCTTTAGTTTCCTCTGACATCTCAAAATTTTCTTAAACTGTAAAAGATTGATTATACATGAAGACTTCGGATCTTAAAACATAATAAACAAGAGATGAAGCCAGCATATGAATGATTGACAAAAGATATAGGCCCTATTAACCATATATGTTTTTTGTTTTGTTTTAGTTTTCATACTTCCAATAAGAATATGCATGAAACTGGTGAAAGGGTGCATTCATATGAACTCATGATTGATCACAACAACTCAATGATATATATGAAACTGATGAAAGGGTGCCTTCAGACAAACTCATATTGAATCACAAGAACTCAAAAGATAGGCATGAAATTGATGAGGGATAAAAGGGTGCACGTGCGTTTAGATGATTAGCAAGTACTCCATCCGTTTCAAAATATACTGTCTTTATTCCATTTTCACCAGTTTCAAAATTATGTCCAGCTTCTGTTTACAGTCATATTTTTCCAATAAACTCTCTACTATACCTTTAAATTTTTTTAAATTCACAAATTTATTTTTAACGGAACCCGGTCTAACAAATTAGAGAATTTCATATAATTAAAGAAACAAATATACCCTTTTTTAAGAGAATCTATACTTGGCTCCAAAAATTAAATTCCTTATAAAATTTATACTCCATAAATTTGATATCTTTTAGTTTTCGTTTTATATTTCGTATTTATAATTCTCCTAACAATTTTAGGTAGTTTTTATTGCTAGCATTTTTATTAAAATAAAATAGGTAAGTAATTAAGGGTAGTCAAGTAAAACACTATGGTCTGCTTAATATTTTGACAAAGTCAAAGCGGATAGTCTTTTTAAAATGAAGGGAGTAACAATCAATGTGCGTTAATAGCTTTAGAATCTTCTCTAGAATTATTTATGGGCTCTTCATACCCTAGGTATGGTTGGAAGTTTAACGAGGCAACATAGGGGTGTCCTATTTCTTTACAGGTTTTTAAATTTACTTCTTATGTATTTTTCTATAAAGCTAGTGATTTGAGCTGATATTGGAGGCATATCCTTGTCTAGGTCAACCTTGACTCTGCCTGCTGTATATGATTACGCTATAATGGTTAATCGAGGGTTTTATAAGTTTAGAGAAGCAAGAGTTTGTGGTACATGTTTTATATATATTTAGACAAAACAAAGCAAGCTTTACAAGAAAATATCCCGTCTATTAAAAAGCATTTGAGACATTATTAGTAAAAAGTGTCCTCATGGAACACCAAATGATGTGTGTTTTCATAATGAACAAAACTAGCTCGTCTCGACTTTTATTCCGTCCAAAACACACTTCTTGTTCTTCCCAACGTTAATTTCATCAATATTGGTAGTCAAATGGAATAAGCTTGACGATTTCGACGTTCGGACTCCAAAGTTCCGTAGATGTTGTTCAAGATATTATTTTCTCAAACTTAATTACGCTCATTACTTTAAGTTTCTCTGAAAAAGCGGGGGTCTAACAACCACGCCCAATTATTCGTTTGACAATCTGTATGGACTAACTCCAATATACTTTCAAGAGAATCAACTAGACAGCCAGACTCAATCTTAAGAAAAGTATATCAAAGAGTTATATCTCAATTTCTTAATTCAATCCGCAATCAAACAAATAGGAATTTGCGAGCCTAATTGAATATAAGAAATAACTTGGACGGTATCAAAAACCAATATCCAAGTGTCAATCAATTTAATCAACAACCAAAGGTTGGATTCCCAATTGATTGAACTTACGCACAACCTGTGATATTTCAATTATAAAGATAAACAATATAATGCGAAAAGAAATAACAAAACACCAGAAATTTTGTTAACGAGGAAACCGAAAATGCAGAAAAACCCCGAGACCTAGTCCAGAATAAACACACACTGATTATAAGTTGTTACACCAATTTCCTACTACCTATTCGGACTAGATGTAATACCTACTTCAACACTTGTAGAACTCCTAGTAGAATACCGATTCTCTTTAGAAATTATTCACTCAAATCTTCTAGGAGAACCCACGGCTCTCTTTTGAAGATACAACAACACGACTGATATGATTTGATATTTTGTTTGCACAAAACACCGGTTTGATTTCCCTTTAGATTTGAATCAAGGTTTTGGAAATCTTGTGTTCGCTTTGATAAAAAACAATTACTAGGTAAAAATAATATCAAAAAAAAACTTGTAGATTAGGGATTATTATACTCTTCAATAATAGGAAGAGAAACCTAATAACTCTATAACAAGAAAAACTAGAATAAATCTAGAGATATCTTGTTTAAAACTTCAAAAGGATTTTTACGAGATACCTTAATCGAAGTTTTCTTTCTAGCTTCCTATTTTGACTACAAGTGTTGGTATACGATCGGAAACTGAAATCTATTAATACCTAGGGTTTATGATTAATAACTCTTGAATGGTTTTACATCATAAGAGAAAACCTTAGAATAGACAAGAGATGAAAAACTTAGATTACAAGTTGTATAATCAATCACGAAGATTAAATCCAACTTGGATTTGTGATCCCCAATACAAAGACTTTTGTCTCACTCTTGTTCACGAAGAACAGAAGACATGGAAAACAACCTTATGAAGCTTACACCAAATTTTCCAAAGGGGATAAAAACCGTGTAAACTCATGAACCCTTTGTTTATAATGAATAAGTTAGCTTAAAATCTAAGTTAGGGTTTTGACTATTTTCCTTTTTCAAGACTCTTCTAAATATGTGAGTCTTTCCTAAGTTACAACTCTTGTAAAAATAATTAAATAAATAATTAATTAGAAAATATTGTATTTATGTGAATAAATCACATTTTAACTTAAGCAGGAATTAAAAGTTATCACAAACACTTTAATATGGTAATCAAATATGTTTGGATTAATAGCCATCTTGCCTAGATAAGGAAATATCACCAATTTGACCAAAAATGCCTTTTAGTCACGTAATTAGGCCCAAGTCCGTGAACCATTACAAACAGTCCATGGATGGTTTCCTACTAACGAACTGTAACAATTACAACAACACTTATTATTGTTAGTTTAATAAATCACTCATAACTTCATCGTTATAACTCGGAATTGAGTGATTCTTGGCTCGTTGAATTCTTAAGCTCATTAACTATAACATGAGATCCTCTATAGGGATAAAGGTTATTATCACCAAATTCATGAATCAAATAACCTCAACTATATATACATAAATGTACATTTACCGTCATAGGAATTGTTCCATAGAGTGAGCATTTATCTCGATAGATTAGAAAGGTATAATTGAACAAGAATCCAAATCAACTACATAACTTTGTTGATGAAGTACTTTTTGATGTCTTCTTGTAGTCTTCAATCTTCATCCTTTAAGGATAGCTTCGATTCAACTTCTTAGACTTAATCTAGTCCGAAACTATCTTTAGTATGCTAAATCAAGAATGCATTTTAGCAACTAAAATTGACAACTAACTTGACATACCAATGCTAGTGGGTTCAACCGAGCAATGCTCTAACAATCTCCCTCTTTGTCAATTTTAGTGACAAACCATTTTACATATGGATTGTACTTGTTAAAAGCATTACAGCTCCAAAATCCTACATGCTTGATTTCCTTGGTTCCTCAACTCTACGTGTATTCATCTTGTACTTGTTGAAGAACCATCATAGTATTACTACACAGATGTTTGAGGGTGAAAATGATTTCTGCTGATTTTGGAAATTTCGGGTGTGTGGTTGAGAAACGAGTTTAAACCCTAAACAATGTACTACAAGGGAGTCCTTTAGATTCGAGATATCAATCTGTACAAATCCGGCCTAAACCAAGAAATGGCCGTTCCAGACTTGCTTCGGTCACAAAGTGAAGGAGAAAGGTTGGTTTTGGGGAGGGAAGCGAAGATAGTGTTGAGACCAGAATAATTGATTCTAGAAGAGTAGTTGTTTCACGAATTGTATAAGAAAGTGGGAAGCTAACAGATGGAAATCTAGCAAATATTTTCCGAGTGTTGTATCCTCCTGACCTGAACTTGTTGTTCGGTGGAAATAGGTAAGACCTATTTATACAAGTCGAAGTGAAACGTACTCTGGTCTCGTAAGAAATGGAAAACGGATGAGTAAATGGGAGGAGGTGGTAACCGGTAACGCCTGGAATTGATGTTCCATAAAAGAAAGTGTTTCACCATTACTCCTTGTATTTACTAACCGCCCCATCCTTATGACACTGTCTTATAACGGGCGTAGTGTACGCCGCACGCTGTAACAATATTGTTCAATTCTTGAACAATATTAGAAAGGTGGAATTCCGACCATGCCACATGTGCCAACGGTTAAGATTTGCATCTAAGATGGAAGGGTGGTCGTTGATCATCGCACACCTTCGTTAGTGCAAACCCTAGCTGTAGGCGTACCTTTTCATGAACTTGTAAAAATATTGTTCTTTTGTGTTGGTATGAATCCTAGCCGTAAATATGATTTGCGTGAACTTGTAGTAACATTTAGGCGTGAATACCGTAGTAATGTTGGTGCATACCCTGGCTGTAGGCGTACCTTTTCATGAACTCGTAAAAATATTGTTCTTTTGTATTGGTATGAATCCTAGCCGTAAATATTCTTTGCGTGAGCTTGTAGTAAAATTTAGGCGTGAATACCGTAGTAATGTTGGTCGTCTCAATTATTGTACAAAGTAGGCATGCATGATCTAGTAATTGTCATTCCCTTCCTGTGAAAAACTAGCTCCTAAGGTTTCCTCCCTTTTCCTGGTGTGGCCGTGTGTATGGTTCCCAGGGTGGGGCGCGCCTCCTCGTCCGGGCGCAAATTTCCTGCTGCAGGGTCCGACCTTGGCATGAGGTGGTGATACAGGGTCTGTCAGTCCCCATTTCTTTGCTCATGCGCATTATGACTTTGCAACAAATTGTTTTGCGTCTAGGATGGATCTCCTGTGTCTGATAAAATAATTTCCATGCACTTTCCGTAATAATTTCTCTTCATATTGTTCCATTGTAGTTATTTCGAAGGTGAAAGTAGCGTGAGAGAATTCTGTTAGGATGTCATTTGAGAAAAGTTTTGTCGTACCGAAAGATGTTGGGAATTACAAGCCAAACATATACGATGATTTCTTTACAACATCCTCCACAATTAGGAAAAATCATCCCAAGTATGTGTCGATTCTTCTGACTGGTCCGAAAAGTAAAAGAGAGGACCGGTCAGTTCGGCCTGGAGGTGTAATAAGGTTTTGTCTCCAGAGGAAAGAGTATTTTGCTTCTCCCATTGACTTTAAAATCTGTGTGAGTCCGTTGCGTCCCTTTGAGAAATGGATGTGATTCATGATGAGCCAGGAATGTGTAAAAGCCAGTTTGACCAAGGTGCAGATTATTGATGCTGTCGCGGCTTCCGTAGTGCTTCAAATTAGGAAAGATATTCCAGGCTTGGTTGCTTTTATTTCCATATGGTGTCCGGACACTCACACGGCCATATGCAGGTGGGGTGAAATGACTATCTCTTCAGAGAGCGTGGCCGTCTTGCTGAACCTTCCCGTAATAGGAAACCTCGATGTCAAGTTGTCTGTAGATGAAAAAGAAATGCGCGCCGCTCTGGTTGAGAAATCAAAAGGATTCGTTCGGAAAGAAAACGAGACGAGGTGATTCTATGGCTGGTGGGTGTCTCAATGGTTTCCTGATGATTTGGAGCCAAATTAGAAAAATAGTACACTTCATGTCGCAGCGTTCTTGGCTCTTTGGTTATCCAGAGATAATTTCGATGACGGCTCTGGTAAGAAGGAGATAAGACAGGAACTTATCAAGTTTGCCATAAAATTGGAAAAAGGTGCCGTTATCCCTATTGGCGGCTTGTTGCTTGGTTCTCTGTACACACACTTGGATCATCTGGTCGCGGACATGTGTGCTTCAAATGGCTACATGAAAGTGGATTCATATATTCATGCCGCCTTTCTCCAAGCGTGGCTGTGGGAGCACTTCGAAAGGTATGCTCCAAAACCGTTGGCCGTACTTCCCGAATCTTTGGATGGTTCTAGGATACTGCGCTGGTCGAATAGGCGCCCAAAGATTGGTTCGAACCTAGTTTGATTCCTTGACAACTCGCACACGGTCAATTTTCGTCCATGGGCTCTGGTGCATGCGTCCATAACTCAGATCAATACCTTTGCTCCTGCTCGGAGCATGTCTTTGTCTTCTGATAAAGAGGATATGAGTGTTGGAGAGATGGTGTTCATGCGAAGCTGCACGCACGGTCATGTGCCGTCTTTCTTTCGAGGATCTTGCAAAGAAGTTTCTTACAATATCGATAGAGCGGCTCGGGATATGGGTTTTGACCAAGGGGTCCCACTCGTTCGTCAGCCAGTTGTTCCATAAGTTTCCAACTATTCTCGATGCTAGTGTTCTTGTGTCGGGTAAAAGTCTCCCTTTTCCGTTCGCGGAACGAAATCCATCAACAACCTCCAAATATAACATATTTTGGCAGGATGAGTTTCTCGCTATCGATGGATTCGTGAATGATGTGGTAGAAAACCGTCGCGGTAAGCCTTCTCCTGCGGTTTTAGCAAAGCACCCACTGCTGAGGGATCCTTCTTCGACCAAGCGAAAATATGTTAGCCCGAATGTAGACAGTCCTCAAGTGAAGGAGAGAAGGTCTAAAAGTCGTGCAGACGGTTCCCAGTCAGATTCGACAGCCCTACGGACGTTCAGTTCATCTAATATGCGGGTACGTATGCTTTTCTTCTTGATTTTAGTTGGATCGCGTATATCCTTGTTTCTTATCTGACTATCCGTCTTTGTATCTTTCCCAGGGTCTCAGCAGCGTGAACACCTTTACCAAACTTGCAAGTAGTCAGAAAACGTCGTTTCTCGAGACGGAGGGTGGCGGTACTAAGCCTATCCATGGTGATGGGGAACCCGAGAAGTATGAAAGTTCAGAGTCCAGTGATGGCGACAGTAGTTCTTCCGACAGTAGTGTTGAATCTTTCTGTAGTCGGTCTGAAAGCGAATCAGTGAGTCTCCCGCATGTTTTTTCTCTTTTCCTCTCTTCCTTTCTCTTTGGAAAATATCTATTCCGTGATATCATAGGGGGAAGACGTTTTTGAAGATGGCCCTGAGACGGAGACTGGCGGAGATACAACTTTGTCTCCAACTGTGACAGCCGTACCGGTCGACCTTGAAATGGATGTTGATCGAGATGAAAACGTCGTTGTGACTCATACAATGGAGAGTATTCCAGTGGACGCAGGTGCAATTGTCGTTAGGAATCCTTTGCCGGTTGCTGATGCAGTCGCGGGTGCCACTTTCAACCCTCCATATCTGGTTCCTCAGCCGAATCATGAGTTGATCGGGGGATTTAGCGTGCCATCCAAACACGCGGCGCTATACACCAGGATATGGGAAAGCTACGGACATATCGCCACGACCAAGAAAATTACTAGTCGATTTGCGTTGGTTAAGCGTGTGGAGGAAACTTTGTCTTCGATTGACGACATGTGCAATATGACTGGTAATACTGTTTCTGAGGATGTAGTCTCGAGCTGGAGGTTCCATCGTGACACGTGTGTAAACTTCGAGTTCAACGTCCCTTGGTTCGTTGAAGGTTTCTCTGAGGTTGAAAAGTTTCCCTGCGGATATGGTGAAGAAGCAGGAAGCGGAAGTCAAAAAGTTTTCCAAGAAGCTGAAGTTGAAGAGGGCGGATCTCCAAAGCATGAAAGAGGATTTTGGAAAGAAGAGCAAGTCATTGTTGAAAAACTTTCCTTGAACGCATTTCTGTCTTCTGAACTTCTTATTTTAGGTTTTTTTTTTTTGAAAGGAAAATGAAACGCCTAGTTTACAGTTTTGATTTCCTTGATTTTTGGTTTGAAAGACAAATGTTACCTTGAGGGTTTTGGATTATTATTTGGAATGAACTGTTTTTAGAATAACGATGCTTTTTTGTTATGATTGCGAATGGTGCAAACATCCCAGGAAAGCCACTGAATCATGAGCATTGCTTGTCGACAGAGAGCATGAGATGAAACATAACATGGCTATTGGTTTCATCATTCCCGTGAAAACCTGAAGTAGTAAACCACGTATTTTTTCTAGGCAAGACTTACTCGGTTTTTGGATCTTCTGGTGAAAAAGGAATCTCCCGGATGTAAGACCGAGTTTTGTGCGAAACATCATCGTGACTGTGGAAAGTCCCCATTCATTCCTTGTCATGTTTCCGATCCATGGGCGGATCGTTTGCTTCTAACCCCTCGGAAGTCCCCAGTCGTCCCTTGTCGTGTCACGACTGATAATCGAGCCGCATAGTAGTTGAGTCGTCGATTCCTGAACGGATCATTTGATTATACTGTCTTGACGTCTGGGTCGAGGTATGAGATCGAGGATTTAAAATTGACATCGTGAACTAAAGATCAACCTTCCACTATGGTCGCCAATTGTTTGAGGGTGAAAACGATTTCTGCTGATTTTGGTAATTTCGGGTGTGTGGGTGAGAAACGAGTTTAAACCCTAAACAATGTACTGTAATGGAGTACTTTAGATTCGAGAGATCAATCTGTATAAATCCGGCCTAAACCAATAAATGTCCGTTCCAGATTTGCTTCGGTCACAAAGTGAAGGAGAAGGATTGGTTTTGGGGAGGGAAGCGAAGAGAGTGTTGAGACCAGAATAGTTGATTCTGGAAGAGTAGTTGTTTCAAGACTTTTATCAGAAAGTGGGAAGCTAACAGATGGAAAGCTAGCAAATATTTTCTGAGCGTTGTATCCTCCTGACCTGAACTTGTTGTTCGGTGGAAATAGGTAAGACCTATTTATACAAGTCGAAGTGAAACGTACTCTGGTCTCGTAAGAAATGGAAAACGGATGAGTAAATGGGAGGAGGTGGTAACCGATAACACCTGGAATTGATGTTCCATAAAAGAAAGCGTTTCACCATTGCTCCATGTATTTACTAACCGCCTCATCCTTATGACAATGTCTTATAACGGGCATAGTGTATGCCGCATGCTGTAAACCGCCAAACAAATACCCAATGAGCATCCCCCAGTTTGTGACATGTGTTGATGTCTCGAGTGTTTTTGTGGAAAACATGTAGCATGTTGTTGTTGGGAAAGTTGAGCTTAGGATACTTGCCAGCTCGGTGGTGACCTTCGACGGTCGAGATTTTGCATCTTGAGAGGAAAGGTAACCGTTGATTATTGCAACCCTTCGTTTGTTAGCCAGTGGCATGAAAGCATGGCCGGTACGGCTTTAATATGGCCTAGTTTAGGCGCGGTCAAAAGTTAGGGTTTTGGCTTTGGTTGGGCGCGACCAAACTAGGGCTTGGCGTCGGGCCAAAGGTTCCCATGCGTTAGCTGGTAACTGGTAGGTTGGAAAACCAACAATAAAATACTGCAAGTGCACAGTGTCTAACTGGTAGACAATGGCAAGTACAAGTCGTTCCCACAAGGAGTGTGAAATACTCTGCCAACTAATACCAAGACCAAATAATCAAATACATAATGTTTAATGAGTTTTCAGAAATTCGAACAAAATGAAAAAATAAATAATTTTAATAATAAACAAAATGAGAGCGGGTTATTAGGATTTTCGGTTTCTACCAATTAGTTATTCAAACTCTACTAATCGTTAAAAATATATTTCATGCATTTTCAAGTATTGTTTCTCGGCTGTAATTTTCTTCGCTTCATAGGTAGTGATTCTAAAGTATTACCTATCAATTCTAAAGCATATCACGACCAAAGCACGAAATATCAATTGAGAAGCATAAATAATCAAGAAAATCACATGAGAAATTAAATACCAAGCAATATGAAAAAAATTATTAATCAATCAAATCGATATTAAGCATATAAATGTAGAGTTTACGTAATCAAATTGGTTTTCACTTAAACCCTAACAATCAATTTAGCTATACATGGATTTCTTAAAAAAATTACAAATAAATCAAAATAAAATTTCTAGCTAATCAGAAACGGAATCAAAAAAAAAACTTCAAACCCTAGCCTTCACGGCTCTGCAGCCGCATCCCCCTCTTTTCATTTTGAAACAACACATAGATACAGCCCACAGATGAATTCAAGTCGTCGCATATTACCTCCCAATAGAAGTCTGCCACATGTCATGAAATACAATCCGCCCAATAATATTGTGTCGCGTGTCATAATATGACGAAACATTGTAAAGGATCAGCGAATCTCCACTTTCAATAGTATATGAAACCACCAAGGAAATGAATTAATTTCATTTAAAAAGCATGATATTTTCTTGCATGTGTTGGGCCCACCTTAACTGTATTTGCACAAATGACGTCATTTGGTCTCAAACATTCCTTCAGACTCTTTATATATATATATAGAAAGAGAACTTATGTAAGGACAAGATATGTTAATCTTTCCTTTTTCTTCATTTGCACTTCGTTTGCACGTGGTCATGGAGGTGATGTTCTTCCATTCTTATGCTAACAATAATAAAGTCACACTTGACCAATTCTTAGGTGACATTAGTGTGCTGACGTCGACTCGCTTCACCATGCATTAATTGAAGAGAAAATTAAAACTTGTCTGCCCATTGTGACCTCGGCTGTGAAATAATTCTATGCTGCTGATATATATGGAGATACCATGCCAACATAATAAGTGCTGCTGATATATAGAAATACCAGGCCAACATAATAAGTGCTGCTGATATATAAAAATAACAGGCCAGCATAATAAGTGCTGCTGATATATAGAAATACCAGGCCAGCATAATAAGTGCTGCTGATATATAAAAATACCAGGCCAACATATTTGATCATTGTGGTTGCTGATACATGGAAATACTAGGCCAACCCCATTTCATCATTGTGGTTGCTGATACATGGAAATACCAGGCCAACCACATTTCATCATTGTGATTGCTGATATATGGAAATACCAGGCCAACCACATTTCATCATTGTGGTTGCTGATACATGGAAATACCAGGCCAACCACATTTTATAATTTTCGTCTGAAACGCCATTAAGTCTCACATTTTGCTTTTTATTCGCTGGATGATCGAATTCACTTGTACTTTCTCCAAAAGAATTAACATAGTATTAGCAACTAAAATATTATATCCTACCTGATATAAATGTGGGTATAAAATGTAGCATTTACATGCTTATCAACACCCCCACACTTATATTTTGCTAGTCCTCGAGCAACACAGAGATATTATGCAATAGATTTTTTTTTTTTGAAGAAAAATCCTAACAAAAGCGCTACTCCCCCACACTTCAACATTACATTGTCCTCAATGTAATTGAGTCATCCAACGTAGAAATTAAGGTGGGAAATTTTAAAATACATATGCAAAAACTAAAGAACTAAAAATAAAAGATAGAGTGCAAGGAACAAATCTGATGGGTTGACTCCCATGAAGCAATATGTATTTGTTTCCCGACTTGCTAGTAGCACGTTCTCCAAAAAATATGGGGTTGGTACCCCAAGGTAAGCTGCGAATTATATATATAAAGCCTGAAGAGTTGGGCATCAACCCAACTAATCTGATTAGTTGAAAACATGAACCTACAATAAGAAAGATTAGTACCCAGAGAGATAAAATTGAATTCAATCTTATTTAAAGCATAATTCGAACCTTGAATATGAAGTAAATCAGGTTCGTAGATGATTACTAAAGATTGTCTAAAAAAATTGAACTTATTGTACTCCTCCTAAATCCGGTTCTAAGTTAGCGGAAATAACTTCCACGACTGATATTTTTTTTTAAATTCACTCGTTGAGCAAGGCCTCAATGGAGCAATAATATCACGATTTTTACCCATTATCATCTAATACGGTTTCATTATGAATATCATCAAGGACGAAAAATTCAGAACTTAATGGCTTATTGGGTCAAGGTAGGAGCATTCTCGACTGATTGAACTAGTCGAGATTCGGACAGAACTAGAGTTCTAGTTTGGGCTTCCATTTATTAGTGTCTACCAGTGGTTTTGGATCTAATAAGGCATAACCTTCACAAATAACACTATCATCAACAAAATCATACCCAAAATGAGCTAAGCAAACCTCTAATAATGGATCTTCCAAGTGGCTTCTTTGCAAATGTTTTGCGCGAGTGCATACTTTCTTTTCGCCTGCCACTTCAACTAAGTACCTAAAAATCAAACAAAATGCGTAAAAAGAGCAAAAGAAATCTAAAAGAAAATAAAATAAAAATAAAATTATATAAAAAAATTAAAAATAAGCTATATACGCTGAGATCAACTAGTGAGTATTTGCTTACCCTACTCCCCGGCAGCGGCGCCAAAATTTGGTAGGTTGAGAACCTAAAATAAAATACTGCAAGTGCACAATGTCTAAATGTCTAACCAGTAGACAATGGCAAGTACAGGTCGTTCCCACAAGGAGTGTGAAATACTCTACCCAACTAATACAAGACCCAAATAATCAAGTAGATAATGTTTTAATTGAGTTTTTCAGAAATTCGAAACAAAAATGGAAACAATACAAAGTTTAATAATAAACAAAATGGAGAGCGGTGTTTTATTAAAGATTTTCGGTTTCCACCAATTAATTATCCAAACTCTACTAATCGTTAAAAATATATTCCATGCATTTTCAAGTATTGTTTCTTCGCTGGCTGTAATTTTCTTCGCTTCATAGATAGTGATTCTAAAGCATTACCTATCAAGTCTAAAGTATATCACGTCGAGGGATTCAACCAAAGTACTAAATATCAATTGAGAAGCATAAGTAATCAAGAAAATCACATGAGCAATAAATACCAAGCAATATGAAGAAATTTTTTTTTAATCAATCAAATCATTATTAAGCATATAAATGTAGAGTTACGTAATCAAATTGGTTTCCACTTAAACCCTAACAATCAATTTAGCTAGACATGGCTTTCTTAAAGAAACTACAAATAAGTCAAAATAAAATTTCTAGCTAATCAAAACGGAATCAAAAACAAAACTTCAAAAAACCCTAGCTTCACGGCGCTGGCGCCGCAACCCCCCTCTTTTCATTTTAATTTTGAAACAAATAAATATATAGCCACAGATGAATTCAAGTCGTCGCACATTCACATCCCAATAGAAGTTGCCTGCCTATGTCATGAAAATACAATCCGCCCAATAATGTTGTGCCGCGTGTCATAATATGACGAAACATTGTAAAGGATCAGCGTATCTCCACTTTCAATAGTATATGAAAACCACTAAGGAAATGAATTAATTTTATTTAAAAGCAGATATTTTTGCATGTGCTGGGCCCACCTTAACTGTATTTGCACAAATGACGTCATTTGGTCTCAAACATTCCATCAGACTCTTTATATATATATATATAAAGAGAACTTATGTAAGGACAAGATATGTTAATCTTTCTTTTTCTCATTTGCACTTCGTTTGCACGTGGTCATGGAGGTGATATTCTTCCATTCTTATGCTAACAATAAAAAGTCACACTTGACCAATTCTTAGGTGACTTAGTGTGCTGACGTCGACTGCTTCACCATGCATTAATTGAAGAGAAAATTAAAACTTGTCTGCCCATTGTGACCTCGGCTGTGAAATAATTCTATGCTGCTGATATATATGGAGATACCAGGCCAACATAATAAGTGCTGCTGATATATAGAAAACCAGGCCAACATAATAAGTGCTGCTGATATATAAAAATACAGGCCAGTATAATAAGTGCTGCTGATATATAGAAATACCAGGCCAGCATAATAAGTGCTGCTGATATAAAAACCAGGCCAACATATTTGATCATTGTGGTTGCTGATACATGGAAATACTAGGCCAACCCCATTTCATCATTGTGGTTGCTGATACATGGAAATACCAGGCCAACCACATTTCATCATTGTGATTGCTGATATATGGAAATACCAGGCCAACCACATTTCATCATTGTGGTTGCTGATACATGGAAATACCAGGCCAACCACATTTTATAATTTTCGTCTGAAACGCCATTAAGTCTCACATTTTGCTTTTTATTCTTCGCTGGATGATCGAATTCACTTGTACTTTCTCCAAAAGCATTAACATAGTATTAGCAACTAAAATATTATATCCTACTGATATAAATGTGGGTATAAAATGTAGCATTTACATGCTTATCAACACCCCCACACTTATATTTTGCTAGTCCTCGAGCAACACAGAGATATTATGCAATAGATTTTTTTTTTGAAGAAAAATCCTAACAAAAGCGCTCCCTCCCCCACACTTCAACATTACATTTGTCCTCAATGTAATTGAGTCATCCAACGTAGAAATTAAGGTGGGAAATTTTAAAATACATATGCAAAAACTAAAGAACTAAAATAAAAGATAGAGTGCAAGGAACAAATCTGATGGGTTGACTCCATGAAGCAAAATATTTGTTTCCCGACTTGCTAGTAGACGTTCTCAAACAATGTGGGGTTGGTACCCCAAGGTAAGCTGAATTATATATAAAAGCCTGAAGAGTTGGGCATCAACCCAACTAATCTGATTAGTTGAAAACATGAACCTACAATAAGAAAGATTAGTACCCAAGAGATAAAACTGAATTCAATCTTATTTAAAGCATAATTCGAACCTTGAATATGAAGTAAATCAGTTTCGTAGATGATTACTAAAGATTTCTAAAAAATTGAACAGTTATTGTACTCCCTAAATCTGGTTCTAAGTTAGCGGAAATAACTTCCACGACTGATATTTTTTCAAATTCACTCGTTGAACAGGCCTCAATGGAGCAATAATATCACGATTCTTAGACCCATTATCATCTAATACGGTTTCATTATTAATATCATCAAGACGAAAAAATTCAGAACTTAATGGCTTATGGGTCAAGGTAGGAGCATTCTCGACTGATTGAACTAGTCGAGATTCGGACAGAACTAGAGGTTCTAGTTTGGGCTTCCATTTATTAGTGTCTACCAGTGGTGTGGAGTCTAATAAGGCATTAACTTCACAATAAAATAACACTATCATCAACAAAATCATACCCAAAATGAGCTAAGCAAACCTCTAATGGATCTTCCAAGTGGCTCTTGCAAATGTTTTGCGAGTGCATACTTTCTTTTCGCCTGCACTTCAAACTAAAGTACCTAAAAAATCAAACAAAATGCGTAAAAAGAGCAAAAAGAAATCTAAAAGAAAAATAAAAATAAAAATAAATTATATAAAAAAATTAAAAATAAGCTATATACGCTGAGATCAACTAGTGAGTATTTTGCTACCACTCCCCGGCAGCGGCGCCAAAAATTTGGTAGGTTGGGAACCTAAAATAAAATACTGCAAGTGCACAATGTCGTCTAACCAGTAGACAATGGCAAGTACAGGTCGTTCCCACAAGGAGTGTGAAATACTCTACCAACTAATACCAAGACCAAATAATCAAGTAGATAATGTTTAATGAGTTTTCAGAAATTCGAAACAAAATGAAACAATAATAAGTTTAATAATAAACAAAATGAGAGCGGGTTATTAGGATTTTCGGTTTCCACCAATTAATTATCCAAACTCTACTAATCGTTAAAAATATTCCATGCATTTTCAAGTATTGTTTCTCGGCTGTAATTTTCTTCGCTTCATAGATAGTGATTCTAAAGCATTACCTATCAAGTCTAAAGCATATCACGTCGAGGGATTCAACCAAAGTACTAAATATCAATTGAGAAGCATAAGTAATCAAGAAAATCACATGAGCAATTAAATACCAAGCAATATGAAGAAATTTTTTTAATCAATCAAATCATTATTAAGCATATAAATGTAGAGTTTACGTAATCAAATTGGTTTCCACTTAAACCCTAACAATCAATTTAGCTAGACATGGCTTTCTTAAAGAAACTACAAATAAGTCAAAATAAAATTTCTAGCTAATCAGAAACGGAATCAAAAACAAAACTTCAAACCCTAGCCTTCACGGCTCTGCAGCCGCAACCCCCTCTTTTCATTTTGAAACAACAAATAATATAGCCACAGATGAATTCAAGTCGTCGCACATCACATCCCAATAGAAGTCTGCCATATGTCATGAAATACAATCCGCCCAATAATGTTGTGCCGCGTGTCATAATATGACGAAACATTGTAAAGGATCAGCGTATCTCCACTTTCAATAGTATATGAAACCACTAAGGAAATGAATTAATTTTATTTAAAAAGCATGATATTTTCTTGCATGTGCTGGGCCCACCTTAACTGTATTTGCACAAATGACGTCATTTGGTCTCAAACATTCCTTCAGACTCTTTATATATATATAAAGAGAACTTATGTAAGGACAAGATATGTAATCTTTCCTTTTTCTTCATTTGCACTTCGTTTGCACGTGGTCATGGAGGTGATATTCTTCCATTCTTATGCTAACAATAATAAAGTCACACTTGACCAATTCTTAGGTGACATTAGTGTGCTGACGTCGACTCGCTTCACCATGCATTAATTGAAGAGAAAATTAAAACTTGTCTGCCCATTGTGACCTCGGCTGCTGTGATAATTCTATGCATGCTGCTGATATATATGGAGATACCAGGCCAACATAATAAGTGCTGCTGATATATAGAAATACCAGGCCAGCATAATAAGTGCTGCTGATATATAAAAATACCAGGCCAACATATTTGATATGATCATTGGGTTGCTGATACATGAAATACCAGGCCAACCCCATTTCATCATTGTGGTTGCTGATACATGGAAATACCAGGCCAACCACATTTCATCATTGTGATTGCTGATATATGGAAATACCAGGCCAACCACATTTCATCATTGTGGTTGCTGATACATGGAAATACCAGGCCAACCACATTTTATAATTTTCGTCTGAAACGCCATTAAGTCTCACATTTTGCTTTTTATTCGCTGGATGATCGAATTCACTTGTACTTTCTCCAAAAGCATTAACATAGTATTAGCAACTAAAATATTATATCCTACCTGATATAAATGTGGGTATAAAATGTAGCATTTACATGCTTATCAACACCCCCACACTTATATTTTGCTAGTCCTCGAGCAACACAGAGATATTATGCAATAGATTTTTTTTTTTGAAGAAAAATCCTAACAAAAGCGCCACTCCCCCACACTTCAACATTACATTGTCCTCAATGTAATTGAGTCATCCAACGTAGAAATTAAGGTGGGAAATTTTAAAATACATATGCAAAATAACTAAAGAACTAAATAAAAGATAGAGTGCAAGGAACAAATCTGATGGGTTGACTCCATAAGCAAAATTATTTGTTTCCCGACTTGCCAGTAGAATGTTCTCAAAAAATGGGGTTGGTACCCCAAGGTAAGCCGAATTATATATAAACCTGAAGAGTTGGGATCAACCCAACTAATCTGATTAGTTGAAAACATGAACCTACAATAAGAAAGATTAGTACCCAAGAGATAAAACTGAATTCAATCTTATTTAAAGCATAATTCGAACCTTGAATATGAAGTAAATCAGGTTCGCAGATGATTACTAAAGATTTCTAAAAAATTGAACAGTTATTGTACTCCCTAAATCTGGTTCTAAGTTAGCGGAAATAACTTCCACGACTGATATTTTTTCAAATTCACTCGTTGAACAAGGCCTCAATGGAGCAATAATATCACGATTCTTAGACCCATTATCATCTAATACGGTTTCATTATGAATATCATCAAGACGAAAAAATTCAGAACTTAATGGCTTATGGGTCAAGGTAGGAGCATTCTCGACTGATTGAACTAGTCGAGATTCGGACAGAACTAGAGGTTCTAGTTTGGGCTTCCATTTATTAGTGTCTACCAGTGGTGTGGAGTCTAATAAGGCATTAACTTCACAAATAACACTATCATCAACAAAATACATACCCAAAATGAGCTAAGCAAACCTCTAATGGATCTTCCAAGTGGCTCTTGCAAATGTTTTGCGAGTGCATACTTTCTTTTCGCCTGCACTTCAAACTAAAGTACCTAAAAAATCAAACAAAATGCGTAAAAAAGCAAAAAGAAATCTAAAAGAAAAATAAAAAAAAAATAAATTATATAAAAAAATTAAAAATAAGCTATATACGCTGAGATCAACTAGTGAGTATTTTGCTACCACTCCCCGGCAGCGGCGCCAAAAATTTGGTAGGTTGGGAACCTAAAATAAAATACTGCAAGTGCACAATGTCTAACCAGTAGACAATGGCAAGTACAGGTCGTTCCCACAAGGAGTGTGAAATACTCTACCAACTAATACCAAGACCAAATAATCAAGTAGATAATGTTTAATGAGTTTTCAGAAATTCGAAACAAAATGAAACAATAATAAGTTTAATAATAAACAAAATGAGAGCGGGTTATTAGGATTTTCGGTTTCCACCAATTAATTATCCAAACTCTACTAATCGTTAAAATATATTCCATGCATTTTCAAGTATTGTTTCTCGGCTGTAATTTTCTTCGCTTCATAGATAGTGATTCTAAAGCATTACCTATCAAGTCTAAAGCATATCACGTCGAGGGATTCAACCAAAGTACTAAATATCAATTGAGAAGCATAAGTAATCAAGAAAATCACATGAGCAATTAAATACCAAGCAATATGAAGAAATTTTTTTAATCAATCAAATCATTATTAAGCATATAAATGTAGAGTTTACGTAATCAAATTGGTTTCCACTTAAACCCTAACAATCAATTTAGCTAGACATGGCTTTCTTAAAGAAACTACAAATAAGTCAAAATAAAATTTCTAGCTAATCAGAAACGGAATCAAAAACAAAACTTCAAACCCTAGCCTTCACGGCTCTGCAGCCGCAACCCCCTCTTTTCATTTTGAAACAACAAATAAATATAGCCACAGATGAATTCAAGTCGTCGCACATCACATCCCAATAGAAGTCTGCCATATGTCATGAAATACAATCCGCCCAATAATGTTGTGCCGCGTGTCATAATATGACGAAACATTGTAAAGGATCAGCGTATCTCCACTTTCAATAGTAGTATATGAAACCACTAAGGAAATGAATTAATTTTATTTAAAAAGCATGATATTTTCTTGCATGTGCTGGGCCCACCTTAACTGTATTTGCACAAATGACGTCATTTGGTCTCAAACATTCCTTCAGATTCTTTATATATATAGCAAGAGAAATTATGTAAGGATAAGATATGTAAACTTTCTTTTTCTTTATT
The DNA here is from genome assembly GCF_003573695.1 of Papaver somniferum. Taxonomy (NCBI): domain Eukaryota; kingdom Viridiplantae; phylum Streptophyta; class Magnoliopsida; order Ranunculales; family Papaveraceae; genus Papaver; species Papaver somniferum. The sequence continues at coordinate 172,415,600 of NC_039365.1, read as the reverse complement.
TGCACTTCGTTTGCACGTGGTCATGGAGGTGATATTCTTCCATTATTATGCTAACAATAATAAAGTCACACTTGACCAATTCTTAGGTGGCATTAGTGTGCTGACGTCGACTCGCTTCACCATGCATTAATTGAAGAGCAAATTAAAACTTGTCTGCCCATTGTGACCTCGGCTGTGAAATAATTCTATGCTGCTGATATATATGGAGATACCAGGCCAACATAATAAGTGCTGCTGATATATAGAAATACCAGGCCAACATAATAAGTGCTGCTGATATATAAAAATACCAGGCAAGCATAATAAGTGCTGCTGATATATAAAATACCAGGCCAGCATAATAAGTGCTGCTGATATATAGAAATACCAGGCCACATAATAAGTGCTGCTGATATATAGAAATACCAGGCCAACATATTTGATCATTGTGGTTGCTGATACATGGAAATACCAGGCCAACCCCATTTCATCATTGTGGTTGCTGATACATGGAAATACCAGGCCAACCACATTTCATCATTGTGATTGCTGAATATATGGAAATACCAGGCCAACCACATTTCATCATTGGTGGGTTGCTGATACATGGAAATACCAGGCCAACCACATTTTATAATTTTCGTCTGAAACGCCATTAAGTCTCACATTTTTGCTTTTTATTCGCTGGATGATCGAATTCACTTGTACTTTCTCCAAAAGCATTAACATAGTATTAGCAACTAAAATATTATATCCTAGATAATATAAATGTGGGTATAAAATGTAGCATTTACATTCTTATCAACACCCCCACACTTATATTTGCTAGTCCTCGAGCAACACAGAGATATTATGCAATAGATTTTTTTTTTAAGAAAAATCCTAACAAAAGCGCCACTCCTCCCACACTTAAATAAACATTACATTGTCCTCAATGTAATTGAGTCATCCAACGTAGAAATTAAGGTGGGAAATTTTAAAATACATATGCAAAAACTAAAGAAAAAGATAGAGTGCAAGGAACAAATCTGATGGGGTTTTGACTCACATAAAGCAAAATTTATTTGTTTCCCGACTTGCCGTAGAATGTTCTCAAAAATGTGGGGTTGGTACCCCAAGGTAAGCCGCGAATTATATATATAAATCCTGAAGAGTTGGGAATCAACCCCAACTAATCTGATTAGTTGAAAACATGAACCTACAGTAAGAAAGATTAGTACCCAAAGAGATAAAACGAATTCAATCTTATTTAAAGCATAATTCGAACCTTGAATATGAAGTAAATCAGTTTCGCAGATGATTACTAAAGATTTTCTAAAAATTGAATAGTTATTGTACTCCCTAAATCGGTTCTAAGTTAGCGGAAATAACTTCCACGACTGATATTTTTTCAAATTCACTCGTTGAACAAGGCCTCAATGGAGCAATAATCTCACGATTCTTAGACCCATTATCATCTAATACGGTTTCATTATTAATATCATCAAGACGAAAAAATTCAGAACTTAATGGCTTATGGGTCAAGGTAGGAGCATTCCTCGACTGATTGAACTAGTCGAGATTCGGACAGAACTAGAGGTTCTAGTTTGGGCTTCCATTTATTAGTGTCTACCAGTGGTGTGGAGTCTAATAAGGCATAACTTCACAAATACACTATCATCAACAAATCATACCCAAAATGAGCTAAGCAAACCTCTAATGGATCTTCCAAGTGGCTCTTGCAAATGTTTTGCGAGTGCATACTTTCTTTTCGCCTGCACTTCAAACTAAAGTACCTAAAAAATCAAACAAAATGCGTAAAAAGAGCAAAAAAAATCTAAAAGAAAAATAAAAGTAAAAATAAATTATATAAAAAATTAAAATAAGCATATACGCTGAGATCAACTAGTGATATTTTGCTACCACTCCCCGGCAGCGGCGCCAAAATTTGGTAGGTTGGGAACCTAAAATAAATACTGCAAGTGCACAATGTCTAACCAGTAGACAATGGCAAGTACAGGTCGTTCCCACAAGGAGTGTGAAATACTCTACCAACTAATACCAAGACCAAATAATCAAGTAGATAATGTTTAATGAGTTTTCAGAAATTCGAAACAAAATGAAACAATAAATAAGTTTAATAATAAACAAAATGAGAGCGGGTTATTAGGATTTTCGGTTTCCACCAATTAATTATCCAAACTCTACTAATCGTTAAAAATATTCCATGCATTTTCAAGTATTGTTTCTCGGCTGTAATTTTCTTCTTCGCTTCATAGATAGTGATTCTAAAGCATTACCTATCAAGTCTAAAAGCATATCACGTCGAGGGATTCAACCAAAGTACTAAATATCAATTGAGAAGCATAAGTAATCAAGAAAATCACATGAGCAATTAAATACCAAGCAATATGAAGAAATTTTTTTAATCAATCAAATCATTATTAAGCATATAAATGTAGAGTTTACGTAATCAAATTGGTTTCCACTTAAACCCTAACAATCAATTTAGCTAGACATGGCTTTCTTAAAGAAACTACAAATAAGTCAAAATAAAATTTCTAGCTAATCAGAAACGGAATCAAAAACAAAACTTCAAACCCTAGCCTTCACGGCTCTGCAGCCGCAACCCCCTCTTTTCATTTTGAAACAACAAATAAATATAGCCACAGATGAATTCAAGTCGTCGCACATCACATCCCAATAGAAGTCTGCCATATGTCATGAAATACAATCCGCCCAATAATGTTGTGCCGCGTGTCATAATATGACGAAACATTGTAAAGGATCAGCGTATCTCCACTTTCAATAGTATATGAAACCACTAAGGAAATGAATTAATTTTATTTAAAAAGCATGATATTTCTTGCATGTGCTGGGCCCACCTTAACTGTATTTGCACAAATGACGTCATTTGGTCTCAAACATTCCTTCAGATTCTTATATATATATAGCAAGAGAAATTATGTAAGGATAAGATATGTAAACTTTGCTTTTTCTTTATTTGCACTTCGTTTGCACGTGGTCATGGAGGTGATATTCTTCCATTATTATGCTAACAATAATAAAGTCACACTTGACCAATTCTTAGGTGGCATTAGTGTGCTGACGTCGACTCGCTTCACCATGCATTAATTGAAGAGCAAACTAAAACTTGTCTGCCCATTGTGACCTCGGCTGTGAAATAATTCTATGCTGCTGATATATTTGGAGATACCAGGCCAACATAATAAGTGCTGCTGATATATAGAAATACCAGGCCAACATAATAAGTGCTGCTGATATATAAAAATACCAGGCAAGCATAATAAGTGCTGCTGATATATAGAAATACCAGGCCAGCATAATAAGTGCTGCTGATATATAGAAATACCAGGCCAGCATAATAAGTGCTGCTGATATATAGAAATACCAGGACAACATATTTGATCATTGTGGTTGCTGATACATGGAAATACCAGGCCAACCCCATTTTATCATTGTGGTTGCTGATACATGGAAACACCAGGCCAACCACATTTCATCATTGTGATTGCTGATATATGGAAATACCAGGCCAACCACATTTCATTATTGTGGTTGCTGATACATGGAAATACCAGGCCAACCACATTTTATAATTTTCGTCTGAAACGCCATTAAGTCTCACATTTTGCTTTTTATTCGCTGGATGATCGAATTCACTTGTACTTTCTCCAAAAGCATTAACATAGTATTAGCAACTAAATATTATATCCTAGATAATATAAATGTGGGTATAAAATGTAGCATTTACATTCTTATCAACACCCCCACACTTATATTTTGCTAGTCCTCGAGCAACACAGAGATATTATGCAATAGATTTTTTTTTTAAGAAAAATCCTAACAAAAGCGCCACTCCCCACTCCACACTTAAACATTACATTGTCCTCAATATAATTGAGTCATCCAACGTAGAAATTAAGGTGGGAAATTTTAAAATACATATGCAAAAACTAAAGAACTAAAGATAAAAGATAGAGTGCAAGGAACAAATCTGATGGGTTGACTCACATAAAGCAAAATTTATTTGTTTCCCGACTTGCCAGTAGAATGTTCTCAAACAATGTGGGGTTGGTACCCCAAGGTAAGCCGCGAATTATATATATAAATCCTGAAGAGTTGGGGATCAACCCAACTAATCTGATTAGTTGAAAACATGAACCTACAGTAAGAAAGATTAGTACCCAAAGAGATAAAACTGAATTCAATCTTATTTAAAGCATAATTCGAACCTTGAATATGAAGTAAATCAGGTTCGCAGAGATGATTACTAAAGATTGTCTCTAAAAAATTGAACAGTTATTGTACTCCCTAATCGGGTTCTAAGTTAGCGGAAATAACTTCCACGACTGATTTTATTTTTTCAAATTCACTCGTGAGCAAGGCCTCAATGGAGCAATAATATCACGATTCTTAGACCCATATCATCTAATACGTTTCATTATGAATATCATCAAGACGAAAAAATTCAGAACTTAATGGGCTTATGGGTCAAGGTAGGAGCATTCTCGACTGATTGAAACTAGCGAGATTCGGACAGAAACTAGAGTTCTAGTTTGGGCTTCCATTTATTAGTGTCTTACCAGTGGTGTTGGAGTCTACTAGGCTAATCATTAACTTCACAAAATAACACTCTATCATCAACAAAATCATACCCAAAATGAGCTAAGCAAACCTCTAATGGATCTTCCAAGTGGCTCTTGCAAATGTTTTGCGAGTGACATACTTTCTTTTCGCCTGCACTTCAAACTAAGTACCTAAAAAATCAAACAAAAAGCGTAAAAAGAGCAAAAAGAAATCTAAAAGAAAAAAAAAAAATAAAAATAAATTATATAAAAAAATTAAAAATAAGCTATATACGCTGAGATCAACTAGTGAGTATTTTGCTACCACTCCCCGGCAGCGGCGCCAAAATTTGGTAGGTTGGAACCTAAAATAAATACTGCAAGTGCACAATGTCTAACCAGTAGACAATGGCAAGTACAGGTCGTTCCCACAAGGAGTGTGAAATACTCTACCAACTAATACCAAGACCAAATAATCAAGTAGATAATGTTTAATGAGTTTTCAGAAATTCGAAAAAATGAAACAATAAATAAGTTTAATAATAAACAAAATGAGAGCGGGTTATTAGGATTTTCGGTTTCACCAATTAATTATCCAAACTCTACTAATCGTTAAAAATATATTCCATGCATTTTCAAGTATTGTTTCTCGGCTGTAATTTTCTTCGCTTCATAGATAGTGATTCTAAAGCATTACCTATCAAGTCTAAAGCATATCACGTCGAGGGATTCAACCAAAGTACTAAATATCAATTGAGAAGCATAAGTAATCAAGAAAATCACATGAGCAATTAAATACCAAGCAATATGAAGAAATTTTTTTAATCAATCAAATCATTATTAAGCATATAAATGTAGAGTTTACGTAATCAAATTGGTTTCCACTTAAACCCTAACAATCAATTTAGCTAGACATGGCTTTCTTAAAGAAACTACAAATAAGTCAAAATAAAATTTCTAGCTAATCAGAAACGGAATCAAAAACAAAACTTCAAACCCTAGCCTTCACGGCTCTGCAGCCGCAACCCCCTCTTTTCATTTTGAAACAACAAATAAATATAGCCACAGATGAATTCAAGTCGTCGCACATCACATCCCAATAGAAGTCTGCCATATGTCATGAAATACAATCCGCCCAATAATGTTGTGCCGCGTGTCATAATATGACGAAACATTGTAAAGGATCAGCGTATCTCCACTTTCAATAGTATATGAAACCACTAAGGAAATGAATTAATTTTATTTAAAAAGCATGATATTTTCTTGCATGTGCTGGGCCCACCTTAACTGTATTTGCACAAATGACGTCATTTGGTCTCAAACATTCCATCAGACTCTTTATATATATATATATAAAGAGAACTTATGTAAGGACAAGATATGTTAATCTTTCCTTTTTCTTCATTTGCACTTCGTTTGCACGTGGTCATGGAGGTGATATTCTTCCATTCTTATGCTAACAATAATAAAGTCACACTTGACCAATTCTTAGGTGACATTAGTGTGCTGACGTCGACTCGCTTCACCATGCATTAATTGAAGAGAAAATTAAAACTTGTCTGCCCATTGTGACCTCGGCTGTGAAATAATTCTATGCTGCTGATATATATGGAGATACCAGGCCAACATAATAAGTGCTGCTGATATATAGAAATACCAGGCCAACATAATAAGTGCTGCTGATATATAAAAATAACAGGCCAGTATAATAAGTGCTGCTGATATATAGAAATACCAGGCCAGCATAATAAGTGCTGCTGATATATAAAAATACCAGGCCAACATATTTGATCATTGTGGTTGCTGATACATGAAAATACTAGGCCAACCCCATTTCATCATTGTGGTTGCTGATACATGGAAATACCAGGCCAACCACATTTCATCATTGTGATTGCTGATATATGGAAATACCAGGCCAACCACATTTCATCATTGTGGTTGCTGATACATGGAAATACCAGGCCAACCACATTTTATAATTTTCGTCTGAAACGCCATTAAGTCTCACATTTTGCTTTTTATTCGCTGGATGATCGAATTCACTTGTACTTTCTCCAAAAGCATTAACATAGTATTAGCAACTAAAATATTATATCCTACCTGATATAAATGTGGGTATAAAATGTAGCATTTACATGCTTATCAACACCCCCACACTTATATTTTGCTAGTCCTCGAGCAACACAGAGATATTATGCAATAGATTTTTTTTTTTTGAAGAAAAATCCTAACAAAAGCGCCACTCCCCCACACTTCAACATTACATTGTCCTCAATGTAATTGAGTCATCCAACGTAGAAATTAAGGTGGGAAATTTTAAAATACATATGCAAAAACTAAAGAACTAAAAATAAAAGATAGAGTGCAAGGAACAAATCTGATGGGTTGACTCCCATGAAGCAAAATGTATTTGTTTCCCGACTTGCTAGTAGCACGTTCTCAAAAAATATGGGGTTGGTACCCCAAGGTAAGCTGTGAATTATATATATAAAGCCTGAAGAGTTGGGCATCAACCCAACTAATCTGATTAGTTGAAAACATGAACCTACAATAAGAAAGATTAGTACCCAGAGAGATAAAACTGAATTCAATCTTATTTAAAGCATAATTCGAACCTTGAATATGAAGTAAATCAGGTTCGTAGATGATTACTAAAGATTGTCTAAAAAATTGAACAGTTATTGTACTCCCTAAATCTGGTTCTAAGTTAGCGGAAATAACTTCCACGACTGATATTTTTTCAAATTCACTCGTTGAACAAGGCCTCAATGGAGCAATAATATCACGATTCTTAGACCCATTATCATCTAATACGGTTTCATTATGAATATCATCAAGACGAAAAAATTCAGAACTTAATGGCTTATGGGTCAAGGTAGGAGCATTCTCGACTGATTGAACTAGTCGAGATTCGGACAGAACTAGAGGTTCTAGTTTGGGCTTCCATTTATTAGTGTCTACTAGTGGTGTGGAGTCTAATAAGGCATTAACTTCACAAATAACACTATCATCAACAAAATCATACCCAAAATGAGCTAAGCAAACCTCTAATGGATCTTCCAAGTGGCTCTTGCAAATGTTTTGCGAGTGCATACTTTCTTTTCGCCTGCACTTCAAACTAAAGTACCTAAAAAATCAAACAAAATGCGTAAAAAGAGCAAAAAGAAATCTAAAAGAAAAATAAAAATAAAAATAAATTATATAAAAAAATTAAAAATAAGCTATATACGCTGAGATCAACTAGTGAGTATTTTGCTACCACTCCCCGGCAGCGGCGCCAAAAATTTGGTAGGTTGGGAACCTAAAATAAAATACTGCAAGTGCACAATGTCTAACCAGTAGACAATGGCAAGTACAGGTCGTTCCCACAAGGAGTGTGAAATACTCTACCAACTAATACCAAGACCAAATAATCAAGTAGATAATGTTTAATGAGTTTTCAGAAATTCGAAACAAAATGAAACAATACATAAGTTTAATAATAAACAAAATGAGAGCGGGTTATTAGGATTTTCGGTTTCCACCAATTAATTATCCAAACTCTACTAATCGTTAAAAATATATTCCATGCATTTTCATGTATTGTTTCTCGGCTGTAATTTTCTTCGCTTCATAGATAGTGATTCTAAAGCATTACCTATCAAGTCTAAAGAATATCACGTCGAGGGATTCAACCAAAGTACTAAATATCAATTGAGAAGCATAAGTAATCAAGAAAATCACATGAGCAATTAAATACCAAGCAATATGAAGAAATTTTTTTAATCAATCAAATCATTATTAAGCATATAAATGTAGAGTTTACGTAATCAAATTGGTTTCCACTTAAACCCTAACAATCAATTTAGCTAGACATGGCTTTCTTAAAGAAACTACAAATAAGTCAAAATAAAATTTCTAGCTAATCAGAAACGGAATCAAAAACAAAACTTCAAACCCTAGCCTTCACGGCTCTGCAGCCGCAACCCCCTCTTTTCATTTTGAAACAACAAATAAATATAGCCACAGATGAATTCAAGTCGTCGCACATCACATCCCAATAGAAGTCTTCCATATGTCATGAAATACAATCCGCCCAATAATGTTGTGCCGCGTGTCATAATATGACGAAACATTGTAAAGGATCAGCGTATCTCCACTTTCAATAGTATATGAAACCACTACGGAAATGAATTAATTTTATTTAAAAAGCATGATATTTTCTTGCATGTGCTGGGCCCACCTTAACTGTATTTGCACAAATGACGTCATTTGGTCTCAAACATTCCTTCAGACTCTTTATATATATATATAGCAAGAGAACTTATGTAATGACAAGATATGTTAATCTTTCCTTTTACTTCATTTGCACTTCGTTTGCACGTGGTCATGGAGGTGATATTCTTCCATTCTTATGCTAACAATAATAAAGTCACACTTGACCAATTCTTAGGTGACATTAGTGTGCTGACGTCGACTCGCTTCACCATGCATTAATTGAAGAGAAAATTAAAACTTGTCTGCCCATTGTGACCTCGGCTGTGAAATAATTCTATGCTGCTGATATATATGGAGATACCATGCCAACATAATAAGTGTTGCTGATATATAGAAATACCAGGCCAACATAATAAGTGCTGCTGATATATAAAAATACCAGGCCAACATATTTGATCATTGTGGTTGCTGATACATGGAAATACCAGGCCAACCCCATTTCATCATTGTGGTTGCTGATACATGGAAATACCATGCCAACCACATTTCATCATTGTGATTGCTGATATATGGAAATACCAGGCCAACCACATTTCATCATTGTGGTTGCTGATACATGGAAATACCAGGCCAACCATATTTTATAATTTTCGTCTGAAACGCCATTAAGTCTCACATTTTGCTGTTTATTCGCTGGATGATCGAATTCACTTGTACTTTCTCCAAAAGCATTAACATAGTATTAGCAACTAAAATATTATATCCTAGCTAATATAAATGTGGGTATAAAATGTAGCATTTACATGCTTATCAACACCCCCACACTTATATTTTGCTAGTCCTCGAGCAACACAGAGATATTATGCAATAGATTTTTTTTTTTGAAGAAAAATCCTAACAAAAGTGCCACTCCCCCACACTTAAACATTACATTGTCCTCAATGTAATTGAGTCATCCAACGTAGAAATTAAGGTGGGAAATTTTAAAATACATATGCAAAAACTAAAGAACTAAAGATAAAAGATAGAGTGCAAGGAACAAATCTGATGGGTTGACTCACATAAAGCAAAATTTATTTGTTTCTCGACTTGCCAGTAGAATGTTCTCAAACAATGTGGGGTTGGTACCCCAAGGTAAGCCGCGAATTATATATATAAATCCTGAAGAGTTGGGAATCAACCCAACTAATCTGATTAGTTGAAAACATGAACCTACAGTAAGAAAGATTAGTACCCAAAGAGATAAAACTGAATTCAATCTTATTTAAAGCATAATTCGAACCTTGAATATGAAGTAAACCAGTTTCGCAGATGATTACTAAAGATTTTCTAAAAAATTGAATAGTTATTGTACTCCCTAAATCTGGTTCTAAGTTAGCGGAAATAACTTCCACGACTGATATTTTTTCAAATTCACTCGTTGAACAAGGCCTCAATGGAGCAATAATATCACGATTCTTAGACCCATTATCATCTAATACGGTTTCATTATTAATATCATCAAGACGAAAAAATTCAGAACTTAATGGCTTATGGGTCAAGGTAGGAGCATTCTCGACTGATTGAACTAGTCGAGATTCGGACAGAACTAGAGGTTCTAGTTTGGGCTTCCATTTATTAGTGTCTACCAGTGGTGTGGTGTCTAATAAGGCATTAACTTCACAAATAACACTATCATCAACAAAATCATACCCAAAATGAGCTAAGCAAACCTCTAATGGATCTTCCAAGTGGCTCTTGCAAATGTTTTGCGAGTGCATACTTTCTTTTCGCCTGCACTTCAAACTAAAGTACCTAAAAAATCAAACAAAATGCGTAAAAAGAGCAAAAAGAAATCTAAAAGAAAAAAAAAAAAAATAAATTATATAAAAAATTAAAAATAAGCTATATACGCTGAGATCAACTAGTGATATTTTGCTACCACTCCCCGGCAGCGGCGCCAAAATTTTGGTAGGTTGGGAACCTAAAATAAAATACTGCAAGTGCACAATGTCTAACCAGTAGACAATGGCAAGTACAGGTCGTTCCCACAAGGAGTGTGAAATACTCTACCAACTAATACCAAGACCAAATAATCAAGTAGATAATGTTTAATGAGTTTTCAGAAATTCGAAACAAAATGAAACATAAATAAGTTTAATAATAAACAAAATGAGAGCGGGTTATTAGGATTTTCGGTTTCCACCAATTAATTATCCAAACTCTACTAATCGTTAAAAATATATTCCATGATTTTCAAGTATTGTTTCTCGGCTGTAATTTTCTTCGCTTCATAGATAGTGATTCTAAAGCATTACCTATCAAGTCTAAAGCATATCACGTCGAGGGATTCAACCAAAGTACTAAATATCAATTGAGAAGCATAAGTAATCAAGAAAATCACATGAGCAATTAAATACCAAGCAATATGAAGAAATTTTTTTAATCAATCAAATCATTATTAAGCATATAAATGTAGAGTTTACGTAATCAAATTGGTTTCCACTTAAACCCTAACAATCAATTTAGCTAGACATGGCTTTCTTAAAGAAAATACAAATAAGTCAAAATAAAATTTCTAGCTAATCAGAAACGGAATCAAAAACAAAACTTCAAACCCTAGCCTTCACGGCTCTGCAGCCGCAACCCCCTCTTTTCATTTTGAAACAACAAATAAATATAGCCACAGATGAATTCAAGTCGTCGCACATCACATCCCAATAGAAGTCTGCCATATGTCATGAAATACAATCCGCCCAATAATGTTGTGCCGCGTGTCATAATATGACGAAACATTGTAAAGGATCAGCGTATCTCCACTTTCAATAGTATATGAAACCACTAAGGAATGAATTAATTTTATTTAAAAAGCATGATATTTTCTTGCATGTGCTGGGCCCACCTTAACTGTATTTGCACAAATGACGTCATTTGGTCTCAAACATTCCTTCAGATTCTTTATATATATAGCAAAGGAAATTATGTAAGGATAAGATATGTAAACTTTCTTTTTCTTTATTTGCACTTCGTTTGCACGTGGTCATGGAGGTGATATTCTTCCATTATTATGCTAACAATAATAAAGTCACACTTGACCAATTCTTAGGTGGCATTAGTGTGCTGACGTCGACTCGCTTCACCATGCATTAATTGAAGAGCAAATTAAAACTTGTCTGCCCATTGTGACCTCGGCTGTGAAATAATTCTATGCTGCTGATATATATGGAGATACCAGGCCAACATAATAAGTGCTGCTGGTATATAGAAATACCAGGCCAACATAATAAGTGCTGCTGATATATAAAAATACCAGGCAAGCATAATAAGTGCTGCTGATATAGAAATACCAGGCCAGCATAATAAGTGCTGCTGATATATAGAAATACCAGGCCAGCATAATAAGTGCTGCTGATATATAGAAATACCAGGCCAACATATTTGATCATTGTGGTTGCTGATACATGGAAATACCAGCCAACCCCATTTCATCATGTGGTTGCTGATACATGGAAATACCAGGCCAACCACATTTCATCATTGTGATTGCTGATATATGGAAATACCAGGCCAACCACATTTCATCATTGTGGTTGCTGATACATGGAAATACCAGGCCAACCACATTTTATAATTTTCGTCTGAAACGCCATTAAGTCTCACATTTTGCTTTTTATTCGCTGGATGATCGAATTCACTTGTACTTTCTCCAAAAGCATTAACATAGTATTAGCAACTAAAATATTATATCCTAGATAATATAAATGTGGGTATAAAATGTAGCATTTACATTCTTATCAACACCCCCACACTTATATTTTGCTAGTCCTCGAGCAACACAGAGATATTATGCAATAGATTTTTTTTTTAAGAAAAATCCTAACAAAAGCGCCACTCCCCCACACTTAAACATTACATTGTCCTCAATGTAATTGAGTCATCCAACGTAGAAATTAAGGTGGGAAATTTTAAAATACATATGCAAAAACAAACTAAAGATAAAAGATAGAGTGCAAGGAACAAATCTGATGGGTTGACTCACATAAAGCAAAATTTATTTGTTTCCCGACTTGCCAGTAGAATGTTCTCAAACAATGTGGGGTTGGTACCCCAAGGTAAGCCGCGAATTATATATATAATCCTGAAGAGTTGGGATCAACCCAACTAATCTGATTAGTTGAAAACATGAACCTACAGTAAGAAAGATTAGTACCCAAAGAGATAAAACTGAATTCAATCTTATTTAAAGCATAATTCGAACCTTGAATATGAAGTAAATCAGTTTCGCAGATGTACTAAAGATTTTCTAAAAAATTGAATAGTTATTGTACTCCCTAAATCTGGTTCTAAGTTAGCGGAAATAACTTCCACGACTGATATTTTTTCAAATTCACTCGTTGAACAAGGCCTCAATGGAGCAATAATATCACGATTCTTAGACCCATTATCATCTAATACGGTTTCATTAATATCATCAAGACGAAAAAATTCAGAACTTAATGGCTTATGGGTCAAGGTAGGAGCATTCTCGACTGATTGAACTAGTCGAGATTCGGACAGAACTAGAGGTTCTAGTTTGGGCTTCCATTTATTAGTGTCTACCAGTGGTGTGGAGTCTAATAAGGCATTAACTTCACAAATAACACTATCATCAACAAAATCATACCCAAAATGAGCTAAGCAAACCTCTAATGGATCTTCCAAGTGGCTCTTGCAAATGTTTTGCGAGTGCATACTTTCTTTTCGCCTGCACTTCAAACTAAAGTACCTAAAAAATCAAACAAAATGCGTAAAAAGAGCAAAAAGAAATCTAAAAGAAAAATAAAAGTAAAAATAAATTATATAAAAAATTAAAAATAAGCTATATACGCTGAGATCAACTAGTGAGTATTTTGCTACCACTCCCCGGCAGCGGCGCCAAAATTTGGTAGGTTGGGAACCTAAAATAAAATACTGCAAGTGCACAATGTCTAACCAGTAGACAATGGCAAGTACAGGTCGTTCCCACAAGGAGTGTGAAATACTCTACCAACTAATACCAAGACCAAATAATCAAGTAGATAATGTTTAATGAGTTTTCAGAAATTCGAAACAAATGAAACAATAAATAAGTTTAATAATAAACAAAATGAGAGCGGGTTATTAGGATTTTCGGTTTCCACCAATTAATTATCCAAACTCTACTAATCGTTAAAAATATATTCCATGCATTTTCAAGTATTGTTTCTCGGCTGTAATTTTCTTCGCTTCATAGATAGTGATTCTAAAGCATTACCTATCAAGTCTAAAGCATATCACGTCGAGGGATTCAACCAAAGTACTAAATATCAATTGAGAAGCATAAGTAATCAAGAAAATCACATGAGCAATTAAATACCAAGCAATATGAAGAAATTTTTTTAATCAATCAAATCATTATTAAGCATATAAATGTAGAGTTTACGTAATCAAATTGGTTTCCACTTAAACCCTAACAATCAATTTAGCTAGACATGGCTTTCTTAAAGAAACTACAAATAAGTCAAAAAAAATTTCTAGCTAATCAGAAACGGAATCAAAAACAAAACTTCAAACCCTAGCCTTCACGGCTCTGCAGCCGCAACCCCCTCTTTTCATTTTGAAACAACAAATAAATATAGCCACAGATGAATTCAAGTCGTCGCACATCACATCCCAATAGAAGTCTGCCATATGTCATGAAATACAATCCGCCCAATAATGTTGTGCCGCGTGTCATAATATGACGAAACATTGTAAAGGATCAGCGTATCTCCACTTTCAATAGTATATGAAACCACTAAGGAAATGAATTAATTTTATTTAAAAAGCATGATATTTCTTGCATGTGCTGGGCCCACCTTAACTGTATTTGCACAATGACGTCATTTGGTCTCAACATTCCTTCAGAGTCTTTATTATATATATAGCAAGAAATTATGTAAGGATAAGATATGTAACTTTGCTTTTTCTTTATTTGCACTTCGTTTGCACGTGGTCATGGAGGTGATATTCTTCCATTATTATGCTAACAATAATAAAGTCACACTTGACCATCTTAGGTGGCATTAGTGTGCTGACGTCGACTCGCTTCACCATGCATTAATTGAAGAGCAAACTAAAACTTGTCTGCCCATTGTGACCTCGGCTGTGAAATAATTCTATGCTGCTGATATATTGGAGATACCAGGCCAACTAATAAGTGCTGCTGATATAGAAATACCAGGCCAACATAATAGTGCTGCTGATATATAAAAATACCAGGCAAGCATAATAAGTGCTGCTGATATTAGAAATACCAGGCAGCATAATAAGTGCTGCTGATATATAGAAATACCAGGCCACATAATAAGTGCTGCTGATATATAAATACCAGGCCAACATATTTGATCATTGTGGTTGCTGATACATGGAAATACCAGGCCAACCCCATTTCATCATTGTGGTTGCTGATACATGGAAATACCAGGCCAACCACATTTCATCATTGTGATTGCTGATATATGGAAATACCAGGCCAACCACATTTCATCATTGTGGTTGCTGATACATGGAAATACCAGGCCAACCACATTTTATATTGTTTGCTGATACTGGAAAACCAGGCCAATCCACATTTCTGCTTTTTATTTTTATTCGCTGGATGATCGAATTCACTTGTACTTTCTCCAAAAGCATTAACATAGTATTAGCAACTAAATATATATCCTAGATAATATAAATGTGGGTATAAAATGTAGCATTTACATTCTTATCAACACCCCCACACTTATATTTTGCTAGTCCTCGAGCAACACAGAGATATTATGCAATAGATTTTTTTTTTTAAGAAAAATCCTAACAAAAGCGCCACTCCCCCACACTTAAACATTACATTGTCCTCAATGTAATTGAGTCATCCAACGTAGAAATTAAGGTGGGAAATTTTAAAATACATATGCAAAAACTAAAGAACTAAAGATAAAAGATAGAGTGCAAGGAACAAATCTGATGGGTTGACTCACATAAAGCAAAATTTATTTGTTTCCCGACTTGCCAGTAGAATGTTCTCAAACAATGTGGGGTTGGTACCCCAAGGTAAGCCGCGAATTATATATATAAATCCTGAAGAGTTGGGGATCAACCCAACTAATCTGATTAGTTGAAAACATGAACCTACAGTAAGAAAGATTAGTACCCAAAGAGATAAAACTGAATTCAATCTTATTTAAAGCATAATTCGAACCTTGAATATGAAGTAAATCAGTTTCGCAGATGATTACTAAAGATTTTCTAAAAAATTGAACAGTTTATTGTACTCCCTAAATCTGGTTCTAGTTAGCGGAAATAACTTCCACGACTGATATTTTTTCAAATTCACTCGTTGAACAAGGCCTCAATGGAGCAATAATATCACGATTCTTAGACCCATTATCATCTAATACGGTTTCATTATTAATATCATCAAGACGAAAAAATTCAGAACTTAATGGCTTATGGGTCAAGGTAGGAGCATTCTCGACTGATTGAACTAGTCGAGATTCGGACAGAACTAGAGGTTCTAGTTTGGGCTTCCATTTATTAGTGTCTACCAGTGGTGTGGAGTCTAATAAGGCATTAACTTCACAAATAACACTATCATCAACAAAATCATACCCAAAATGAGCTAAGCAAACCTCTAATGGATCTTCCAAGTGGCTCTTGCAAATGTTTTGCGAGTGCATACTTTCTTTTCGCCTGCACTTCAAACTAAAGTACCTAAAAAATCAAACAAAATGCGTAAAAAGAGCAAAAAGAAATCTAAAAGAAAAATAAAAGTAAAAATAAATTATATAAAAAAATTAAAAATAAGCTATATACGCTGAGATCAACTAGTGAGTATTTTGCTACCACTCCCCGGCAGCGGCGCCAAAAATTTGGTAGGTTGGGAACCTGAAATAAAATACTGCAAGTGCACAATGTCTAACCAGTAGACAATGGCAAGTACAGGTCGTTCCCACAAGGAGTGTGAAATACTCTACCAACTAATACCAAGACCAAATAATCAAGTAGATAATGTTTAATGAGTTTTCAGAAATTCGAAACAAAATGAAACAATAAATAAGTTTAATAATAAACAAAATGAGAGCGGGTTATTAGGATTTTCGGTTTCCACCAATTAATTATCCAAACTCTACTAATCGTTAAAAATATTCCATGCATTTTCAAGTATTGTTTCTCGGGCTGTAATTTTCTTCGCTTCATAGATAGTGATTCTAAAGCATTACCTATCAAGTCTAAAGCATATCACGTCGAGGGATTCAACCAAAGTACTAAATATCAATTGAGAAGCATAAGTAATCAAGAAAATCACATGAGCAATTAAATACCAAGCAATATGAAGAAATTTTTTTAATCAATCAAATCATTATTAAGCATATAAATGTAGAGTTTACGTAATCAAATTGGTTTCCACTTAAACCCTAACAATCAATTTAGCTAGACATGGCTTTCTTAAAGAAACTACAAATAAGTCAAAATAAAATTTCTAGCTAATCAGAAACGGAATCAAAAACAAAACTTCAAACCCTAGCCTTCACGGCTCTGCAGCCGCAACCCCCTCTTTTCATTTTGAAACAACAAATAAATATAGCCACAGATGAATTCAAGTCGTCGCACATCACATCCCAATAGAAGTCTGCCATATGTCATGAAATACAATCCGCCCAATAATGTTGTGCCGCGTGTCATAATATGACGAAACATTGTAAAGGATCAGCGTATCTCCACTTTCAATAGTATATGAAACCACTAAGGAAATGAATTAATTTTATTTAAAAAGCATGATATTTTCTTGCATGTGCTGGGCCCACCTTAACTGTATTTGCACAAATGACGTCATTTGGTCTCAAACATTCCTTCAGATCTTTATATATATATAGCAAGAGAATTATGTAAGGATAAGATATGTAAACTTTGCTTTTTCTTTATTTGCACTTCGTTTGCACGTGGTCATGGAGGTGATATTCTTCCATTATTATGCTAACAATAATAAAGTCACACTTGACCAATTCTTAGGTGGCATTAGTGTGCTGACGTCGACTCGCTTCACCATGCATTAATTGAAGAGCAAACTAAAACTTGTCTGCCCATTGTGACCTCGGCTGTGAAATAATTCTATGTTGCTGATATATTTGGAGATACCAGGCCAACATAATAAGTGCTGCTGATATATAGAAATACCAGGCCAACATAATAAGTGCTGCTGATATATAAAAATACCAGGCAAGCATAATAAGTGCTGCTGATATATAGAAATACCAGGCCAGCATAATAAGTGCTGCTAATATATAGAAATACCAGGACAACATATTTGATCATTGTGGTTGCTGATACATGGAAATACCAGGCCAACCCCATTTTATCATTGTGGTTGCTGATACATGGAAACACCAGGCCAACCACATTTCATCATTGTGATTGCTGATATATGGAAATACCAGGCCAACCACATTTCATTATTGTGGTTGCTGATACATGGAAATACCAGGCCAACCACATTTTATAATTTTCGTCTGAAACGCCATTAAGTCTCACATTTTTCTTTTTATTCGCTGGATGATCGAATTCACTTGTACTTTCTCCAAAAGCATTAACATAGTATTAGCAACTAAAATATTATATCCTAGATAATATAAATGTGGGTATAAAATGTAGCATTTACATTCTTATCAACACCCCCACACTTATATTTTGCTAGTCCTCGAGCAACACAGAGATATTATGCAATAGATATTTTTTTTTTAAGAAAAATCCTAACAAAAGCGCCACTCCCCCACACTTAAACATTACATTGTCCTCAATGTAATTGAGTCATCCAACGTAGAAATTAAGGTGGGAAATTTTAAAATACATATGCAAAAACTAAAGAACTAAAGATAAAAGATAGAGTGCAAGGAACAAATCTGATGGGTTGACTCACATAAAGCAAAATTTATTTGTTTCCCGACTTGCCAGTAGAATGTTCTCAAACAATGTGGGGTTGGTACCCCAAGGTAAGCCGCGAATTATATATATAAATCCTGAAGAGTTGGGGATCAACCCAACTAATCTGATTAGTTGAAAACATGAACCTACAGTAAGAAAGATTAGTACCCAAAGAGATAAAACTGAATTCAATCTTATTTAAAGCATAATTCGAACCTTGAATATGAAGTAAATCAGTTTCGCAGATGATTACTAAAGATTTTCTAAAAAATTGAACAGTTATTGTACTCCCTAAATCTGGTTCTAAGTTAGCAGAAATAACTTCCACGACTGATATTTTTTCAAATTCACTCGTTGAACAAGGCCTCAATGGAGCAATAATATCACGATTCTTAGACCCATTATCATCTAATACGGTTTCATTATTAATATCATCAAGACGAAAAAATTCAGAACTTAATGGCTTATGGGTCAAGGTAGGAGCATTCTCGACTGATTGAACTAGTCGAGATTCGGACAGAACTAGAGGTTCTAGTTTGGGCTTCCATTTATTAGTGTCTACCAGTGGTGTGGAGTCTAATAAGGCATTAACTTCACAAATAACACTATCATCAACAAAATCATACCCAAAATGAGCTAAGCAAACCTCTAATGGATCTTCCAAGTGGCTCTTGCAAATGTTTTGCGAGTACATACTTTCTTTTCGCCTGCACTTCAAACTAAAGTACCTAAAAAATCAAACAAAATGCATAAAAAGAGCAAAAAGAAATCTAAAAGAAAAATAAAAATAAAAATAAATTATATAAAAAAATTAAAAATAAGCTATATACGCTGAGATCAACTAGTGAGTATTTTGCTACCACTCCCCGGCAGCGGCGCCAAAAATTTGGTAGGTTGGGAACCTGAAATAAAATACTGCAAGTGCACAATGTCTAACCAGTAGACAATGGCAAGTACAGGTCGTTCCCACAAGGAGTGTGAAATACTCTACCAACTAATACCAAGACCAAATAATCAAGTAGATAATGTTTAATGAGTTTTCAGAAATTCGAAACAAAATGAAACAATAAATAAGTTTAATAATAAACAAAATGAGAGCGGGTTATTAGGATTTTCGGTTTCCACCAATTAATTATCCAAACTCTACTAATCGTTAAAAATATATTCCATGCATTTTCAAGTATTGTTTCTCGGCTGTAATTTTCTTCGCTTCATAGATAGTGATTCTAAAGCATTACCTATCAAGTCTAAAGCATATCACGTCGAGGGATTCAACCAAAGTACTAAATATCAATTGAGAAGCATAAGTAATCAAGAAAATCACATGAGCAATTAAATACCAAGCAATATGAAGAAATTTTTTTAATCAATCAAATCATTATTAAGCATATAAATGTAGAGTTTACGTAATCAAATTGGTTTCCACTTAAACCCTAACAATCAATTTAGCTAGACATGGCTTTCTTAAAGAAACTACAAATAAGTCAAAATAAAATTTCTAGCTAATCAGAAACGGAATCAAAAACAAAACTTCAAACCCTAGCCTTCACGGCTCTGCAGCCGCAACCCCCTCTTTTCATTTTGAAACAACAAATAAATATAGCCACAGATGAATTCAAGTCGTCGCACATCACATCCCAATAGAAGTCTGCCATATGTCATGAAATACAATCCGCCCAATAATGTTGTGCCGCGTGTCATAATATGACGAAACATTGTAAAGGATCAGCGTATCTCCACTTTCAATAGTATATGAAACCACTAAGGAAATGAATTAATTTTATTTAAAAAGCATGATATTTTCTTGCATGTGCTGGGCCCACCTTAACTGTATTTGCACAAATGACGTCATTTGGTCTCAAACATTCCTTCAGATTCTTTATATATATATAGCAAGAGAAATTATGTAAGGATAAGATATGTAAACTTTGCTTTTTCTTTATTTGCACTTCGTTTGCACGTGGTCATGGAGGTGATATTCTTCCATTATTATGCTAACAATAATAAAGTCACACTTGACCAATTCTTAGGTGGCATTAGTGTGCTGACGTCGACTCGCTTCACCATGCATTAATTGAAGAGCAAACTAAAACTTGTCTGCCCATTGTGACCTCGGCTGTGAAATAATTCTATGCTGCTGATATATTTGGAGATACCAGGCCAACATAATAAGTGCTGCTGATATATAGAAATACCAGGCCAACATAATAAGTGCTGCTGATATATAAAAATACCAGGCAAGCATAATAAGTGCTGCTGATATATAGAAATACCAGGCCAGCATAATAAGTGCTGCTGATATATAGAAATACCAGGCCAGCATAATAAGTGCTGCTGATATATAGAAATACCAGGACAACATATTTGATCATTGTGGTTGCTGATACATGGAAATACCAGGCCAACCCCATTTCATCATTGTGGTTGCTGATACATGGAAATACCAGGCCAACCACATTTCATCATTGTGATTGCTGATATATGGAAATACCAGGCCAACCACATTTCATCATTGTGGTTGCTGATACATGGAAATACCAGGCCAACCACATTTTATAATTTTCGTCTGAAACGCCATTAAGTCTCACATTTTGCTTTTTATTCGCTGGATGATCGAATTCACTTATACTTTCTCCAAAAGCATTAACATAGTATTAGCAACTAAAATATTATATCCTAGATAATATAAATGTGGGTATAAAATGTAGCATTTACATTCTTATCAACACCCCCACACTTATATTTTGCTAGTCCTCGAGCAACACAGAGATATTATGCAATAGATATTTTTTTTTAAGAAAAATCCTAACAAAAGCGCCACTCCCCCACACTTAAACATTACATTGTCCTCAATGTAATTGAGTCATCCAACGTAGAAATTAAGGTGGGAAATTTTAAAATACATATGCAAAAACTAAAGAACTAAAGATAAAAGATAGAGTGCAAGGAACAAATCTGATGGGTTGACTCACATAAAGCAAAATTTATTTGTTTCCCGACTTGCCAGTAGAATGTTCTCAAACAATGTGGGGTTGGTACCCCAAGGTAAGCCGCGAATTATATATATAAATCCTGAAGAGTTGGGGATCAACCCAACTAATCTGATTAGTTGAAAACATGAACCTACAGTAAGAAAGATTAGTACCCAAAGAGATAAAACTGAATTCAATCTTATTTAAAGCATAATTCGAACCTTGAATATGAAGTAAATCAGTTTCGCAGATGATTACTAAAGATTTTCTAAAAAATTGAACAGTTATTGTACTCCCTAAATCTGGTTCTAGGTTAGCGGAAATAACTTCCACGACTGATATTTTTTCAAATTCACTCGTTGAACAAGGCCTCAATGGAGCAATAATATCACGATTCTTAGACCCATTATCATCTAATACGGTTTCATTATTAATATCATCAAGACGAAAAAATTCAGAACTTAATGGCTTATGGGTCAAGGTAGGAGCATTCTCGACTGATTGAACTAGTCGAGATTCGGACAGAACTAGAGGTTCTAGTTTGGGCTTCCATTTATTAGTGTCTACCAGTGGTGTGGTGTCTAATAAGGCATTAACTTCACAAATAACACTATCATCAACAAAATCATACCCAAAATGAGCTAAGCAAACCTCTAATGGATCTTCCAAGTGGCTCTTGCAAATGTTTTGCGAGTGCATACTTTCTTTTCGCCTGCACTTCAAACTAAAGTACCTAAAAAATCAAACAAAATGCGTAAAAAGAGCAAAAAGAAATCTAAAAGAAAAATAAAAAGAAAAATAAATTATATAAAAAAATTAAAAATAAGCTATATACGCTGAGATCAACTAGTGAATATTTTGCTACCACTCCCCGGCAGCGGCGCCAAAATTTTGGTAGGTTGGGAACCTAAAATAAAATACTGCAAGTGCACAATGTCTAACCAGTAGACAATGGCAAGTACAGGTCGTTCCCACAAGGAGTGTGAAATACTCTACCAACTAATACCAAGACCAAATAATCAAGTAGATAATGTTTAATGAGTTTTCAGAAATTCGAAACAAAATGAAACAATAAATAAGTTTAATAATAAACAAAATGAGAGCGGGTTATTAGGATTTTCGGTTTCCACCAATTAATTATCCAAACTCTACTAATCGTTAAAAATATATTCCATGGATTTTCAAGTATTGTTTCTCGGCTGTAATTTTCTTCGCTTCATAGATAGTGATTCTAAAGCATTACCTATCAAGTCTAAAGCATATCACGTCGAGGGATTCAACCAAAGTACTAAATATCAATTGAGAAGCATAAGTAATCAAGAAAATCACATGAGCAATTAAATACCAAGCAATATGAAGAAATTTTTTTAATCAATCAAATCATTATTAAGCATATAAATGTAGAGTTTACGTAATCAAATTGGTTTCCACTTAAACCCTAACAATCAATTTAGCTAGACATGGCTTTCTTAAAGAAAATACAAATAAGTCAAAATAAAATTTCTAGCTAATCAGAAACGGAATCAAAAACAAAACTTCAAACCCTAGCCTTCACGGCTCTGCAGCCGCAACCCCCTCTTTTCATTTTGAAACAACAAATAAATATAGCCACAGATGAATTCAAGTCGTCGCACATCACATCCCAATAGAAGTCTGCCATATGTCATGAAATACAATCCGCCCAATAATGTTGTGCCGCGTGTCATAATATGACGAAACATTGTAAAGGATCAGCGTATCTCCACTTTCAATAGTATATGAAACCACTAAGGAATGAATTAATTTTATTTAAAAAGCATGATATTTTCTTGCATGTGCTGGGCCCACCTTAACTGTATTTGCACAAATGACGTCATTTGGTCTCAAACATTCCTTCAGATTCTTTATATATATAGCAAAGGAAATTATGTAAGGATAAGATATGTAAACTTTCTTTTTCTTTATTTGCACTTCGTTTGCACGTGGTCATGGAGGTGATATTCTTCCATTATTATGCTAACAATAATAAAGTCACACTTGACCAATTCTTAGGTGGCATTAGTGTGCTGACGTCGACTCGCTTCACCATGCATTAATTGAAGAGCAAATTAAAACTTGTCTGCCCATTGTGACCTCGGCTGTGAAATAATTCTATGCTGCTGATATATATGGAGATACCAGGCCAACATAATAAGTGCTGCTGATATATAGAAATACCAGGCCAGCATAATAAGTGTTGCTGATATATAGAAATACCAGGCCAGCATAATAAGTGCTGCTGATATATAGAAATACCAGGCCAACATATTTGATCATTGTGGTTGCTGATACATGGAAATACCAGGCCAACCCCATTTCATCATTGTGGTTGCTGATACATGGAAATACCAGGCCAACCACATTTCATCATTGTGATTGCTGATATATGGAAATACCAGGCCAACCACATTTCATCATTGTGGTTGCTGATACATGGAAATACCAGGCCAACCACATTTTATAATTTTCGTCTGAAACGCCATTAAGTCTCACATTTTGCTTTTTATTCGCTGGATGATCGAATTCACTTGTACTTTCTCCAAAAGCATTAACATAGTATTAGCAACTAAAATATTATATCCTAGATAATATAAATGTGGGTATAAAATGTAGCATTTACATTCTTATCAACACCCCCACACTTATATTTTGCTAGTCCTCGAGCAACACAGAGATATTATGCAATAGATTTTTTTTTTTAAGAAAAATCCTAACAAAAGCGCCACTCCCCCACACTTAAACATTACATTGTCCTCAATATAATTGAGTCATCCAACGTAGAAATTAAGGTGGGAAATTTTAAAATACATATGCAAAAACTAAAGAACTAAAGATAAAAGATAGAGTGCAAGGAACAAATCTGATGGGTTGACTCACATAAAGCAAAATTTATTTGTTTCCCGACTTGCCAGTAGAATGTTCTCAAACAATGTGGGGTTGGTACCCCAAGGTAAGCCGCGAATTATATATATAAATCCTGAAGAGTTGGGGATCAACCCAACTAATCTGATTAGTTGAAAACATGAACCTACAGTAAGAAAGATTAGTACCCAAAGAGATAAAACTGAATTCAATCTTATTTAAAGCATAATTCGAACCTTGAATATGAAGTAAATCAGTTTCGCAGATGATTACTAAAGATTTTCTAAAAAATTGAACAGTTATTGTACTCCCTAAATCTGGTTCTAGGTTAGCGGAAATAACTTCCACGACTGATATTTTTTCAAATTCACTCGTTGAACAAGGCCTCAATGGAGCAATAATATCACGATTCTTAGACCCATTATCATCTAATACGGTTTCATTATTAATATCATCAAGACGAAAAAATTCAGAACTTAATGGCTTATGGGTCAAGGTAGGAGCATTCTCGACTGATTGAACTAGTCGAGATTCGGACAGAACTAGAGGTTCTAGTTTGGGCTTCCATTTATTAGTGTCTACCAGTGGTGTGGAGTCTAATAAGGCATTAACTTCACAAATAACACTATCATCAACAAAATCATACCCAAAATGAGCTAAGCAAACCTCTAATGGATCTTCCAAGTGGCTCTTGCAAATGTTTTGCGAGTGCATACTTTCTTTTCGCCTGCACTTCAAACTAAAGTACCTAAAAAATCAAACAAAATGCGTAAAAAGAGCAAAAAGAAATCTAAAAGAAAAATAAAAAGAAAAATAAATTATATAAAAAAATTAAAAATAAGCTATATACGCTGAGATCAACTAGTGAATATTTTGCTACCACTCCCCGGCAGCGGCGCCAAAATTTTGGTAGGTTGGGAACCTAAAATAAAATACTGCAAGTGCACAATGTCTAACCAGTAGACAATGGCAAGTACAGGTCGTTCCCACAAGGAGTGTGAAATACTCTACCAACTAATACCAAGACCAAATAATCAAGTAGATAATGTTTAATGAGTTTTCAGAAATTCGAAACAAAATGAAACAATAAATAAGTTTAATAATAAACAAAATGAGAGCGGGTTATTAGGATTTTCGGTTTCCACCAATTAATTATCCAAACTCTACTAATCGTTAAAAATATATTCCATGGATTTTCAAGTATTGTTTCTCGGCTGTAATTTTCTTCGCTTCATAGATAGTGATTCTAAAGCATTACCTATCAAGTCTAAAGCATATCACGTCGAGGGATTCAACCAAAGTACTAAATATCAATTGAGAAGCATAAGTAATCAAGAAAATCACATGAGCAATTAAATACCAAGCAATATGAAGAAATTTTTTTAATCAATCAAATCATTATTAAGCATATAAATGTAGAGTTTACGTAATCAAATTGGTTTCCACTTAAACCCTAACAATCAATTTAGCTAGACATGGCTTTCTTAAAGAAACTACAAATAAGTCAAAATAAAATTTCTAGCTAATCAGAAACGGAATCAAAAACAAAACTTCAAACCCTAGCCTTCACGGCTCTGCAGCCGCAACCCCCTCTTTTCATTTTGAAACAACAAATAAATATAGCCACAGATGAATTCAAGTCGTCGCACATCACATCCCAATAGAAGTCTGCCATATGTCATGAAATACAATCCGCCCAATAATGTTGTGCCGCGTGTCATAATATGACGAAACATTGTAAAGGATCAGCGTATCTCCACTTTCAATAGTATATGAAACCACTAAGGAAATGAATTAATTTTATTTAAAAAGCATGATATTCTCTTGCATGTGCTGAGCCCACCTTAACTGTATTTGCACAAATGACGTCATTTGGTCTCAAACATTCCTTCAGATTCTTTATATATATATAGCAAGAGAAATTATGTAAGGATAAGATATGTAAACTTTGCTTTTTCTTTATTTGCACTTCGTTTGCACGTGGTCATGGAGGTGATATTCTTCCATTATTATGCTAACAATAATAAAGTCACACTTGACCAATTCTTAGGTGGCATTAGTGTGCTGACGTCGACTCGCTTCACCATGCATTAATTGAAGAGCAAACTAAAACTTGTCTGCCCATTGTGACCTCGGCTGTGAAATAATTCTATGCTGCTGATATATTTGGAGATACCAGGCCAACATAATAAGTGCTGCTGATATATAGAAATACCAGGCCAACATAATAAGTGCTGCTGATATATAAAAATACCAAGCAAGCATAATAAGTGCTGCTGATATATAGAAATACCAGGCCAGCATAATAAGTGCTGCTGATATATAGAAATACCAGGCCAGCATAATAAGTGCTGCTGATATATAGAAATACCAGGACAACATATTTGATCATTGTGGTTGCTGATACATGGAAATACCAGGCCAACCCCATTTTATCATTGTGGTTGCTGATACATGGAAACACCAGGCCAACCACATTTCATCATTGTGATTGCTGATATATGGAAATACCAGGCCAACCACATTTCATTATTGTGGTTGCTGATACATGGAAATACCAGGCCAACCACATTTTATAATTTTCGTCTGAAACGCCATTAAGTCTCACATTTTGCTTTTTATTCGCTGGATGATCGAATTCACTTGTACTTTCTCCAAAAGCATTAACATAGTATTAGCAACTAAAATATTATATCCTAGATAATATAAATGTGGGTATAAAATGTAGCATTTACATTCTTATCAACACCCCCACACTTATATTTTGCTAGTCCTCGAGCAACACAGAGATATTATGCAATAGATTTTTTTTTTTAAGAAAAATCCTAACAAAAGCGCCACTCCCCCACACTTAAACATTACATTGTCCTCAATATAATTGAGTCATCCAACGTAGAAATTAAGGTGGGAAATTTTAAAATACATATGCAAAAACTAAAGAACTAAAGATAAAAGATAGAGTGCAAGGAACAAATCTGATGGGTTGACTCACATAAAGCAAAATTTATTTGTTTCCCGACTTGCCAGTAGAATGTTCTCAAACAATGTGGGGTTGGTACCCCAAGGTAAGCCGCGAATTATATATATAAATCCTGAAGAGTTGGGGATCAACCCAACTAATCTGATTAGTTGAAAACATGAACCTACAGTAAGAAAGATTAGTACCCAAAGAGATAAAACTGAATTCAATCTTATTTAAAGCATAATTCGAACCTTGAATATGAAGTAAATCAGTTTCGCAGATGATTACTAAAGATTTTCTAAAAAATTGAACAGTTATTGTACTCCCTAAATCTGGTTCTAGGTTAGCGGAAATAACTTCCACGACTGATATTTTTTCAAATTCACTCGTTGAACAAGGCCTCAATGGAGCAATAATATCACGATTCTTAGACCCATTATCATCTAATACGGTTTCATTATTAATATCATCAAGACGAAAAAATTCAGAACTTAATGGCTTATGGGTCAAGGTAGGAGCATTCTCGACTGATTGAACTAGTCGAGATTCGGACAGAACTAGAGGTTCTAGTTTGGGCTTCCATTTATTAGTGTCTACCAGTGGTGTGGAGTCTAATAAGGCATTAACTTCACAAATAACACTATCATCAACAAAATCATACCCAAAATGAGCTAAGCAAACCTCTAATGGATCTTCCAAGTGGCTCTTGCAAATGTTTTGCGAGTACATACTTTCTTTTCGCCTGCACTTCAAACTAAAGTACCTAAAAAATCAAACAAAATGCATAAAAAGAGCAAAAAGAAATCTAAAAGAAAAATAAAAATAAAAATAAATTATATAAAAAAATTAAAAATAAGCTATATACGCTGAGATCAACTAGTGAGTATTTTGCTACCACTCCCCGGCAGCGGCGCCAAAAATTTGGTAGGTTGGGAACCTGAAATAAAATACTGCAAGTGCACAATGTCTAACCAGTAGACAATGGCAAGTACAGGTCGTTCCCACAAGGAGTGTGAAATACTCTACCAACTAATACCAAGACCAAATAATCAAGTAGATAATGTTTAATGAGTTTTCAGAAATTCGAAACAAAATGAAACAATAAATAAGTTTAATAATAAACAAAATGAGAGCGGGTTATTAGGATTTTCGGTTTCCACCAATTAATTATCCAAACTCTACTAATCGTTAAAAATATATTCCATGCATTTTCAAGTATTGTTTCTCGGCTGTAATTTTCTTCGCTTCATAGATAGTGATTCTAAAGCATTACCTATCAAGTCTAAAGCATATCACGTCGAGGGATTCAACCAAAGTACTAAATATCAATTGAGAAGCATAAGTAATCAAGAAAATCACATGAGCAATTAAATACCAAGCAATATGAAGAAATTTTTTTAATCAATCAAATCATTATTAAGCATATAAATGTAGAGTTTACGTAATCAAATTGGTTTCCACTTAAACCCTAACAATCAATTTAGCTAGACATGGCTTTCTTAAAGAAACTACAAATAAGTCAAAATAAAATTTCTAGCTAATCAGAAACGGAATCAAAAACAAAACTTCAAACCCTAGCCTTCACGGCTCTGCAGCCGCAACCCCCTCTTTTCATTTTGAAACAACAAATAAATATAGCCACAGATGAATTCAAGTCGTCGCACATCACATCCCAATAGAAGTCTGCCATATGTCATGAAATACAATCCGCCCAATAATGTTGTGCCGCGTGTCATAATATGACGAAACATTGTAAAGGATCAGCGTATCTCCACTTTCAATAGTATATGAAACCACTAAGGAAATGAATTAATTTTATTTAAAAAGCATGATATTTTCTTGCATGTGCTGGGCCCACCTTAACTGTATTTGCACAAATGACGTCATTTGGTCTCAAACATTCCTTCAGATTCTTTATATATATATAGCAAGAGAAATTATGTAAGGATAAGATATGTAAACTTTCTTTTTCTTTATTTGCACTTCGTTTGCACGTGGTCATGGAGGTGATATTCTTCCATTATTATGCTAACAATAATAAAGTCACACTTGACCAATTCTTAGGTGGCATTAGTGTGCTGACGTCGACTCGCTTCACCATGCATTAATTGAAGAGCAAATTAAAACTTGTCTGCCCATTGTGACCTCGGCTGTGAAATAATTCTATGCTGCTGATATATATGGAGATACCAGGCCAACATAATAAGTGCTGCTGGTATATAGAAATACCAGGCCAACATAATAAGTGCTGCTGATATATAAAAATACCAGGCAAGCATAATAAGTGCTGCTGATATATAGAAATACCAGGCCAGCATAATAAGTGCTGCTGATATATAGAAATACCAGGCCAGCATAATAAGTGCTGCTGATATATAGAAATACCAGGCCAACATATTTGATAATTGTGGTTGTTGATACATGGAAATACCATGCCAACCCCATTTCATCATTGTGGTTGCTGATACATGGAAATACCAGGCCAACCACATTTCATCATTGTGATTGCTGATATATGGAAATACCAGGCCAACCACATTTCATCATTGTGGTTGCTGATACATGGAAATACCAGGCCAACCACATTTTATAATTTTCTTCTGAAACGCCATTAAGTCTCACATTTTGCTTTTTATTCGCTGGATGATCGAATTCACTTGTACTTTCTCCAAAAGCATTAACATAGTATTAGCAACTAAAATATTATATCCTAGATAATATAAATGTGGGTATAAAATGTAGCATTTACATTCTTATCAACACCCCCACACTTATATTTTGCTAGTCCTCGAGCAACACAGAGATATTATGCAATAGATTTTTTTTTAAAGAAAAATCCTAACAAAAGCGCCACTCCCCCACACTTAAACATTACATTGTCCTCAATGTAATTGAGTCATCCAACGTAGAAATTAAGGTGGGAAATTTTAAAATACATATGCAAAAACTAAAGATAAAAGATAGAGTGCAAGGAACAAATCTGATGGGTTGACTCACATAAAGCAAAATTTATTTGTTTCCCGACTTGCCAGTAGAATGTTCTCAAACAATGTGGGGTTGGTACCCCAAGGTAAGACGCGAATTATATATATAAATCCTGAAGAGTTGGGAATCAACCCAACTAATCTGATTAGTTGAAAACATGAACCTACAGTAAGAAAGATTAGTACCCAAAGAGATAAAACTGAATTCAATCTTATTTAAAGCATAATTCGAACCTTGAATATGAAGTAAATCAGTTTCGCAGATGATTACTAAAGATTTTCTAAAAAATTGAATAGTTATTGTACTCCCTAAATCTGGTTCTAAGTTAGCGGAAATAACTTCCACGACTGATATTTTTTCAAATTCACTCGTTGAACAAGGCCTCAATGGAGCAATAATATCACGATTCTTAGACCCATTATCATCTAATACGGTTTCATTATTAATATCATCAAGACGAAAAAATTCAGAACTTAATGGCTTATGGGTCAAGGTAGGAGCATTCTCGACTGATTGAACTAGTCGAGATTCGGACAGAACTAGAGGTTCTAGTTTGGGCTTCCATTTATTAGTGTCTACCAGTGGTGTGGAGTCTAATAAGGCATTAACTTCACAAATAACACTATCATCAACAAAATCATACCCAAAATGAGCTAAGCAAACCTCTAATGGATCTTCCAAGTGGCTCTTGCAAATGTTTTGCGAGTGCATACTTTCTTTTCGCCTGCACTTCAAACTAAAGTACCTAAAAAATCAAACAAAATGCGTAAAAAGAGCAAAAATAAATCTAAAAGAAAAATAAAAGTAAAAATAAATTATATAAAAAAATTAAAAATAAGCTATATACGCTGAGATCAACTAGTGAGTATTTTGCTACCACTCCCCGGCAGCGGCGCCAAAAATTTGGTAGGTTGGGAACCTAAAATAAAATACTGCAAGTGCACAATGTCTAACCAGTAGACAATGGCAAGTACAGGTCGTTCCCACAAGGAGTGTGAAATACTCTACCAACTAATACCAAGACCAAATAATCAAGTAGATAATGTTTAATGAGTTTTCAGAAATTCGAAACAAAATGAAACAATAAATAAGTTTAATAATAAACAAAATGAGAGCGGGTTATTAGGATTTTCGGTTTCCACCAATTAATTATCCAAACTCTACTAATCGTTAAAAATATATTCCATGCATTTTCAAGTATTGTTTCTCGGCTGTAATTTTCTTCGCTTCATAGATAGTGATTCTAAAGCATTACCTATCAAGTCTAAAGCATATCACGTCGAGGGATTCAACCAAAGTAATAAATATCAATTGAGAAGCATAAGTAATCAAGAAAATCACATGAGCAATTAAATACCAAGCAATATGAAGAAATTTTTTTAATCAATCAAATCATTATTAAGCATATAAATGTAGAGTTTACGTAATCAAATTGGTTTCCACTTAAACCCTAACAATCAATTTAGCTAGACATGGCTTTCTTAAAGAAACTACAAATAAGTCAAAATAAAATTTCTAGCTAATCAGAAACGGAATCAAAAACAAAACTTCAAACCCTAGCCTTCACGGCTCTGCAGCCGCAACCCCCTCTTTTCATTTTGAAACAACAAATAAATATAGCCACAGATGAATTCAAGTCGTCGCACATCACATCCCAATAGAAGTCTGCCATATGTCATGAAATACAATCCGCCCAATAATGTTGTGCCGCGTGTCATAATATGACGAAACATTGTAAAGGATCAGCGTATCTCCACTTTCAATAGTATATGAAACCACTAAGGAAATGAATTAATTTTATTTAAAAAGCATGATATTCTCTTGCATGTGCTGAGCCCACCTTAACTGTATTTGCACAAATGACGTCATTTGGTCTCAAACATTCCTTCAGATTCTTTATATATATATAGCAAGAGAAATTATGTAAGGATAAGATATGTAAACTTTGCTTTTTCTTTATTTGCACTTCGTTTGCACGTGGTCATGGAGGTGATATTCTTCCATTATTATGCTAACAATAATAAAGTCACACTTGACCAATTCTTAGGTGGCATTAGTGTGCTGACGTCGACTCGCTTCACCATGCATTAATTGAAGAGCAAACTAAAACTTGTCTGCCCATTGTGACCTCGGCTGTGAAATAATTCTATGCTGCTGATATATTTGGAGATACCAGGCCAACATAATAAGTGCTGCTGATATATAGAAATACCAGGCCAACATAATAAGTGCTGCTGATATATAAAAATACCAAGCAAGCATAATAAGTGCTGCTGATATATAGAAATACCAGGCCAGCATAATAAGTGCTGCTGATATATAGAAATACCAGGCCAGCATAATAAGTGCTGCTGATATATAGAAATACCAGGACAACATATTTGATCATTGTGGTTGCTGATACATGGAAATACCAGGCCAACCCCATTTTATCATTGTGGTTGCTGATACATGGAAACACCAGGCCAACCACATTTCATCATTGTGATTGCTGATATATGGAAATACCAGGCCAACCACATTTCATTATTGTGGTTGCTGATACATGGAAATACCAGGCCAACCACATTTTATAATTTTCGTCTGAAACGCCATTAAGTCTCACATTTTGCTTTTTATTCGCTGGATGATCGAATTCACTTGTACTTTCTCCAAAAGCATTAACATAGTATTAGCAACTAAAATATTATATCCTAGATAATATAAATGTGGGTATAAAATGTAGCATTTACATTCTTATCAACACCCCCACACTTATATTTTGCTAGTCCTCGAGCAACACAGAGATATTATGCAATAGATTTTTTTTTTTAAGAAAAATCCTAACAAAAGCGCCACTCCCCCACACTTAAACATTACATTGTCCTCAATATAATTGAGTCATCCAACGTAGAAATTAAGGTGGGAAATTTTAAAATACATATGCAAAAACTAAAGAACTAAAGATAAAAGATAGAGTGCAAGGAACAAATCTGATGGGTTGACTCACATAAAGCAAAATTTATTTGTTTCCCGACTTGCCAGTAGAATGTTCTCAAACAATGTGGGGTTGGTACCCCAAGGTAAGCCGCGAATTATATATATAAATCCTGAAGAGTTGGGGATCAACCCAACTAATCTGATTAGTTGAAAACATGAACCTACAGTAAGAAAGATTAGTACCCAAAGAGATAAAACTGAATTCAATCTTATTTAAAGCATAATTCGAACCTTGAATATGAAGTAAATCAGTTTCGCAGATGATTACTAAAGATTTTCTAAAAAATTGAACAGTTATTGTACTCCCTAAATCTGGTTCTAGGTTAGCGGAAATAACTTCCACGACTGATATTTTTTCAAATTCACTCGTTGAACAAGGCCTCAATGGAGCAATAATATCACGATTCTTAGACCCATTATCATCTAATACGGTTTCATTATTAATATCATCAAGACGAAAAAATTCAGAACTTAATGGCTTATGGGTCAAGGTAGGAGCATTCTCGACTGATTGAACTAGTCGAGATTCGGACAGAACTAGAGGTTCTAGTTTGGGCTTCCATTTATTATTGTCCTCAATGTAATTGAGTCATCCAACGTAGAAATTAAGGTGGGAAATTTTAAAATACATATGCAAAAACTAAAGAACTAAAGATAAAAGATAGAGTGCAAGGAACAAATCTGATGGGTTGACTCACATAAAGCAAAATTTATTTGTTTCCCGACTTGCCAGTAGAATGTTCTCAAACAATGTGAGGTTGGTACCCCAAGGTAAGCCGCGAATTATATATATAAATCCTGAAGAGTTGGGGATCAACCCAACTAATCTGATTAGTTGAAAACATGAACCTACAGTAAGAAAGATTAGTACCCAAAGAGATAAAACTGAATTCAATCTTATTTAAAGCATAATTCGAACCTTGAATATGAAGTAAATCAGTTTCGCAGATGATTACTAAAGATTTTCTAAAAAATTGAACAGTTATTGTACTCCCTAAATCTGGTTCTAAGTTAGCGGAAATAACTTCCACGACTGATATTTTTTCAAATTCACTCGTTGAACAAGGCCTCAATGGAGCAATAATATCACGATTCTTAGACCCATTATCATCTAATACGGTTTCATTATTAATATCATCAAGACGAAAAAATTCAGAACTTAATGGCTTATGGGTCAAGGTAGGAGCATTCTCGACTGATTGAACTAGTCGAGATTCGGACAGAACTAGAGGTTCTAGTTTGGGCTTCCATTTATTAGTGTCTACCAGTGGTGTGGAGTCTAATAAGGCATTAACTTCACAAATAACACTATCATCAACAAAATCATACCCAAAATGAGCTAAGCAAACCTCTAATGGATCTTCCAAGTGGCTCTTGCAAATGTTTTGCGAGTACATACTTTCTTTTCGCCTGCACTTCAAACTAAAGTACCTAAAAAATCAAACAAAATGCATAAAAAGAGCAAAAAGAAATCTAAAAGAAAAATAAAAATAAAAATAAATTATATAAAAAAATTAAAAATAAGCTATATACGCTGAGATCAACTAGTGAGTATTTTGCTACCACTCCCCGGCAGCGGCGCCAAAAATTTGGTAGGTTGGGAACCTGAAATAAAATACTGCAAGTGCACAATGTCTAACCAGTAGACAATGGCAAGTACAGGTCGTTCCCACAAGGAGTGTGAAATACTCTACCAACTAATACCAAGACCAAATAATCAAGTAGATAATGTTTAATGAGTTTTCAGAAATTCGAAACAAAATGAAACAATAAATAAGTTTAATAATAAACAAAATGAGAGCGGGTTATTAGGATTTTCGGTTTCCACCAATTAATTATCCAAACTCT
Organism: Papaver somniferum; assembly: GCF_003573695.1. Taxonomy (NCBI): domain Eukaryota; kingdom Viridiplantae; phylum Streptophyta; class Magnoliopsida; order Ranunculales; family Papaveraceae; genus Papaver; species Papaver somniferum. The sequence goes on along the minus strand of NC_039365.1, from coordinate 172,380,309 downwards.
ACTAATCGTTAAAAATATATTCCATGCATTTTCAAGTATTGTTTCTCGGCTGTAATTTTCTTCGCTTCATAGATAGTGATTCTAAAGCATTACCTATCAAGTCTAAAGCATATCACGTCGAGGGATTCAACCAAAGTACTAAATATCAATTGAGAAGCATAAGTAATCAAGAAAATCACATGAGCAATTAAATACCAAGCAATATGAAGAAATTTTTTTAATCAATCAAATCATTATTAAGCATATAAATGTAGAGTTTACGTAATCAAATTGGTTTCCACTTAAACCCTAACAATCAATTTAGCTAGACATGGCTTTCTTAAAGAAACTACAAATAAGTCAAAATAAAATTTCTAGCTAATCAGAAACGGAATCAAAAACAAAACTTCAAACCCTAGCCTTCACGGCTCTGCAGCCGCAACCCCCTCTTTTCATTTTGAAACAACAAATAAATATAGCCACAGATGAATTCAAGTCGTCGCACATCACATCCCAATAGAAGTCTGCCATATGTCATGAAATACAATCCGCCCAATAATGTTGTGCCGCGTGTCATAATATGACGAAACATTGTAAAGGATCAGCGTATCTCCACTTTCAATAGTATATGAAACCACTAAGGAAATGAATTAATTTTATTTAAAAAGCATGATATTTTCTTGCATGTGCTGGGCCCACCTTAACTGTATTTGCACAAATGACGTCATTTGGTCTCAAACATTCCTTCAGATTCTTTATATATATATAGCAAGAGAAATTATGTAAGGATAAGATATGTAAACTTTGCTTTTTCTTTATTTGCACTTCGTTTGCACGTGGTCATGGAGGTGATATTCTTCCATTATTATGCTAACAATAATAAAGTCACACTTGACCAATTCTTAGGTGGCATTAGTGTGCTGACGTCGACTCGCTTCACCATGCATTAATTGAAGAGCAAATTAAAACTTGTCTGCCCATTGTGACCTCGGCTGTGAAATAATTCTATGCTGCTGATATATATGGAGATACCAGGCCAACATAATAAGTGCTGCTGATATATAGAAATACCAGGCCAACATAATAAGTGCTGCTGATATATAAAAATACCAGGCAAGCATAATAAGTGCTGCTGATATATAAAAATACCAGGCCAGCATAATAAGTGCTGCTGATATATAGAAATACCAGGCCAACATAATAAGTGCTGCTGATATATAGAAATACCAGGCCAACATATTTGATCATTGTGGTTGCTGATACATGGAAATACCAGGCCAACCCCATTTCATCATTGTGGTTGCTGATACATGGAAATACCAGGCCAACCACATTTCATCATTGTGATTGCTGATATATGGAAATACCAGGCCAACCACATTTCATCATTGTGGTTGCTGATACATGGAAATACCAGGCCAACCACATTTTATAATTTTCGTCTGAAACGCCATTAAGTCTCACATTTTGCTTTTTATTCGCTGGATGATCGAATTCACTTGTACTTTCTCCAAAAGCATTAACATAGTATTAGCAACTAAAATATTATATCCTAGATAATATAAATGTGGGTATAAAATGTAGCATTTACATTCTTATCAACACCCCCACACTTATATTTTGCTAGTCCTCGAGCAACACAGAGATATTATGCAATAGATTTTTTTTTTTTAAGAAAAATCCTAACAAAAGCGCCACTCCCCCACACTTAAACATTACATTGTCCTCAATGTAATTGAGTCATCCAACGTAGAAATTAAGGTGGGAAATTTTAAAATACATATGCAAAAACTAAAGAACTAAAGATAAAAGACAGAGTGCAAGGAACAAATCTGATGGGTTGACTCACATAAAGCAAAATTTATTTGTTTCCCGACTTGCCAGTAGAATGTTCTCAAACAATGTGGGGTTGGTACCCCAAGGTAAGCCGCGAATTATATATATAAATCCTGAAGAGTTGGGGATCAACCCAACTAATCTGATTAGTTGAAAACATGAACCTACAGTAAGAAAGATTAGTACCCAAAGAGATAAAACTGAATTCAATCTTATTTAAAGCATAATTCGAACCTTGAATATGAAGTAAATCAGTTTCGCAGATGATTACTAAAGATTTTCTAAAAAATTGAACAGTTATTGTACTCCCTAAACCTGGTTCTAAGTTAGCGGAAATAACTTCCACAACTGATATTTTTTCAAATTCACTCGCTGAACAAGGCCTCAATGGAGCAATAATATCACGACTCTTAGTGAGTATTTTGATACCACACCCCGGCAGCGGCGCCAAAAACTTGGTAGGTTGGGAAACCTACAATAAAATACTGCAAGTGCACAGTGTCTAACTAGTATACAATGGCAAGTACAGGTCGTTCGCACAAGGAGTGTGAAATACTCTATCAACTAATACTAAGACCAAATAATCAAATACATAATGTTTAATGAGTTTTCATAAATTCGAAACAAAATGAAACAATAAATAATTTTAATAATAAACAAAATGAGAGCGGGTTATTAGGATTTTCGGTTTCCACCAATTAATTATCCAAACTCTACTAATCGTTAAAAATATATTCCATGCATTTTCAAGTATTGTTTCTCGGCTGTAATTTTCTTCGCTTCATGAGTAGTGATTCTAAAGCATTACCTATCAATTTTAAAGCATATCACGTCGAGGGATTCAACCAAAGCACGAAATATCAATTGAAAAGCATAAGTAATCAAGAAAATCACATGAGCAAGTAAATACCAAGCAATATGAAGAAAAATTATAAATCAATCAAATCATTATTATGCATATAAATGTAGAGTTTACGTAATCAAATTGGTTTCCACTTAAACCCTAACAATCAACTTAGCTAGACATGGATTTCTTAAAGAAACTACAAATAAATCAAAATAAAATTTCTATCTAATCAGAAACGGAATCAAAAACAAAACTTCAAACCCTAGCCTTCACGGCTCTGCAGCCGCAGCCCCCTCTTTTCATTTTGAAACAACGCATAAATATAGCCCACGGATGAATTCAAGTCGTCGCACATCACCTCCCAATAGAAGTCTGCCATATGTCATGAAATACAATCCGCCCAATAATGTTGTGCCGCGTGTCATAATATGACGAAACATTGTAAAGGATCAGCAAATCTCCACTTTTAATAGTATATGAAACCACTAAGGAAATGAATTAATTTTATTTAAAAAGCATGATATTTTCTAGCATGTGCTGGGCCCACCTTAACTGGATTTGCACAAATGACGTCATTTGGTCTCAAACATTCCTTCAGATTCTTTATATATATATAGCAAGAGAAATTATGTAAGGATAAGATACGTAAACTTTGCTTTTTCTTTATTTGCACTTCGTTTGCACGTGGTCATGGAGGTGATATTTTTCCATTCTTATGCTAACAATAATAAAGACACACTTGACCAATTCTTAGGTGGCATTAGTGTGCTGACGTCGACTCGCTTCACCATGCATTAATTGAAGAGCAAATTAAAACTTGTCTGCCCATTGTGACCTCGGCTGTGAAATAATTCTATGATGCTGATATATATGGAGATACCAAGCCAACATAATAAGTGTTGCTGATATATAGAAATACCAGGCCAGCATTATAAGTGCTGCTGATATATAAAAATACCAGGCCAGCATAATAAGTGCCAATGATGTATAGAAATATCAGGCCAACATATTTGATCATTGTGGTTGCTGATACATGGAAATACCAGGCCAACCCCATTTCATCATTGTGGTTGTTGATACATGGAAATACCAGGCCAACCACGTTTCATCATTGTGATTGCTGATATATGGAAATACCAGGCCAACCACATTCTATCACTGTGATTGTTGATACATGGAAATACCAGGCCAACCAAATTTTACAATTTTGGTCGCAAACACCATTAAGTCTCACATTTTGCTGTTTATTCGCTGGATGATCGAATTCACTTGTACTTTATCCAAAAGCATTAACATAGTATTAGCAACTAAAATATTGTATCCTAGCTAATATAAATGTGGGTATAAAATGTAGCATTAACATGCTTATCAACACCCCCACACTTATATTTTGCTAGTTCTCGAGCAAAACAGAGATATTATGCAATAGATTTTTTTTTTTAAGAAAAATCCTAACAAAAGCGTCACTCCCCCACACTTAAACATTACATTATCCTCAATGTAATTGAGTCATCCAACGTAGAAATTAAGGTGGGAAATTCTAAAATACATATGCAAAAACTAAAGAACTAAAAATAAAAGATAGAGTGCAAGGAACAAATCTGATGGGTTGACTCCCATGAAGCAAAATTTATTTGTTTCCCGACTTGCCAGTAGCATGTTCTCAAACAATGTGGGGTTGGTACCCCAAGGTAAGCCGCGAATTATATATATAAATCCTGAAGAGTTGGGGATCAACCCAACTAATCTGATTAGTTGAAAACATGAACCTACAGTAAGAAAGATTAGTACCCAGAGAGATAAAACTGAATTCAATCTTATTTAAAGCATAATTCGAACCTTGAATATGAAGTAAATCAGTTTCGCAGATGATTACTAAAGATTGTCTAAAAAATTGAACAGTTATTGTACTCCCTAAATCTGGTTCTAAGTTAGCGGAAATAACTTCCACGACTGATATTTTTTAAATTCACTCGCTGAACAAGGCTTCAATGGAGCAATAATATCACGACTCTTAGACCCATTATCATCTAATACGATTTCATTATGAATATCATCAAGACGAAAAAATTCAGAACTTAATGGCTTATGGATCAAGGTAGGAGCATCCTCGACTGATTGAACTACTGGAGATTCGGACAGAACTAGAGGTTCTAGTTTGGGCTTCCATTTATTAGTGTCTAGCAGTGGTGTGGACTCTAATAAGGCATTGACTTCACAAATAACACTATCATCATCAAAATCATACCCAAAATGAGCTAAGCAAACCTCTAATGGATCTTCCAAGTGGCTCTTACAAATGTTTTGCGAGTGCATACTTTCTTTTCCCCCGCACTTCAAACTAAAGTACCTAAAAAATCAAACAAAATGCGTTAAAAGAACAAAAATAAAAATAAAAGAAAAATAAAAATAAATTATGTACAAAAATTAAAAATAAGCTATATATGCTGATATCAACTAGTGAGTATTTTGCTACCACACCCCGGCAGCGGCGCCAAAAACTTGGTAGGTTGGGAAACCTACAATAAAATACTGCAAGTGCACAATGTCTAACTAGTATACAATGGAAAGTACAGGTCGTTCGCACAAGGAGTGTGAAATACCAAGACCAAATAATCAAATAGATAATGTTTAATGAGTTTTCAGAAATTCGAAACAAAATGAAACAATAAATAATTTTAATAATAAACAAAATGAGAGCGGGTTATTAGGATTTTCGGTTTCCACCAATTAATTATCCAAACTCTACTAATCGTTAAAAATATATTCCTTGCATTTTCAAGTATTGTTTCTCGGCTGTAATTCTCTTCGCTTCATGAGTAGTGATTCTAAAGCATTACATATCAATTTTAAAGCATATCACCTCGAGGGATTCAACCAAAGCACGAAATATCAATTGAAAAGTATAAGTAATCAAGAAAATCATATGAGCAAGTAAATACCAAGCAATATAAAGAAAAATTATTAATCAATCAAATCATTATTAAGCATATAAATGTAGAGTTTACGTAATCAAATTGGTTTCCACTTAAACCCTAACAATCAATTTAGCTAGACATGGCTTTCTTAAAAAAACTACAAATAAATCAAAATAAAATTTCTAGCTATTCAGAAATGGAATCAAAAACAAAACTTCAAACCCTAGCCTTCACGGCTCTGCAGCCGCAGTCCCCTCTTTTCATTTTGAAACAACACATAAATATAGCCCACAGATGAATTCAAGTCGTCGCACATCACCTCCCAATAGAAGTCTGCCACATGTCATGAAATATAATCCGCCTAATAATATTGTGCCGCGTGTCATAATATGATGAAACATTGTAAAGGATCGGCGAATCTCCACTTTCAATAGTATATGAAACCATCAAGTAAATGAATTAATTTCATTTAAAAAGCATGATATTTTCGTGCATGTACTGGGCCCACCTTAACTGTATTTGCACAAATGACGTCATTTGGTCTCAATCATTCCTTCAAATTATTTATATATATATATAGCAAGAGAACTTATGTAAGGACAAGATATGTTAATCTTTCCTTTTTCTTTATTTGCACTTCGTTTGCACGCGGTGATGGAGGTGATATTCTTCCATTCTTATGCTAACAATAATAAAATCACACTTGACCAATTCTTAGGTGGCATTATTGTGCTGACGTCGACTCGCTTCACCATGCATTATTTGAGGAGAAATTAAAACTTGTCTTCCCATTGTAACCTCGGCTGTGAAATAATTTTATGCTGCTGATATATATGGAAATACCAGGCCAACATAATAAGTGCTGCTGATATATAGAAATACCAGGCCAGCATAATAAGTGTTGCTGATATATAAAAATACCAGGCCAGCATAATAAGTGCTGCTGATATATAGAAATACCAGGCCAACATATTTGATCATTGTGGTTGCTGATACATGGAAATACCAGGCCAACCCCATTTCATCATTGTGGTTGCTGATACATGGAAATACCAGGCCAACCACGTTTCATCATTGTGATTGCTGGTATATGGAAATACCAGGCCAACCACATTTCATCATTGTGGTTGCTGATATATGGAAATACTAGGCCAACCACATTTTACAATTTTCGTCGCAAACACCATTATATCTCACATTTTTTTGTTTATTCGCTGGATGATCGAATTCACTTGTACTTTCTACAAAAGCATTAAAATAGTATTAGCAACTAAAATATTGTATCCTAGCTAATATGAATATGGGTATAAAATGTAGCATTTACATGCTTATTAGTAACCTTGGACGGCTAAGATCTGCATCTTAGATGGAAAAGTGGTCGTTGATCTTCGCAAGCCTTTGTTTTGGTAGCCGCATAGGGAAGGACGACATGGTATGGCACGGCAGGGTGGATGGCATGCCATTGGCATATGTGGCATGGTATGCCTTGGTGCAGTTTGGCGTGGCCAAAACTAGGGTTTGGACCAAAGGTTACCATGCGTTGTTTTGCGACCTTGGACGACTTAGATTTGAATCTAATATGGAAGGGTGGCCGTTGATCGTCGCAAGCCTTTGTTTTGGTAACCGCATAGGGAAGGCCGCCATGGTATGGCGCGACAAGGTGGCTGGCATGACATTGGAACATGTGGCATGGCCGACATGCCTTGGCGCGGTTTGGGCGTGACCAAAACTAGGGTTTTGGCATTGGGAAAAAGGTTACCATGCGTTGGTTGGTGACCTTGGATGGCTGAGATTTGCATCTAAGATGGAAGGGTGGCCGTTGATTGTCGCACGCCTTCGTTTTGGCAGCCGTGAAGGGATGGACGGCATGGCATGGCTTAGGCGCGGCAAGGTGGATGGCGCGGCATGCCATTGGCACATGTGGCATGGTCGGCATGCCTTGGCGTGGTTTAGGCGCAGCCAAACTAAGGTTTCGGCGTTGGGCCAAAGGTTACCATGCGTTGGTTGGTGACCTTGGACGTCTGAGATTTTTATCTAAGATGGAAGGGTGGCCGTTGATTGTCGCACGCCTTAGTTTTGTTAGCCGTGAAGGGAAGGCCGGAATGGCATGGCTTAGGCGCGACAAGGTGGATGGCGCGGCATGCCATTGGCACATGTGGCATGGCCGGCATGCCTTGGCGTGGTTTAGGCGCGGCCAAACTAGGGTTTTGGCGTTGGGCCAAAGGTTACCATGCGTTTTTTGGCGACCTTGGACGGCTAATATTTGCATCTAAGATGGAAGGGTGGTTGTTGATCATCGCACGCCTTCGTTTTGGTAGCCGCGAATGGAAGGCCGATATGGCATGGCTTAGGCGCGGCAAGGTGGATGGCGTGGCATGCCATTGGCACATGTGGCATGGTCGGCATGCCTTGGCGTGGTTTAGGCGCGGCCAAACTAGGGTTTCGGGCGTTGGGCCAAAGGTTACCATGTGTTGGTTGGTGACCTTGGACGTCTCAGATTTGTATCTAAGATGGAAGGGTGGCCGTTGATTGTCGCACGCCTTCGTTTTGGCAGCCTTAAAGGGAAGGTCGGCATGGCATGGCTTAGGCTCGGCATGCCATTGGCACATGTGGCATGGCCGGCATGCCTTGGCGTGGTTTAGGCGCGGCCAAACTAGGGTTTTGGCGTTGGGCCAAAGGTTACCATGCGTTTTTTGGCGACCTTGGACGGATAATATTTGCATCTAAGATGGAAGGGTGGTCGTTGACCATCGCACGCCTTCGTTTTGGTAGCCGCGAAGGGAAGGCCGATATGGCATGGCTTAGGCGCGACAAGGTGGATGGCGCGGCATGCCATTGGCACATGTGGCATGGTCGGCATGCCTTTGCGTGGTTTAGGCGCGGCCAAACTAAGGTTTCGGCGTTGGGCGAAAGGTTACCATGCGTTGGTAACCTTGGACGACTGAGATTTGCATCTAAGATGGAAAGGTGGTCGTTGATTGTCGCACGCCTTCGTTTTGGCAGCCGTGAAGGGAAGGCCGGCATGGCATGGCTTAGGCGCGGCAAGGTGGATGGCACGACATGCCATTGGCACATGTGGCATGGCCGGCATGCCTTGGCGTGGTTTAGGCGCGACCAAACTAGGGTTTTGGCGTTAGGCCAAAGGTTACCATGCGTTGTTTGGCGACCTTGGACGGCTAAGATTTGCATCTAAGATGGAAGGGTGGTCGTTGATCATCGCACGCCTTCGTTTTGGTAGCCGCGAATGGAAGGACGACATGGCATGGTTAGGCGCGGCAAGGTGGATGGCGCGGCATGCCATTGGCACATGCGGCATGGTCGGCATGCCTTGGCGTGGTTTAGGCGCGGCCAAACTAGGGTTTTGGCGTTGGGTCAAAGGTTACCATGCGTTGTTTGACGACCTTGGACGGCTAAGACTTGCATCTAAGATGGAAGGGTGGTCGTTGATCATGGAACGCCTTTGTTTTGGTAGCCCCATAGGGTAGGCCAGCATGGTATGGCGCAGCAAGGTTGTTGGCATTCCATTGGCACATGTGGTGCGGCTGGCATGGCATGCTATTGGCGCAGTGGTGCGGCTGGCATGGTTGGCATGCCTTGGCGCGGAGGTGCGGCTGGCATGGCATGCCATTGGCGCAGTGGTGCGGCTGGCATGGTTGGCATGCCTTGGCGCGGAGGTGTGGCTAGAATGGAATTCTATTGACGCAGTGGTGCAGCTGGCATGGTTGGCATGCCTTGGCGCGGAGGTGCGTCTGGCATGGTTGGCATGTCTTGGCGCGGAGATGTGGCTGGCAATGTATGCCATTGTCACAGTGGTGTGGCTGGCATGGTCTTCCATTGGCATAGTGGTGCGGTTGGCATGGTTGGAATGCCTTGGAGCGGTAGCATGAGAATTAGGGTTTGGCATAGATGATGTCAGTCAGTGTTAAGGGTTCTATCGTGGAACATGACCCATGTAAAAAAAAAAGGGTACCCCGGTAATTCTTACGTAGACATGCTGATTGATTCAATAAATGTGATAATGGTCTTAGTGACGTCATGTCAGATGTACAGTTTTACGATTTTGACCCCAAGCTAAAAACCACCATCAACAACAACATCAAAGTTTCATTGTATAACAACTTTGACAATAATACTACGGTGATATGTATCACTCCCCCTTAGTAAATACTCTATCTCAACATGAAAACCACTCCCCCTTAAATAATGATCCGTAAAATACGTAAACCATATGTATTTGTAGTGTGAACTACATATTAATTTTCCCCCTTTTGTCAATAAAATTGGCGAAGGTACGAAAACGGGATCCTAATGAAATTTCCACGGAGATTCTTCAAGACCAAAGAAAAGTACATATCAACTTGTTTAGATGCAATCATTAAGACGAAGCTAAATGCATTCATCAAGGAGTTTATAAAGATACAAGATAACCCCTCAAATATTCCACAACTGCACTCCCTACAAATATATGGAAATTAAGCGCAAGTTCAAAAGAACTCTCCCCCCATTAAAATGGAAATCTCTAAAGAACAACAAGAGTGACCTTTCTTCAGAGAGAAGGATTTATATATTGGATTTTAGAAATCCTACAAGGAGATATGATTTAAGAAACAATCATTGAAAGTTTATCATGAGATCGTGTTCCTAAAAATTTAGAACTATCTCACGGTAACAATACACAATATGTAATCATGAAGATCAAGTATTGTGATCATCTTTTCTAAAATTCAAACTTGTATAAACAAGACTTGATATGCTTAGAAGGAAGAATAACCTTTTCCACAAGGATTTACACCAAGAATGGTTACCAAAAGTGTATGAAAAAGTTTCTTTGACAATAAAAACCAACATTCAATGGCTTTGATTATTGTTGTTAGAGCATTGCTCGGTCGAACTCGCATGCGTTGCTATCTCAAGCATGTTTGTCAATGTTAGTGATCAAAACTATAAGTCTTGATTTCTAGTATATTATAGCTAAGTCTCGGACTAGGATAGAAAGTGCAGTTGAGCTCAAGGACTTCATGGTGATTCATCATACAAGTAGAAGAACTACTCAAGGAACCGGTGGAACTTCTCGACAAAAAGGTATGTGAAGACTTGAAGTTATATATCACTCAAAAGTCTATCTACTATATATCCTACTCTTTAAGACAAGAAGTCGTATACTATATGTAGAAACTTTTATTATACACATTTGGTATTTCGAGCCGAGTATACCTTGCCTATCTATATCTCGAAATATGGGTTGGTAAGCTTTTCTCTTTAACCAAGTTTATATCTTTACCATGTGACGAAATTCATGATATGTTTCAATCATCTTGAAAATTGCTTTGACGAGAAATGGTGTAGCAACTATATAACGTCCTCTAATAATGTTTCAACGATTGAAATGAGAGTTTAGATTACATAATCAATGGTGGACATAAGCACTGTTGTGGAAACACATTTATGTATAAGTCCTATTCCTTGAACCAAAGTTTGCGAACTTTGTTGATCAAGAGAACCGGAAGAATGGCGTGAGCCAAGTCCGCGAACTCAGTCCTTGAACTGCCGAAGTTCTCAAACCCGATAATTTCTGCTGGAGTTGACAAACTATTTGCGTGAAACTAAGTCCGCGAACCAGGGAAGTTCTCATACCCGAGAATTTCTGCTAGAGTTTGTAAACTCTGCCCGGTAACTTAAGTCCGCGAACCTAGTCTGCGAACTTGAGAAGGCTATATATCTTAAGATGATTTTTGAACTTAAACTTAAAAATCTAAGGAATGCAGTTTGCAAACCATAGCTATAAAATTTCATGAACCGATTCAAGTGAATCAAATCATCTTTGCTTCAATTGTGTCTTCTGTAGTACATGATATTTTCTTGCAATTGAACAACTCCCTAACTAGTTCATTTGAAATCATTTGAACTAGTTATGGTGAAGAATAACGTGGTTGATATGGAATGATCATATGGATAACCTTTTGGTTAACTATTGTTGAACCAACACGTGCATACGTTTGGGTACGGTTAACAAACCTAGAAGCGTACATTGTCAAGTGTATGTAATAACCTAAGTTTTCGATCTAACGGTTCAAAAATATTAGCTTGAATCTAAATCAGGTTTTCATCTAACAATGGATATTGATTGCTTTGTTACCAAGGTAACTTAATTACAAACCCTGATTTGAAAGACCATATAAGGGGAACTCTAGTATCTGTGCAAAACTAATCCCCACACCTCACGTGTGATACTAGTTTGCATACTAGAGTCGGTTCTCCTTTAACATTTGTTTTTATTCTTCTAAAACCAGGTTAACGACTTAAAGACTTCATTGGGATTGTGAAGCCAGACCGATACTACTTTTATCGTAGTTGTATGATCTGATCTTGCATCTTCTATTGTATGAGTACAATCAGATTGATTGGATTGAGATTGATATCTCCGATAGGAAAGATATAAAAAGTAATCACAAACATCTTCGTCTCATTGTTTGTGATTCCGCAACATCTTGTTTCGCTAACATACGATTAAGATTGTTGTGAGGTAATTGATAACTATAGGCTGTTCTTCGGGAATATAAGACCGGATTATCAATTAGTTCCTGTTCACCTTGATTATTATCAATAGATGGAACAAATTTTTTTAGGGTTTATCTATGGGAGACATATTGATCCTTTGATGGACTTGTCTGTGTGACACAGATTTGTTTATTATCAAGTCTTCGACTTTGGGTCGTAGCAACTGTTAGTTGTGGGTGAGATCAGATGAGGGAATCAAGTGCGCAGTATCCTGCTGGGATCAGAGGCGTAGAGAGTACAACTGTACCTTGGATCAGTGGGATACTGATTGGTGTTCAACTACAGTCCAGTCCGAAGTTAGCTTGGAGTAGGCTAGTATTTGTAGCGGCTTAATACAGTGTGTGTTCAATCTGGACTAGGTCCCGGGGTTTTTCTGCATTTGCGGTTTCCTCGTTAACAAAATTTCTGGTGTCTATGTTATTTCAATTTTCGCATATATTATTTTATCTTTATAATTGAAATAATACAGATTGTGCATTGTATCATCAATTAGAGTAATCCAACCTTTGGTTGTTGATTGTCATTGATTGATCCTTGGATATTGGTCTTTGGTACCATCCAAGTTATTCCTTGTGTTTGATTAAGGACTCGCTGATTTCTGTTATCTCGAGTAAATCAAAACAGGAGAGAGATATTAACTCCTCAATATACTTTAATCTAGATTGAGTCTGACTATCTAGTTGATTCTCTAGCAAATTATATTGGAGTTAGTTCATACAGATTGCTAAGAGAAATATTGGGTGGTATTGTTAGACCCCCGCTTTTTCAATTGCTTCTAACATGTTATACTTAAGAATTTCAATCACAAATAAAGTTAGGTAATTAAGAATCATACATGTGGTATTTATCCATATTCATCTTTCTCATAACTAGTTCCAATGACTTCAGAAGAACTAGTTGAAGAGTTGTTCAATTGCTTAGATCTTTATATATAGACACAATTGAAACAAAATAGGTTTGATTCATTTGAATCAATTCATGAACAATATAGACACGGTTTGCAAATATCGCATTCCTTATTTCTTTATTGTTTAAGTTCATGAACTTCCGATTTGAGAAATATAACCATCTTGGGTACGCGTACGGGTACGTGTACCATAACTACCGGATTTGAGTTTGGAAACTCAGCAGAAATTTTCGTTCGAAAACTTCCATGGGTACGCGTACCTAAGGTGACTGGTTTAACAGTTTGCACACTTACAAATTCAGCAGAAATTTTCGAACTTGTCTCCTTCACCAATACCGTATGCACACATATGCACACACTTGGTTTCCGGCACATGGATTTATACACTAATGTGCGAACACACTATATATGCTTATATCCATAGTTGGTTATGTAATCTCAACTCTACATTTCAATCATTGAAACATTCTTCTATAATGTTATAACAGTTGTTATTCACAACTATCGTCATCAAAGCTATTTTTCAAGATTGAAACGTCATCATGACATTCGTCACGGGTAAAGATGAACTTGGTTAAAGCAAAAATCTTCCACATATATTTCGAGAAATACGTAAACGAGTTAAACTCAGCTCGAAACAATAAATTGTTCCACATATTCAAAAATTACCCAACATAGTATGTGCGCCCCAATTCTTTTGCAATCCTCACCGTATTATTTACAAGGGCTTCTTGGTAAGGATGCACTTCCAACACAATTAGGTTGTGTTGAGGTGAACAAAATCTTGCTCCCAACAAGTATTCGAAACAAAATCATGCATGGACTCTAGGAATTTAACAACTTCCTTGAAACTTTCAACAACTGTTTCATACCTTTTTAAGACGTTATCCCTTGTCGAACTCTTGTCTGGGAGATCCTTCTTAATAGTACTCGTTGCTTTATTGGTATTCTTTGGTACCCATTTTTGAGAAGCTTTTGGAGCAACATATTTCTTTTTCTCCCCAATATAATATGAAACTTCTTGGGGGGAATATTGGAAAAACTGGTATAATGAGACTCATTTTTTCTCTAGTTTGGAACATCGGATCTTGTCATTTTAACAGAATCGGATCTGGTTTTATCTCGTTTAAGAAATCTATAATTCCTTTGCAAGTGACCTGGTTTTCCATAATAAAAACAATGTTTAGTATAATGGAAAAAGTTGCGTTTAATGTTACCTGAATTTGTATGTGCTTGCTTTGGAGCTTGATAGAATTTCCTCTTTTCATCATCCGCAGTTGGTAGAGATACTTTACTTTTGTCAACCGTGGAAGGTTTTAGTTGAGAAGAATATTTAGCTTTGAAATTTTTTACCTCTTTGCAAATACTAGGAGCGTCTATTCCTTCATAGCCCAATCCTCGTGTATCACAATGAATTCTACATGCTCCTAATATCGAGGATAATTTATCTGAGCTGCTATTTCTAGACAAACTTTCTTTTAAGCTCGAGTTTTTTTCTTCCAACCTTTTGACCTTTTCAAGTGAAATAACTAGATCATTCTTGGATGATTCATATTGAACTTTGAGATCTTCTCGTTCCGAATCAAATAACAAGTTCATCTCAATGTTCTCCAAGTTATCTAACTTTGCTTGAAGAGTAATTTCCGGATCTCGACTTCCAACAATTTCTTCTTTAAGCATTCGTATTTCGTTGAGATAATCTCTTGCACCAATAGAATCAAGTTGGTATTGCAAGTCTTTATTTCGAATATGAAGTCTGTCATATTTAACTTTCTCACTGAAGATGGTGCTTTCATCCTCCAAGAGTTTCTGATGACATTCCTTCAGAAGATTATTAGCAACTGGATCTTCATGGAATACTTCTTCGTCAGAATCAGAATCAGTATCCGAAAGAATTTTCCAGAAGCTAATGCAACTTCGCCTGCGTACTATTCGAGATCACAATATTCGGGTCCATCATCAAGAGTAGGCAAAGCTGATGCATACGCCGATTGTCTACAGCTCCAGCTAGGATATATATTGAAGAAAGGTTCCCAAAACCACAACATTTATTGCATTGTAAATATCATTAGGAGATGTTGTAACTTTAGAAAAACTCATTTTCCTGTCTCTCAAGAGTTTTCTAAATTATCATGGAGTGACATCCTTCATATCTGGCGAACCAGATTTATCCTTAGAAGATTCAGATTTTTTTGCAGCTTTAAGAGAAATCACTTCTTTTCTAGATGCGTGTTCATTATCAAAGATCTTTAACTTTCCAACAAGAGTATTTCTGGAGTGTGTAGAAAGATTGTTTGCTTCTTCAATGGCATGTTTCTTAGATTCGTATCTTGATGGTAGAGACCTGAGAATTTTGCAAACAATAACTTTCTCTGGAATAGTTCTTCCTAATGAATATGAGGAGTTAACTATTTGATAAAGTATTTGGTTAAACTCATCAAAGGTTTCATCATCAGACATGCGAAGGTTTTCCCAGTCAGAAGCTAGATTTTGAAGCCTTGCTTCTTTCTCTGCGGCATTTCCTTCAAATACGGTTTCTAAGATATCCCAAGCATCATTAGACTATTACACGTAGTAACGTGGTGCTAAAGATCTGGGGTAATGGTATATGGATGATAGCATTTAATCCTTCAGAATTTTGCTTTGCAGCAAGAATATCAAGATCATTATAATCACCAATATCCTTTGCAACAGTTACACCGTCTACTGTAACTAATGGAGGATTATAGCCATTAAAAATACGAACCCATGATTGAAAATCTCGCGCTTGAATAAAAGAACGCATAGCAATTTTCCACCATAAGTAGTTCGTGCCATCGAAGACTGGTGGTACATTTATAGAGATAGCACTTATGTCCATAACAATCAGATTGCTTCAAACACAAAATTATAAGGTCTTAGCGTGTTTTCCTGCTCTTATACCAATGGAAAAAGCGGGGGTCTAACAACCACACCCAAATATTCGTTTGGCAATCTGTATGGACTAACTCCAATATACTTTCAAGAGAATCAACTAGACAGTCAGACTCAATCTTAAGAAAAGTATATCAAAGAGTTATATCTCAATTTCTTAATTCAATACGCAATCAAACAAATAGGAATTTGCGAGCCTAATTGAATATAAGAAATAACTTGGACGGTATAAAAAACCAATATCCAAGTGTCAATCAATTTAATCAACAACCAAAGGTTGGATTCCCAATTGATTGAACTTACGCACAACCTGTGATATTTCAATTATAAAGTTAAACAATATAATGCAGAAAAGAAATAAAACATACACCACAAATTTTGTTAACGAGGAAACCGCAAATGCAGAAAAACCCCGGGACCTAGTCCAAAATAAACACACACTGATTACATCAATTTCCTACTACCTATTCGGACTAGATATAATACCTACTTCAGCAATTGTAGAACTCCTAGCAGAATACCGATTCTCTTTAGAAATTCTTCAAGCAAATCTTCTAGCAGAACCCACGGTTCTCTTTAGAAGATACAACAACACGACTGATATGATTTGATATTTTGTTTGCACAAAACACCGGTTTGATTTTCCTTTAGATGTGAATCAATGTTTTGGAAATCTTTTGTTTGTTTTGATAAAAAACAATTACTAGGTAAAAATAATATCAAAAACAAACTTGTAGATTAGGGATTATTATACTCTTCAATAATAGGAAGAGAAACCTAATAACTCTATAACAAGAACAACTAGAATAAATCTAGAGTTATCTTGTTTAAAACTTAAAAAGTATTTTTACGAGATACCTTAATCGAAGTTTTCTTTCTAGCTTCCGATTTCGACTACAAGTGTTGGTATACGATCGAAACTGAAATCTATTAAAACCTAGGGTTTATGATCAATAACTCTTGAATGGTTTTATATCAGAAGAGAAAACCTTAGAATAGACAAGAGATGAAAAATATAGATTACAAGTTGTATAATCAATCACGAAGATTAAATCCAACTCGGCTTTGTGATCCCCAATACAAAGACTTTTATCTCACTCTTGTTCACGAAGAACAGAAAACATGGAAAACAACTTTATGAAGCTTACACCAAATTTTCCAAAGGGGATAAAAACCGTGTAAACTCATGAACCCTTTATTTATAATGAATAAGTTAGCTTAAAAGATAAGATAGGGTTTTGACTATTTTCCCTTTTCAAGACTCTCCTAAATATGGGAGTCTTTCCTAAGTTACAACACTTGCCAAAATAATTAATTAGAAAATATTGTATTTTATGTGAATAAATCACATTTTAACTTAGGCAGGAATTAAAAGTTATCACAAACACTTTAATATGGTAATCAAATATGTTTGGATTAATAGCCATCTTGCCTAGATAAGGAAACATCACCAATTTGACCAAAAACGCCTTTTAGTCACGTAATTGGGCCCAAGTCCGTGAACCGTTACAAACAGTCCATGGATTGTTTCCTACTAACGAACTGTAACAATTATAGCAACACTTATAATTGTTACTTTAATAAATCACTCATAACTTCATCGTTTTAACTCGGAATTGAGTGATTCTTGGCTCGTTGAATTCGTAAGCTCATTCACTATAAAATGAAATCCTCTATAGGGATAAAGGTTATTGTCATCAAAGTCATGAATCAAATAGCCTCAAGTATATATACATAAATGTACATTTACCGTCATAGGAATTGTTCCATAGAGTGAGCATTTATCTCGATAGATTAGAAAGGTAGAATTGAACAAGAATCCAAATCAATTGCATACCTTTGTTTATGAAGTAATTGTTGATGTCTTCTTGTAGTCTTCTATCTTCATCCTTTAAGTATTGCTTCGATTCAACTTCTTAGACCTAATCTAGTCCGAAACTATCTTTAGTATGCTAAATCAAGAATGCATTTTGGAAACTAAATTGACAACTAACTTGACATACCAACGCTAGTGAGTTCAACCGAGCAATGCTCTAACATTCTCCAATATCTCAAAAGTGAACAACAAACCAAGAAGAGAAGTTAAAATTACAATGACAAAAACGGCACTGATAACCGATTATTGTTCTTTTTTTTTTCTCATTAATCTGAAAAAGTTAGGGATATTTATATTTGACCAACCCTTGTTTTTTAGTAACAATTCAAGGATAGGCATGTAACTAATGAGCTAACTTTATGTTCCGTGAAAAGTACGGGCATCCAACTCAATACCAATTGGCAATGAGTGGAGAGGCCCTAAGGGATAGGGCTGTCAATATTTGTCTGATATTCGGTATCCGTTTCCGAGTATTCGAGATCCTATAGGATTTTATCCGTTTTATCGTATATCGGATATCAGATCAAATATTTTATCGGATATTTCTTCCTTAACATGTCGGAAACGGATTAGACCCCATCCGAAATGTTAATATCCGATAGTATAGGAACTTATTTGTAATTTATCCTAATTTCGAGTCTTTTATCGGATATTGTAGGATAAATATCCGATAAGTATCAATTATGAAAATGTTTTACAAGGGTTTTTAAATTTTTTTGTTATAACCAGATATTATCGGATATCCGACAGCTTATCCTGTCGGAATCGATATGATTTTGATATCCTATAGGATATTATCGGATATCGAATATCCGGTAGTGCTTAACCTGTCGGATAAATATCCGACGGATATTCTTCCATTGACAGGACTACTAAGGGATTATAAACCACAGGATCTTAGATGCCCGGACAATGTGAGACTAATAATCTCAACACATACCCTCACGTGTAGCCTCGTTGGGTCTAACACGTGGACAATTAGATCGGGTGACGCGGAGTAAAGGCGAGGTCAAATGACTCGTCGCAAATAGCCTGCTCTGATACCATGTTAAAGTCTGCGGGCATCCAACTCAAAACCAATTGGCAATGAGTGGAGTGACCCTTCCATATTATATTTTAAGTTCATTACGCAGAAACTAGTGATGTCATACTATTGTCCTTTCACACCTTCCCTCACGTGTAAGGCCAGTCATTCGACCTAACACGTGGACCTACGACTAGTCATCCGGTCACGGGTATACACGTGACATTCGGTCACGGTGGCCAAAATCGGACCTACACCCCACGTATGGGTCTAGCTCTGATACCATGTTAGAATACGGGCATCCAACTCAATACCAATTAACAATGAGTGGAGAGGCCCTAAGAAATCATAAACCTCATGATCTTAGATGCCGAGACAATATGAGACTAATAATCTCAACATATATCGTGATGATGTGATAGCATTTCCCCACTAGCAATGCCACGAGCAGCCGTGAAATTTATCTACAAAAAGGGGACACGCATACAAACATATCAATGTTAGACGTAAGCCCTATTTTCATTGCAACCCTTTCCTAATTACATCCGAGATAAACCATCTCTCATCTTTGGTCTTCCTAAAGAACGTACATAATAAATGCAAAGAAACAAACTTCAAAATTGGAGTAAAAGATTAGGAGATTATTGTTAAATGATACCTCAAAAAGTTCTACCACATAAAGACCTTGAGTTAAAAACGTATCTGGATTATTAGTTGTGATTTGATCATTTCCTTAGGTTGGATTTTGATCGTAGACCTTCACCTTCAATATTTTACCTGAGAACCAACCATATCCCATAACATTTTTTCCCGTATTACCTCACCATTATATTGCTCACGATTATAGCGATAGTGATTTTCTCACTAATGTTCCTTACGGTTGCTTGTTTTTTTTTTGTGTTTGTAATCTATGAGATAAACCTCAATCAGAATGATATTGCCACTTTCGCATCCTTCGCTGCCAAAGTTTGATCCGTAAAATGGATTTTCATTAAATCACTCGAATAGAGAGCTTAACAATAAATAGTTGTTCTTCTAGTTCAAATTTGACATTTAAGCATGAACATCAATTTACAATAATGTTAAGGGTCTTTTTAAATTTTGGGATCCATATCGTGATGAGTTGGTTGGATTCTAGGTCTATTTCATTTCATTTAGACTCCTCTTTCCAAAATTGTAAGTTAATCCTGAATTATTTACTAACACTATACGAAATCAGGGAATTTGTAACGCCCGATTTTGTAAAGGATTTTTTTTAAGTAATGTCATATCGACGTTGGTAACTATGTAACGTTATATAATCGTTGCAATAATTGGTATCTGTTACAGAGTTTCAAGAGGGTTGTGAGTAGTTACCTTCCTATCCTTAACTTAAATTGCGAAGTTACATTATTACCCTCTGTTACTATTATTAGCGCCTCTATTACTACTATCATCTCCCAATTTCATCTCACACGCAAGGGCTACCCAGCCTCTCAATGATTCTGGCTTTTTTCTTCAACATTCTTTTTCCCATTATAACTCTTCATTTTAATTACCGAAAATCTGAAAACAAAATTAAAATCATCTGAAATTAGTTTTTCATTTAATATGTCTGAAAGTTGGGAGGTAGATAAACAACTTAATATTTTGATAGAAAAACGGTTGAGACATTACTACATCATATCTTTCACCTCCATTTATTTCAAATCTCACCGACTTCTTGGTATATCCCTGCAGCCGCCATCGATTTCACCAGAAAATTCATCAGGTTCAATTTGAGATTCAGTTGCAGGAAGCTTCATCAACAAAATTGATTCAACCGATTCTTCTGTGACTCGTCTATTTCATTAAAGATTTAAGCTTAATCGAGTTATCACAGAAGGATTGAGTTTGATTAAGATTTCTGAATCTATCGATTCTCCTGGGTTATCTTCAGCTAATTATTAAGGTCTTTCTTTTATTGTTTTCTTAATCGACAGTTTTTCAACATCCGGGGTTTATTAGTTTTAGAAATTGATGTTGTTGTGAATTGTATTCTATTGTGGTGTATTGATAAATCTGTGACATTTTTAGGTTTAGTTGATAAACTTAGGTTACTAAGACATAGTACTTTACTTGTTTGTAGGATGTCAAATTTTGTGGATAAATCTTGGATGCGTATAACAAACATTTATAGCCCAGAATACAGAAAAGGGGTTAGATAATTCATGGAAATGGCAAATCGTACTTGTGTAAAAACATGTGCTTGCCCTTGTAGGAAGTGTAAAAATAGACATCGACTTGGATTCTCGATTGTTAGGACCCATCTGTATGAGCATGGTGTCGACAAGACATACACCACCTGGAGCTTACATGGTGAGATAAAGGATGGTGTTTCAACAAGTCGTTCTAAGGGTAAGGCGGTAGTCGAAGAAACGCCTGATAAGCAATCAGATTATTTGAATTTGAATGATTTTATTGACTCTTCCTTTGGTATTCATCATGACCATGATGGAACACAAATTGGAGAATCACCCTTAGAAGATACAGATGTCGAGAAGCGTTATAATAAGTACAAATCGTTAGCGGCAGCAAAGTTATACCCTTTATGTGTAGACAATCTCACAATCCTCTCTGTTATGGTAGAACTGCATAATGTGAAGAAAACTTATAAAATTTCGGGTAACTGTGTCAACAGTTTGTGGATTTGTTAAGAGAGTGGCTTCTGAAACCTAACAAGTTTCCAAAAAAACTATGATGCTATGAGGTCAATTCTTAAGGATCTGGGGATGAAAGCGAAGGCTATTCATGCTTGTGAGAATCATTGTATTCTGTATTACGAGGAGAATGAGGATTTAATAGAGTGTTCGGTATGCAAAACTCCGAAGTTTAAGTTGAAAGCTACCAAAGATGGTCCTGTGGTGACAAATGAACCTTGCAAAGTGCTGAGATACTTTCCTGTAGACCAAACTAAAGAAAATGTATTCTCTACCTTGGATATCAGACGCAATGTTGTGGCACGATCGAGCGCAAGTTTCATCTGAATATATGTCCAATCGATTCTTCTCAGTGAGCACAAATGAAAATGAAGTTTTCGTTGTTTGCAGCGAAAGGAATAAATGTTTGGCTTGGAAAATCAATAGATGGGTTTAATCCTCATGGTGTACAGATTTGAGTTGGAGTTGTTAGCATGTAATCCTTGTGGTTTATAATCTCCCGCCTTCTATATGTATGAATTATGAATTCCAAATGATGACTCTGTTGATACCTAGGCGTAAGTCATCGGGTCAAAATATTGATGTTTTTTTGCCGCCGCTTGTCAACACGCTAAAAAAACTTTGGCATCAAGGTGTACAAGCTTTTGATTCTTTGAAAAGGGAATATTTTACTCTGAAAGCAACTCTGATGTTTGGCATTTATGACTTGCCTGCTCAAGGTGTTTTAAGTGGATGTACCACTCATGGCTATTGTGCGTGTGTTTGCTGCGCAGATGAAACTCGAAGTACTCATCTAGGTTACGACAACAAGATTGTGTACACTAACTATCGTGTATTCCTTAATTCAAGGCACCCATTTAGGGATGGGACTCTTTTGGGATTAGAGACACATGAGCATAAAAGTGCACCGCTGAGACTTACAGGAGCGCAGTCGCTTGAGAAGTTTGCCGATGTTCGTTACGAACCTGGTAAGTTAGTGGTCTGCAAGACAGGTAAACGAAAGAGATATCAGTATGATAAAGAGGAAGGTAATTCTAAGCTTGTCACAGGTGCTTTATTCAAGAAGTGTATTCTTTGGGAACTTGAGTCGTATTGTGCCTTGACTATACGGCATTGTGTCGACGTGATGCACACGTAAAAGAACATTGTGGAACACATTATCTACACTATCTTTGATAAGGATAATAAGGCTATTGTTGCATGGAATAATAGTGACAAACTGAAGGAGAATAAACTACACTGTCGAGAGTGGAAAGAGAAGAAAACAAACAAAGGAGTAGAGATGGTTCCGCTGTTTGTTTTGAGCAAAAAAGAGAAAACCGATTTTTGTCAGATTCTTAAAGATCTGAAAGTTCCCACAGGCTTTTCGTCGAATATAAGTAACAATGTCTTGAACTTGAGAATATTGAAGTCATATGACTACCATGTGCTAATGGGGTACTTATTACCTGTTCTGCGTCAACATGTCTTGTGTAGTGCGCTTCAACAAGACAATTTGTATTTTAGAATTTTGTGCTCAAAGGTGGTTAGCAGAGAGTATCTGAAATAGGCTAAGTGGATGATTGCATAGGCCATGTGTGTGCTTGAAAAGTATTTCCCGGCTGGGTTTTTTGATATAAGCGTGCACAACATGGTTCATTTGGCTGATGAGTCCTTAGTTTGTGGACCTGTTAGGTATCGATGGATCTACCCATTTGAAAGGTGAATTGATATTTTACCATTTGTCCTTTATTTTTATTTATTTTTGTTGTTTTTGTACTAAAATTTACACGTACATACTGAATCAGGGCAATGAAGGAGCGCAAAAACATCCCAAATAACAGTAGATACATTGAAGGGCCAATTACGAAGTCGATTGAAATGGATGACTGTGTTAGATTTTCCATGGAGCACATGAAAAATTCCGATCAAGGAGGTCACAAAGAAAACTGGAGCCCTTCTTAAAGGATGAACATGAAATCAGCGATATGCGTTATGTGCTTGATGAAAAGCCATTTCAGGTGACCCCTATTCAGTGGATGCAGATACATCGGTGGGTAATTTTTCGGAATAATCTAGAAGGTCTCGATATTTATTACAGGTATTGGTTGGCCGTGTTTTGTTTGTATGTGGACAATGGGTTATTCTATTTAGATTTTAATACTATGTATGCTAAATGTAGGGATTATTGCGAGAATTGTGAAGCTGATGGGGTTTCAATGGAGGAAGTCGAGATGCAAACCAAGTTCCTTAGTTGGTTGTATGAAAAGCTTTGTATTGGAGCTCCTGTTTGTTAGCGTAGTAATGATGCAGTATGTTGATGTGTTGATTTTCTTTTCGCTTTCATAGCTTAGATTAGTAGACAAAATGGATATAGATTTGTGGCGTTACGTTAGAGGTTCAGTGTCTCAGAAAGAGTACAGAAGATACTGTGTGAATGGATTTAGTTTTTGTTCCCAAGCAAACCAGGAAAAGGATAAGACCCAGGACAGTGGTGTCACCGTGGTTGCATCGACCACTTTTATGAGCTCGAAAAGGGACAAAATACATGTTACCAACCTAACCCGGTGGTATGGGGTGATCAGACAAATCCTAGAGTTGAACTATGGTACATTTAAAGAAACCGTCTTCTACTGTGATTGGGTGAAGGTGGAGAATGGAACAAAGATCTGTCAGGATTCAGATTTTCCTTTGGTAAATCTTTCAAGATTGAAAATCCATACCAATATTTCGGACGAGCCCGTGACTCTCACTAAAGAAGCTGTCCAAGTTTTCTACTCCAGAGACGTGAAACATCCAGATTGGTGGGTTATTATTCATACACGGAGAGGAATGACTGCAGATGTGGACAAAGCAGAGATACCAGGTCGCGCCAGTTTTCAAGATATTTTATAAGAGAACCACATCTACATAAATTGATGGAGCAAAAACGTCTACCTAGATCAAAGAAATGAAAAATCTCCAATATATGTGAGATCAGTAAGTTTCCTTTATAATGCTGGTCTTGAATGTATGCAGATTCCAGTTGCAAGATACTTTGCATTTGATCATATTAATGCTGGTCTTGAATAACAATTTTTTGTTTTTTTCACCCCCCCCCCCCCATTTTTAGACATATCATGTGTAAGTTACTTTATTGTTTCCGCCCCACTTTTTAGCCGCCCTTAAGTTAGAAGATGTTGTTTCCACCCAATGTCTCCTTTTATCACTACCAAACAAACACTCCCTTTCCCAACAAAATCATATTCTCTGGGAAAGTAGTTTATGTTTTCTACTCAGAGACAAAAAGCCAGCAGTTATTAGTTGCTCTTCAATAGTTCAGAAGCTGAAGTAAGTGGGAAATCAACAACAAAATCATTTTCAATTTTAGCTGCTTCTGAATCTTTGAATAAACCATACTCTTTGATCTTCATCTACACATGTATGGGTTTGTATTCTTTTAAGTGTTGTTTTTCTTCATCTTCATCTGCATGATTGCATAAAAATGGATTCTCTTTTTAAATTCTTTTTTCTTTGTTGCAAAGAGAATGCAGACAAGTGTAATAGCACTTAATGTCTTATTTTAATTTTTTTTGTTACTTTGTTTCGTGGTAGACTATTTAGTGGAAACAATTTGTTTGTGTTGGTGGTGTGTGATTGATTTAAGAATTAAGTGAAATCATGATATGGGTTTTGTTTGAATTACATTATTCTACTATGCAGATGTATTTGATTTAAGTTTTGTGGTGGTTGTTAACTTTTTTTTTCTAGGGTTTGATCTGTTTTTGTAGTGAAAATGCAGATTTTTTCTGTTGTTGTTTCTAGGATTTGATCTGTTTTTGAATGAAAATGCAAATTGTTGTCTCTCTTGCAATGTATTTGGTTATGTTCAACACCAAAGTAATTGTTTTGCAGCAATACTTTTTATACACTGTTGTATGGCGTCAAGGAGGAGCCGCAGTCCTGATTCGTCACATGAGAAGGAGAGAGACAGGAAAGGAAAGAAGCCTAAGTTCTGTTGTTCGGATGATGAACCAGAGGCAGGAATCTCCAAGGATCCTCTTGCTGAGTCTTATAAACTGATTGAGCTCAAGACCCCTGAACAGTTGAAACATCTCCAGAAGCGTGTGAACAACTTCGTCGCATGTCATGAAATAGGGCTCAAAGTTAAAGAGGATGACACGACACGCCGGAGGAAGTCTGCTGAAGAAGCTGCTTCGCAAGAGGAGTATGACAAGTTCAGAGACGAACAGTCTCGTCGTGCATAGGCATTACTTGCAGTAAGTATTCCGTGATATCCTCCACAAGTAGATTTGTTGGCCTCTGATGCTGAATCTGAAGCTGAACCAGATTGGGAACCTTTTCAGCATGTGCCTGAGCCATACTCACCAGATGGGGAGGTAGAGCAGCTCGCGCAGGCTTATTTGGAGGAAGAAATAGAAGCAGACAGTTGGAATGACTTTCTCATGGGGCTTGTTGATCTAGAAGAGGAGGAGTATGCTCAAGCACTAGGGGATGCTGAAGATAACGACGATGATGATGAAGACTATGAGGAAGATGAGACAAGTGAAGTCATCGGCGAAGATGAAGATGAGGAAGTAGAGGATAAAGATGTGGAAGAAGATGAGGATGAAGAAGATGAATCTGAGGAATATAATGGATATGATTTGTATGAGGAAGATTCGACAGATGATGATGAATGATGAGATTGTTCTAACTGTTGATGGATGAACTAACTTTTTGCGGGTATGTTTTGGTATATATATACTTAGTGGTGATACCTAGGGGTATATTTTTTGGTTTACTTTTTGGTACATGGTTAACAAAACAGAACAATTTCTATGTGGATGATACGCCGACGGTATATTTTTTGTTCAGAGATCGCTATGTGGATGTGATCTCTGTTTTTCTTTTTTCCCGTAGCACACCCTTTGAAGACATTTTGTGTGTGCTGTGTAAAAAAAAAAAAATATATATATATATATATATATATATATACATGTGTGTATGTGTGATTGTGATTGTTAAAAATGGAATGGACCTGTTCCGGCAGGGGTATTTTATGATTTTTTGAAATCTAGGAAAATTTTATGCGCCTGTTCACACATGGATATGTTCGTAAATTTGAAATCAAGGAAAATTTTATGTTCCTGTTCTACCAGGGGTATTTTCGTAATTTTGAAATCACCGAAAAATTTGATGCACCTGTTCCGTCAGGAGTATTTTCGTAAATTTAAAATCAAGGAAATTTTTATGCGCCTGTTCCGGCAGGGGAATTTTGTATTTTTCGAAATCACCGAAAATTGTGATGCACCTGTTCCGTCAGGGCTATTTTCGTAAATTTGAAATCAAGGAAAATTTTATGCTTCAGTTCCGCGAGGGGTATTTTCATAATTTTTGAAATCACCGAAAAATTTGATGTGCCTGTTCCGTCAGGAGTATTTTCGTAAATTTAAAATCAAGGAAAATTATGCGCCTCTTTCGGCGGGGTATTTTTGTATTTTTTCAAATCACCGAAAATTTTCATGCACCTGTTCCGTTAAGGGTATTTTCGTAAATTTGAAATTAAGGAAAATTTTATGCTCCTGTTCTGTCAGAGGTATTTTCGTAATTTTTTAAATAACCGAAAATTTGGATGCGCCTGTTTTGCCAGGGGTATTTTTCGTAAATTTGAAATCAAGGAAAATTTTATGCGCCTGTTCCGCCAGGGATATTTTCGTATTTTTTGGTGTCAATAGCAACCTGATTTCAATAATAGGTTGCAGTTTCATCCAATCTGATATATTTGACACCTCAAATCCCACCTGGATGAGAACATCGGGTCTGTATATGGTAATCTTGCAACCTGAGTTCAGTAATAGGTTGAAGTTTCAAATAAGCTTATATATTTGACACCTCAAACCTCACCTGGACGAGAACATCGGGTCTGTATATGGTAATCTTGCAACCTGAGTTCGATAATAGGTTGCAGTTTCATCCAATCTGATATATTTGACACCTCAAACCTAACCTGAACGAGAACATCAGGTCTGTATATGGTAATCTTGGAACCTGAGTTCAGTAATAGGTTGCAGTTTCATCCAATCTGATATATTTCACACCTCAAATCCTATCTGGACGAGAACATCCGGTCTGTATATGATAATCTTGCAACCTGAGTTCAACAATAGGATGCAGTTTCATCCAATCTGATATATTTCACACCTCAAACCTCACCTGGACGAGAACATCGGGTCTGTATATGGTATTCTTGCAACCTGACTTCAATAATAGGTTGCAGTTTCATCCAATCTGATATATTTGACACCTCAAACCTCACCTGGACGAGAACATCGGGTCTGTAATCTTTATATGGTAATCTTGCAAACTTAGTATGCCTTGTTTTGTTTCGATTATGTGTTTGACCATAATTTGACCTACTTGACCACAAATTTGATCAACTTGACCACAATTTTGAACAACTTTACCTCGATCCGGATGCCTTTGACCTAGATATTTTGAAGAAAAGCAAATCTCTCCTCTATTATTATACTCTTCTCTCTTGTCCGAAAAAGTAAGGTTTCAATTTTGGGTCTCAAATTTCGTTCCCTCTCAAATCCCCACTCGGATACATATTTAAGATTTCAATCCCCTCTCAAATTTGAGAAACCTTTTCTAATTCCCTCTCAAATTTGAGAAACCCTTTCTTATTCCCTCTCAAATTTCATTTCTCCCCTTCTCAAATTTTCAGAATGATTTCAAATCAAATCCTTCTCTATAAATAGAGGGAGATGAAGATATTAATTTCTTTCCCTTGATTCTCACCATCCTCCTTCGCGATTCTCACTTATACCCCTTTCTTCTTCCGTACCTCTTACCTCTCATACATCTCTGTATCTCGTTTATTCTCCAGAGGTAATCTATGTAGCTTTTACTTTGGAATATATATTTCAAATTTGGGTTTCTTTTTTGTTGATTGGTATCTCCTTCATAGATTTACTTGTATGTTGTTATTTAAATACTGCTTTGCAATTCTTGGTATTTGGTTGTTATCTCTTTCCATAGATTACAACCAAACTCAGGGTTTCTACATGGTTATGAAGTTTTTTTTCATAGGTTGTTCTTATTACTTTAAAATTATACCTTTGTTGGTTGTAATCTCCTTCCATAGATTTCAACCAGAATTTGGGGTTTTGTATTTTCATTCGCTGTTAGGTTTGCTCTCATTTTAGTTTAAATACCTAATATGTTGTTTGTTGTTTGGTTTATTTGGTATGAAGATGTTTTCAAGTGAGGATTCTCACTCTTCAGATCATGTTGTGTCTACCAATGAAACTGGTTATGCATCTGATGTTCGTAGTACTCCATCTCATGGTGGTTATGAAAAAGGTTCTCTATATCATGAAGATTCTCCATCTCATGATGGAACTCAATCTGACTCTAACTTGGAGGAGACACAACTTCCATCCAGACTCTTGGTGGAAATACAGTAAAACTTCAATAAATTAATCCGCGATAAATTAATAACATCGCTAAAATAATATTTTTTGCAGGTCCCGACTTGGGCTAGTGTATTAAATTAATAACCTCGCTAATTTTATAAGATAATAAAATTTTTAAGTATCCAATAGGTCCTAACTGAAATATAAATTAATAATCATTATAATAACATTACATTACTAGTCAAATAATATGCCAAAATTGCTTGTTTCTCGTTCACATTTATGCAACATTGGACTCCATCTCTGATTTTTTGTAGTCCGTTGAGGAGTTGTGGAGTGCCTTTTCATTATTTATTTTCTCTTTTTCTTGAATTAATTCTCCGGTTAGATTCACTTGATCCTGGTATTGAAGAAGCCTTTCATAGAGAACCTTCTCTAAGTCTGGATATTTAGCCGTTTTCTGCGCTTACAACTGATTTTCCTTGATCACTTGAGATGTATTCCGGTGCACGCTTAATTATATTTGATATCGTTACTTGACACACTTGTATGTTACATTTTTCAAGAAGCCATTTTTGTATTTCGCTTTGAGTCAAATTTGGATTAGAATGACTATAATCACATAATGCTTTCGAATCTCGTTTGTCGTCGTGGATTTTTTGACACCTTTGAGATGAGAAGTAGGATCCATTGTTTCACTTTTCTTTTGTGTTGTTTTTTGTTCTTTTTCAACACCAAAAAATATATAAATTTATGCACATAATATGCAATATACTATACTATATGTTATTATATTATGCCAAAAATTTATTACACATTAATTTGAATTGAAAATAATATCTCAATATATTTGTTATTATGTGAAACCTTTAAATTTAACTTAAATATTTATTTTATTTTATTTTTGAAGTTTAAAGTTAGAATGTTTCGATAATTTAATAACTTACTATTTTATCGATAAATTAATACTTCGCTAAATTGATAAAATTTGGGGGTCCCAACATTATTAATTTATTGAAGTTTTACTGTATATGAATGTGGAGACCATTTGGAGAATATGCCTCAAAGTTTGCAACTCGTGTAGGGGAACTCATTCGAGTTCACTGTCCAATTGTATACAAAGATTGGAGGCTCATTCTTGCATCCTTCAAGGACCAAGTCTGGGACACGCTCATGGTAACTTATTATCTCCTATACATTTCATTCTATGGTTTGCTCCACTTAACATATCAGTGTTTATATACCAACTACCTAGTTATTGTTTATGGCTGACAAAATACTTCGTCGTTTCATGGAAAATTTTGTTTTCGCATATGATGAGTCTCTTTTCAGGACATTTGTCCAAAAAAATATTTCCCCAGAAGTTTCGTCCATTCAAATGAGAGTTACGCCTTAACATTCTGAAAAAGCTTGAGACTCGGGAAGAGATGGATGCAGCATTCCCTTCTGGTGTTAATGATGACGTTTGGAAACAATTTGTGCATAATGAGTACCAGCCTGGCATGCAGGAAAAGTATGCTAGATATGTTGAGAACCAGCGGAAGAGAATGATTCGACATTGTTTAGGTAGACTCTCCCATGCCAACAAATCCTACAGAGTTGTAAGTACTTTCTAACCTGGTGATCTTAACATGAAATTCTCAAACTATTTTATTTGGAAAATCCTTACTGACCATATTGATTGTACAAGCCAAAAAAGAAGGTAGGGTTATTGAGTGTCGTGGTGAAAGCTAGATGCTGGCTCATGTAGGGAAAACTGGAGTTGTACATCCAAGTGCAGTTGAAGCATATGTGAGTATCAGACCATCATATGTTGTTCAGAGTTCAAATAAATTTAATTGTTTACAGTTTGGTTCTTTTGGATTTTAGGAAATAGTGAAGGTTGTCGTAGAAAAGAGAAAGGATGAATCTGAAGCTGGTTTTGAGATTGTTGTAGATATTATCAATGATGCAGTTACTGAAGTTTTTGGTAATGAATTTAATCGAAGTTATTACCGAGGCTTTTCATCGACTGTTACCAAGAAGCAAGCAATACAAGGAAAATTTGGTTCTTCAATAGCCGCGAGTGCAAAATCCAATTCATTTACTCCAACTGGTAGTGAAGGCAGGATGGACAGCATCCAAGAGGAGTTAACTGTTCTCTCAAAGGTGAGCTTCAATCTGTAATTCATTTACGTCCTTAATTTTTATAGTTAGAGATTATAATTTTTTTACTCAACTATTGAATTGAATGGGTTGGTTTTGGTTATAAGCTGTTTTCAGTTTCATGGCAAGCCAACAGAACAATTCCAATTGTCAAAGAAGATCACAAGTCCCTGATATCCATTCTCTCGTCATTCAACCTGGAGCTGCTGCTAATACTATACCTGCTGAAGGAGAGCCTCAAGTTCGTCTTGTTAATAGAAAAAGGGAGACAGTCGCAACAAGTTATGTGGTTACCGGCTCGCATGGAGAAATCTTTCACGGGGTGAGTGTTAATCATGAAGAGAGGAAGGTATGCATTGAAGGTGTTCTTGATGTGCACTATCATGTACCCGATGCTCCTCAAAGCCCAGACAAATGCTTCACATTGGCTGATTATGTTATGGGTGGATTTATAATCTGGTCTACAAACCGGTTGGTCTTGAAACCAGTAGATTAAGCAGTTTGGAACATATCTTTTGGTGCAGCTTTCCTTACTTTTTATACATATGATGCTGCTTATATTTTGTTGTGTTCTTTTAACTTAGTCACTCTTTAGTTAGAGTGTAACTCTGAAAGCTTCTTAGTCTTGCCTGCAAACTGGTTGGTCCTGCAAGATATAGCCTAAGCAGTTTGAAACATAGTTTTTTGTGCATCTTTTCTTACACTAATATATACAAACTGTTGCTTATATTTTGTGGAGTCTTTTTTCAATCTCTAGCTAGAGTATACCCCAGAAAATTTACTTTCAGTTTTCTGTCACTTTAAACATTTCTTAAAAATACACTTCTCCGAGTGTATCGGGTTGTACTCCTTTGTGTATATCTATATATGGATGTCTTTTATTTACTTGATTTTATTTGTCCCCCCCCTTTTAACTCCGCCATTTTAAATGTCGGTCCCTAGCCCAGGTAAAGGAGGGGGGAAGATGGGCGACCTTATATCCTCTTCTGATATTTTATATCGTTATTTGGTCTGTTTTCAGGAACTTTGGTGTGGACAAGAATGTTGATAGAGAAGTTTATCAGTTGTTTTTGTTTCATATATGCAAATCCCATGAGCATGGGATACCGCAGGTCGCCTTTTTAATCTCATATTTATTACCCATACCTTTTACGATCTCTTCAAATATGTCATTTTCTTATTCAACTGCCATGCATCTGACCGATAATTATTTGTTTTGCAAGGTTTCATGGATTCTAACACCCGAAGCTGGAGATTACCTACTATGGAGAAAGTTGGCAAGTTATTTTAATATCAGGTTTCTTCCATTACCTATTATGATCTATTCAAGCTACATCTATTAATTCTTTTCAAGTATGTGTGTTACATGATTTCTGCCAAAAGGTACAACTTACTACGATCGAGTTTTCGGAGTGGATATGTTATGGTCGTTAGGTTTGCTGTAATTGAAGGAGATTAATGCAGCTAACTTGACGAGCAAAACATTATCCTCTCTAATTTTACTGGTGACTGAACTATTATAATTATTATTTTCCTTGTTATCATTCTCTACCTCCGGCTGATACACTTACATGCTACAATTATCTTTTGTTTTGTGAGGTTTCCCTGATGCTAACACCTGAAGCTGGAGAATACCTACTGCAGAGAGTTGACAAGTCATGGTAATCTCAGGTTTGTTTGCTTTACTTATTGTGATCCCTTTGAGTATTTGTTTCACATGATTCCTGCCAAAAAGTACAACTTACCACCGTAATTACAGTTGGTGGGTAAACTCTTGACACATTAGAGTTTCTTGCATTACTTACTGAAAATTTGGTTGACTGATGGTCCCATTATCTTTGTTTTTCGAGAATTCATTGATGCGAACAACTGAAGAGGATCAGTCCCACTGTGTGGGGGTCAATCATGAAGCTGGTTAAACAAGCGAGACAGTGTTGGCCTTGCAAAGTTGTACCAAGCGGGGGAAAAAACTTGCACCAAGAGAGACATTCTTTTCTTTACTTCTATTAATTGGTGAGTAAAGTCTTGCTATATCAGTGCATTGTTTGTTGTCATCTTAATTTAACATATGAAACCATGTATATAAATTCCCAGTGACAAGTCTATCAAATATAAACTTTTGTTGCTTAGGTTGCCATGTTCATATAAAAACAGTGAGAATGTATGCATTAGAAACTTGCTTATATTAGAAATCGCTGAAACACACAACCTTGTCATTTTTTTATAACATAGGGAACCATGTATGGTTTTTTGCCTCAAGCAGTTGTTTCACTCACATATACTTAGGTATCTGAATGATGAGACAAATCTTGGTTCAATTGGTTGGTCTATAATGAGAATGTATGTATTGCAAAATGAAAATGAACATGTAAGTGAATTGCCGAATGTACTGAATGAATCTTTCTCTCCTGCGTGAGGTGATTCTAATTTGAGTTTCTGTTTCATTTTTGTTGTTCTGTCAGGATACTGGAGTCGATGGCAATAGTTGATGCCATGAGCTGGTTAAGGCTACTATGATATCAAAGGACGACTTCTTTTAGCTTATCATGAACAACTTTTTTTCAGCCAAGGTATAATGCAGAACAACACTTTTATATTTAGAAACTGCTGAAAAACACAACCCTGGTCATTTGATTACAACCATACAGGGAACCATGTATTTTTTTAAGGCTTAAGCAGTTCTTTCAATGTAAGTATGTCAATTGTATATACTTGTGTATGTAAATGAATTAGGAGACAAACTAACCTTGGTTCAATTGGTTGTTGTATGGATTTGTGAATGAATGAATTCTTTGTGCTGCTAGGATGATAATGTATGTATTGTGGAATGAGAAATGAATTATGGGTTTCAGATTCAGTATTGCAGGTTCAGAAATTAATTGCAATGCAGCTTCAGAAACTAATTTTATTGCAGCTACAGAAATGGATTGCATTGCATTGCAGGGTCAAACTATGGGAGCTTATTTATAACAGTAAAAAACGTTTTTTTTTTTTTGAAAACTATTTTTTTCCAACGTCGAATCAAAGTTATAAAATCTATTAGTAATTAGCACACCTGGAAAATTCATTACTGTTACAATGAATTGTCAACGTCTAAAGCCGTTAGTCTATATGTTATAAGCAATAGACACGTGGCAGACGACAAACGTTACAGTAAGCTGCTACGAATTGAATCATTATAGCAAGCTGTTATATCCAAAATGTTACAATCAATCGTCAACGTTTGAAGCCGTTACTTTAAACGTTAGAATATATTGGAACGTGTCATAAGGAAACCGTTACACTGAGCTATCACGGTTGTGAATCGTTACAATAACTGTTAAACCAAATCTGTTACAATCAACCAAACAATAAAATCGTTGTTGTATCTGTTACAATAAAGGAGAGGTGGCAATGAGTCAACCGTTATACACAAAGTCGTCGATACAGTATCTGTTACACCGAACTGTTACAGACCAACTGTTACGATCTGCACAATAGCGGCTATCTGTTACAACAAAATGACATCAGATAAATCTTGTGCTGACTAGATAACCATTGGTGTGTTTATTACAACGAATGAAACCTTTATTTAATAAAAAAATTATTGTAACGAAATGAATCGTTGATAAAATATTATGACACTAATAATAACGGCACATTTCCAATATTTTTTTGACGTTACAATATATAGATACTAACATTTTTTCAACGTTACAAATTCCCTAATTTCGTGTAGTGTAACCTAAAATCTTTTGTCAACAGAAAAGGTTAAATTGAAAGAAAATCCCAAGTCGAAGCTACGGAAAGATTATAAACTCATCAGTATATCTCAGCTTCTCTGAATAAGACTGGAAGGTACATATTTAAAAGCGTCAGTATCACACAACAACAAGACCAATGATTGCTTAATCAAATCAATAATTTCAGCTAGGCTTTTATGTCTTTCATGAAAAGTACGCTTATTTCTCTCCTTCCATGTTCTAAATTATTTCCGCCCACTTCTAAAGATTTATCTTTCATATAAATCAATCATATAACTAGTCACACCAAATTTTTTAGTTTCCTCCCGCATCTTAATTTTTAAAAAAACTGTAATATGAACACAAACATCCAAGAAACTCTAACATTATTTCCTGGATTTTTGTTAATTTTCCTTAGGCTCAACATATCAATTGGTACTGGCTTGCATGCATGATTGATGTTGTAGGATGCATAAAAGTAAAATGAGCACAAACATCCGCATAATAAAATCGCAAACGCGTAAACTTGATTGATTTATGAATTATTAATTTATTCGCGAATTATTAATTCATAGAAAGAAAATTAGGAATCCATCCCACAATAATTATCAAGAAATAAACTTCTAACATGACAAATCGCAAAATTCAAAATAGTTTTTTTTTTTAAAAGGAATGAAGATGGATTCACGTGGGTTCGAAACCACAGACTTCCAGTGTGTTAGACTAACGTGATAAGCAAGATTCAACACCACGACATTGGTTTTGTTTAGTGACGTCGTAAGAATTATTTCTTGAAGTATGTCAGTTCCATTATTTAGTGATTTTAGATTTTACTTAGGTTATTCTTTTTGTTGTTGTGTTCTGTAAACTGATATTTATCGAATTAATGTTGCTAATCTCCTAACCCAAGGGAATTTTTTTTTTTGCATAATAAGTTTTAATTGATCTAGAAGTCTTGAATATTATCAACTATCTATACCAACACAAATAAAGTATGCAGAAAGATAGTTCAGGAGGAAGTGAATGAAATTGGTGGAATGAAGAATGTTGATTGGACGGTGATGGGAGACTTGAACACTATAGGCAGTGAAAAAGATAAGGTTGGAGGAAGGAAACCAACAACAAATCAAATATAGGAATTGAGAAATGTGATGAACCAAAATGATCTTGTGGATCTGGGTGCTCATGGACCAAAGTGGACTTGGAATAACAAGCGTGTGGGCCTGGCAAACATCAATGAGAGGTTGAACAGGGTGATGAAAAATAATATATGGTGTAATAGGTTTCCCAATGCTCGGGTATTGCATTTACCTTATTTCAATTCAGACCATAGGGTGCTCTTAATTGATCTGGTACCTAAAAGAAAGTTTAGACCTAGACCATATAGATTGGAGGCCATGTGGACCGAAGATGATATGTTTGTGGAAGTGGTTGAAAATGCTTGGAAACCTAGTGAAACAAATAGACAGGATCAAAAAAATTTCAGGTGTGTGGATAGATTCCAAACTGACTCTAAAAAATGAAATAGGAAAGTCTTTGGTAATTTGTCTAGGAATATTGAGAATGCCTTGGCTGAGCTAAATAAGTCTCAATGTGACTTTGATAGGATCCTATCTGATGCTAATAAGGCTATTTTGACTAACTGTTTTTGTACATATCTAAATTTTCTCAGGATGGAAGAAACTTTTTGGAAGTAGAAGTCTAGAGTTAGTAGGCTATTAGAAGGGGATTCAAATACTAAGTTTTTCCACACTTCTACTATGGCTAGAAGAAGAAGAAACTCAATTATTAGGCTTAAAGACGATACTGGAAATTGGTTTGATAGTCAAATCTGATGTTGAAAATCGCATTGTATATCATTTCTGTAATTTGTTTCTAGTAGTGGTAATGATTATGATAATGAAAGTATTGAATGTTTGTTTTCCCGGTCATTTTCGCTTCTGAGAATGGGAACTTGATTAGGAATGTTAGTGAAACTGAAATTAAAAAGAAATGAAGTTGTTAGGTGCCATAAGACCCCTGGACTGGATGGTCTGCAAGGCTATTTCTTTGCCAAATATTGGGATCAGGTAGGAGACAGTGTCATTCAAGTGGTTACTGACTGTTTCCAAAAAGGTTATTTGGACCCTAAACTCAATACAACGTTTATAGCTCCCACTCTTGAAAACAGTAGTCCTGGGACTATTAAGGATTATAGAAAAATTAATCTATGCAACTTCACTATGAAAATTATTAATAAAATCATTGCTAACAGACTTAAAACCTTGTTTTCTAAGTTTATTTCTACTAGTCAGCATGCATTTGTGACAGGAAGATCTATTTTTTATTCTGTTATTATTTGTAGTGAGATTATACATTTAAGCATAAAAAAATAGAAAAAGGGTGGATGGCGTTAAAGCTTGACTTTGACAAAGCTTATGATAGAATCAGTTAGCCTTTTACTTTTAAAGTTTTGAGTTGTTTGGGTTTTGGTAATGTTAATACCCAAATTTTTGGTTTAGAGTTCTACAAGTCCTACCCACAACACACCCCATTTTCCAGGAGATGAGAGAGGAAGAGAGAGACAAAAAAGGGTCCCTTCTATTGTACTATATGCCTCTTTATATAGACTTTTCAAAAACCCTTCCTTTTATGATGTCATGCCACATGTCCTAAACCTCCTTAATTACTACTTATGCCATTCCTTCTTTAATACAACCTCCTCTTTCCTATTAATTCCTTCCATGTCTTTTCCATCTTATGGATACTTTCTTAATGGACTTGGGCTTTAGTCCCCAAGTACCCATGTTTTATGTTGGGTTTGCCTCCCCTTTGGGGGCATATTATCCCGGCTAAGGGGTAATATTTTTCATGTATCAACATTAGTCTCCTGACTATTGAGTTTATTGTCAAATAACCCGATAGTCATATTACATCCCATTCTAGCGCCCTTTGTTGTCTTCTCGAGTCGAGTCCCCAGTCCGCAAGTTTGAGGAATTTATGCAATGAGATGGTTTTCTGCAAGAAATTTTTCATCATCCGCGCGGGTGTTTGGGTAGGCATTTCCAAATAATTTTGCTTGAAATAACTGGAGATTTTCTCAGACCTTCAAATTGTATTACCAACACAATTTGAGGGTCTCAGTGTGAGTATAATGAAGATAAATGTTAAATTTACTTAGCCTCCACTTATTCTTTTATCTGGTTG
Organism: Papaver somniferum; assembly: GCF_003573695.1. Classification (NCBI taxonomy): domain Eukaryota; kingdom Viridiplantae; phylum Streptophyta; class Magnoliopsida; order Ranunculales; family Papaveraceae; genus Papaver; species Papaver somniferum. The sequence continues at coordinate 172,342,341 of NC_039365.1, read as the reverse complement.
TTCCGCGTAGTTGGAGATGTCTTTAGTTTGTATCCTCATCTTACCTTCATGACGATCTGGCGCGCCTGTTGGCGTTGGGAGAGGGAGTATACATCCTATGGATTATCATACTGATTCATCAGGACGAAGCACGTAAGAAATATTATGATCATGAAGACAATCTTTCATTCGAGCGTGGGGCAGAGCTAAAGGCAAAATTTATACAGGGTATCCACAAGTTGGTAGCACGTATCATGCCTCGGTGAGGGAGGATAGGCTAGGGCTCCCTTATCTAGGTGTTTGGATAGGAAAAAATTTTGCATTCTTTTTTGAAGGATAGGCTCGGGCTTCCCTTTTCTTTTTTTTTTCCTTTTTGTAGAGGATAGGCTCGGGTTCCCCCCTCTTTTTGTAGAGGATGGGCTCGGGTTCCCCCCTTCTTTTTTTTTTTTTGTAGAGGATGGGATAGGGCTAAACACGCCTACCCTCTTCTTTATTTTTACAGAGGCTGGCTGGGTGTGATGAGATGGGATGTGTGTTCAACAATTTTGGAGATAGGTTATAAAACGCTTTTACTCCTTTTTATTTTTCAAAGGAATGCTGCGTTTGGTGGTTCTCCTTGGTGGGGATGGGTGGAGTGTGTACCAAACGCGCCCACTCCCCTTTTCTGTAGCCGATCGGATGCGCTGCACAACTTATCGCCTTTTTATAGATCTATGACCTATTAGGTGAGTATATCAGCCCGTCGCCTTTTTTTTCTCTTTTTTTTTTTTTAAATCTGTGGCCGACCGGATGCGCGGGGAAACTAGTCTCCTTTTTATAGATCTGTGGCCGACCAGGTGAGTATATCGACCCGTCGCCCTTTTTGTAAATCTGTGGCCAATCGGATGCACGGCGAAACTCATCACCTTTTTGTAGACTGTGACTGATCTGATGAGCATATCAACCCGTCGCCTTCTTTGTATGATCGTCAGCCTTCCTAGTGTCTATGCATCTCGGGGCTTTTTGTCAGTCGATCGGGTGTCATTGGCGTTCCCGAAACCTTTAGTAAATTTGTCAGCCGATCGGGTGTCATTGGCGTTCCCGTAGCCTTTTGTCAGTCGATCGGGCGCCATTGGCGTTCCTGTAACCTTTTGTCAATGATCGGGTGCCATTAACATTCCTGCAATCTTTAGTAAATTTTTCAGCCGATCGGGTGCCATTGGCATTTCCGCAACCTTTTGTCAGTCGATCGGGCGCCATTGGCTTTCCCGTAACCTTTTATCAGTCGATCAGGTGTCATTGGAAATCCTGCAACCTTTAGTAAATTTGTCAGCCGATCGGGCGCTATTGGCGTTCCCGCAGCCTTTTGTCAGTCGATCGGGCGCCATTGGCGTTCCCGCAACCTTTTGTCAGTCGATTAGGTGTCATTGGTATTCCTGCAACCTTTAGTAAATTTGTCAGCCGATCGGGTGTCATTGGCATTCCCGCAGCCTTTTGTCAGTCGATCGGGCGCCATTGGCTTTCCCACAACCTTTTGAAAATTTGTCAGCTGATCGGGCGCCTTTGGCATTCCCGCAACTTTTTCCAAATTTGTATTTGTTCAAGCGGCCTCTATGGACCCTTGCTAGCATGGTGCCAGGAGCACGTTATTAGATTTTATTCTTTTTCTTTTCCCGCAACCTTTTGCCAGTCGATCAGGTGTCGTTGGCATTCCTGTAACCTTTTGTCAGTCGATCGGGCGCCATTGGCATTCCCGTAACCTTTGTAAATTTGTCAGTTGATCGGGCGCCTTTGACATTCCCGCAACCTTTTCCAAATTTATATTTGTTCAAGCGGCCTCTATAAACCCTTGCTAGTATGGTGCCCGGAGCACGTTACTAGATTTTATTTTTTTTCCTTTCCTTTGCGATCATGAGATTCAAGACAAGATAATATTGATGCTTAGTAAAATTAATTAAGTGACAAGACCTGCACATGCGATTAGGTGACATGCATATTTAAAAACGCAAATATCCATATTCAAGTAAGATTTAATATGCAATCAGGCACTTTCTTAGTCATGTACTGGTTTGATATACTAAATGTGGGACGGGCGCGGGCAAGACTTCAGCAAGTTATCAGAACATGTATTTCATGTCAATACATGCAAGGCTAGGTTAACATATTTCATTCATTAGAAATTAATGAACGGTCCTATCGACCTCATATTATAATGTAAATATGAAGCATATGAAATGTTATCATGCTCATACAATAATTTATGTCGAGTGATTGAAAGAAACGGGGGAGTAAATACAAAATGTAAGAAATTTCCATTTTCAAATAAGATTAGGCTAGTAACTTTACACAATTAATCAGACAAAAGTGGCAACAATGCAGAATGAGTATGTCTAGTGGTCGATCAGAGCTGCATTCAAAAATTTTTATAAACACTGAACATGCAGATACACATTTTATCGATCATGTTGTGCTAGCAGAAGAAAAATAAGAGCACCGATGGCCCACTTGTACCATTGATTATCATGCTATGAGAATACAGGTTCTACAAATATACATATAGGCGAGCTCGGGAAATACATGGAGTTTAAGATGATGTTTAAAAGGACTTGTTTGGACAAGCGTTGTGTGATCGATAACCCTCTAATAGGGAAGTAGTCATAAATTGGACAAGACTGAGACGCAGAGTAAATACCCTTACTATTCGGAGGAACGCATGGTCGTGGGGAGAAGGGGCAGTATTAGATTGTTGTACTTTGTCACTTGCAGTAGTCGCTGGACTCACTTAAGCTTGGATTACTGTGCCTAGATTTCCTCTCAACAGGCTCGGGATATTGTGGTGTGTCCGCCTAATAATGTCTTCGTCCGCGCCTCCCAGGAAAGCTCTAGCCACAACGCGTTCGTGCAACTATTGATGCAGCTGTGGTTACTTCCGTGATTTCAATCGGACGTTGTTCATATCCTCGATGAACTGGGTTTGGTTCCGGTATTGTTCTTCAGGTGGTAAAGGGGATAAAGATAGATGATGGTTGTTCCGAGGGGGAGGAAGAAGCCGCGTTGCTGAGGGGAGTGGGTTAAAGGGCTGGGGTAGTCGGAGAACAAGTATGAAGAAGCGTTGTTGTGGTTAACTCATGATGATGGATGAAGCGGTGTATCATTGGGTGGTTGGCGCTTTCTAGCTTTGTTGGTGCCAGCGGCTGTGTCTAGGAAGCGGAGATAATTTAGGAGGAGTCAAAAAAAAAATAAAACGATAACTGCTTGATGACGCGCTTTCTCCATGACCACTCTCCCCTTTTTTTTCGATAGTGGTAATAGCTGAGACGCGTATATGACTTTGATCGTGTACGAGGTGAAAGTGAGTCTCCGCGTATAACCTTTGAAGGGTAAGGAAACTTCGTGGATCATCGGGTCTTCATAAGGCAGTTTCTCCTAACCGCGTTCAGCCCAAGCTTGTCGATTTGTCAAGCAAAATGTTGTTTCTTTCTTGTATAAACCTCTGCCATCCATGTAAACCTAGCGAGCAAACCCCATCAGACCTAAGATTTCCGGCACGAAAGAGATGGTTTAGTTGTAAAGATTATTGGCGGACCTAAACTCAATCGAGAGCATAAGACAGAGAGAGAGAGAGGGTCAAATCAATCAACAATAAACCCAAAATTCAAATTAGGCAAGAAAATTGAAAGTAAATCAGGAGTAACACACAATGGTTTTAAAACCTAGGGTCCAATATTTTAATCCCGATGGTAATGGAGTTTCCTTTTTTTGAAATCTGAGAATTCTATCAGAGGGTTTCCAAAAGACCCATTCATTAAAATCGTTATAATGATTTGATGGTTGTAAGTCGACGTTGGTATTTTGAATTAAAGAAGGTATCCTGAAGTAATTTGAGATAGACAAAAATCTAAACTGATTTCTCTGAATTTTGGTTTCGAACCTGATAAATTATCAAACACAATCGGATTTAGAAATCAAGGAAACATAGAACATATCTCTAAAATCGGCATCTGTTATTCCTTAGTGTTGAAAACGTTTGCCACTTAAATCGGCTTGATTCTCCGCTGATTTGATTGAACGAGTGAAGGGAAGGGGGTGAAATAGGTTAACGTACGCAGTACTGGTGGCATGGTGTAGCTGGAGAGGGAGAGAAGTGGCGCTGATGTAGTTGAGCGATGCTGATGTTGTGAAGCGGCGGCTGTTTAGCTCTTTTTTTAGTAATATGGATGGTCTTGGACGCGGGAATTGAGAAATGAGTATGGTAAGGAAGATAAGACGCGGAGGAAAAACACGGGTAAAGAATGAGGACGCGGAGGAAAACACGGGTAAAGAGTGAGGACGCGGATACAAAAGAAATGTTGTGAGAATTGGGCGATCGGGTTGGAGACGAGTCTCCGGGTGTGGTCGTCAAATGTTAACACCCAAATTTTTGGTTTAGGGTTATATAAGTTCTAACCACAACACCCCATTTTCCAAGAGATGAGAGAGGAAGAGAGAAAAAAAAATGATCCCTTCTATTGTACTATATGCCTCTTTATATAGATTTTTCAAAAGTCTTTCCTTTTATGATGTCATGTTACATGTCCTAAACCTCCTTAATTACTACTTATTACATTCCTTCTTTAATACAACCTCCTCTTTCCTATTAATTTCTTTCATGTCCTTTCCATCTTATGGATACTTTCTTAATGGGCTGGGGCTTTAGTCCCCAAGACCCCATGTTTTATATTGGGTTTGTCTCCCCTTTGGGGGCATACTAGCCCGGCTAAGGGGTAATATTTTTCATGTATCAACAGGTAACACTTTTATTCACTAGATTAAACTGTGTGTTTCTTCAGTATCTTTTCAGGTTCTTATAAATGGATCTCGTAGTGAGTCTTTTGTACCGGTAAAATGGGATTAGACGGGGGATCCATTATCCATGTTCCTATTGATAATATGTATTGAGATTTTATCAGGGCTAATTCAAAAAGGAATATAAGATAAAGATCTTTCTGGGATTTCTATTGTTGGGGGTGGGGTGGTGTTCATCATCACTCATTCTCTTTATGCAGATGACTGCATTGTTTTTCTTAAAGCCTCGTATAAGAATGCTTGCAATCTAAAAACTATTCTTGATAAATTTTGCAGGTGGTCTGGGCATATGATTAGTGATGCTAAGTCAACCCTGCTTACCTCTACAAATATGGGCTGATGATGAGTGTTTGGAATGGCCCTTGAGTGTCTAACTTACCCATTTCTGGCATAGTTGAGGTTTCAAATCAGAATGTGTTGGTTTATTGGTCAAGGATATTATTAACTTCCATTTTAGAACTTGGGACTTAACTGGAATTGAAGGTTTCATTTCCGAGAGAGTAGCTGAAGAAATTAAGGCCATTAGCATTGGCAGTGACAAGTGTGAGGATAAGGTTGCATGGTCTCATAGTAAGAACGAAGATATTACTGTTCGAGATGCATATAACTTTCTCATCTCCAATAAGATGGGCAATGTTTTGCCATATCTTAATTGGAGATTTTTGTGGAAACTTAAATTCCTACAAAAAATCAAATATTTTTTTTTGCCTTCTTTGTTATAATAGACTCAATCTAAATGAGTCTCTTTACCGTAAGCATATAAGTAATCATCCTAGTTGTTGTTTATGTAACAATGACTTTGAAGCTTCTTATCATTTGTTCTTTGGTTGCAGAGCAGGGCTGCCTTTATGGAAGAAAATAAAGGATTGGATTGGTTTCCAACCCAATTTGGATTATATTAACCCAAATACTCTGAAATTTTTTGCAGGTTTAAAGGGAAAATTGGTTACGTATTTTTCCATTTATCCTATGGTCCATTTGGAAAGGTAGGAATGAATAGATATTGAACAAAAAAGTGTTTCTCCTTTCTAGTGTTCTTGCTAAAGCCTTAAAACGTGCCAGGCAGTTTATCAATGCTAGGGGAAACCTTGAGCATGAAATGTGCAGAACCGAAGAAATTGCAGTTCCTTGGATTTTTCTAAGGCATGGTTTTAGCAAGCTTAATTGTGATGGAGCCTCAAACAACATCAAGGATGCAGGGAATGGGGGAATCGTAAGAGATGATGATGGTGGATTTCAAGCTTTCTTTGCAAGATATATATTCAAAAATGACAATAATATTGCTCAGGTGTGGGCAATAAGAGAAGGCTTGTTGTTGGCAAAAAAGATTGGCATAAAGAAGCTGGAGGTGGAAATTGATTCTACCTATGCAAGGAAATTGTGCAAAAGAGAAACGTGAACGCCATGAGTGATGAGAAGTTTGATGAAATATATAGAAGAACTCGTACTGAGTTTTGATGATATTATAATTGACCAGAGATATAGAGAGGTAAATTGTGTTGCACACTACCTAGCCAAATCAGGTGCCATGAAGGAGATTGATGAGGAATGGATCACTTCTCCTCCTGCTTCAATTCTCCGGTTGCTAAACAATGATTTAATAGGCAGAGCTGTAGTGAGGAATGTTACAATGAGTGGTTAGCTTTTTGTTTTTTTTTCTGCGTATCAAAAAAAAAAATAAAAAAAATAATAATAAGTATTAATATAATTCAACCATTAGTTTTAATATAAAGAGCTTAATAGGTAAAATGGTGGTTTGTGTGGCTTGAATTTTAGACATGAACCACATTTTATACAGTACTAGTGGAATATTGGCACATGATGTATCACGGAATTTGGGTCACCTCAACTTTAATAAATCTAATGATTAACATCCTCCCTAGTTTGATGCCTATAGGAATTATTCTGAGGCTTATCACTAAAAGATAAAAAGGGTCATTAGGAAGTAATTTCATAAAACCCTTGGAAAATTATTTTAGTTAATGTCTAATTTATCCCTGATTAATCGGTGTTAATTCGGATGATTAATTAATCATGTTTATTAAAACATGTAAAAAATTTTGCTTTCTTTTTTTGAAAAATCTCAACCCAGAATCTGTATATGTTCACGTGCTTGTAGAATCGGTATATAAAACTTATTCGATTGTAAAATTCAAGAGTTTTTCTGTATTTTTTTGCTAGAATCAGTTTACATAAATGCCCACGTCAACTAATTGCAAATCAGGGCATTTCTTAGACTATTTTGCTCATAACTTCTTCGTCTTATGTTAGAATTACCTCATTCTTTCTGCGTTCAACTCGTATTTTCATGTGCATGGGTTGTGTAAAAATTAAAACATGGCTGACGAATCGATTGATATACTCTTTACCGTATACCGATTGTTGTTGATGTTCATTAAACGCGAAGAACATCAAAACCAAAATCAATTTATGTAGGTGTACCATATCCAAGGATTCTGGGAAGTGTTCTTCGTGTTTGATGAATATCAACAACAATCGGTATATATTAATGCATATAACAACCAATTGTGGTTTATTTTCAAAATAATTTGATGAGGAAATTTCAGAATATTATACTTAAATCATTGATGAATCTCTCTTCAAAGAAACAATTTAAAAGTATTTAGCTCAATCACTTGAATTGTTTGTCGCTGAGAATATTGTTGAAAAAAAATAAATTGAATTGTTATTTGAGATTAAATTTTAGTTTTAATTTTTGATTTTGATGGAAATTGGACAAAAAAAAAGGTTTTGATTAAAGTTTGTTAATATAAATGATTAAGGTTTTTATATTTGTTTTAAATAAATAGAATTATTAAGATCCGGGTAAAGGGAAATTTAGTATTTGAGCAGATTTTAGACACCCTTATCCTTTTTTATTGGGTAGATGAAGAAATGCATCGGCCTCACATGAGAGTCATAAGCCTCAAACTAGGAAGGATTAACATTTTTTGGACTGATTCAATTATATTAATCCAAAATTAGATAAGAAAACAACGTCCCGTCCTTTATATTAAATTTCCCACGTTCTGAATTCCTTTATCTCAAGTTTGGAAAAACTGAAAAATAGTTTCCATAAATACAACAACACGAGGAGAAGCATAGAAATGATGAGAGAATAATAATTGACAAGTATGAAACTTCTTTTGGAAAAACTAAGCTAACTTTAGGGTAATGCGGAAACTATGAATAATTTTAAACAAACTGTTTAGCTTAATGCGAAACCTATGAATAATTTTATACAAACTTTGATTGATTTTGTGAGTCCATTATGATTCTCGGCATCTTCCTGCCAGTGAATGGCATGAACACCTGTAGAAATTAGCTAGTTGTTTGACCCATACAAAAATCGGCCTAAGTAGTAAGCATTGGTTCTCCTAATTACATCCAAGAAAAGACTTCCTCTCATACTTTGGTCTTTAAAATAAAAAAATTGTCTTTGCAAGAAGCGAATTTCAAAACTAAGTAAAAACATTTAGCAGGTCTTAGATATCTCTCTTATAAAGCATAGTTTGGAGAACTTAGGCAAGATAAAGAGCGTCCAGGATTTATTCTTGGCAAAGCTAAATCCATGGCCCTGGTTGTTCACATCATTATTGAATCATTAATCTCTTATAATAAATACTTTATTAATCTCTTATCATAAATGTCTTATAATTATCTTAATAATTATACTTTCATTATATAAATAATAAATTTATTAATAAAGAATCATAATAACTTTTAAAATTCTTTTCAACCCATTACATTTTTCTAAATATATTTTTATTAAATAAATAATAAATTTATTAATAATCATATACATAGAAGGGATGACCCATGTGGTGTTTGAGATTTGAGATGCATGGAGCCGGTGACGATAGTGATGGTGGTGGAAAAGGTAGTGGTAATTAGTGGTTTTGGTGGTGGGTTTCCATCTGAAATGGCTCACATTAGAAAATCAATGTCGTAGACTGTCTGAGAGTGTTCAAGAATTGAAGATATATCTTTTTTGAGTCGGATGGGTTTCCATCTGAAATGTCTCAACATTTTATGATATAGTGTCTTGGATAAATGAATTAGTATTTATTTTTGTTATTCAAATATAAGAACATACGATGTAATATGTAATGTAGAGTCAATTCCGAGTTATAATTTTTTTGGACCATTTTAGAATGGGACAAAATAAACAAGGATTCTGAGCTTATGAGACACAATTATTTATAGGAAGAATGAGTTTGAGTGATGTAATTTTGTTTTATTCTACATAGTTCGATGTTTTGGTTTTGCGTGATCATTAAAATAAGGGAGATGTAGAAGGGAAATACCATTTCAAATGATCGATAATATGTTTTTGTCTTTGAAAACTATAAAACATATCAAATATCGTTGGTTTTGTTGTGAAAGAGGCAAAGAATAAACATTATTTGGGAGAATGTCAAAATATGAAACATACTGGAAAGGAACCATATATGAGTACATGATAAAAGATTTGTGGACCGAAGAGTAAAAATATCTATTAGTTTTGTCTTCATTTTTGTAATGATAAGGAGAGTAAACTCGATAATTAACAAATATTAAATTTAATATCCAGATAAAAGTTATGTCCATGCCGTTTCAGCGCGGGTTAAGCGCTAGATAAAGCTACGCTGAACTAAAGGCTATGTCAGTAGTGGCCAAAATTTGTCTAGGAAGAAGATAAATCCAAGGTCTTGGTTTGTTCAACCAAACTATTATAAATGTTTTATTAATTAGTATCTCATTAGTTTCTCATAATAAATTATTAATAAATTTTTCATCATAAATGTCCCCTTAATTGATCTAATAAATACATATTTCTATTAGTAAATAATTTTATTAAATATTAATGGTGGTATTGGATGAAGTAGTGGGTGGTAGAGATATTAAAGACACAAAAATATTATGGTGGGTGTTGGTCTTTCCCTGGTGGTGGAAGAAATAGTGCCAATGGCTGTTTTTAATGGTGGTGGGTGTTGGTGAATAATAGTGAACAATAATAGTTTTGTGTCATTACAAACGCACAACATTTTATTGTGAAATATACAATTAGTTATTTTTTCGCACAATTGGTAAGGAAAAAACCAAATATTTCGTGGATGATACCAGATCTTATAAGGAAATATCATCATATACCGCTGGATCACCCAAGTAATACCCGATCAGACAAATCATGACTTTTAGTGTTAAATAAAATTGATTACAACATAAAAGAGAATTTAATAAAAACAAACCAATGGAATAAAAAAAATGTAGTGGCATAAATTAATTGACGACTTAAGTTTGTTCAATATAAACTTTTCTCATGACGTCTGTGATTAAAAATTAAAAAGCACGTCCAGTGGTTGGGAGTGGAAGCAACGGTTATGTGGGGGAAAGAAGTGGTATCAAGTGATATTTTGGATATGGTGGGTATTGGTGAAAGTAATATATTTTGTTAATAATGTTTCGCCACAAATTGGTTAACCTTATAAAGAATATAAAATGTGGTTGATCGTCTTAATGATAACATAAACTCGGTAAAAATACATGACAATTAAAATAATAACTACAAACGAAGGGTACGAATCAAAATCAGTACACAATAAATTCACTTATTACTAAGTCGCACGGTTATGACACGAGTTATATCATAGCTTGGTGATATTTTTCATGTTTCTTTGTTCTGTATTATAAAACAAAGTTTAAATAAGTTAGTTAACATAAAGAGAGATCTTGATTTGCCCTTCCGATTGATAAATCCACGTTTATGGTCGATCCCATGAATACACGCTTTAATTGGGAAATAATGCATTATATATTCTCTTTTTCCCGTCCCAAAAATCAAAAGCAATTGATAGTCTAAAAATAACAAACCTACATTCCCATAAAACTAACACAATTAATTCTCTCACTCACATCTAGAAGGAGGAGTGGACTTAAAAACTTTAGTTCCGTACTTTTGAGCAAACCTAAATCAGAAATAAATTTGGAAATTAGAGATAGACTAAAGAGACAAAAGAAATTAAATCCAAGAACATGTTTTCTCTCAACCTTATTTCCTTGATGATTTGGTATCATCCTTGAAATCTTTAGTGCCTTAATTTATCATTTTTTTTAGTACCATCCTCAAGATTTTTTTAGGGAGAAGATAAATCAATGGTTGTATAAGTAAATGTTTATAAGTGACGTCTATGATTGAAAGTTAGAAATTCATATCTAACGGTCTTAATCTGTGCACATCATTATTATCTCATTAATTTCTCATAATAAATATTTTATTAATATCTCATGATAAATGTATTATTAATTATCTAAATGAATATATACTCTCACTCAATAGATAACAACTATGTTAATAATTACGTCAATAGATATTATGGGTAATAAGGATGATGTTTGTGAGTGACGGTGCATGGAGCCCACGACGACAATGTTGCTGGTGAAAAAGGTATGGGTGGTTCTGGTGGTAGTATCACAATTAGTCAATATAATAGTGTGCAATGTTTATTCAATGTCGTTATGACACAAATAACATTATATTTTACAAGTTGTGCTTAATTTTTCAAGTGTTAAAATAAGCTCGGTCAAATATAAAAGGGAAAATAATAATCAAAATGTATGAAGAACAATTGTCATTTTAAATAGTAACAACAAACGAATAACACCGGTCAAAATAATTTTTTTCACTTATTTTCATGGCCGTACCGTTACGGCACGGGCCAAGTTCTAGTTCAATATAAGAAGAAGTTTATTAACTTAATTACATCGAAAAGTTAAAAATTAATTCGAAAAGCAAGTTACCGAATGACTTGAAAAAATAAAAAAAAATCTTTATTGTTAATAAATAAATAAAAACAGATTTTCCCGGCCTCTGAGAGTTACAATTTAGGTTGGCATACCACCATATTAGCTAAATATAATCATCCTCTTTTTTCTCTCTCTTCTCAAAAAACTAGAGAAAAAAAGCCCATCAGCTTCTTCTTCCTTTGCTCAGATTTAGTCTTTTAGGAGCTAGATCTGGGCAAAGATTTCTTGTTTTTAATTAACTTTTTTGTTTTCAATAATTTCTTCGTTATTAGAGCGATTTTTATCTTCGCTATTTGGGCGATTCTATCTACACTTTTATAATGTTTTTTTTAACGATTTGTTCGCGTTTGGTTTTCTTGATAAAAGTACATCGACGATTTAGCAAAGGCAAAGATCAATTTCTTCTTTATCACTTGGGTTCGAGTTAATTGCACATGAAAAATTTTGGGCTATAACTCCTCTGTCATAGGAGCATCTTTTTTCCAAGAAGAAAAAAAATCTATCAAAATGGTCGAATTATAGTTTCGTATATCATTCCTTCTCCAACCTCAGAGTATAAGACTTGGGTGCTATCGTGGTAGATCGCTCTTTCTCTTCGCGATTTATTTACGTTTTGTATCTTTCTTTGTATTTGTTTCATGTAATGATGTACTTGTTTCTTTTTAAAACCACCATGTAAACGTTTCTTGTAGTTTGATGATAAAAAAAAAAAAAAAAAAAAAAAAGCTAAATACAACCTTAACTATTTTTTCAATTTTTTTTTTATGTAACCCAAAATTATATTGACTTTATTTACCCTCAGTCAAGATCACCATCCTTGTACCGATCAATCAAAAATAGAGATCACCATCATTATTAAATCAGCTAAGTTTGTTGCTTAAAATATTTAAGGTAGATTCAAGTTTCATATCATGATTGAAGAAAAAATAAAATCAATTAAGACCCAAGATTTTTGTTAAATGTACTCTCTATCATATTAACAACATCTATCATCATTGTTATATCCCAGATTTATACCATTGACAACCTAGTCATTTTTAATACTAACATCACTGATTTTTCTGACGAATTTTACTATCCCAATCAAATTTCATGTAATCGAATTTTAGAATCTCGGTTATATTTAACCAAAATGAGAGTTAATCACTGTCTTTTTGTTTTGGGTTGACATATGCACTTTTAGCGACAATAAATGACATCTCAAAAGTCAAAATATTTTACTGAACAAGGAAGGAAGATTTGTAAAAAAAA